>NC_064620.1:303419045-304619045 GCF_023898315.1 Schistocerca nitens
CATTTACTGGCATGGTTCGTATTTCAGCGTCGTCAATTTGTTGATAGCCAACAGTTCCTCATTTGCTCCAGTAAATGTTCATAGTAATTACAGTACCATCTATTTAAAGTACATAGCTTGCCATGTCCAGAAATCTAATGCACGTAAGTTAACGTTAATTTGAAGTTGCGTACATTATTGTTGCAACAGGAGAGTTATTTCCAGTCAGTCATTTACCTCTTAATACCTAATTAAAGTTATTTCGAAATTGACGTATCTGAGCATTAACGTTATAAGACAATAGCTTTCTTTAATCTTTATTATTTCCTACAGAATCGTACTGTCAGAAACGTGTGTCACCTTCTGTTTCCACACGTACAGCCAAACGGTTACATATTCATTTATTCATTGCTGTCCACATTGTTATTCAGATAGTGGACAGAAAGCGCCCAACTGGACTGGCAAGCGTATTAATTATTTCTTTATTATTTCCGTTAGAGTCGTTGTGAGCTCCTTGAGTCACGTGGTACAGGATCCTATTTGAGTGATGGCAATATTTAACGGAATTTCAAATAAGTAGAAAGGCAGGAGTCGTATAGGTTGTTCTTTAGAACTTCTCTTCTCTAACCGTTCAAAATTTCTTCGGAGACGATAACCTCATGCAAAATTAAGTGCATTAGGCATACACGACATTGGTCATATTATTGCATTAACCGATTAGTAATGAGGGGAAGTTACAGTGTGAGATTTACGCTGGTACTAGGTAGCATCATACACCGCGAACTCTTTCGAAGAGCATTACTATGGTACAAAAGTATGTTTTATCGATTTTATAATTGTCAGATTTGAAGTGTTTGTTTAGCAGCCTTAACCCCTACGCCTTCTTCTTCAGATATTCGCTACTCTGACTGGTAATAGCCTGACGCGTGACGTAGCAGCCGGGTTTATCGGATCCCCGATACTGCCGCCCACACGTCGGCCGGTGCGGACCGGCACGCCGCGTAACAGAATTTAACGCCGGAGCGAGCACCAGCCCCACCCCTTCGCAGCATTAGGTCGGCGCCTGCCGCCTCCGCTACCCGCATAGCGCACCTATCCCTCTAAGCCCCGCACGCAAGTAAGGGGACATCCATTAATTACGTGAGCTCAAAATGCGGTCGGGAAAAATCTCACTGAATCTCATTTAAAGGGGGAGGGTTGTGAATCTCACGTCCACTTTTTAATTCACGGAATACACATTATCATGACGGATAACATTTTGTTTTATAATATTAATCCGACAGCAGGCAATATTAAAGCGCACATCAATCTTTATGGCCTCTCTAAATAGAACTGAATGCTGTACAGGTGTACACGCTCAAGATTCCCCGAAATGAAGGAACTGTCCCACAAGTGTCGGATTTCACTAGGGAAGTTCTCTGCCTTGCAGGTCGAAATTACTGCGTGTGTCAGTGAGTTGAAATTACTGCGTGTCAGTCAGTGAGTCAGTCTTGATATTCTGCAGCGCATATAAAACCGACGTTATTGTGTTCAAAATGAATTTCTATCAAAACATTTACAATGCGAATGTTAAGCGGCATAATGACAAGTCGAAACACATGTGCGAACAAAACGTTAATCATTTGTGGAAGGAAGCTAAGATGAAATTCACCAACAAGAATTCTCTTAGTGATCATGTAATTCAAGAGACTGGAAAGCTATTTAATGATGTAGTTCAAAGGATGGTACAAGCAGCATTGTCTTTCTTGTGAAAAGTAATTAAAGGTTCAAACATATTTAATGTATATAATTTGTCACTGAAAGGTCAATTTTTTAAAGGATCTGTCAAAACGGTTAATAATATCTTCGGTGAGCCTTTTTGTTCGTCCGTCTCTGTGTCTGTCACTCCTATTACAACGCATGGTCAGCACGTTTAAACTTAAACGTTTTTATCTCGTGTCAAAAACACTGTTTAGTAAGTGTTTCAACCAATGTTTAAAACAAGAAATCGTTTGTTTAGTATTTTTATCCGACTACCGGTCAAACGTCATGTGAGGGAGGAGAGGGCGGTCCCGCCACGTCTCACCAAACCAAGGATGGGGTGGGGGGAAGAGAGTCCAAATTTTAAGGAAAAACCTTTTCGTAATTAATGGACGTTCCCGTAATTGACTTACGACACCTCTTGGTGCGCGGTAACTCACTAGGTACTGCCGTAATTGGAGTCCGGTGTTTGGTTAGGGGCTCGGCAGGAACTTGTTAGAGAACACTTGATACTGTATTGTACATTTTCCTTTTCATTGTTGCATTCCTGCTATATCTGTCAGTATTAAGTTCATTCCTGAAGTACGTCAAGTTTGTTTTTGAGCTTTTCCTCACTATTCTGACTGTATTTCCAATGAATGGATTCACACAACTTTAGTGTCGAGTTAGATATATAGATACGTCGCACTTGTTGGCACTCGATTCTAGCTCAGGTGCTGCCTTATTAGGTAGGATTACGCAATTAGGTACATGGTGTTTCTAAGTCTTTGCACCAAACGTCTAGGAGCGATACACTGTGTCATGGGGAACAACATCTGTTGCAGAGTAAATGTCCGCTGACACTTAGCGTGATTCAATATATGCCGGCCCTGGGACGGCAGGATTTCACTGAATTATGCAAACATGATTATATTTACATGTTGAAGACTGCGAGCAGCTATAAGCAATGTCATGTGATCGATAACCATCTGCAACAAAATTGGACCTCATGTCATCACTGTGTAGAGACGAGACTTTGTCGTCACCTTCCATCTTTCCCAAGTCTGCTGCTGCAGTGACTCACTGCTATAGATCATTAGCAAGAGCACGCAAACGCTTTTCACAGTATCAGTAGTAATTTCGAAGTTATTAAGTATGTAAAAGTATTTGCCAATAATCGTAGTAATTTTGAATTAATAATGACGGCGTTTTCCTAAATTTAGTTGATTCCAAATATCACTCCTTTACGTAAGTAGTTGTTATGTAGACTAAAATTTCAATCCTCTCGCCTTAATGAACGGTCGTTTTCCAATGTACTCATACAATGTGGATTTCATGTGAAAGTAAAATTTAATACTATTAAAGTAGTGAGATCCTGCCCACTCGTCTAATTTAGGGTGCCTAGGAAGCTGTTTTCTCGGATAGCTAGACAACAATTCAAGCAAATCTTATTAATTCAGTTTATTACAATAAGTTAAATTGACAATACTTTGCGTTTCTACAAAGATGGGTTGCAAGCAAATGGCGACATGCTAATAATCAGTGTCCTTCGACATATACAATTTCCATGCAAGCAAATCACACAAGTTCATAAGTCACTGCTATAGAGTTTATACCACAGCTCGTCTTCTAGCGCCCGTCTTCTAGTGCGGCCGAGACCAACTGGAGCGGCGCTTATATTCTCTTCGTATAGTGCCGCTCCACGTTGCAGCCCGAAGTGCCGGCGCTTGATGTTACGCCGGAACAAAAGCTATGCCAGATAATTTCTAGCGAACTAGTTCATGACTAAAATCTTGTCTAACACATTAGTTTTGAATTGTTCAGAGATAGTCAAAACAGTAAGAAAGTAAGCAAGAAATATATTATTTAATGTATCCCAGTTGAATTCAAATATTTGATTTACAATTCTTGATTACACATATTTTATGTGATTTTGGTATTTGTGTTTTCTCTAGCTTGGCGTCTCATATTTCGGAGTTAGCATAGTAAGGCTCATTAATATATTTGCCAATGTGATTTAAAATTCAATCGAAAATTTAAAGCTGATATTCTGATGAAAGTGATTATCCTACAAATGTGACCATCTTGTTGCTTGACAGCTTGTTATCAACGAGGACTTTTTCTCTTTCCAGTGCTACATACAGACTATCCACAGCCAATACTTCCTAACATTTGGATTGGCCTACACTAGAGCCGTAGCGTTTCCAGTAGTATTTAACAAATTGAAACACTGGGCACAAGAATAATGTACACTCTTTCTGAAAGAAAATACATCCTTGAATTCATACCTAATTTTGTAATTTCTATAATACCTTCAGTTTTTACGTAATAGCGATTTTTGTAAATTCTTATGGCAAGCTATATATCATCTGACAAAATAACACGTTCTCGCAACAAGACTTTCAAACACAAACAGCAAAAAGTTCTCTCTGTCAGGACAAAAATGGGTCAAAGAAACGAGGAACAGGAGCAAAGAAAATTAATCAAACATAAAAGTATTTCCACAGCGATTTTCTGCGATATTTTCCCTCATAAACGTCGCTTCGTAAAAGCCAGCATCAGTAGGACAACATTGCAGTTCATACTTCCCCTTAATGACGCATTTCCAGTCAAGAAATGTCCTAAAGGACCGTTCTACATTTTCAGCACTAACGGTGTCAAGGGGTAAGTTTATCTGTGGGAGCCGGCCGCGGTGGTCTCGCGGTTCTAGGCGCGCAGTCCGGAACCGTGCGACTGCTACGGTCGCAGGTTCGAATCCTGCCTCGGGCATGGATGTGTGTGATGTCCTTAGGTTAGTTAGGTTTAAGTAGTTCTAAGTTCTAGGGGACTGATGACCACAGCAGTTGAGTCCCATAGTGCTCAGAGCCATTTGAACCATATCTGTGGGAAAGTTCAATTTATCACTCAAGAAAAGTAGTTTAAGTGACTCTTAACACTCCATACATAGGTATGACCTTAGTGTTTCTTGTAAAATGTACGCCCTATCAAAAAGGTGACCTTCACTGTAGCAGCGTTGCATGAAGTATTCCTCGAGATCGGCACAAAGAACCGTTATCAATTCTTCGCCCGGAAGTGGAGTATGCGTCACAAATTTATCGCACAGCGAGCAATCTCTCGCACGTTGCACAAATTCCGAGTGTGCTAGCGTTTGAGACGAGACATGCAAACATCAGAACATTCCACGTTCTGGGAAGACGCAATTGTCACCAACAGTGCCACGATTTCGGCTGTAGAAGAGTTCGTACGGACGAAACGTGACGCTGCTGATCCACTGCCAATAAGCAAAGAACTGTGCATCACATATTCCATGAGAAGCTTCGTTACAGCATTGTTTGTGCACAGTGCACGTCCATCCATCTTTCAGAGAGTCATAAAACGGCGAGAATTGTTGTTTACCTTTCTCGTTTGTTGAGGTACGTGGAGTGAGGAACGGATGTCATTGCTTAGATTGTGACATGTGATGAAAAGTAGTGTCACTGCGTCGACCTCCCAAACGGATGACCATACTGTGATGGCATCCCGGTTCCCATCGTCCAGGAAAAGATTAGTGTATCCCGAAGGCCGGAAAAGTGAAACTCAATTTCATTTTCGAAGAAAAAAGACCTCTACTCTACTGGCTACGATGAACAGTATTATAACACACTTCTGGGGCTCAAACAGCCCATCAAGAACAAACGCATTTGCAAGTTCTCGAACGGGGTGGTGCTTCTCTAGGACAACAACGCTAGAACACATGCGGCCAACACGATCCTCGAGCTCTTTGAAAAAATTTCGTGGCAGCCTCCTTACCGCCACGATATGTTACATTATGAATCGCTTATCTGCGACCACTTAAACTCTGAAAGGTCAGAGGTTCACCTGTGACCAGGAAGTGTAGGACACCGTGGGAAACTGGATCCGTCAGCATCCCAGGAGTTTCTATACTGAATTTAAGGACTAATTCCATGTTAAGTGAAATTTAATTATAATATTGTTATTAAAATATCTTCATTTGAAATAGTTCCTGCATGAAATACGTAGGAACATGTTATTGCTAATTTAGATACATAGCCATTAACGTGGATTGAATTGTGAGTATCCCATAAGTGTAACAAGCGAGACATATAATTTCTTATTGCGTTAACAATAGTATTTGTACAGCGTAGTACTTCAATATATCCTGGCTTATATTTTCGTCTTGTCGTTTCAGTATACTGTGATTGTCAAACTTGCTTTATGTCGGAATCGATCCATTGTTGAGCCAGTGTAACTTAAACTGTCCTCTCTGAATCGTCAAAACAGGAATTTATAGTTTAGAGATAGCTGTATGGACACGTTAAGAAAGTCAATAAATATAAAATAGATCTTTACATATAGCCTAATTCTAATCTCTTTCTCATCTGGGCACACCTTATTGAATACTGCAATAGTTCTCTGCAGTACGGTTGCCTAAACGGTTCTTGCAGGCATTTGCGAAAGAGAGCCATGTCATTATTTCATTGTCATTCAGTAAATCACTAGAGGCCGCCTTAAGAAGTTTACTCCATTTTCTACACTCTTTGTTGTTGTTAGACAAGTGATTGGATTTCGTACGTCATTAGTAAATATTTCGCGTTCTACACATTTAATTGCTGTGTAGTATATTAAAGCAATTTGGGATATATTGTTAATTCTTCAGTTATAGAATTTTATGCTCAGCAATACTACATATTTCGAGAATTGTTTATGTAACACATGAAGAGATAAACCATGCTTTGTCGGTCGTGTAGTACGAGAAGCGGGTCTTCTGCCACGGATCAAGTGATAATTGCAATTTTTTTGATTTCGTCACCAGTCTTCTGACTGGTTTGATGCGACCTGCCACAACTTCGTATCCTGTGCAGCCTCTTCATCTAAGACAGAGTAGTACTTGCAGCCAACGTCATCAATTGTTTGCTGAGTGTTTTCCAATATCTGTCTTCCTCTACAGTTTTTACCGTATAGTACGAGGTGCATTCAAGTTCTAAGGCCTCCGATTTTTTTTCTCCGGACTGGAAAGAGATAGAAACATGCGCATTGTTTTAAAATGAGGCCGCGTTCATTGTCAATACGTCTCAGAGATGGCAGCACCGTACGGCAGATGGAATTTTACCGCCAGCGGCGAGAATGAGAACTGTTTTAAATACTTAAAATGGCGACGTTTTCCTTACTTGAACAGCGTGCAATCATTCGTTTTCTGAATTTGCGTGGTGTGAAACCAACTGAAATTCATCAACAGTTGAAGGAGACATGTGGTGATGGACTTGTGGATGTGTCGAAAGTGCGTTCGTGGGTGCGACAGTTTAATGAAGGCAGAACATCGAGTGACAACAAACGGAAACAACCTTGGGCTCGCACAAGCCGGTCTGACGACATGATCGAGAAAGTGGAGAGAATTGTTTTTGGGGATCACCGAATGACTATTGAACAGATCGCCTCCATAGTTGGCATTTCTGTGGGTTCTGTGCACACAATCCTGCATGACGACCTGAAAATGCGAAAAGTGTTATCCAGGTGGGTGCCATGAATGCTGACGGACGACCACACGGCTGCCCGTGTGGCATGTTGCCAAGCAATGTTGACGCGCAATGACAGCATGAATGGGACTTTCTTTTCGTCGGTTGTGACAATGGATGAGACGTGGATGCCATTTTTCAATCCAGAAACAAAGCGCCAGTCAGCTCAATGGAAGCACACAGATTCACTGCCACCAAAAAAATTTCGGGTAACCGCCAGTGCTGAAAAAATTATGGTGTCCATTTTCTGGGACAGTGAGGGCGTAATCCTTACCCATTGCGTTCCAAAGGGCACTACGGTAACAGGTGCATCCTACGAAAATGTTTTGAAGAACAAATTCCTTCCTGCACTGCAACAAAAACGTCCGGAAAGGGCTGCGCGTGGGCTGTTTCACCAAGACAACGTACCCGCATATCGAGCTAACGTTACGCAACAGTTTCTTCGTGATAACAACTTTGAAGCGATTCCTCATGCTCCCTACTCATCTGACCTGGCTCCTAGTGACTTTTGGCTTTATCCAACAATGAAAGACACTCTCCGTGGCCGCACATTCACCAGCCGTGCTGCTTTTGCCTCAGCGATTTTCCAGTGGTCAAAACAAACTCCTAAAGAAGCCTTCGCCGCTGCCATGGTTCATGGCGTCAGCGTTGTGAAAAATGTGTACGTCTGCAGGGCGATTACGTCGAGAAGTAACGCCAGTTTCATCGATTTCGGGTGAGTAGTTAATTAGGAAAAAAAAAAATCGGAGGCCTTAGAACTTGAATGCACCTCGTACCATAGAAGTTACTCCCTGATGTCTTAAAAGGTGTCCTAACGTCCTGTCCCTTTTCGTGTCACTGTTTTCCACACGTTTCCTTTTTTTTCTTATCCTGTCAAGAACCTCCTCCTTCCTTACCTTATCAGTCCACTTGATTTTCAACATACTTGTGGAGAACTACATCTCAAATGATTCGATTCTCTTCTGTTCCGGTTTTCCCACAGTCCATATTTCACTACCATTCTGTGCTCCAAACGTACATTTTCAGAAATTTCTTCCTCAAGTTAAAGTCTATGTTTCATACTTGTAGATTTCTCTTGTCTGGAATGGTCTTTTCGCCAGTGCTAGTCTGCTTTCGATATCCTCCGTCATGGGTTATTTTGCTGCCTAGTTGACAGCATCTACTTTGTGGTCACCAGTCCTGGTGTTAAGTTTCTCGCTGCTCTCATTTCTGTTAGTTCTCATTACTTTCATCTTTCTTCGATTTACCCTCAGTCCATATTCTGTATTCGTTAGACTGTTCATTCCATTCAACAGATTCTGTAATTCCTCTTCACTTTCACTGAGGATAGCAATGTCATCAGCAAACCTTATAGTTGATATCCTTTAGCCTTGAATGTTTATTCGCCTCTTGAAACTTTCATTTCCGTCATTGCTTCTTCAATGTACACAGACTGAACAGTGAGGGCGAAAGACCACATCCCTGTCTTACACACTTTTTAATCCAAGCACTTCATTCTTGGTCTTCCACTTTTATTAATCCCGTCTGGCTCTTGTACATATTGTATGTTGTCCTTCTTTCCCACTAGCTCACACTTCTGATTTATTGCAATCTTCGGAATCGGGTGGATGGTATTTTTCCGAAAGTCAGACGATATATCGCCAGACACGCAAGTTTTCCAAAGCTCTTCTAAATTCCGAGCTCAATACTCCACTATCTCTTCCTGTCCACCCCCGGTAGCTGAGTGGTCAGCTTGACGGACTGTCTATCCTAAGCTCCCCGGTTCGATTCCCAGCTTTGTCAGAGATTTTCTCCGCTCAGGGAGTGGGTGTTGTGTTGTCATCATTTCATCCCCATCGACGCGCAAGTCGCCGAAGTGGCATCATATCGAAAGCCTTGCATCAGGTGAACGGTCTACCCGACGGGAGGCCGTCGTCACACGACATTTTTTCTCTATCTCTTCCTTATCTATTCCTTTCTCTTCTGTCATGTCATCAAACACGTCGTCTCTTCATTGTACTCATTCCTCGTATCCACTCTCTCCTCTGCATTTAACAGTATAAATCCCATAGCAATGTTAATGTTACCGCCCTTGCTTTTAATTTCACAGAAGTCTGTTTTGGCTTTTCTATATGCTGAATCAGTCCTTCGAACAATAATTTCTACATAGATTTCTTTGCATTTTTCACGCGGCCATTTCATTTTAGCTTCCATGCACGTCATTTCATTCCTAAGTGACTTTTATTTCTCTGTTTCTGAATTTCCGTGAACATTTTTGTACTTTCTTCTTCATCGATCAACTGAAGTATATCTTCTGTTACGATCGGGTTCTTTGCAGTTACCTTACTTGTACCTACGTGTTTCTTTCCAACTTCGATGGTTTCCATTTTAAACATGTCCATTTCTCTTCAACTGAACTCCCTACTGCATTATTCATTATTGCCATTTCTGTAGCCTCAGGAACCTTTGTTCATATCTTAGTATTTCCGTATCCCACTTCTTTGTGAGTGATTCATCCTGACCATCCTCCTAAACTTCGTAATTACTAAATTGTGAACTGACTCTATATCCGTATATCTGCTCCTTGATACGTCTTACAATCCAATATCTGACTTCGGAATCTCTGCCTGACGATGTAGGCTAACTGTAATCTCCCAGCCTTTTCCAAGTACACCTCCTTCTCTTCTGATTCTTGAACAGAGTATTCGCTATTACTTGCTGAAATTTAACTCAATTAGTCTTTTAACTCAATCTTTTTTTCTCTCCTACCTACTACCAAGATCATATTCTACCATAACCATTTCTTCTCCTCCTTCCCCTACAACCGCATTCCAGTCAGCCATCATAATTAGATTTTCATCTCTCTTTATGCATTGAATTACCCATTCAATATGCTCATATACTTTCTCTGTCTCTTCATCTGCTGCTCGCGACATCGAAATGTATACCCGAATTGTTGTTGTCGGCGTTGGTTTGCGGTCGACTCTGATAAGAATAACCCTGTCACTGAACTGTTCACAACAATTTACTCTCTGCGCTACCTTCCTGTTCATAATGAATCCTACTCACGTGACACCAATTTCAAAAACATTATTTCAGCCAAAATACCAACTGTTGCAGAAGATTCTGCGCAGTGTTGGTGGAGTAACCTTCCAGACATTTACCGAAAGCAGTGATAGCCTGTCCCCTGAAAAGTAAAGGCCAACACTGTTTTCATATTTGACAATATTGCAGAGAAAAACTATAATCGAATACAGAAGTAGTTTTGTTTTGACCATCATTCGATATCTTCTATTTGAGCCAGACATATTCAAGCATTCTTAAGCTGCTGGTAAGGGATAAATGAAACTTTGTTTGTGCTTTCAGACAGTATAATGTTAATTTAAAATACTTTCCAAGCACATGTAGGGACTGATGACATACAATGAATTTGTGTGAAGGTCAAACATACGTTTATACAGTGATGGAAAACTTGATGGAATTAGCACAAGACCAACATAATGAACATTATTTAGGCAGCAGCTGCGGGAAGCGAGACATATGAATCCAGAGTGGAACATCTGAATGACAGAGTGCAGCAACGTGAGGCATATGTCGAAGCAATCAACATAAGGTTAACAGAATTGGATAGCATTGTTAAGGCAGCAGCTGTGAAACATGAGATGTATGAGTCTAAGATGGAACAGGTGAATACTAGAATCCAGCGATGGGAGCCATATGTTGAGGAAAAAACTGAAGCAGTTAACGGAAGTCTCAATGTACAATTAATGGAACTTGACGGTTTTATCAACGGAATAGCTATGAAAGTCGTATTGTACGAATTCATGATGAAGAACACAACTGAGCGATTCCATCGCCCTGAATCTGAGATAGAAGAGTTAAGAGGACATCAACTCATCGTCACAGCTATTCCAGAACACACATACCATCTCAAAACCTCTTTAGTATGCTCTGGTATATTTACAAAATGCTAGTCATCGTGCTGCAGGAAAATTGGAAATTACAGCTGCTAAAATTAGGACACTTGGAGAGATATCATTCTCTCTCTGAAACGTTTAAACCTGTAACGAAAGCATTAAACAGCTCCCACACATAGCAGATGGAAGGCAGAAGGGATGGAAGAGGAGGAGGAGGAGGTGGAAGAGTAGGATATACAATTATCGTTTGCATTAACCATCACTGTGTTAGCAGTGGAGATGCGACTTACAGGTTGAGCCATGATCAACCATATATGCTTCAAAAGCATCTGATATACTTAAACAAGCATGTAATACACGATGAGGATAAGGGATTTCAGAGAGCTATTGGTTTAGTGAAACTAATAATCTTAAGAGTTTCGAATCACAGCTAGTATTTCCCAAAAGAGATACAAACGTATGCCAAAACAATGAGTACAACAAATGCACATAGGCTAAACAACACCTCAAATGGATGAATAAAAGCTTCAAACAGTAGGAAGTACAATAATGTCATTAGGCTAGTTATAACTGATGAACATAGCTTGAGACTGAGTAATTTACTTCTGGAGTGTATTTACTACAACAACCCCAATGAAATTATAGCGTACTTACAACTGCTCACAGCATGAGTGGCCACAGGGAATACAGATCACGTGAATGAAATAATATCAATCATTTCAGAGCTTCAAGAGACAGGCATTAACAGTGGTCCATTATCTTCACAGGCCAGTGCACAAAACATTGCCACATAGACGCCTGACAATATGACGTATGGGCAATTTATGGCAACCAGATCTCATAGATATGAGACAGTATTAATGGGTGAGTAAAGGTTTCAAATATATTTTAATGGTTATAGATATGTATTCCAATTTCACCTGGGCTCTGCCTGTGAAGGCAATGACTGAGAAGGAAGCTGCACAAGTGTTTGGACAATTGCTGCAGGAGCGGATAAATTGGTTCCCTGACAACCTTCAAACCGACTATGGGGTGAATTTACAATGGGTATTTCAAGACAATAATCGAGTTGTATGGAATAAACCACTACTCGATACTTTTCCCTCATGAGAGCAAGTATTTCAAAATTTTGAACAGAAGAGCAAAAAAACGGTATCTGCTTGTGAATTAATCTTTTTGGTTCATGCAAATGGCTCGTTATTGTTTTGTAAACAACTGGGCAGTATAACTGAACCAAACATCATATGATTTAAATGAAACCTATTGAAGTTTATGACAATGAGATTCTAAATACAGTATACTGTCATATTAAAATGGTGGATCCATCCAAGGAGAAATTCAGTGTAGATGATTTGGTACATATTTCAAAATACAGGACTATGTTTCAGAAATCTTATCTGTTGTACTGGTCAATGGAAGTATCTACAGTGTAAAAAGTGCAACAAACAAACCCATACCAAAAAACTTACATCTCAAAGGACGGTGCAGGTGAAGGAATTACTATGAGGTTTTACACATAAGAATTAAAGAAAAGCTCTAAACCAGAAGTGTTTACCACAGAGCATGTCATAAGACATCAAGGGAATAAGGCCTTAGTGAAATGGCTTGGCTTTAAACTGCGGAGCAACAGTTGGGTAAACACTCGCAATATTGTATACAACAGGGTTGCAAATCTCACACTGTGCAACAGCATAAATGAGTGCTAGGAAGTGCATCATGGTGGTCGCAGTTATCTCGATAAGTTAACAGTTGAACTGCATATTCCTGATCACTGTGGAGCTATACCAAAACTGAAGAAGTGTCTAACTTGTGGTGGTGACGGGGTTATCTACTAGACGAGACCTGTTATTAATATTGTGGTGTCACCGCCAGACACCACACTTGCTAGGTGGTAGCCTTTAAATCGGCCGCGGTCCGGTAGTATACGTCAGACCCGCGTTTCGCCACTATCAGTGATTGCAGACCAAGCGCCGCCACACGGCAGGTCTAGAGAGACTTCCTAGCACTCGCCCCAGTTGTACAACCGACTTTGCTAGCGATGGTTCACTGACAAAATACGCTCTCATTTGCCGAGACGATAGTTAGCATAGCCTTCAGCTACGTCATATGCTACGACCTAGCAAGGCGCCAGTACCAGTTACTATTGATACTGTAATCATGTACCGTCAAGAGCGACACTCATCATTAATGGATTAAAGTTAAGTACTCCACCAGCTACGTAAGTTTTTCTAAAGTCTAATTTCCTTGCCCTGTTCCAGACCTCATGCCAGACTGCGTGAGCTAAAACGCGTGTCTTTCGGCTTCCTCTAGTACTTGGTGTTGTCTCTCCTGCCAACCCACAACATTGGCGATGAGGCAACACCGCGTTCGTAACTATACTGCCCTGATTTACTTATGTAATGGCTTCGCCACCATCTCCAGATGTACTGTCCGAATTTTATCGCTTACAGAATCAGCAGACGCAGGCCTTATTGGATGCCCTCGGACAGCTCGTCCAGGGTCAACGTGCAGTGCAAAACGAAGCGGCAGCCACTGCTCCAGCGCTAATGCAGCCACAACACGCAGTTGCACCAACTTTTCGTCCTTTTGATGCTGCACTGGAAATCTGGACAGAGTGGTCACGCCAATTTGGATTCCATCTCGCCGCCTACAGAATTCAAGGTAACGAACGGCAGCCTTTTTTATTGTCCTCCGTCGGGGTGCACATGTACCGTGTGACAGTCAAATTATTTCCCAGATGCGACGTAGCAACTCTGTCCTACAACGAAATTTTGTCTGCATTAGATGCATATTTCAAAAAATCAGTCAATGTAGTTGCAAAAAGGTATACCTTCTTTCGTACAAAACGTACAGTAGGTCAGACTAATCGGGAGTGGGTTGCAACCTTGCAAGGCCTTACTAGGGATTGTGCTTTTGAGTGTCAATGTGGACTCCCTTATTCAGATACTACAGTGCGTGATGCCATTGCACAGAACGTTTCTGATGTCCGTATACGGGAACAGATTTTGAAACTAGTCAATCCCTCCGTTCAACAAGTTATGGACATCGGATCGGCAGGACACACTTGAATTTGCTCAGGAATCATTTGAAACTTCGCCACCCGTGTGTCAGGTTAACCGGCCCGCCGGGCGAGCTGCACGGAACAGGAAACAGTCGTCGCGCCCGACCGCGCCGCTGCCGCCAGGCTCTCAGCCACGGCCACAGCCCGCGGTTTGCTACTAGACATTCGCGTGAGAACTGCCCGTCACGCCAAGCTATTTGCTTTTACTGTAATAAAAAAGTACATGTTCAAAGTGTTTGCCAGAAAAAGCTCAGATCAGAAGCTCAAAATCATTCCAGGCCCTTTGCTTCGTTCCGGAATCGGAATCGAAACAAGGATCCTCAGGCTCGCGAAACTTCACCCATGGAAATTCATATAGTTCATGCCACTCTGCCCAGTGCCACTCTCTCTAACAGTGACTGTGTTCGTCCCACACATAGTGTGCGTCGACATCGCCGGAAATCCCATCAAGTCGCTAGTGATTCTGTACCAGTGTCAGTTCACGTTGCATGAGACAGTCGCTCTTGTCGTCAGCAGGACAATAAACTTTTTGTGGTCTTGGACATTAACGGCAAAGTGATACCATTCAAGCTCGATACCGGGGCTGCAGTTTCACTGATCAATCAAGACACTTACAAACTGCTGGGCACACCACCATTGCGTGCCGCAACTGTTAACTAGCTATTCGGCTCACAAGATCCCTGTGTTAGGACAGTGCAGCCTTCTTGCAACATACAAGGGACAAACAAAACTTTTGTCATTTTACGTACTTCGTTCTTCTTCTGCAGTGAACTTGTTTGGTTTCGATTTATTTCAGTTGTTTAACTTGTCTATAGTCAATCAGGTCCTATCAGTGAACCAGACTGTGCCTTCAGACAGTGTTTCTCGTCTATGTGAAGAATTTGCAGACAGTTTTGCACCGGGCCTCGGTTGCGCTAAGAACTATAAAGCACATTTGGAACTGAAAGTAAACGCGCAACCGAAATTTTTCAGAGCGCGCAATGTTCCCCACGCAATGCGTGATGAGGTAGCAAAAACATTACACGATTTGGAATCACAAGGTGTAATTGAACGTGTGCAGGCTTCTCTCTGGGCATCACCCCTAGTAATTTTACCAAAACCTTCGGGAAAATTGAGACTTTGTGTGGACTTCAGGGCAACAGTGAATCCACAACTAGTGATTGCAACTTTTCCTTTACCCCGCCCGGAAGATCTTTTTGACAAACTGTGCCCGGTAAATATTTTTCGAAGTTGGACCTAGCAGATGCGTACTTGCAAATACCGGTGGGTGAAGAATCCCAGCGCCTTTTGGTGGTTAACACGCATCTTAGTTTTGTATCGATTCAATCGACTGCCATTCGGGTGTGCATCCGCCCCTGCATTGTTTCAGCAATATCTACAAACTGTTTGTGCGTCGGTCCCTACTGAAGCAAACTATCTGGACGATATTGTGATCTCCAGAAAGATGGAAGAAGAACATTTAGCCAATCTCAGGACATTATTTCAGGTCTTGCGACAAAATGGTCTTCGCTTGCGGAAGGACAAATGTGTGTGTTTTTGCTCGTGACTTACCCTATCTGGGACATGTACTCAATGCCCAAGACATACGTCCCAGTCCAGAGCACCTCCGTGCCATACAAGACTTGCCTTCGCCGCAGAATTTGAAGCAGCTACAGAGTGTGCTGGGACAAATAAATTACTATAGTAAATATATCCCACACGCCTCTTCCATTTCAGCTCCGCTTCATCGCTTACGCTGTAAAGGTGTTCCGTTCGTCTGGACGACGGAATGCGAACGCGCCTTTCGCCAGTTGAAATCGGCGTTGCTTTCCAATACTTGCCTTACGCTATTCGATCCCCGGAAGCCCCTTTTGTTGATGGTGGATGCGTCGGGTTTCGGGATCGGTGCTGTGCTTGCGCACAAAGATGAATCGCACGATCGCCCTATTGCCTTTGCGTCCAAATTCCTCTCGTCTGCGCAACGAAATTATTCACATATCGAGAAAGAAGCATTGGCTCTCGTATTTGGTGTTACAAAGTTTCATGATTTCTTGTATGGTCGTCACTTTACCATCATCACAGACCACAAACCTTTGACATCGCTCTTTCATCCGACCAAGCCTGTATCTCCACGTACAGCGCAGAAATTCATTCGCTGGTCTATTTTCCTCTCGCAGTACCGCTACGATATCTTGTATCGGTCCACTGCTAAGCACGGAAACGCCGATGTGTTGTCCCGTTTGCCTGTTGCTGCGGATAGAGCATTCGATTCCTCCGAAGTTGCTTACATGTTCATTGATTCGGAAACCGATGACGTGGTCGAATCGTTTCCGATTGATTTTCGTCGTGTAGCTACAGCCACAGCTGCCGACCCTGTCCTTGCTACCGTTCTGCGTTTTGTTGCTACGCAATGGCCCTTGTCAAAGTCACGGATTGGGGATCCGTTGGTTCGCCGATTTTTTGCTCACAAGGAGAGACTTCTTGTTCGACGTGGTGTTTTGCTGTTGCGTTCTGATAACACTGTTCGACATGGGTTCTATTTCTGATATTAAAGTATGTGCTTCTAGACCATTTTACAGTGAGAAATTCAAAAATGTAAAAAAAATACCGTTGTCAGGGATACTT
This sequence comes from Schistocerca nitens, assembly GCF_023898315.1. Taxonomy (NCBI): domain Eukaryota; kingdom Metazoa; phylum Arthropoda; class Insecta; order Orthoptera; family Acrididae; genus Schistocerca; species Schistocerca nitens. The sequence continues at coordinate 303,435,818 of NC_064620.1, forward strand.
TTCATGTAATATATATGTATATTCACAATTTATGGCAAACACAGAGACATTATAGAGAAATACGGGTATGTTGCTGCATCCAGTAGTGATAGAACGTGATAATTTCTTGTTCAACAGCAGGTGGGAGGAATCAGACATCATTAGGTTATCCCCCGCCACACCTATGTCATTAGGACCACCTGAAACATCTCATTAACTCGAACGGCGACAGCCGATCGCTGCCTCGGCAGTAAAGCTTCACGCCTCCTAGGGGCAGGTTCATCGAGTTTACAACAGTGGTGTTAGCCGCAATTTGTGTCAGCCTTAACGAGTGGGTGTTTTGGCTGACAAGTAACTGTCTGTCATATTTCCGAGCACGGTTGAATTTTTTAGTTCCTGTGTGTAAACTGATTGAGCCTGGTGCTGAAGGTAAAACGACTGCTTGTTTTTACACATCAGCGTTCCTCTAGTTCCCTACTATTAATTTAATAAGGTGTATTACCAAAGTGGTATTTTTAAATTTGCAGAAATGCCACGTCGTCGTGGATGTCGATATAAGCCAGACAACTTCTGCTACATCTGTTGGAAGTTCACTTTTGCCAGAAATAGGAAGAAAATTTCTTCAGTCATAAAGAAAGCATACAAACATTACTTTGGAGTAGAGGTAAGAGACCAAGATAAAGAATGGGCACCACGTTTCTGTTGTGCTACATGTTACTGCAAACTAATTCAGTGGTGGAAAGGTAAAGAGAATGTGGCGTTGTTTGCTGTTCCGATGGTGTGGAGGGAGCCTAAGGACCATGTCTAACAAAAATTCAGGGTTTTACAAACAAAAAGTCGAAGAGGCACATTGTTTACCCAGATCTGCCCTGCGAGAATGCCAGTGCAGCATTCTGACAACCTTCCAGTACCTTCAAGAGCTCGAGGTCAAATTCCGAGTGACAGTGAAATAAGTAGTACTGAAGAAATCACAGATGATGATTCTTTATATCACTGCACAAGTGAGTCATCGCCACATTTGTTAACACGGGCAGATTTAAATGATTTAGTATGTGATCTAGGACTAAGTAAACAAAAGGCACAGCTGCTTGGTTCAAGATTACAAGAGTATAATCTACTGCACCAAAGTACTAAAATCAGTGTGTTCAGGCACAGAGAACATGCCTTTATTTCTTATTTTTCAACTGACGAAGCACTGACATTTTGCAATGACGTTGCTGGCCTGATGAAAGTGCTAAACTTCGCTTATATTTCACAGGAGTGGAGAATTTTCATAGATGCATCGAAAACAAGTCTGATGGGTGTTTGCTCCATAACAGAAATAAAATACGCTCTGTTCCAGTAGCTTACGCTAGTTTGACAAAAGAGAATTACGAATTCGTACAAAGGGTGCTAAATTCATTAAAATACAATGAACACAAATGGAAAATATGTGCAGATTTCAAGGTAATTGCTATGGTACTGGGAATGCAACAAGGCTACACAAAGTATGCCTGTTTTCTTTGCGAGTGGGATAGTCGAGACCGAAATTCTCACTACATGAAAAAGAAATGGCCAAGGCGAAGGTGGAAAGTTGGTGAAAAGAATGTACAACGTGAAAGTCTGCTAGCTCCTGAATATATACTACTTCCACCGCTTCACATCGAACTTGGCCTGATGAAACAATTTGTGAAGGCCATGGATCCAACAGGCTGTGGGTTTGCATATCTAGCTACCAAATTCCCCCGTCTTTCAGCTGCAAAAATAAAGGAAGGTGTATTTGTGGGCCCACAAATCAGGGAGCTGCAGAAAGATGCAAATTTTGAAGCATGTTTAACTGATAAAGAAAAAACCGCATGGGACTGTTTCAAGATGGTGTCGGAAAACTTCCTCGGAAGAAGAAGAGCTACTAACTAAAAAGCAATTGTGAAGGATATGATCAAAGCATATCAGGATTTGGGGAGCAATATGTCTTTGAAGGTACATATGATGGACTCTCATCTGGACTACTTCACAGAGAGTTGTAGTGATGTATCGGATGAACATGGGGAAAGATTCCATAAAGACATTTCTACCATAGAAAGGCGCTATGAAGGGAAGTGGGTACCTTCTATGTTAGCAGATTATTGCTGGAATATCATTCAAGAGAAGAAAGATTCACAGTACAAGAGAAAAAAGTGATGTGCATTACAAGGCAGTGGCTCATTGTCAATTTTCTGCAATTTCTCATGTCAAATAAATGCTTCAAAGTGTATACACAAAGGTTACTGTGTTATATGTTAGATCCCACCCTCCATTAATGTGATGAACTTATAACATCATAAAGATGTGCATTTGTTTGTCGAATTTCACCTCACGTTTGCTGCACTATATCAGAAACTGAAAAGAGAAATAAAATTGCGATTACTCATAAACTATCCCTGACAGAAAAAAACCAAAAACAGTTTTCAATTCAGCACTCAAAATACAACTAGGATCACAATATTTTTTATCAGAAATAGAAAAAAAGTTTTTTTTTGTAGAACAGTGTAATGATCAGTCCAGGGTCGTGGTCCCACGTTCGTTACAGTCCTCTGTCTTACGGCTTCTCCACCAAGGTCATTGGGGTATAGTGTGAACGAAACAACTTCCTCGTCAGCACTGTACTTGGTTCGGAATCGATGCTGCGATTACGAATATGTGCTCTTCTTGCATGGCGTGTGCCGAACAATAATCCGCACCACCGCGGAAATTCTTTGCATGGCCGACAGCCACTTCCCCTTGGCAACGCTTACACATCGATTTTGCTGGTCCATTCTGGAATGGTCGATGGTTGGTTGTGGTAGATTCATTCAGTAATTTTCCTTTTGTTGTACGGATGTCTTCCACAACGTCATCTGCCACCATCCAAGCGTTATCCGCTATCTTTTGCATTGAAGGACTTCCACAGACTATTGTTTCCGACAATGGCCCACAATTCATGTCCGCAGAATTTCAGTCATTCTGAAAGGCCAATGGTATTCAACATCTGACGTCCGCGCCGTTTTCGCCACAGTCAAACGGTGCCGCTGAACGATTGGTCAGGACTTTCAAGTCACAGATGTTGAAGTTGAAAGAGTCGCATTCTCGGGAGGACGCGTTATTGCTCTTTTTGTCCTCGTATCGCTCTCAGGCCCGAGATGGTCGCTCGCCGGCTGAGTTGCTCCACGGTCGCCCTCATCGAACCTTGATGTCTTTGCTACATCCGCCACATCAGGTTCCCGTGCAGCGGCAGACACCTGCTTTTGCCACAGGCGACACTACCGCAACTATCGAGGTTCACAGCGTTGGCTCGAAGGGCGCATTCTCCGCTGCCTCGGCCGCGTTATGTATCTGGTTTTGGGGGCCTCTGGTGAGGTGCGTCGGCATTTCAATCAGCTGCGCCTCTGTCGTCACACGGGATCTGCCGCTCCCCATCTGCTTTCAGCGACGGTGCCGTCCGGTCAGCGCCCTGGGGACCCATCTACTGGTTCGACTCAGCCCCAGGTGTTACCGACGCTGCTTTCCATTTTGCCCCATGGCGACGCGCCGCCGCCGCCTGTTCTCCCGCCGGCGACGCCCGCAGTGGACGCGTCGCTGCAACCGCCAGGCGGCTCCCTGGGTCACGCGCCGCCGATCGCTTCCCGTGACCATTTGTCCTCCGACATGGAACTCTTGCACGCTCCGGACCATATGTCGTCTTCGCCCGTCGGGTGCCCTGGCCCGATGGAGGTCGACCCTTCGGCCCCTCCTGTCTCTCTACGGGCGCATACACCGCATGTTGGCGTGCACCCTGGAGCAGGTTTTCACGCGTTTCCTAGCTCCCCGCGGTCCGAATGGCAGGGTGCGGGTGGCACAGCCTCGCCTGTTGTTAGGCTCCCCACCTCGTCGCATACGTCAACATGGGGTCCTCCCCACGGCGGGCGGAAGCCTTATGCCACAACCATGCGCCGATTTGCGGGGGAGGAATGTGGTGTCACCGCCAGACACCACACTTGCTAGGTGGTAGCCTTTTAATCGGCCGCGGTCCGTTAGTATACGTCGGACCCGCGTGTCGCCACTATCAGTGATTGCAGACCGAGCGTCGCCACACGGCAGGTCTAGAGAGACTTCCTAGCACTCGCCCCAGTTGTACAACCGACTTTGCTAGCGATGGTTCACTGACAAAATACGCTCTCATTTGCCGAGACGATAGTTAGCATAGCCTTCAGCTACGTCATATGCTACGACCTAGCAAGTCGCCGGTACCAGTTACTATTGATACTGTAATCATGTACCGTCAAGAGCGACGCTCATCATTAATGGATTAAAGTTAAGTATTCCACCAGCTACGTCCGTTTTTCTAAAGTCTAATTTCCTTGCCCTGTTCTAGACCTCACGCCAGCCTGCGTGAGCTACAACGCGTTCCTTTCGGCTTCCTCTAGTACCCGGTGTTGGCTCTCCTGCCAGCCCACAACAAATATGATTTAGCGTATGCTGCAAATAAAGGTCTTGCAGGACGTTACGCCACTGACCGGATTTCACCTGAAAATGCCAAACAAACATGTCGATAAAGTGACATACGCATGTGACAACATATTGCAGCATTCACAGTTGATTAAGCAATGCGTGCCAAACTTAAATTGGGCGCTGGAATAAATTTCCGACATATCATAACACAGCTCATCATACACAGAAGAGACAGAAGAAAAAACCTGTAGGACGTTTAAAAACGTGCATCCGATCAGTGATGGCAGCAGTGGCAAGTGCCTTGAACCAGAAAGTAGTAAGAAGAAAAAAGTGTGTTAGAACTCCTTGAGTACTACCTCACCCTAAGACATGTGGTGGAAATACCCCATACTTGCTGAGCTATCAGCAATTGGTTTATTTGTAGGAGGATTGGCTGTGTTAGCCTGAACAGTAAAGAATGCACAAACACAGAGGAGTAACTACAGGAGGCTGAAAGGCATAATCCAGAATTATATTTAAAAAAGTACATGAAAGGACTTGGACAGTTTATAAAAAAAATCCACTAACTTTACTACTGAAAATACTACTCACAAGTAAAAATTACTTAATTTTGTCAGAAAAAAAGAAAGATCGTCGATATTATGTGCTAATTACTCTACGCCAATATATCTAAGCAAGGGGGAGCGGTCATCAGTCTGAAAACATGCAGAAGTATTCCTAAAATAACCAAGGTGAGCAATAAACTATTTCTAAGTTCTGGAGACATACTGGCTCATATGATACTGATGATTTAAATGCAATTGTAAAACGCTCTGTGAAAGGGTTTTATCGACGTGCACACGTTGATTCATTTAAAACGGAGATAAAACTGAGGAAACAGACAATATATTTTAGCCAGGAAAGTTCAGTAGGACCACTATTGAGATTCTAAAGCATCAAGCTGTGGATATACTCTCAGTTAGCACAATCAATGTCAAGTGTAAAACTGCAAGTAATTTGTATTTGAACGACAGATTAATTCCTACAATCTATGGTCTCTGCCCTACAGAGGGACCAATACACAATTTCGTTGAGGTGCCAAGAAATTGCTATATTCCCAGTGACTGTTCAGACATTAGATAATCTCGAGTTGAGCTTTGTGGATCACATTAAACGTTGCGAAGCCATGGTATAACTATTTATTTGTGACTAATGAATTGGTGCTGAGAATTTAATGCGCCAGTTGTGTATCAGGATAGCTTTCGGGACTATACAATCCTATTATTAAGTGCCACAAAATAAGGAAAGAAATCACTACGTTGCAGTACTAAATTTACTGACAACGATATAATAATATTTATATCATCCAGTGGAATACCTTAAGACTTCCATGCCATTACACACTGTCAAAATTAGCACAGCAGCAAACACGCGTTGTTAAACATAATTTTTTTTGTAGGACATCTCCTTTTGGCATGTTATCCTCTCAGTACTCACGTGTAAACTACAGGCATCTGCTTTGACCCACCGAGGATACTACTCTCCTGCAATGGATTTGTCACAACCGTCAACATCATTGTTGATTTTCGTTGAAAATTTGAACATTATATGTCAACACCTTTCTTTTTTTCTTGGAGTCATAACTCTTCTGACTGGCTTCATGCAGCTAACCACGAATTCCTCTCCTGTGCTGACCTCTTCATCTCAGAGTAGCACTTGCAAACTAGGTCCTCAATATCTGCTGGATGTATTCCAGTCTCTGTCTCGTTTTACAGATTTTTCCCTCTACAGTTTCCTCTAGGGCTATGGAAGTTATCCCCTAATGTCTTAACAGATGTCCTACCATCCACTCCTTTCCTCTTGTCAGTGTTTTCCATATATTCCTTCCCTCGACAGTTCTCCAGAGAACGTCCTCAGTTTTATTTTATCAGTCCACCTAACTTTCAACGTTCTCCTGTAGCATCTCATGTCAAATGTTTCGATTCTCTTCTGTTCTATTCTCCCACACTTCATGTTTCACTACCACACACTGCTGTGCTCCAAACGTACATTCTCAGAAATTACTTTCCAGAATTAAAGCCTACGTTTAATACTACTTAATTTCTCTTCGCCAGGCATGCCCTTTTTATTAATGCTAATCTGAATGCAACCAACATAATGTAGCTGTGTCACAGGTCCTCTAAACACCGAAACCCTGCGGGTTGCAGTCGTCTACTTTGCGGATGATCTGTATTAGCGATCACAAGGGCAATGAGGAGGCGATGATCACTGCAGTTGGTCTCTTGCTCCACGAAAATATTGATGAACTGTGAAGACTAAGTGGCTATAGCTCTCAGTTCCGAACTAGCGCGAGACTGAGCTGAAAAAACCCCTATAACGACAACTTTAGAATTGTGTCATCTAAGACGTCTCGCTACGTTCAGTAACCAGTAGATCTAGAGGTAAGAAGTAGAAAATATTGAGGAACTACTACTGAATTACACAAATCTGAAATGGAATTCTGTCACTGAATGCTCTTTTACCTGTCTTTCATTCAGCAACTACTCTCACAGTTACATTTTCGTATTTATGTTGTAGTCCGGTAAAGCTTCTTTACAATGACAAAAGATCTCACGTTTAATTCAGATAGTGTAATATCCACGATTATATTTTTTTTTTCAGAATCATATTCGTGATAGCGTGTGTGTGGAGTGCGAATGAACATATTCGTGATGTTATTGTTGTGGTCTTCAGTCAAGAGACTGGTTTGATGCAGCTCTCCATGCAACTCTATCCTGTGCAAGCTTCTTCATCTTCCAGTACCTACTGCAACCTACATCCTTCTGAATCTGCTTAGTGTATTCATCTCTTGGTCTCCCTCTACGATCTTTACCCTCCACGCTACCCTCCAATACCAAATCGGTGATCCCTTGAAGCCTCAACACATGTCCTACCAACCGATCCCTTCTTCTAGTCAAGTTGTGCCACAAACTTCTCTTCTCCCCAATCCTATACAATACTTCCTCATTAGTTATGTGATCTACCCATCTAATCTTCAGCATTCTTCTGTAGCATCACATTTCAAATGCTTCTATTCTCTTCTTGTCGAAACTATTTGTCGTCCATGTTTCACTTCCATACATGGCTACCCTCCATACAAATACTTTCAGAAATGACTTCCTGACACTTAAATCTATACTCGATGTTAACAAATTTCTCTTCTTCAGAAACGCTTTCCTTGCCGTTGCCAGTCTACATTTTATATCCTCTCTACTTCGACCATCATCAGTTATTTTGCTCCCCAAATAGCAAAACTCCTTTACTACTTTAAGTTTCTCATTTCCTAATCTAATTCCCTCAGCATCACCCGACTTAATTCGACTACATTCCATTATCCTCGTTTTGCTTTTGTTGATGTTCATCTTATACCCTCCTTTCAAGACACTATCCATTCCATTCAACTGCTCTTCCAAGTCCTTTGCTGTCTCTGACAGAATTACAATGTCATGGGCGAACCTCATAGTTTTTATTTCTTCTCCATGGATTTTAATACCTACTCCGAACTTTTCTTTTGTTTCCTTTCCTGCTTGCTCAATATACAGATTGAATAGCATCGGGGAGAGACAACAGCCCTGTCTCACTCCCTTCCCAACCACTGCTTCCCTTTCATGTCTCTCGACTCTTATAACTGCCATCTGGTTTAGTACAAATTGTAAATAGCCTTTCGCTCCCTGTATTTTACCCCTGCCACCTTCAGAATTTGAAAGAGCGTATTCCAATCAACATTGTCAAAAGCTTTCTCTAAGTCTACAATTGCTAGAAACGTAGGTTTGCCTTTCCTTAATCTAGCTTCTAAGATGAGTAGTAGGGTCAGTATTGCCTCACGTGTCCCAACATTTCTACGGAATCCAAACTAATCTTCCCCGAGGTCGGCTTCTACTAGTTTTTCCATTCGTCTGTAAAGAATCCGCGTTAGTATTTTGCAGCTGTGACTTATTAAACTGGTAGTTCGGTAATTATCATATTTGTCAACACCTGCTTTCTTTGGGATTGGAATTATTATATTCTTCTTGAAGTCTGAGGGTATTTCGCCTGTTTTCTACATCTTGCTCACCAGATGGTAGAGTTTCGTCAGGACTGGCTCTCCCAAGGCTGTCAGTAGTTCTAATGGAATGTTGTCTTCTCCCGGGGCCTTGTTTCGACTCAGGTCTTTCAGTGCTCTGTCAAACTCTTCACGCAGTATTATATCTCCCATTTCATCTTCATCTACATCCTCTTCCATTTCGATAATATTGTCCTCAAGTACATCGCCCTTGTATAGACCCTCTATATACTCCTTCCACCTTTCTGCTTTCCCGTCTTTGGTTAGAACTGGGTTTCCATCTGAGCTTTTGATATTCATACAAGTCGGTCTCCTTTCTCTGAAGGTCCCTTTAATTTTCCTGTAGGCTATATCTATCTTACCCCTAGTGAGATAAGCCTCTACATCCTTACATTTGTCCTCTAGCCATCCCTGCTTAGCCATTTTGCACTTCCCGTCGATTTCATTTTTGAGACGTTTGTATTCCTTTTTGCCTGCTTCATTTACTGCATTTTTATTTTTCTCCTTTCATCAATTAAATTCAGTATTTCTTCTGTCACCCAAGGATTTCTACTAGCCCTCGTCTTTTTACCTACTTGATCCTCTTCTGGCTTCACTACTTCATCCCTCAAAGCTACCCATTCTTCTTCTACTGTATTTCTTTCCCCCATTCCTGTCAATTGTTCCCTTATCCTCTCCCTGAGACTCTGTGCAACCTCTGGTTTAGTCAGTTTATCCAGGTCCCATCTGCTTAAATTCCCACCTTTTTGCAGTTTCTTCAGTTTTAATCTACAGGTCATAACCAATAGACTGTGGTCAGAATCCACATCTGCCCCTGGAAATGTCTTACAATTTAAAACCTGGTTCCTAAATCTCTGTCTTCCCATAATATACTCTATCTGAAACTTGTCAGCATGTCCAGGCTTCTTCCATGTATACAACCTTCTTTCACGATTCTTGAACCAAGTGTTAGCTGTGATTAAGTTATGTTCTGTGCAAAATTCTACCAGACGGCTTCCTCTTTCATTTCTTAGCCCCAATCCATATTCACCTACTATGTTTCCTGCTCTCCCTTTTCCTACTGTCGAATTCCAGCCACCCATGACTATTAAATTTTCGTCTCCCTTCACTATCTGAATAATTTCTTTTATCTCATCATACATTTCTTCAATTTCTTCATCATCTGCATAGCTAGTTGGCATATAAACTTGTACTACTGTAGTAGGCATGGGCTTCGTGTCTATCTTGGCCACAATAATGCGTTCACTATGCTGTTTATAGTAGCTTACCCGTACTCCTATTTTTTTTATTCATTATTAAACCTACTCCTGCATTACCCCTATTTGATTTTGTGTTGATAACCCTGTATTCACCTGACCAGAAGTCTTGTTCCTCCTGCCACCGAACTTCACTAATTCCCACTATATCTAACTTTAACCTATCCATTTCTCGTTTTAAATTTTCTAACCTACCTACCCGATTAAGGGATCTGACATTCCACGCTCCGATCCGTAGAACGCCAGTTTTTTTTCTCCTGATAACGACATCCTCTTGAGTAGCCCCCCCGTAGATCCGAATGGGGGACTATTTTACCTCCGGAATATTTTACCCAAGAGGACGCCATCATCATTTAACCATACAGTAAAGCTGCATGCCCTCGGGAAAAATTACGGCCGTAGTTTCCCCTTGCTCTCAGCCGTTCGCAGTACCAGCACAGCAAGGCCATTTTGGTTAGTGTTACAAGGCCAGATCAGTCAATCATCCAGACTGTTGCCCTTGCAACTACTGAAAAGGCTGCTGCCCCTCTTCAGGAACCACACGTTTGTTTGGCCTCTCAACAGATACCCCTCCGTTGTGGTTGCACCTACGGTACGGCTATCTGTATCGCTGAGGCACGCAAGCCTCCCCACCAACGGCAAGGTCCATGGTACCTGAGGGGGATATTCGTGATATTTTTTTATTAATATTCGTGATATTAATAAAAAAGGGCTTGATCGATAATAAATAATTATTGTCAATGAATAATTTAATATTCTGTAAGAACTTATATCTCAGACAATAGCCATGGAAAAAGACTATAAAAATCTCCGTCTCTTTTTATCTATGATTCTTCTAGAATAATTCTTCTTCTCGTTCGAACTGTTGCACTGATCGGGTGTTATCGATGTCTCGTAGCAACGAGGTCTTTAACAAACTGTATTATACTGTTAAGTAATATTTGAAAAATAGAGTTTCTGTGACACTGAAATGAATGCACTTTGTTTGGACTTTTATTTCAATATGATTCTCGTCCTATATAAATGTTAAGTTTTCTGATCAGCTACAATGAAGCGTAGCCGTTAGCGCTATTGATCTGCAGCGCGGTTTATTGGTAAATGCCGAATAATAAGCGATTAACACTGAGTAATACTTTCAAATGTTAATGCATTTAGTAAAGGTACAAAAAATATCTGATATATATTACTTGGTAGTAGTGAAACAGTGCCTGAAGGAGAATCGATAAGGGAGACGCCATCTTAGTGAAATATTACAGCTGCCGTTTTAACTTGAAATTGTATACAGACATAAATCTTGGTGGTCATTATTGCAATAATAATTGTGTATCGGTAGCCCAGAACTCACTCAGAAGTAATAAATTCCACTTAGATTGTGATTAATCTTTAAATATAGTGAACTTATGTCTACGAAAACACCATCTTGCGTGATAAAAATTGTTCTCCGCTGATGTTTGAAGCCTGGTTATTTCGTAACACCTTTTATGGAATATTTTGCCAGGAAACAATACATTAGTGTTGTGTGCGTGTGGTACTGTGCGACAAAACTGCTCATTTTGCTTAAAGAAAAGTGCTGTCACCTCAAATAACAGAAGCGGTAAATTCGATAGACGATCTGCAACTACTAATGAGACAATTATGCAGCAGCACTGAAGATTGCTGAAAGTCATCACTCTTGTATAGTTGAGATTACTTATCTTACGTTTAGCTTGTTTGCTGGTTGTATCTGATCACTTTTGTGCATGAACGTAGTGCCATTTACACTGCTTGACAGACAACAATGGTACATGTTCCCAGATGGAGGTTTCTTTAACAAAATAATGATCATTAGCCGGGAGAAACAGTGATTAAATAAAACCTCGTGTTACATTATCAATGAGTAACTGGTTTTGTTGTAGTCTTGCCCAACGCGATAATCCACGACATCGACGCCCAACGTGGGGCCACAATATACAACATTTATTATAATATTGTAATTTTTCTACACGCCACAATAGCCATTCGTTGTGTGGTATTATGATGAAGATACCCGTAGTGTTAATGTTGTGCATATTAATAATATTTCCCGTTGGGTAATTGAACAAAATAGACACAAATATCAGAGAAATTGTCAATTCTCCCGACGCACAGACAATTTTTCGATCCCAAAGACATAGCAACGCTCTAATTCTGAGTAAGCCTCGTTTAAAGCGCAATCGCCGAAACAAAGCAAACAAATAGAAACAAAAGAAAACAAAAACTAGCTTTCTTGGTATTTATTCGACAAGAGGCGAGCAAGGGAAACGCATTCGGGTGCCAGATTAGAAGACAGGCGGTAGGCATGTTTGCAAACCAAGCTCCTTAGTGATATCTTCCAGGTCTCATTTATAACTCTGCGACCGCAAAGCATTTCATTTGTTGGCAAAAAATTTCAGCTACGAAGGACGTACCCCTACGAGGCAATTCATAGCAGAAGACACCTTTTTTGTACCAACAGATATATATCGGTAACAATACATTTTGTGGTCGGATACAGGCCATCGTTTGAGAAAATGTTTGTGGCTTACACATAATTTTCTCCTTATGAAATTACCATACACCTCAAATCACCATCAGACCGCAATGATTTAGGTTTACAGTGACCTCCTTAAATCTATTACGGCAAATGCCAGGATCAACTCTTTGAAATGGCACAGACGACTTCCTTTCCCATCCTCCCCAGTTCGAGATTCTGCTCGCGTCCAATCTCGTTTGCGACGAGACGTTGTACATTAATTCTTCATTTCTTTTAACCTCCATATGACTGCTGACGGCAAGTGTCACAGGGAAGTTAATTGGCCGTCACACTTGCCAGTTATCAGATACACTGTCATTGAGCATAGTAGTAAATCACAGAAAGGTCCTTCATCAACACCTCTTTGTCTTCCTGAATGTGGTGATTAATGTAAGTCAAGACGATCTTACTTGAAACAATGCAAGTTGACTTTCTCGACAGCCCTCACTCCATACAGGTGTTTCGACTTGCCTCCACTGCTTTCACTCTTTTATTAAACATAAACAGAACACAATGTCTTAAACGATAGACTTTACTTAGTTTTAGACTCCGTTTTCTAATTCATAAACGACACTCCCCATAACATCAAAAATGAGAAATATTCAAGCTGTCATGGTACCAGCTGTACTATAAACTTGAACAAAATAGACCGTAGTTAAATACGATTATACCAAAATGCTATAGAAAATCACCACGGAGCATGCTGAAACACAGTGTTATATCATACGCAACTTATATGACGTTATACTTGCTAATCAGAGTGCACAAAAGTCAGCCGGTGATCGTATTCTCTATGTCCGATGCGTCGCGATCACTTGGGCTGACGCCGGCTGTATTAAGGGGCCGCTGGCTGATGGTGCTGAAATTGGTCTTACCATGACAGACACCCGCGAGCCCTTTCACGAACATGTTTCCGCAAGATTTTTCTGTTACTGACTGGTTAGAAGATGGACGAAACTGTGTCTGTACTTTGGTCAGCCTGGTGCCCTTAGCAGACAGGCGGAATATGGCTTAAAAAAAGGAATAGGATGAGTTTGATACACGGCTTTGCGTTCGCACTAAATGGCTTTCACTACTAGGCCAGTAATCGGTTAACCACAACAGCAGTTCAAGTGGAAGTCAAGACTTCTCGCACTATGTACTTCTTACCCCATTATGACAAAAAAATGGGATACTAACAAATATGAAATTCGGTTGTTTGTTGGACTGAGGTTAGCCTGTAATGACTAAGGTGTGGGTCCGATTCCTGCTGGGGGTACCAGTTTTTAACAGCCACAAACATACTCTCTTCACCTGCAGTCAAGGCCATGTAAAGAACGCGGGACTGTGCTGTGATTCCAAATCAACATTATACATGTCTATTCGACGTTGACTGGAACAGAGTTGGATTAGTTTTGGCAGAAGTCACTGTCTCTAGTAAGCTTTCTTATCCTAGTAATATTACTTTAGTTCACGAACCAGTCGTCATGCAACGTCATAGGACCTTCATTTCTTATTTTAAGTGACCCTGAGATTTTGAAAATATTGGCACTGGACTGGGATTCGAGCTGCAATCCCAGTTTTTCTTAAAATGTGAACCCTTCGTGATGACACTGTCCCATCGTTTCGGTCTTTCCTCATGATGCCACATTCCTCCAGGTCTCCGCGATCCTAACTACTAGTGATAGAGAATTTGATAGTTGACAACCTCTTTGTATGGCGTCAACAACGAGGATATGTGTAGGTTGGAGACCCAGGCAGCAAAAAGTTATTCGTTGCGTTACCTCCAGACGAACATGTGCACATCTCACTACTGGTGAAGAAACAAAAAATATTTCTTGTCTATTTGTTGCTAAAAGACAATAGCGAAAGCTGTCGGATTCGAATCCCTACCAGGCAAAGATCATTTGTGTCATTTTCTATCGTCGTTTCAGATCCAGTATCAAGCTCTTCGTGAACGCATTTACCATCCAACATCTGATTGTGCTCAGATAACAATTCATGTAGGTACTGGGCTCTATTGGCCCTCTATCACCACAGCTTTACCTCAGGTCCTTTCACACTTGTGCATTGTACTTTATTACATATCTTTCGTGGTTACTTCTCAGGGGCAGTGTAATCTTCATGGAGTTCCCGCTGCAGTGCTAATCGTAGCGCCATTTATTTCCAGGTTTGGACATTTGGTGTTGTAAACTGTTACTGGTGAACACTTCGATATTTTATGTCTCTTTGTGCTTAGTCGAGTCTCTATCAGACACGCAAGCTTTGCTTGGTTAACAGTCGGTTAAAATTCGGATCATGAACAACATCTCTTCATGTCATTTTTGGAGAATGCTAATTTACATTTATGGGGGGAGGGGAGGGTGCATGAGGTCTTCTCAATTACTGCACCTGTGATAAGATTTCTGAAGTGTCACTCGTTGTAACGAAGTTTAATTTACAAGCGTTAAGGACTGCCTCATCTCTAATAACGTGTTTTCTAATATTTGTTTTATGACAGTATTGGTTTTCATCTGGACTGACTGCCATAAAGAGCAGTGTTCTGTAGAACTCTCTTATGCACAATCAAACGACTGTACTGCAGGGGGCTTAGAGGACCTGCGACACAGCTATGCTATTTTGGTTGCATACATTCATATGCCATCTACACATTGGAATTCAGGGGTGGCCCACTATTTGTGCCGTCGAATGTACATTTTGTATATTACCCATCTTTCTCTATAGGTTATCCCTACTTTTCTCAGAATTTCAAACATCTTGCATCATTTGACACTGTCGAATGCTTTTTCCAGGTTGGCAGATCCCATGAAGGTGTCTTCATTTTTCTTTAGTCTTGCTTCTATTATGAACCTTAACACCAGAATTTCTTCTCTGGTGCCTTTTTCTTTCCAAAAGCCCAATTAGTCGACATATAACACATCCTCAATCTTTTTCCAGTCTTCTGTATATTATTCAAGTTGGGAACTTGGATGCATGGGCTATTAAGCTTACTGTGTGATAATTCTCGCACTTGTCAGCACTTGCAATCCTTAGAATTATGCAGATGATATTTTTCCCAGAGTCTAATGGTATATTGCTAGCCTCATACATTCCACACACCAATGCGAGAAGTCATTTTTTTGCAATTTCCCCCAATAATTTTAAATTTCTGATGGAATGTTATCCATCCCTTCTGCCTTATTCGACTATAAGTCTTCCAGAGATCTTCTAAATTCTGATTGCAATGCTGGATCCCCTGTCTCTTCTAAATCGACTCCTGTTTCTTTGTCTATCACGCCATCAGACAAGTCTTCCCCCTCATAGAGGCCTTCAATCCACTCTCTCCACCTATTCACTCTCTCCTCTGCATTTAGCAGTGGAATTACCTTTGTACCCTTAATGTTACCACCCTTGGTTTTCATTTCATCAAAGGATTATGTACTCCTAGGACTACACTGCATCCATATAGAACGACCAGCTAAAGCCAGTAAATCTAATGCCGCTAACTGAAATAAGTTCGTGGTTGCTTCCAAGGAATACATCACTCAAGCGGGCGAGGATACTCCCCTTGGACACTTTTAACCTCTTATTTAACAAGCTGCCGCATTTCTTCCTTAAAGCAGAAAAAAATCTCCACTTTCTCTAAATCTGACAACAGGCACACTTTATAACCTCAAATTCTAATACCCTTGTGTAATCTGTAATGTTACCCCACGAATGCTGTTCATTCAAACCTGCTTCACCACCACTGAAGAGCCACGTCCTTACCAACATGCTCTTTAAACCTTACATTAAAGTTTCTTTCTGTCTTCTCCACATAATTCATTTCACATTTCTGACCTGTTATTTCATAAATTCCCACTTCCCCCAACCACTTCTCCCATGTGCCACTCTTATGTTTCAGTCTCTGCTCCAGTTATTATCGGTCCTGACTGCAATTTTTATCCCTAAATTTTTTGCTGAATAGCCTCGCCAATTTATGTATGATAATCCCCCAACATGGTATGACTACATTTCCGCTGATTATTCTCGTTTTGTTGATTTCTGTGTCCTACCCCTGCATCCATCCTATCTGTTAAATCTGCATCAAAACAGTTTTTACCACTATTTGCCTAAGTGATTTCATTTCTTCATCCTTCTTCTCAGGACTTATGGGCATTGGATTGGCCTTGAGCACAACATTTTTGGAGAATGCTAATTTACATTTATGGGGGGAGGGGGGGGGGTGCATGAGGTCTTCTCAATTACTGCACCTGTAAATGTATCTCAAGCCAGTTATTGTTAGTCTCGATCCTCAAATGAAGAAAATTTAAAACTCCCTGCTATTCTTGCTCTACTGTAAATACTTTAATCTTAAGTATTTTATTAAAGTCAATCGCTAAGTCATTTATTTGTTCCTCATATCGATGATACACTGTATATCATCAACGTATCAGTACATATGCATTTTATCGCCTTACTTACCATTTTTCTTTAAAACAGTTGTGTGATATGCTTTCAAGAAGATATCCATCATATTCCCTGCTAATACACAGTCTATTCCCATAATCATTCAGTTATATGACGGACAGTCGCCTCTTCGAGAGATGTGATATTAATGATTCCGGTTGCTCATTCTATGAAGATGCACACGTTGCAACAGAGGTGTAGTATGGGTATTTAGAATTTACTTGGACTTGAAATTTCATGATCATAGGTTTTATGATAAACAGTAGCATTATTGGAGGCTATGACGTATCAGTTGCAAGAAAGTAATATCTTTGGTAGGTGAAAGCGGTTGCTTTTAATTTACAGGAGTGTAACATGCCTGTATGAAATATCATATGAACAGTGTTTTGTTTGATAATTCTGCTTGTTTTTTTTTAGTTTTGACAGCTCATAGAGACACTAAAACCTCCCTACTTGACTGTGGTGATGTATTTCTCCAAATAGTTTCATACGAAAGCTCATGCAGGCCGGTACTTGTGATGAATGCTTGTGTGTGATACAATAGTGACACGTTCTTTTTCTACCATACCGCACCATCATATGAACAATTATCATGGCTGTGTGCTGATAAGCATAGGGACTATCATACTCTATATTTTCTCTATCATTTTCTCAATCATTGCACTCCATCCTATTTGTCTTCAACTCTTATTCTACTATCCGAACAGCACAGCACAAATACTCGTTCTCAAAAAGTAAAATTCTCTCCATACCATCCAACAACACTGAAATGTCCCCTAAATCATTTTCTGTATTAGGAACCAAACTCTAGAACAATGTTCCTCGAAAATATCAGAAGAATTAAATTCTTTCCGAACTCCAAGAGACACCTTCTATCGCAATAGCCATCTCTCTCATACACTGTGCAGCTCAATCTCGTCACCCCCTTCCCTTATTATTACCATCATTATTGGGAATGTTTTGCAATATCTTTGCTATGAGTTGTTCCTGATCAGGTGTAAGAGAGAGCTTTGAAACCCTAATCTGGTCAGGATAAATAAGCAATAAATACACAAACAAATAAATGATGACCTAAAAGTTTTAAGTTTTACTATACATGGGTCTATATAAATATTTTTTTATGGCTGCCAGTAGGTGTAGGTATAGTATTCCTATGTTTCGTTGTAGTATAGCACTTGATAATGGTGCAACGTACCCCCAAATCATATTGTGGTAAAAATATCACATGTCTGACAACTGGTGCATAACATTGTCAGTACTGATTGCGGGCAGAACGGAAATATTGTCGATTTTTGAGGAGAGGAAATCATAGTATGTCTTTATTTGAAGCAACATGCATGTAAAGTATAAAACAAATGCACACAACGGTGAGTAGTCCACTTCACAGTGGAAGAACAACATGATAACACACAAGAACTACGAGTTTCTTAAATAGATAGCGTAGAAACTGTGTAATTATGTCACTTGACGTAACGTGGCAAACAATATGTCAAACGGATCACTCACCAGAAATTTTTCTGCCACACACATTTTGTTTCGTCAATATTTAATAATAATAACGAGATAAGTATTCCCATTCAACAACCAAGTAATTTAATACTCCCAAGCAACAGTTTTCTATGCCTGGAAGCAAATTTATGAAGAATCCCCTACAGCAGCAACTTATTCGAAATACATACACCTTCCTGTTTCAAGAAACAAGATATGAACTTAATGACAACGTCGATGGCACAATAGACGTTGGGATCACATCGACCTTCGGAACATACTTTTCTGCTGCATTAGATATGAATTTGTACAAATTGCTTGATGAATTGATAAGTGATCACTTATGTGTATTCCACTTATAATGTTCATGTGGTTCTTTGAGGACGATAGACACGTCATTATGAACGCTAAATAGAACCTATTCTCGTATAACGTACTACGTATAGTAATGCATACATTCAAGAGGTGGCAAAAAGTGAATAAAGCTGCGTTGAATACATTCATGTGGAGTGAACTTCACGAGTATCCAGTACTACCGACAACATGAAGATAGTCTTGGGTGATTAAGACATCAGTTCAATTAGAAATCCCTCACTTAATTATTCTGACACTGAAAACAGACAGGAGGAGAACTGTGAAAAGGATACCAGGATATTCAACAACTGTATGTCAAACAGTGCAAAAGTGCACTTGAATTCTGTATGTTACTCACACAATAATCTACAGCTTGGCTGTGAAAATAACTATATAGGCCTACTATACGACGTGTATTCAAAGGTTTGCTCGTAATTCTATGAGGACACTGAATTTGGATGCATGTTTGGCCCAAAGCAGTTTAAAGATTTAAAGCCAGTTTTCGTGATCAATTGTTTGTCGCAAAATGAAAGTAACAAATCAAGAACTACAGATATCCCTACTGAATTCGAATCATCAGACAATTTCTCCTCATAAACTGCAGTGTGCACTATTGTTGCATGATCATATGATAAATTACTTACCTCTCAGAGGAATCGTACTGTGACAAGTATAAATTTGGAGGTGCTGCTTACGCCTGAGGCATTCCATGATGAAACCTCATCATTGTGGATGTAAAAGGCTTTTATGATGCGTGTTAATGATTTTATTTTAAGCATGTCGCATTCGTCACATTTAACAACGATGTACGCGTGTTGACGACCTTATCCACAACTGTAGCCTTGCCGAAACTGTTCAATACAGTAACGTGTGGCAAGACTAAGACTAGTGTTGTTAACACACTTGCAGCACATTGGAGAAGCGTTGTGGTTGCGTGAAATTTTCAAGAATGCTCAATTAGAAATCTCGAAGAGTACAGCAGCCCATCAATTAGACGACTCAAATTACTGTATGGTGAAGAATACAAAAGAAATAGTTTAATGTATGCTTCAGATAATACATGTAAGTCAAGTTACCAGTAAATGATATCTTCTTTAAAATAAACAAAAACTTTGTATTTATTCAACCCCTCCACCACTTACAGGCGTTTTCAGGTTTGTTTTCTTCATATGCTGCCTGTACAGTTCGTGAAGAATGCATAAATGTAGATGTCTCCTCCGTATGGTGTTCCAACTAGTGATGGTCGATTGCGACCTGTTGCCTGGACCCAACTGAGCTACCGCGTATGAAGAAAAATCCCAATCATTTAATATGTGAAACAAAGTACATACCTCATCTGCGAAATGTATCTTCTTCATAATCTCCTTTCTGTACATTAACGGAAGCACACCCTCTGGGAAGGGGGCCATGAAAGTGGCCACAGCAGACCAGTCACTGAGTCGCGTTCTGCCACCAGCTACCACCCATATGCAGTATTGTCTCTTGGAAGGTGATGATCGTGCTGCCTGCTGTGGCCAGCTGGCACAGGGCGTGGTAGGATTAACTGCTAGCTTACTATTGCTGGCGAGTTCAAAAATTATCTCCTCAGGCTCAGATTTGTCAACTCATAGGCAGGATCTTGTAGTCTATATAAAAGAGGCTCTTTGATATCATCAGGTTTACAATCTTCTCAGAGACACCATTTCTAAAGATGAAATGCAGGTCTGTAGAGGAGTGTGATGTGGCTGGTAAGCATACCCATTATGCAGAAGGAGATGGGATCATGCCTTTGCCCTCACTAAACGACACTGAATCTGAATGTAAGTATATGTCTCTCCGTCTCAGTCTCTCTCTGCATGCATGAATAGTAATAAAATAGTTATATAAGTAAAGTTTTCCCTTCTTCAACAAGATTACAACAATGGAGTGTCTGTATGCCCCCATATGAGCACTAATTGCTCATATCGTATCTTCATTATCCTCGTGCGCAATGTATGTTGGTGTCAGTAGAATCGCCCGGCAGTCAACTTCAAATGTTAGTTATCTACATTTTATCAATAGGGTTTCTCGAAAAGAACGTCGCTTTCCCTTCAGGAATTCTTATTTTGGTTCCCGAAGCATCTCCATAACACTTATGTGTTCTTCAAACCTACTGGTAACAAATCCAGCAGATTACCTCTTCATACTTTTTATTGTTACTTCTTCATCTGCAGGAGTGATAGAAGCATCTGGAGGTGAGCTTGTGGCAGTATTGGCGTATGTGCCACCGTCACCATATCCTTTTATAGGCTGACAAAACTAGCATTTAGCAACTGCTTATCGACGTCTTTTTCATCCTGGTATGGATATACAACACCCACGCATTTGTAATTGTCACCAACACTATGAGCCAAACTTGTTGAAAAAAATGGCTCTGAGCACTATGGGACTTAACATCTGTGGTCATCAGTCCCCTAGAACTTAGAACTACTTAAACCTAACTAACCTAAGGACATCACACACATCCATGCCCGAGGCAGGATTCGAACCTGCGACCATAGGGGTCACGCGGTTTCAGACTGAAGCGCCTAGAACCGCACGGCCACACCGGCTGGCAGACTTGTTGATATCATACCAGCACATTTGCTTGTGATCTGTGCCACGTCCGTACACACTGAACCATCATTGTCCTGTACATAGCAGCAGACCACCAACCTGTCCTGTTAATGATCGTTGATCTGTAACTCCCTGCTGCTTTTTTTGTATCGCCTTGAGTATATCTGCCTGAGTACTTAGGTTTGGTGAGGAGCCCTGGGGATGGTTGGCCACCACTTGAAGAGAAGGTATGGTGGGCAGCAAGGAATGAGTTGGTACAGAGCAATTGCTGTAGTTAGTTGGCATAGCGAAAAAGTGGCGGCCTGGCTGTATTGGACAGCGCTGTGTGGGTGTCTTCCTTCTAATGGAACTGGGGTTAGGCAGTGGTCACGAAGCAGATGCAGTTGCTATTTGTGCCTGCCTGCACCCACTGTCATGGGGATGGTGCAATGCTTGCTACCTTCCTGTGTTTCTGCTGTTGCCGCCTGGAGATGGTGTTAAATGGTGACCTGTCTGGCTGCTGCAGATGTGGCCTTGGCTCGTGCTCCACACCGTTTATGTCATTGAAATTATTTTGCTTGGCACTAGTTATGTTGCCACCTTAATGCGTCATCAAGCCTCGTTGAATTGCTCTGGCAATGACCTGGTAGTTATATAAACATTGTGCTTGAATAGTTCTAAATTTGAGACTGTGTTACGATTTGTGCGGACGTCAAAGATTTGGTAGAAATTGGATAATCACCTTAAAGCTTTTAATAAGTTCTAAAGGCACGTACTCCTTTGGTTGTGACATCTCAATGAAGTTAATTGAGTCCATTCCTTACAGGTAATTATAGCACAACTATGTGAGTCTAATATTTTAAATGAAGAAGGTTTTAATGTCAAATCAAGATTCAACTGAATATTAATATTACTGAAGCGCCAAAGAAACTGGTATAGGCATACATATTCAAATACAGAGATATGTTAAGAGGTAGAATACGGCGCTGCTGTCGGCGACACCTATACGTGAAAACAAGGATCTGATACAGTTGTTAGATCAGTTACTGCTGCTATAATGGCAGGTTATCAAATTTAAGTGAGTCTGAACCGTGGTGCTATCCTTGGCGCACAAGCGACGGGATACAGTATCTTCGAGGTAGCGATGAAGTGAGGATTTTCCTGTACGACCGCTCCACGAGTGTACCGTGAATATCAGGAATCCGGTAAAACATCAAATCTCCGATATCGCTGCGGTCGGAAAACGATCTAGCAAGAACGACTGAAGACAACCGTTCAACGTGACAGAAGTGCAACCGTCCGCAAACTGCCGCAGATTTCAATGCTGGATCATCAACAAGTGTCAGCGTGTGAACCATTCAACGAAACATCATCGATATGGGCTTTTGGAGCCGAGGCCCAATCATGTGTCCTTGATGGCTGCACGAAGCAAAGCTTTACGCCTCCCCTGGGCCATTCAACGCCGACATAGGACTGTTCATGACTGGAAACATGTTGCCTGGTCGGACGAGCGTCGTTTCAAATTATGTGGAGCGGGTGGACTTGTACGGGTATGGGGACAACCTCATGAATCCATGGACCCTGCGTGTCAGCAGGGGACTGTCCATGCTGGTGGAGGCTCTGTATTGGAGTGGGGCGTGACCAGTTGGGGTGATATAGGATCCCTGATACTCCAGATACGACACTGACAGGTGACACGTACGTAACATCGTGTCTGATCACCTGTTTCCATTCATGTCCATTGTGCATTCCGATGGATTAGGGCGATTCCAGCAGAACAATGAGACACCCCACACATCCATAATTGCTACAGAGTGACCTCAGGAACAGAGTTTAATCACTTCCGCTGGCCACCAGACTCCTCAGACATAAACACTATTGAGCATATTTGGGAAGTCTTGCAACGTGCCTTCTCTTCTCCACCCGGACCCCCCCCATACTCTTACGGATTTATGGACAGCCCTGCAGGATTCATGGTGTCAGTTCCCTCCAGCACTACTTCCGACATTAATCGAGTCCATGCGACGTCTTGTTGCGGCACTTTTGCGTGCTCGCGGGGTTCAACACGATTTTAGGCAAGTGTATCAGTTTCTTAGTTTCTTTGGATCTTCAATATATATATATGAAAATCTGAAAGATATATTGCTAATTGTATGCAAAAAAAGATTTGCATCACCCCGGTTCCCAGAACAGACGTTGACTGTGGGTCTTGACCGTTCGGAGGTGTCACTAAAACAGCCCAAGGATGTAAACGACCATGCATGAGTAGCGCCTATTAGACAGAGGGGGTCAGACAGCCGATCAGTTCATCATTCCGCCAGGAAGGAAGTATACAGCTCGTGATGTGTGTAGTTCAACCATGCCATGCGCACTTGGTGCGCCAAATAGTCCCTTGATTGTCAGGCCATGAGACACATTGTGCACTGCAACTGAGAGCGGTCTTTCACACCATGACGACAAAGGGTTCATATATGGGGACGGGATGGGCGCACTGTATGTGTGCGTGTGGAATAGTGGCATGGACCATTTGTTATAGGTGTGTGTATGCAATGTATAGATATTGCACACTATTTACATGTCTATGTGATTATGGCTTATTTATTTATTTATTGTTCACTCGCTTCTAGTCGTACCAATTACTCTTCATTTTTCCCATGTATTGTGTATATTGTTTAAAGGTAAGTAAATAACCAATGGGAAACGCATTAATGTCTGTTTTATGTACCTCTGTTTTTGTACCCAAGTTTTCTATTAAACAAATTGCTTTGTAAAGTAACTTTAAAAAAATTTAGTAAAAGAATTGTTCTCAACAACCCAAATTTTGTTCATGCTTGCAATTGATTACAAAGAGAAAGACGCTGATCCTGTCACTAGGAGGTACAAATGATGAATTTCCCTAGAGACAGAAATGGAATTTCACTGAGGCTACCACACAAACTTAATTATGCATATAGGCAGTTTATCTATCGACCATGTTTGCTTGTTATCGACATTGATACTGGCAAGATATCGGTCCCAGGGATACCAAGATTTTCGAGAATGTATTAATTTCTATAATATAAATGTGGCATAAAGTCATGCAGGAGGCAGGCTACCATTATCACAATAATCAGCAGTTCTCCATCCAGCCTGACTCCGTCGCAATGGTAAAAGTCAATCATCAGGCAAGGAATGACTTTATTGACTATATGACGCGCTTCGTAATTTATCTATCATCATATATCTAGGAGACTAGTCTGCTAATGTTTGTTTCACTTACAACTTGCCATATCTGCCCGCAGTAATCGTTCCTGGATATCTGATGATGGATACATTCCGAACCGCGTCATATGAGCAATAAAATCGTTCCTTGTCTGATGTTTTACCATTGCGATCCAGTCAGCCTGAATGCAAAACAAGTGACTATTTTGATTTCAAATTCGATTTCAGATAACCAATGATAAAATATATATTGTTTTTTGTGTGATATAATAACAAATTAGCAATGTTTGAATTTTTTCCCTTACTTCTACGGTGAAAACTTGCTTCTTGCAAAATTTCTCCGCTCTAGGTCAATTGAAACTACCCTATAGGTTTTGTTGAGTGAGTTTACACGTATCAAAATATGAGACCTAAATGGCAGTATTTTTTCGTTGCGTTGACTTAGAGGTTTACATATATTATACTGCCAAGAGCCTTCAGACTTTAGTGTGTGATATAAATTCCAACTTGATGCGTCTATTCGTTCCTGAGAAAAAGCAGTTTTAACAGGCGGACGAACAGACAGTCAGATGAGATGAGACAAAAAAAAATTTGTGTGATATAATTAAAAATTCACAGTTTCCGGATTTTTTTCTTTCGTTGTACTGAGAAACATTGCTTCTTGCCAAATTAGATGATTCAAAGCCAACGGGAAGTACCCTATAAGTTTTCATGAGTGAGTTTTCGAGTCAGACTTTTATCCATTGTGGATGTGGAGCACTGCGACTGTGGTGTGAACAGGTTTTCAGAAATTACTGCAACCAGTCGCCTTTTATGTAGATGTATTTTATTTAACCATGACCGGTTTCGAGCTGCCTAGCAACTCATCATCAGATGGTGTATACATTTAGTGCTTTTTTGTACCCATTGTGTGGGTGGTTGAGTATCTGTGGAAATAAGTCTTTTTGCAGGTATATATATCTCTTTTAGGACGTATTTTTGAAACCATTGTGTCTTGTTTTTCACAATTTCACAAGTTAAAACTTTCACTAGATGTATATTACTTTTATGAGGCACTGTTGGAAACATATATCTCGTTTTTCGTAAACATCGCTGAACACACTTAGCCACATCTCATAAAAGTAATATACATCTAGTGAAAGTTTTAACTTGTGAAATTGTGAAAAACAAGACACAATGGTTTCAAAAATACGTCCTAAAAGAGATATATATACCTGCAAAAAGACTTATTTCCACAGATACTCAACCACCCACACAATGGGTACAAAAAAGCACTAAATGTATACACCATCTGATGATGAGTTGCTAGGCAGCTCGAAACAGGTCATGGTTAAATAAAATACATCTACATAAAAGGCGACTGGTTGCAGTAATTTCTGAAAACCTGAGTTTTCGAGTATCAAAATATGTGAGATAAATGGCCATATCTCATGATTACATTAATGTAGAAGCTTCAATGTTTTATACCGCCATCGGACGATAGACCTCAATTTGTAACACAAATTGCAACTTGATACGTCTACCAGCCCCTGAGAGAAAAGGGTTTTTAAGAGTCGGACAGACAGGCAGGCAGACGGACAACAAAGCGATCATATGAGCGTTCCGTTTTTACCGACTGTGGCACGGAACTTTAAGAATTAGTCAACTCCTTTGTGGGACGGTTTTCCTGTCCGGAAAACATGTGAATCATTTTTAAAATTTCCGTTCACTATGAACTTTCTTGTGAACCAAATGAGAATTCAAATAAAAGTATCAGAAGAAAATTATGGAATTTACTTTTTTTCCATTCTGATCGTGAAATATCCCTGCGAATAAATGAAAATAATTTGATAAAATCTCTAGTTACCAGACGAGTCGTGTGGTCACGTCGTAACGTTTCTATGAGTTTCCTAGTGGTTGTGTTCAGGACAGTATCCGCCTGAAGATGAGGGTAGGAAACACGTAAAAACTTTGCGACGAGACGACTCAGCAGACAACCCGGAAAGAGATGATCGACGAAATTCACCGAGAAAGCCTGCATTTCCATACGAAAATAATTTGTCAAAATTATCGCATAAGTTCAATACTGTTAAAGTATGGTGTCGTTCATTCATCACTGTAAATGGAGCATATTTGATTGATGATCCAATTTCATGAGAATCAATGTCTGCTATATCTAAAATAAAATGTGGAATAGAAACGCAAAGGTCACAAAATTAATTTACTTACAGTACAGACGTATGTCGGTTCTCGACGCTGCCTAGTCTCTCTTGGACTGTTTTCACGAAGTACTCGTACGCTAGGCCGAAAATCAAGTAGATTTTCCATTTTTCCGGTGGAATCATCTGCTACAACTCCGAAACTCAACCAACCCCGCCCTTTCCCCACCCACCGACACGCCCACCCACCCACCTACACACACACAAATGCGACCGCGAGCAGAGGAGCACACATGCTCGCTCTTCATAAGAGTAGCTGCTGTTACAAATAAACTAAATCTCACTAGTGGGATGAAATTATACAACTTATAATTCTGAACAATTAATTTCTTACAGAGGAATTTCAGTTTTTGAGGTCATCGCTACCTGGAATAACGGAAGGTAGATAATGAAAGTAAAGACTATAATTAATTTCGCTTCCTCAGGGGTCAACCACTTAATTTTCTCGATAATTTTCGCGCAGCGAAGAATATCATTCACAAATAATGCTGATACCAATCATTATAGTGTATCTCAGATATATAGTGGAAGGATTCACTAAGTTACAGACTTGGGCTGTCGTAATTTTGAAAATTATACGCATAATGCGATCAGTCAATCACGTTATGTGGTATGGTTAATTAAATGTCGGACTTCGTTTCTGAGAGACTGCAGGTCCATTGGTGCACAAATAAAAGAAAATGATCTGATTAATTAGCATTTCACATTACGCGAATGGCCGACTAGTGTGACGTCTGAATTTTTGCGTCTCCTTTTACGTAATAGCTTGAATGAAAATCGGCTCATTACACAGCATTAATTCACAAGGATATGGTCTAGACAAAATAAACGAATCCTGTATATTCAAAGTTAATGAGAGACTAATCTGTTGATTTTTACACGACGGCAGCTGGAACAAGAAAAACAGGGCTAAACAGGAAGGCTTCTCGACACTGCTCGCAGAGAAAACTTGAAGACTGCGCCTTCCTTTACTTGCAGGAGGTCCTATTACTGTCAGTTAAATATCTCTAGCGGATGCCTTGGCCCCCTTTTTCATGACATACGTTTTAAACTTTACATACACAAGACAGAGAAAGAAAACGATATATGGGGGGTCTTATAAGTTGCAGTGGATGGCGGCGCAGTTATGATATTCGTATCACATTAGTCTAAGAGGGGCCGCTACTTTTATAGATAAGGGTACCAAATTTTTGAGGCCTAAATTATTCAGACCGTAGAGAATACTGTGCTGACTATTTTGAGATATGGAGCCAATGGTCCAAAACATATTTCAAGTGGCTTGATCTTTTTATATCTTTTTTAAAAAGTAACGGAGGGAGGTGAGGGAATTCAGAGAGATTTATTTTGTAAAACTCAGACTCGTAACTTACCTCGGGTTCCCCTTACGTTCCAGCCACAAAGTTTGAGGTAACAAAGTCATCAGCAAAGAAGTCCTGTTACGTACTGCAGTGCTTACGAACCGTTGTGGTAAAATGAATGTA
Organism: Schistocerca nitens; assembly: GCF_023898315.1. NCBI lineage: Eukaryota > Metazoa > Arthropoda > Insecta > Orthoptera > Acrididae > Schistocerca > Schistocerca nitens. The sequence continues at coordinate 303,463,750 of NC_064620.1, forward strand.
GTGAAATACAAGAAAGGAGACAAAAAATACACATTTATGCAAAGTGTCCCGAAGATATTTTTCCATGCCTCCTGATGCTTATACGGCGCAAAGAAAAGAAAATTTATAGTTCACTCCTGTACATGTTATGATCTAAATAAACTATCTAAATAAACTGCAATGACTATATTATGCCATCTACTAAAGCTTCGCTATTAGATAAGCGTTATTTGTCAAGCGCACTACCAGCATCGAAATGTAGGGAGTCCACACCCAGTGTGGACAGCGCTTATAAAACACTTTTATAAGCGTGTTTTGCGTTGTACATTCTAGGTGCCTATATTAAGCCGATACCAAAAGTTTCATCTAATTTATACGCTTCGTATGTTGTTTACGATAATTCGCTCTAACTGCAGAACATACGGTTGAGGCACTCCTTGCTGATTAATCTAATTTTGTTAGAATGACAGGATCCTGTGAACGTATGTTTCCATCTTAACTACCTCTCGCTCCCTAAAGGACAAAATGTAAAGTTACATGTTGTTACACTTGCGAATGGCCAGGATAGGTTACACACGAGTACGTGTGCAGGATTACATGATGGAGAGACAAGAGATTTTGAAATTAGTTATTTTGTAAGGTATACCAGGAAGCAGAAATGCATTCATAGCACAGTTTAGTAATGGTGAAAACTACGTTGAAGTTTAGGAACATGGTCAAGAAAAATCAGTCCATTACGAAATGGGGTAGTATTGTACTGAGGCTGCAGAGACTGCGATATTGAGGATCACAGAAGGCGTAGCTCAGCTGAAGGTAAATGGACAGCCTAAAAATTGGTCACAATGGAAGTCGATCAGAGTCTAAGTTGACTCACCCAAGACAAAACTGGAAATAGAATCTTTACTGTAGGCCTCATGCAGTTGCTAATTTGCATATGAGAGGAATTGCGTCTTATAGATATGCAAGTCAGGGATTGAAATTCTTTTTGCAATTTGTGCCATACATCAACTAATATTATTCTGAAAACCCTGAGCTAGTGTGGTAACAGAATTTATGTCGATATTTCCGTGTCTGTCTGCACGTATCTCCAAGTTCCACAGCAGCACGAACTTACCTGCATTTACTAAATCTTCACTGTGTGCTGAAGGCAGGCCATTTCCTCGCAGATTTTAAATGCAACTACAGTGAATGTAGTACTTCTCGAGAACGTTTCCCTCCAGTGATCTCCTGTGTAACCACATGGATGGTTATACTCAACAAAAACAATGAGCATGATAATAAGTTCATAAAAACCGCGAATGATCAAACGCACTACAATGTTCAGTATTTGAACATGAGATAACACGTTTCATATGCAAGTACATTTCCGCCATGGGTGTCTTTAACTTACTACCGAACACAATAGACAATAGAAAATCACCAAATATTAGCATTAATGCCTGAACCTTTCTTTCACAAGTGGAAGAGACGTGAGATAAGCCACCTGAAACCTGAGATGCCTGAGTAAAAATAGGATATTGATCCCGAAGTGTTCTAAGGGATTTGAAAGCAATAATAAAGGCCTAAGTTTCCCACTCCAAACAAGAGTCCAAAATTTATCTTGTAAACAGATCTAATGCTCCATAATCTGAAAAGCCATGTAACGTACAATGCAGGGCAGATGAGCAGCTTTACTGCAAAGCTTCCCTACTGACTGGCTCCCGCCAAAGCTTGCACGACTCGTCAAGACAATTTTCATGTTGTCCCACCAATGTGCAATGATCGCCCACAATGTTTTCCCCCTTATTCCATAGCGGGCGATAGTCCTGTAATTGTTTGAGCTCAGTTATTCGAACTCTCCATCATTTTTCTTAAATGTACGTAACTGAATTTCTTTCACGGTAAACCTATACACAAGCCTGTGAAGCAGCCAAACGAGGCTACGTTGTCTCATTAGTCCTCTATAATACATACAGTTAATATGATTACCAAAACGTAAAATCGATCAGTTTGTGAAACAACATTTCTTGGTGGGAGATCTGGACGGAATACATTCAACATCTTGAGGCTAAATGAGGAGCTATTCGAACGAATAGTAGTTGTTCCAAGGTCAAGAAACGCGATAACGACCGGCAGAGTGGTGTGCTGATGACACGCTTTTCCATACCACCCCCTCGGAAGAGGATGACACGGCGGTCGGTCGGAAAGTATTGACTCCATCTAGAACCACAGCATGGTATTTTGAAACATCAAAGGAGACAATTTTGTCTCACTAGTTCAGTTAACACTGTTAATAAAAGGCAAATTTAATTAGTCTGTGAAGCAAAGGCGATTATGCCATCTCACTAGCCCTCAGTGTGATTTCAGTATGATTACTACATAAAATTAAGCTCGTTAGGAAAGCAAATAAACTTGAAGTCTAGTTAGAATTTGTCTACAGGGAGACAGGAGAAAAGTAATGTTTCATCAGACTCATGGAATTAGTTTTAGAGAAGTGGTTGTGAAACTTTTTTGTTCTAGAGCTGATACTGACATTGTGGGGAGGCGCCTCGAGCCGCATATGTCTCGGTCTTATTATTAATTGTAACCCACGTAAACTGGCATTCTATGAGCCTCCAATACACTACCTATAGTAAGGGCGCAATACGTTGGCCGTCAGACCCCAAGTGCTGATCATTCAAAGTCGGTAGCACTCGAAACACTTCTTGTCGACTGTTCTGTTTGAAATTGTTTCCATACACAGCCACTCCAAAGCTGTGGCATTGTAACTGCCTAGTGAAGTTTTGTTGCGTTGAGCGGATGACTAATTTATTAATGACGGCATTTGTACTTACAGGATGATAATTATTGAACTATATGAAATAAAATCGTCGTATGGTTTGCATTAGGATGTTCAAACTGCACGGTTATCCCGCGGGGCAAGATGGGAATTAATATGCGCTTGCATGGTTTGATTTAACGACGAAGCCCACTTTCATTTGGATGCGTTCGTCAATAAGTAAAACTGGCGCATTTGCGGGGCTGATAAGCCGCATTTCGCGATCGAGAAGTCTCTTCACCCTCAACAGATGACTGTGTTGGGGGCAATGTCTAGTCACGGAATGATCTGTGCGATATTTCTTGATGCGCGGTGATTACTGAACAATGCGTGAAGGTTTTGGAAGATGATTTCATCCCCATTATCCAAAGTGACTCTGATTTCGACAAGATGTGATTCACGCGAGACTGAGCTCAACCTCATCGAAGCAGTAGAGTGATGTCGTGGAGGAACACTCTGGGGCAGCCTTCTGGCTCTGGGGTTCCCAGAGGCCACTGGCATGGGCATCGATTGTCAGTCATCTTCTACGGATCTGAACACATGCGACTCCTTTTTGTGGGGCTCTATTAAAGAAACTTCAGGAGTGGAGTTAAAACTCAAGCTGAAGATATCAATGATACGATTCGCTGATGACATTGCTATCCTGCGTGAAAGATAAGAAGAATTAGAAATTAGAGGACCTGCTAAATGCAATGATCTAACGAATACAGAACATGGACTGAGAGTAAATCGAAGTAAAACGAAAGTAATGGGAAGTAGCAGAAATGAGAACAGCGAGAAACTTAACATCAGGCGTAATCCTCACGAAGTAGATGAAGTGAAGGAATTCTGCTACCTAGGCAGCAAAATGACCAGTGACGGATGGAGCAAGAAGGACATCAAAATCAGACTAGCACTGAGGCAAAGAGCATTCCTGGTAAAGAGAAGTCTGCTAGTATCAAACACAGACATTAGTATGAGGAAGAAATCTCTCAGCATGTACGTTTCCAGCGCAGCATTGTATGGTAGTGAAACATGGACTGTGGGGAAACTGGAAGACAAGAGAATCGAAACATTGAAAATTAGGTCGAGCATGGAAAATTAGGTGTATTGACAAGATAAGGAATAAAGAGGTTCTGCGCAGAATCTGAGAGGAAAGGAATATGTGTAAAACACTGGCAAGGAGACGGGATTATAGGACAGCTGTTAGGAAGTGAGGGAATGACTTCCACGGTACTAGAGGGAGCTGTAGAGGAAGACAGATTTTGGAATACATGTAGCAAATAAACGAGGACGTAGGTTGCAAGTCCTACTTTGAGATGAAGAGGTTGACACAGGACAAGAATTCAAACCAGTCAGAAGACTCATGAAGAAAATATTGAAGACAAGGTGCACAGCAATAACACCAAAACCATTGCTGAACTGAAAACAGCCATTCAGAAGCTCATCAACAACATTGATGTTCCGACACTTCAGCGGGTCATTCGGAATTTCGCCATTTGTCTGCGCCACATCATTGCTAATTATGGCAGGCATATCGAACATGTATTAACCTAATTCCGAATATCTGTAGCGACGTTTACGTGTTGAATAAAGTGTGTGCGCGTGTACTTTTTAACTAGTTTACGTTTTTTTCATATAGTTCAATAACTGTCACCCTGTAAAAATTGTGTTTGGAAATTTCCGTTACAAATTTCTGAGATTTATAGAGGGGAGTGAGTGCATAATATTTTGAGTAGGAACCCAGGTCTGGGAACGTACCTTTGTCGTTCTATGACGGTTTTAGTACAAACGTTTAATTCATCTAGTTCTGCTTGAGAAACTAAATTAGGCGTGACACAGTGCAATTATTGGGTAACAATTCGAGAGGAAACAAAACGAAATATTCTTTTATCGCTTAAGTACTTTTTTTGTATTAACACTTAAGCATTACGTGTTTACGTTATTCCAAAGCGGAAGAGACTCCAGCATACTGAATACACAGAACAGTACTGAAGCATTACAACAGCGGCTCTATGTGGCTATCACCAACGTTGTTACAGACATTCTACCTATGAAGTATGTTCTGGTACACTCTCCCCAAACCAACAGGTGTCTCTGCAGTTTCTGGCGTAGTGGACGGTTCTCGTGCCAGCAGATCTTCTCCTGTCTCTACAAAAGTGTCGTAAATTAAACGTTGCATACGCCCAACAAGAAGTAGTCCATAGGAGTTAAGCCCCGTGATCGCGATGGCCACCCCGGTTTATCCACCCTTCACCATATCGCCTGTTGAGACAAGAGAAGTGTGATGGTGAACCATCATGCTGAAACCACAATTCCTGACACACATTTAGTGGCACGGCTCCCGGAATCGGATCCAATACATTTTGTAGACCATTTAGCTTGAGTGGAAGGAGGTCTGGCCCCATCATATGACCATCCAGAATACCTGCCCACACGTTAATATCAAATCGATGCTGAAATCCCTGAACATACGTGTCATTGGGGTTTTAGTCTACCTAGACATGGCTGTTTCGCGAATTCAGAAAACAGTCCTTAGTCAACTAACATTCATCTCTGAATAGAACTCGACATGGAAGCAGGGGTGTGTCCATACTGAGATTAATATCCATTGCACGTCCACTTGTTCGAGTACTTGTTGATTGGTTCTCTTCATCGCGATGCAGTATATCTTCTTCAAATTTGGGAAAGCGGCATTTCCGTGGAGTACCACAAACTGCCTGCTTGCGGTGAAGATACTTGTTTCACAATCTGCATAACGGGCAGAAAGTTTGTGCTATGGCGTGCTACATTGCGAAAATCGTTCGTTATCAGCCGACCAGCAGCTGCCTCATACACGAGGAGCATGTTTGTGTATTCTGAAAACCTGTACCGACCCGTATTTACTGTATCGGAGACGCACAGGCACTGAATAGGTCTCGCAGCAAGGTAGACGTTAAGCGACATCAGGTGACCGTCTAATGTACTACACGTCTTTCAAATGGTACAAATGGCTCGGAGCACTATGGGACTTAACATCGGAGGTCATCAGTCCCCTAGAACTTAGAACTACTTAAACCTAAATAACCTAAAGACATCACACACATCCATGACCGAGGCAGGATTCGAACCTGCGACCGTAGCAGTCGCGCGGTTCCGGAATGAAGCGCCTAGAACCTCTCCGCCACCGCGGCCGGCCACGTCTTTCAGTGTGCCCCATTGCATATCCTTTGCCTCAGCAGCAGGGAACGCTCTACACGTCTGAATTGAAAAAAAATTTGAAACGAGCGTATGGTGCTGTTGGCAGGGAGGCCCCATCCGGAGAAGTTTGGCCGCCAAGTGCAAGTCTTATTTCAGTCGACGCCACATTGGACGACTTGTGTTCCGGTGATGAGGATGAAATGATGATGAGAGCAAAGCGACACCAAGTCCACGAGCGGAGAAAATCTCCAATTCGGCCGGGAATCGAACCCGGGTCAGTTTGCACGGGAGGCAAGCACGTTACCGCCCAGGATTTTTTTTTTTTTTGTATATTTCGTTGCGTTTGATCTGGGCGGACGTGATAAGACATCCGTTCAAGTTGATCGTTGATTCCTTTGCTCAGGTTTATTATTATTATTATTATTATTATTATTATTATTACAAATGGAAATCAGCCCTCTGATCGAACACGCTGAGCAACCGTGCTGGCATCTAAGCAGGCGGACATCTGAATCGAAAACGTCACAGAACAGAGAAAGTACGCTTCCAGACATGGGTTCCTATTCAAAGTATAATGTAGTCACTCCCCCCCCAACACGTCGTAGAAGTTTGTAACGGTGTTTGCGAACGCCCTATATGTAAATGCATTAAACATTATGAAACATGATCATAAATGTTCACTAAATATTTGAAATGTCATTACTTTCCTACTCATGTCTTGTAATACAACTACCCTAATTAATTTAATGTTCGTTTCGACAAATAAGTACTTCATTTGAAGAGAACTGTATCTGTATTGTCCATTCACGAATCCAGGTTACTTCCGTGTCAAGTGTTGTCAGTACTGGAAGACAAAGGAAGCATCCGCCCTCTCACATCCTCTAAACACGCAATGGCCACGCAACGTACCCCTCTGCCCCTGAGGCGAGCGGAAAAATTTACTTGACTCACACCAAATTTCACTAGCGTCAATTAAGATTAAGCACATCATAAATATAAGTGTCTCTGTAAATATTTTTATTTGTTACGGACTATGAAAACTGCTCTTAGGAAGATCTCAACGGCATTAAAGCCTTCTATACGTAACTGTTTATAGCCGTCAACTATTTGAAGAAATGCATTTCGAGCCGCCAGCTGTACATATACACCTTTCTTCTCAACCTATTTCAATTTTAGCAACCATCATAATGTAGAAAAGCTGTATACTGATAGATCAAAATAAATTAAATTCATACAGGATATGTCTTGTCTATCTTTATATGTCTTGTTTATCCTTCTCTGACTTCTGTGTACACAGTAACGTTTAGATCTTGTTAAAACTGTAGTATCGGAGAAACGGATTTGACGGTTTCTTGATCCCAGTGCATGATCTCTGATCATCACTATGCTAGAATGTACAGAGAGGTCATGGAAATTCAAAGGCACAAAAACAACGTTGAGAGAAACGAAAAGGATTGACGTTAGAGAAGTTGTGCGCATTAGTTCTAAGTAAAACAAACAGCTCCAACACTACCCTTTCAAAATCTCCAAATCAGATGTCGGCGCGACTTCGCTATCTTAGGCAGCGATCTAACGACGCACGAACAGACCGTTGGGTGGATGCCTTGCTGAGATTTCTAGGGACTGCAGCTTCTTTCTGAGTCGTTAAAGCCTCTGTATATGTCTCCAGTACTGGAATACGGAGTTTTAAGCAGGGAATTATAACTTGAATCATGGCCTCGTGGCTATAAAACATATATCAGCAATGCCGCAAATATCGGACGTGAAAGCCTGCAGTCTACAGTTTAGTAATGCACGTCATGGCTACAGTTCACCCTTTTTTTTATTTTACAGATTGCAACAGTACAAAAATTTTTCAGTAATATAATCAAAATTTTGGATAAAGAGTCGTACCCTGAACGACGAGACCAAATCGTGTCGCTGCTATTTTGACGTCGCTTTCATCTACAATATAAAGGACATTTATTTAATTTCAGTGCATGTGACGTCACTTATAACTGGCTCTGTTGACCCCTAGCCTCGTCAATGGGCGTTGTTTATAGCTAGCATCGACGAAATGTAGTGAATAATTGAAATTTTTATGTGGTAACTTCGCTCGAATCGGCAGCCACGCACCGCTTCTACACCCGTGAGTTCGGTGACTTTTTGCTACCGTTGCCGGTCACGCAGCACTCGTTCACAAAAACGCAGACCGCCGGCCCTTTTCTGTGCATTCTACAACGTATTTCGCTGAAACTTCGCTCAGCTGAGGATTAGCCAAATACTACACACAGTATTCACACTTCATCTAATACAGATACTAGATAATAAACTTTTTGGCGCATGTTCATACAGAAAATATTTAATTTGGATAAGACACAAAATAAACAGCAAATCGAACTTTATCATCGAAGCACAGAGTTGACGGGCAGTTCAAAGCCAGCTAGAACATTGCCCTACTTCTCGTGCACACTCACACTCCCTACCTTACACTCTCCTCCGCGTTTTGGGTTCCAAGCAGGGGCTATAACAGCAGACAACTTTAGCAAGATCCGACGAGAGCACTGATCGCTTACCCTGAGTTATCCCCTGTAAGGAATTCACTAATTCAACGAAGATCGACAGCTCTGAAGTAGCAATTTTTTTTCACGTTTCCGAAAGAAATGTGAACATACTGACATTTTGAACATGAATTATATTTAGCAAACCTTAGATGAATCTAATGACTGAAAAGTTACCTGTGTGAATGAAATTTTGTTTTTCGGTGAACTCAGACACAAGACGGAAACGTGAACTGAAATTTTAATATTCTTAGAACATTTGCTAAAAGTGCAATACTATTGTTGACCACAAAATTCACTGAATTGACATTAATTTTAAATAATTCTTTGTAATAGCTTTTGCAAATAAATGAAAGATATTTAAAAAAATACCTATAAGAGGGTGACAATATTGTCTTTGCAATAATAATGCTGCTCTGAAGGAGCGTTTAACATTGTAATGTTTTTGCCTTTATACTGTGCTGGAAACAAACTTGAATACTAATACTGATATTTAAATTGAATTTGCTTTAGGAAAGAGGAATGCTGTTTATAGTAAAATAACCTTACAAGAATTCCAGTAACTTGTTCAATGTTACTACTAAATTGGTCACAAATTGAAATTACTGATTGGCGGTTTTCTAAACAGATCTCACAATTATTTAAGAAAGGAAAATGCAGGATGGAATAATGATATATATACCGGAGATGTTGAGTCGCAGATAGTTGAGTCTGGCCTCGGCAGCCAGAGACAGTGATCATGTGCGTGAGAGTTCCGTTAGCGTGAGTGTGTGTATCTACGTTGTATAAATCGGATAAAGGCCTTTTTGGCGCAAAGCTTACTTGTTTGACAGTGTTTTTTTTTTTTTTTGTGCCTATTTGCGACGCATCATCTCTGCTGTATATCGATCCTTTGCATAATATTTAACGAAAGTTTTCTGTCTTGCCATTTGTACTTACAAGTTGAGACGCCATAGATGAGATTGAAAGGCAGCTGGACGATGTCTTCACGTCTCCGTACTGGTGATCATTGTTTCACGTACGGCTGGTTAGTCGCACGCCGTTTTGGCATACACTAGAACCCTGCAACAAGCACCCTCCGACATCTGACCACTGCTTCCGGTTCCTGCCTTTGTTCGCGCTTTTTGCACATGGCTATGGCCATGTGCAAAATCAGTCAACCCTAATGCTTCTACACTCACGCTCATAAATTAAGGATAATTGCAGAATGTGGTGCCACACAACGTGGCACATCACGCAACTGGCGTTAATAGCATAGGCACATAGGGAACACACACGACACAGATCTGTAAGTCCATAGTATTGGTGATAAGTTGAGAAAACCCTCCATAAACACACGTGCTACAAAACGCCACTGTTTCCTGCGCATGTACCCCGACATCAATATAGGATATGATCACCATGCACACACGTACACAGGCTGCACAACTCGTTGGCATACTCTGGATCAGGTGGTCGAGTAGCTGCTGGGGTATAGCCTCCCATTCTTGCACCAGTGTCTGTCGGAGCTCCCGAAGTGTAATAGGGGTTTGAAGACGTGCAGCGATACGTCGACCGAGGGCATCCCTGACGTTCTCCAAGGGGTTTAGGTCTGGATAACAGGAAGGCCACTCCATTTGTCTGATATCTTTTTTTTCAAGGTACTCCTCCACGATAGCAGCTCGGTGGGGCGGTGGGGCCGTGCGTTATCATCCATCAAGAGGAAGGTGGGATCCACAGCACCCTTGAAAAGGCGGACATACTGGTGCAAAATGAGGTGCAACCTGAACTGTTACAGTTCCTCTGTCAAAGACATGCAAGGGTGTTCGGCACCAATCATAGTCCCACCCCACATCATCAAGCCACGACCTCCATACAGGTCCCTTTCAAAGACATTAAGGGGTTGGTATCTGGTTCCTGGTTCACGCCAAATGAGAACCCGGCGACAATCACTGTTCACACTATACCTGGACTCGTCCGTGAACATAACCTGGGACCACTGTTCCAATGACCATGTTCCAATGACCATGTACTGTGTTCTTGATAGCAGGCTCCGTCTCCGGACACTGATGGTTAGATATCTGTCTTCTTGTGGTGTTGTACACTGAGGACGTCCCGTACTGCAGCGCTTGGACAGGTTTCCTATCTGCTGGAATCGTTGCCATAATCTTTAGATCACACTTTGTGCCACACGGAGGGCCCGTGCTACGACCTGCTGTGTTTGACCAGCCTCCAGTCGCCCTAGTATTCTACCCCTCATAACGTCATCAATATGTGTTCTTTGAGCCATTTTCAACTCACAGTCACCATTAGCACGTCTGAAAACGTCTGCCTGCCGTGGTGGCCGAGCGGATCTAGGCGCTTCAGTCCGGAACCGCGCTGCTGCTACGGTCGCAGGTTCGAGTCCTGCCTCGGGCATGGATGTGTGTGATGTCCTTAGGTTTAAGTAGTTCTACGTCTAGTGGACTTATGGCCTCAGATGTTAAGTTGGGTTGGGGTTGGGTTGTTTGGGGGAGGAGACCAGACAGCGAGGTCATCGGACTCATCGGATTAGGGAAGGACTGGGAAGGAAGTCAGCCGTGCCCTTTTAAAGGAACCATCCCAGCATTTGCCTGGAGTCATTTAGGGAAATCACGGAAAACCTAAATCAGGATGGCCGGACGCGGGATTGAACCGTCGTCCTCCCGAATGCGAGTCCAGTGTACTAACCACTGCGCCACCTTGCTCGGTGATGTTAAGTCCCATAGTGCTCAGAGCCATTTGAACCATTTGAAAACGTCTGCACACTTACTCGCTGCACCGTACTCTGACATGCACCAACACACCTCTGAGTATGTGGACTGCTGCCAGCGCCACCGAGCGACGACTGCAGGTCAAATGCACCGCATGGTCATATCCCAAAGTGATTTAAACCCACAAACCGCCCACCAGAGCGCCTTTTCATCTTGTATCAACATTATCCTTAATTTATGAGCATGAGTGTACTTTGTTCTACGAAATGGAAAACATTAAAACCAAGAAAGCGCCAGTCTATTACATATCCAACAGTAAAATTATGGAACAAGTTAATACAATTAACAAAAATTATACTCCGTGCATCGACATTTAAGTGTCATTGCTTCCAGTGGTGCAAGCAAATGGGCAGTATGAAAAATTTCTCGCACCTCAGTTACAGATTACGAAAAATTTAGTATTCAAAGCCAGGCTACGTTACAAAATCGCCAGCCATGTTACAGTAACACATTATGTAATTTGCGAGCTGGCGTCTCCCTGTAGACTGGCAACGGCCGGACAGGCGGCAGTCATCAGTCAGCCCGCTAGGCGCCACTAAAGCGTTAACTCTGTGCGGCTCGTTTGCGAGTTTGGACGCGCTAATGGAATCGAGATGTAGTAAAACGTTCGCTTAAGTGCTTGCACCGGTTAGCGTCCGAGTTAGCAGAGACGGGGCAACGAAAAACGATCGCATGTTCAACACAGGGCATGCGCGGACTGCTAATGGAACTGAACACAATTTGCACGCACCTGCATAGAGTAAGAAACTGGCAGCGTTAACGCAATGAGAACACCTTCCACTGCGTCGCTGTTGTGCCCGTGGAGAAGTAAACTGCACACGACTGCATCAAATATCCTTGAAAGCCGCTCATTCCACCGTTACTGTTGTTTGGTTCAAATGGCTCTGAGCACTATGGGACTCAACTGCTGTGGTCATAAGTCCCCTAGAACTTACAACTACTTAAACCTAACTAACCTAAGGACATCACACACATCCATGCCCGAGGCAGGATTCGAACCTGCGACCGTAGCAGTCGCACGGTTCCGGACTGCGCGCCTAGAACCGCGAGACCACCGCGGCCGGCTAGTGTTGTTTCTCGGTATTTAATACACTGTACATGTTACATTTGTGTCCACCTGTTTGTATCCAGTTAGACTTATTCCACAATAATAATAATATCTGTGACACAGACTGTTTCTGGACAGATGAAATATGCGAGCTGTTAAACTAAACTGCTCTGTTGATTCTCCATGCGTAACCAAAGGTTATCCCTTATCCCTTTTTTATATATGTAACTCTTGTTTTCCTTTTCGAGAACACTTTAATATATTTGTTTTAGTATGAAGTGTTTTAAAAGACGAACATTTTGGTGAATGTCATAGTTATTACTTTACTCCAGAGATTGATTCTTAACAAAGGACCCATCTTTCATTGCCCCAGGATACTTTTGAAGTACTAACGTACTATATACAGTTTTCATATACGCATAACAATTTCGGACGAATTCACTTTATCGATCTAAGGCTCTCGCTTTACTAAAGAATTTGTGCTACACTTTAAAATTAATACAGTGAATTTGAAGATAACAATTTTAGAGGGGTTGTGGACCTAGTTACAGTCCATTCATTTGTCAACAAAGGCCACGATAAATTACCGACGAATGCTATTCTTTCTGGAATTCTTTCGCTGCTTGCAGAGGGACAATAATGACGGTTTCTCCTCCTACTTGTCGCTACTAAACATGGTTCTATAAACCGTCATCAGTGTGAAAAAATTATCTGGGCTGATTTCCTTAAGCCTTGCTTCACACGTTACCATCTTAGTATTATCACAGAATTTCATCAGAGTGGGCAACACGTAGTACAGAAGGTAACTGAAAAAATATGCACTGAGACAAACAGAAATGGAATTTGTATTCAAAGACAAATCTACGCTGAAGTCACCACGAACCAGGATGTGTTGCTCGACATTACAAAAGGCATTAAATAGCTCTTCACAGGGTGTGTGATCACCACAGGCGGTATCGCCAGCTCTGCAACGTGTTCCCGTGCTGGCCACCATACCAACCTTGGCAACGAGATTTTATGCCTCCGTCATGCCACCCGACATGTATCTTTTTTATGCCTTTATGTGTAGTAGAGCTGACAATATCATTCCGTTTTAGTATTGAGGATATGGTTTTGTAAATAAGAACAGGGATATAAGGTAACAAATTTTGTTCTTCTATTTAGAATATTTTCTTCAATAGCACTATTTTTTCTTTGTAAAACATGTTCCTTGTGATTTTTTTCTTCCGTGGCATCTTTCTAAGCTAATAATAATGACCAATAGCATGAGTCCTCACAACATATAATACTATTTTTGTGCACAGAAATTTTCTCTAAAGTAAAAACTATAGCAACAGAATGAAAACAAAATCTGTAGTATGTTCAATATCTTGCTTATGGAAATCTTTACAGTTGTTCCAATTTATTTTGTTTACCATCCCGCTATTATACTGTCATGTCATTTGATACACAGTTGCTGAAATGGAAAAATTCACAGTGTCATTTCACATAATTTTCCGGTATTAAAATAGGCGGAGGTAGAATGGAATTTAGATTCCACTAGAAACTAGGGACTTTGTTGACTAGCAGTAGATGAAAAAATTAAAAACTAATGTATAAATGTATACAAAGCCTCACAGTTGTGTGTTTTAACACACTCCTTTAAGTGTACACAGTAAACATTTCTTTACCACACACATGGTGTGCAATAAACACAGACACACACACATATATACGCACCAGGCACCAGTATTTACACTATGATAAACACATCGTACTACTCCACACACACACACACACACACACACACATATACACACACACACACACACACATATATATATATATATATATATATATATATATATATATATATATATATATATATATATATATATATATATACTACGTCAAACGGTCACCTGAGAGCGTTCTATAGAGACAGAGGAAGATCTGCTATCACGAGTTCTGGGCACTGCTCTAAAAAAGGCACACCTGGCGGGATGAAAAGTGTCTACCAGAACATGCGTCATAAGTATAATGTCTGTAACAACGTTACCGGTCGCCACATTGAGCCACTTTTGTAATTAACGCATCAGTATTCTTCTGTATCTACAGTATGCTGGGTTCTTTTTTGTTTTGGATTTGCCGCGCGGGATTATCCGAGCGGTCTAGGAGCGCTGCAGTCATCGACTGTGCGGCTGGTCGCGGCGGAGGTTCGAGTCCTCCCTCTGGCATGGGTGTGTGTGTGTTTGTCTTTAGGATAATTTAGGTTAAGTAGTGTGTAAGTTTAGAGACTGATGACCTCAGCAGTTAAGTCCTATAAGATTTCACACACATATGAACATATATGTTTTGGATTTATGTAAACAAGTAATGTGTAAGTGTTAATACAAGATGGGTTTTGTGGTGTGGATACTAGATTGAAAGTGGCGTTTGATTTTGTCAAGATTGTGGTGGCATTTAAAGTTTAATTAATCTTTGCCTCTTGGTTACTCCAGTGTTTATATCCACTTTAAGTGTGATGTCTTTCAGAGCTAAGCGGAAGGCTTTAGTTTTATCTTGCCCTTTCACTGTTTAAGAGAGTGTTTGCTCTACATGTAGTAGTGGTCAACTTACTCTTGCTTGTCTTGTTGTTGGTGGGAGCAAGTGCCCAAGTTCTATGCCTGGCGTCTGTTGAGCTACCTATGGGCTTGTGCCCAAATCTCACATCAGGCTGGTCAGTTGTAATTTATTAATATTTAGTATGTTTCACCTTTTGTAATCCTTTTAAATTGTAAAGCATGTTTAAACTGCTTAACATTTGGCATTTGGAGTTTAATAATTTTCTTAAAACTGATTTTTAATATTTATTCTTTTTTAAATAGAAAGGAGAACATGGATGAGAGGATCTCATTATTGTTTTAAAAGAAATTATTGTTGGCTAATAAATTTTTGGAGGTGGTACTTAATAACAAATGAAGTTCAATGGTTTCCCCAGCCCTTCCTCTAGGACCTGGCTGTTTGTGTACTCTAAGTAAGTACATGCTACTGTTGCTCATTTTAAGGGGGACATCATTTTATGTGTGTGTCATCATCTTCATCATCATACATATCTGTAATGTAAGAAAAGTCATTACATTATATCAAAAACTTATTTGTAAATGCTATTACCTCACTCGATACGTCCTCAATAATTTGTAGAACTTGCAATCTAGAGTAAAAAGCACTATATTATAATGCACATGTATTGAAGAAATGGTATTTAGATAATGCACACAAGTTAAACAGTCATTATGTAAAAGGAGTATGATGCCTATCCTGACATTCATCCATTACATTGTTGTGCTGTTCGTCTTCATCTTAATACTGCTGGTTCAGTTCAAACAGAATTTGAGTAATGTATGCTGCAACATGTTGGATGAATATTTGGTTAATATATAATACACACACACACACACACACACACACACACACACACACACGAGCTAATAAATACGTCACGGAATAAATACTCGAAATTTACTTATACATGAAATATCAATTGCTTGTGGCTGTGTTGAGGGAGTAACCTCATCATTGATCATTTTGACTGTGACATGAGACTGCCAGCTAATGGAGTGGGCTCAGTCATAGGCACTTCCGGCGTATCACCAATTTTCGTCTGAATTTGCAGTGTACCATCTGGAATGACATCAAATGGCGCAGTTGCAGTTCATACACAGAATTCAGTGAGTCTGTGGTGGGGGAACACATCTGTACCTGCTCTGCCTGACGATGGGAAAGCAGGTACTGACCAGCCAGGTCATGGGCATCGTCACGAATTGCATCCAATAATCATTAAATTCAAATTTTATAGTCATAGTGATATAGTGTAAAATTTGGTAATAATAATTTAGCAAAATACTTCTCTATTACAACGCTATTTGAGCAAAATATCAACAATATAAAAACACTGAGATATCAATAAGGAAGTTACAGGATGTACCTGCAGGTGAAATTTGATTAGTCATAGTTTTTGCTGACCCTGGCTCAATCTATATTAGACAAACCTAAAACGGAGAAAAAATTTACGTCAGATATATTAATGAGAAGCGGCGTACAAGAAGGTTTAAGAATCGGTCCACATCCACCAATGAGCCATCATAACCAAAGACTATAAGAACAGGCGGTCGCAGTACAACTTAGAAGTACGATTAAGGAATGACAATGGCTTATAGCCCAAAAGACTCAACTGGCTCATGCTTAATAAAACCACTTCACTTCATTTAACACACGTATATACGACTAATACAGACCAATTCAGTGGACTACGAAACACAACACTACCAAACTTGAGCTAAGCTGTGCACTATAAACATGTGGAAGACACTTGTTAAACACACACACGCCAAAAGCCAAATGCTGGAGTTTCACGTTAACCAAAGAACCCAATAACGCCACTACTGATAAACCTGCCTTGGAAGTGGGTACAAGTAACCGCTTAGTACAAGCCCATGAAAGGACCAAGCAAGATGCTCACCAAACAAATCGATATGTGTTCACTGCTTCACTCAGTCTGTATACCCACCGACCGAGCAGGAAAGGCGAACCAAGGCCATATTGTAACTCGAGTGTTGTATCTCTCAGACAAGTGAGTTCAACAATCAAACTCCAGCTCAAAATACCATGCAATGTTGAGAAACGCTCATTGAGTTTCAGCCCCAGTGTAGGACAAACATTTGTGGCTGCTCAGGGACTTACTTCTCTGGCTAGCAGAAAGACGTAACTGATCAAGAGCCAAAGTAGCTTGGTATTATCTTACCGTGGTCGGTCATAAGCGAGCCCTCTCGCGAGGTGCCAGGAAGTAGGTTGCTTGTGATTTCCAAACTTGTAGCCTTGCATTACCAATGACGAAACGATAGTGCACATGTTTCAATTCTCCCACATGTGTTATACCGATAGTGAGATTGTAAAGCACGAGACTTACAGGAAAGGGCATCTCCAGAATCTCATATGGACCAACAAAGTGTGGCATGAGCTTAGTGATATGCTCGCCAGCTCCTTTGCTGTGAGTGCAAACATTCTTTGTGGAAACCCTGTCGCCTATCTTTTACGAGGCATATTGCCTACTCTCACCATATCTGCGAGCCTCCTGCCTACGTGCGAAATGAATGTTGGAAGTCGACCTCCTCCAGTTCTTCTCAATGATATAAGTTTCAATTTTCACTGGCAAAAGATCATTAATAGACGAGAGATTGCAAATCAGAAAGTTAACAGGATAAGCAAGCAACAGTTTTGCAGGAGTAGTCTTACATGCTTCATGCACCGCAGAATTGAAAGCGAAGTTGAGCCAGTTGATAGACTTGTTCCAGATACTTCTAGATTATCTATCACAGACATAAGATCTTATTTTGTTTATGATTGATACATTATGCAAACGAGGGTTGAGTATAGTACGAATGATAAAGGAATGATTTATGGAATTAGTAAAATAGAACTTCTAAAACTCCCTGGAGATAAAAGTAGCATCAGTATCGCTGACTTATGTCTTTGGAGGACTGAAGTGTGAGAATGTTTTATCCAAATTCTCGATGATCAAACAATTAGTCATTACCCAGCTTGTGTCAAGCCAGACGGAATGACTAATTGCATCCACCACAATAAGGTTTTACTTACTGTACTTGCTGACCCTCTTTATTCGAGGAAGCAGTCCTACGTAGTCCATGAACAATTTATCCATCCTCCTCTCTCCCCGACTAGAGTGCAATAAGCCCTGACGAGCATTGGGGTTTGGCTTCACTGACTAGCATTCCTGACATTGGCATACCAACTTCCTAACATTGGAATTTAGAGGTGGCCACACTAGGTGCTCTTTCACTTTCATGATAGTCTTAAAGGTTCCTAAGTGACCCCTACATAAAGAATGATGAACATGTTGGAAGGTGGCCAGGACGAATTTTTAACAAGGCATATTTTCAGCTTTCCGTCATAGTGGATACTATAACAAAGGAGATCTTTGCTAAAGTGATACCCAGATAACTTGTTCCCATCAAAGAGTTAATCCGCAATCCTCTTTATGATAGGAACACGTTCCAGTTCCTCCCCAAAATTTTCAAATGAGATGGTATTTCGGTATGGATAGCTAAACAACATTGGTAATCCTCGTGCAACAGAGTGACTTCCGGGGGCACCTGGTTCTCACTGAATGAACATATGGCTCACTGCATTGGCCAACGAATTTTCAGAACTCTTTACAAGCTTTACGACAAAACCACCCACCAAGCTATCCTGTCAGTCTTCTGGGGCCTCGCCAACACGCAGCTTAATGCCAGAATGAGATTTTCACTCTGCAGCGGAGTGTGCGCTGATATGAAACTTCCTGGCAGATTAAAACTGTGTGCCGGACCGAGACTCGAACTCGGGACATTTGCCTTTCGCGGGAAAGTGCTCTGCCAACTGAGCTACCCAAGCACGACTCACGCCCCGTCCTCACAGCTTTACTTCTGCCAGTATCTCGTCTCCTACCTTCCAAACTTTACAGAAGCCCTCCTGCGATCCGTGCAGAACTAGCACTCCTGAAAGAAAGTTCGAGTCTCGGTCCGGCACACAGTTTTAATCTGCCAGGAAGTTTCACCCAGCTTAATGTTTGATTGTCAGTTTCCAACAAAAAATGTCGATGATCCGAATACAACTCGAATTTCTCCAAGCCAAGTAGCACTGCTAAGGCCTGCACCTCATAAACATGGTATTTTGAGGCATAGGCAGCCAGCCTACAGCCTCCCTCAAATCCTTTCAAAGCTGAAAGCATGAGACTGGACTCTAAATTTATGCTGGAAATCAGGAATAGTTCAAATGGTTGGATTACTAAGAACCTGTTTTCATGCATGGAAGGCTGTCTGCTGGCTGTCTGACCCTTAAATAGCTCACTTTTTATGATATACGTAGTTGGTTTAAGGCAGTGGCTAGTTGGTTGAAGTTAGGAATGAACTTCGTAAAGAAATTTACCATGCTGATGAATCGAGCAATGCCCTTCTTATCCCGAGAGGGTGCGAAATTATACTTGGTAGAGTTATGGTCAGCCTTAACACAATTGGCTGAGACCAGATGATTTAGGAAAGATGTCTCACTATGCACCATATTAGCCTTAGTTGGCCTGATTGTTAATCCCAGCTTCCTAAAATCGAACAATACCGGCTCAAGATTTTGAGATGCTCATCGATGGTCTCATTATACGGTATTACATTGTCAGGATAACTATAGAGCCATAAAAACGTCAGTCAACGCAGAATCCAGCAAACGTGATAAAACAACTGCGTTACAACCTGTTCAGAAGGCAGTTAAAGGCTTCGACTCCTTGGCTAAAGGTGCTTGATGGTATTCGATGAGGATCGATAGTATGCATGGCTGAAAAATATTGCTACAATATATTACAGGCACATGATGTGTAGATGGGATAATCCTTCTGCCTTCTGTTCTCAGGATGTTAAGCCACTTTAATGTTACTACTGCATCAGACCTGCCACAACAGAAAGAAAGTTAGACAAGTTCAAGTGAGAGTCAACTGACTGCAGCAATTTGTCTCAGAAGTAATCTCCCAGCATGTTGAATCGCACCACAGGTTTAAACTTTCTCGGTCATGTAGACCTCCATGCGGTGGACTGCATGGGGAATGTGGAGGGTAGGGGCGCAGTGGGTGGACCGAAGGGGAGAGGCATTGCGAGTGCTTTGCCATGTCACTCTGGCATAGGAATTCAATCTGTGTGGCTGGTGTGCTGTACTATGCTGGCCTGGAGACTGCCGAATGCTCATGCGTCCTGCCACATTTTTTTCAGTATGAGAGTGACTGCACTTATGGATATATGATACCCTCCCCCATTCTTTGTTTTAAATAAGAAATATTTGCTACCTCTTTTAAACTGTAGCTAATCCACTCCTCCTCCTACCTAGAAATCCTGGTGGCGCAGCGTCACTGACAGAAAAAAAAAAAAAACTGAGCAGTGCTGGCCTCAGCTTATGCGTTGGTTTAAACCTTGACTGTTACTCTGTGTTTGGTTTCCCGTAGTTATTGCGGTTATGCCGTGGTTCTTCCTCTTTCTACGTGTGGCAGCAGCGGTGTGTATCGATATTCGCACCTTGTACTATCTTTGGTCTGGTGCTTATAATTTTCGGCTTGCCCATGATCGAAAGACACAACTACAATGAATTTTCAAAAGGCACAGGGCTCAAGATTTATACAAGAAAAAAATATTTTAAATGAGGCTGAAGGCCCAACCAATGCAAAACTTGACAAGTAAGGAACTTTCAATTTTAAAGCGGCTGAAGGCCCATTATTTAAAACCCAACTAAAAGCATACAAATTCAAACCATCGGCTATGAGCCATTAAAATACGCAATCAAACACCAATAAGAAAAGGCAGTACAGCCAGCAGCGCTCAGGAGTTTCCAGGAGTCAGTCTGCACTTTAAATATTAACGTTCGCTTAGGGGAGACGAGTAGCCAGCCCAACTATATCCGATCCACCGGCAACCCAATCAAGAGACAGTCAACGAACCCACCGACAAGACCACTTGCTTTCCACCCGACCAGTACACAAGGAACTCCAAAGCCAAAACGTAATGGCGTAGCCACCCACAACCAAATATGCATAAGCTGTTAAAACTACACACACGTGTTGGACAGTGACAAGAGGGTGAAGAAAGGATACTGCCTGAATTTTATGTCAGCGGCCAGGGCAGGTAACCGGAATGCTAACTGCCACAAGGCAGAAAATTCCGCTGGTGCACTTGGACTTCAAATAACCAAAATACAGTTAAACTCCACCGGATGGTTGCCATACTTTCGCCAACTCGAACACTCGCTGTTGCTCACGGGAATACCCCCAACAGCCAACCATGAAAACCAACAGCACAATGTGAACAGACTGGCTTCGGTAATTAAATCACCACTCAACTTTGATGTCCTGCGTCTGTGAACCACGAACCTCATAGCAATCGGAAAAGCTCCCACACACTCTGACACTGCGTAGAGAGCTCCAGCGGGCCTGGCCCACTTCGCCGCATGGAGACTTCCTGGCTGCTCCGCACCAACCGACCGACTGCCACACAGCTGGAAACTATAAGCACCAGACCAAAGATAGTACAAGGTGCGAATATCGATACACACTACTGCTGACACACGTAGAAAGAGGAAGAACCACAGCATAACCGCAATAACCGCGGGAAACCAAACTCAGAGTAACAGTCAAGGTTTAAACCAACGTATAATCCGGGGCCAGCACGGCTAAAAAACGCTTGCCTTTAGGGAGCTAACAGTGTAATTTTTTTATCTGTCTCTTGATTGTGATCTATAGCTTATTCATTCCAGCAATAGTGTAATTATTCAGTAGCAAGAGTGTAGCCTGATACGCTCTACGTTTGGTTGACCCGGCGTTCAAACCAAATCAGTGTTGCTGCACTTATAAATAGTAAATGAAACCAAATTGGACTCTTCCAGTGTAAATTCCTGAGTGTTCATACATGTATGCATGTTTCTGAATGTGGTACTCATACGGGCATACTGTGTGATGTGGTATTCGTGGTAGCTGGCCTAGCTTTCCTGCCAGAATCAGTTTAATTGTGGGACCTGACAGATCAAATATTTAGTGATACAGATCCATAGCGTAATTTTCTTAAGCAAGCCATCAGTATCATTAGTTTGGTGGGTCACAGTAATTGGGCAATAACGCCTCAACTCACTGTCAGCCAGGACCTTCCACTATCGTCAACACAATAAAGTGATAGCGACTGCAGCTTTTCCATCGAGTTTAGTCATCCTAGTCATGTAACTGGTTTAAAGTAGCTGGAGAGAGGGGTTTTGATATTGATCCCATATTGTCGCCATCTTGGTGGCTGTCTTGTTTGATGTGATGCCATAGTCGATAATCTTGGATCTACAATTTTGGATAAATTTAACAACCATCAGGCTGTCTCAGTTTTTCCTGCTATTTTTAAACCACACAGTTGGCTCAAAAGATTGGAGGGGGCAGGGGAAGAGGTCCGTTTAATCTTTACTTTTACAGAAATCGGGCAAGAAAGCAGACAGTTTCACATCTTTGATCCATTTCTGTTGGTGCATGTGGGCGTGCTTGCAATACGTCTCTCCAACACATCCCATGTGTCTAGGTTGGATTTAAGGGAACAGGTGGGCAAGTCTACTCACCAAATAGATTCTCACTCATTCCAGGAACTCCTCCACAAGCACAGTTTGATGTCGTCCACCTTGTCAACTTTAAAAATGAAGTCACGCCTGCATGAACTCCTGGAAAGACGGGTAAGGAAGGGAGTATAGTGTCACAATAACGCTGACAGGTGGGTGCACCGTATTCAAAGATATGCAGGTCAGTAAGACCATGCAGCATAATGCTTCCCCACACCATAACAGATGAACCACCAAAACAATCATGGTCGACTACGATCCTTGGTGTGTTACGTGTTCCCATCTGTACATTCCCTTTTGCCTGTCCCGCGAACCTTCTCATGCATCTACATCCACAGCTAGATCTACATCTATATACATAATCCGCAAGCCAAGTTATAGTGCGTGACGGAGGGTACCGTGTACCGCTATTAGTCATTCCCTTTCCTTTACCACATTTTTTTTGAGTCATCAGTCTTCTGACTGGTTCGATGTGGTCCGCCACGAATTCCTTTCCTGTGCAATCCTCTTCACTTCAGAGTACCACTTGCAACCTACGTCCTCAATATTATTTGCTAGATGTATTCCAGTCTCTGTTTTCCTCTACAGTTGTTTCCCTCTACAGCTGTCTCTAGTACCATGGAAGTAATTCCCTCATATCTTTATATATGTCCTACCATCCTGTCCCGTCTCCTTGTCGTTGTTTTCCACACATTTCTTTCCTCTCCGATTCTGCGCAGAACCTCCTCGTACTTCACCTTATCAGTCCACCTAAATGCTTCGATTCTCTTCTGTTCCGGTTTTCCCCCAATCCACATTTCATTACCACACTATGATCTGCTCCAAACGTACATTCTCAGAAATTTCTTCTTCAGATTAATGCCTATGTTTGATACTAGTAGACTTCTCTTGGCCAGGAATGCCCTTTTTCCCAGTGCTAGTCTGCCTTTGATGTCCATGTTCCGTCCATCTTTGGTTATTTTGCTGCCTAGGCAGCAGGACTCCTTTACTCCACGTAGTTCGTGACCATCAAGCCTAATGTTAAGTTTCTCGCTGTTCTCATTTGTGCTACTTCTCATTACTTTCGTTTCCATTCTGTTTACTCTCAATTCATATTCTGTACTCATTAGACTGTTCATTCCATCCAGTAGATCATCTAATTCTTTTTTACTTTCTGTAAGGATAGCAAAGTCATCAGCGAATCGTATCAGTGATATCCTTTCAACTTGAATTTTAATCACTCTCCTGAACCTTTCTTTTATTTCCATCATTGCTTCTTTAATGTACAAATTAAACAGTAGTGGCGAGAGACTACGTCCCTGTCCTACACCCCTTTTAATTCGAGAACTTCGTTCCTGGTTGTCAACTCTTATTATTCCCCCTTGGCTCTTGCACACTACCTGTCTCTCCCTATAGCTTATCCCTATTTTCCTCAGAATTTCGAACATCTCGCACCATTTTACATTGTCGAACGCATTTTTCAGGTCGACAAATGCTACGAACCTTTTCTTTAGTTTTGCCTCCATTATCAACTGCAAGATTAGAATTGCCTCTCTGGTTCCTTTACCTTTCCTAAAGCCAAACTAGTCGTCACCTAACACATCCTCAATTTTCTTTTCTAATGTTCTGCATACTATTCTTGACAGCAACTTCGGAGCATTACCTGTTAAGCTGACTGTGCGATAATTCTCGCACTTATCGCCTCTTGTATTCTTCGGAGTTGTGTGGATGATATTTCCCCGAAAGTCAGATTGCATGTCGCCAAAAACATATATTCTTCACACCAACGGGAATACTCGTTTTGTTGCCACTTCCTCAAAAGATCACATCCGCGGGACACCACCTTGATGTAGCATTGTCTGTGCAGGTGAAGAGGCTTGCATATCCACGTGAAGCTGAGGGGCCGGCCGGTGTGGCTGAGCGGTTCTAGGCGCTACAGTCTGGAACCGCGCGACCGCTACAGTCGCAGGTTCAAATCCTGTCTCGGGCAGATGGTCCTCTTTGAAAAGATTTGGGGCATGCTGGTCCAGGACCCAACTTCAGGAGGGTCTATCTAGATCGTGGTGCCCTTATTTTTGTCTGTGAGGGGGTGTACACGGAGAATGGCTTAAGGACAAGGTGCCCATGATGTTGTTCAAGACAGCAGCGGAGCTCCTTACGACTTCAAAGGTATCAATATGGGTAACAAAGATCCATAATGAAGTCTCCCCTAAGACTGTTCGAAAGAATAAGGACCCAGAACCCAAAAGTCTCGACAGAAGGTTGTAACAGAAGGACGAACCCTGGTGGTGGAGGTCAGAGAGAAGTCCCTGAAGGCGATGCGAGAGCAAGACTTGAAATTGTCACTGTCAGGGTTATCAAAAACCTCAAAGGCAGCAAGACAGAGACTGGAGGAACTGTAGATTAATCTGCAGCACAGTAAAAGGGCCTCTGCTGCCTGAGCAGCTTCCAAAGGAGGCAGCAAGTAGATGTGGCCCTGATACAAGAACCCTACTTATATAAAGGGGGCGTGTCGGGCCTCTGTGGCACTGGAGATAAGCTGATTTATGCTAGAAATCTAGGAAACTCCAGAACATGCATCTATGAAAGAAATGGAATTTCTTTCATGCCGATGGTGGATTTCTGCTCCTTGGGCCTAGTGACCATCAGAGTGTAGCAATGTGAGGAAGGTATCACGAGGGAAATTGTTGTGGCCTCAGCATACCTTCCCCATGGCTCTCCTCCTCCTTGAGGAGACTGATAGAAGCTTGCCATCGGCGAGGTCACCAACTGTTAGTTAGATGTGACGCCAATGCCCACAACATAGTGTGGGACAGCAAGGACACCAACAGTAGAGGTGAGTACCTTCTTGAATTTCTCTTGGCTAACAACTTGGAGGTCTTGAATAGGGGCAATGAACCTACATTCTGGAATAGCCTAAGGGAAGAAATAATTGCTATAACCTTCTGTAATGATGGGCAGCTATATCAAACAATGGCTTGTGGCATTAGAGTCATCCTCATCAGACAACTTGTACATTAAATTGAAGGTTAAAATGAGAATCAGACAGACCATGACCTATAGAAATCCCAGGAAAGCAGACTGGGAGACATATAGGAAGTACCTTCACTTGAGCTTGTCAGAAATTAAAATCTCAATAAGGAATCCAGTAGAGTTTGAGGAAGTAGCAGAGGCTGTTACGTCTGCCATAGTGACATCATATCAGGACAACTACTCAATCACCAAGAAGTGCCTTGGTGGAATAATAACTTGGGAACCCAAAGAAAACTGGTACAAAGACTGTTTAATCTTGCAAGACGTAATGGACAATGGGCAAAATATCGTGAGGCCCTTGTCAACTACAACCTTGCAGGAGGCATCCTGGAAGGCATTCTGTGGGGAAGTGGAGGGCAGAATCCTCACTAGAGTACCAACCAATCCAGGAGGTACACTGAAGAAGGAGGATGGAGAATATACAAAGACAGCACATGATATGCTGGAACTGCTCCTCAAAACTCACTTTCCTCAATATCCTCTGCCGGACAACACAGACGAGAATGTGATCCCAGAGAGACAATGGTTGTCAGGCACTCTAAGAGCGGACTGGGAATCAGCCAAGGAGTGTGTGGACTTCAGTAAAATCCACTGGGTGGTGGGAACATTCCAACTGTATAAGTCACCTGGCCCAGATCTAATCCTTCCAACCCTCCTGTAACAGGCAGGAGAGAATAAGAGTCCTATGCTGGTTATTCAGAGTTAGCCAAGCAGTAGGAATCATTCCCAATGGTTGGAGGTCGATGAAGGTTGTCCATTCCAAAAACAGGGAGAATTAAGCATACCAAGGCCAAGGACATGAGACCAATCAGTCTGTCCTCCTTCATTCTCAAATCATTGGAAAAACTGGTTAATGTATACATTGGGGAGAGGAGGCTAATTAGGGCCCTTTTACATTCAAACGAAGACCATATCAACCAGGTAAATCATGTGAAACAGCTCTCCATCAGCTCGTTGGAAGGGTGGAGAAAGCACTTCACTTCCAAGCAGTACCCCTCTGCATCTTCCTGGGCATCAAGTGGGCCTTCAGTAACACGACCTTCGATTCGATGGTAAGGGCAGAAGAGGTGCATGACCTAGGTCCCACTACATGTAGGTGGACCAGGGCCATGCTTAGTGGAAGAAATGTAGAGACTACCATGATGAATGAAAAGATGGTAATTAACACCACTAGAGGTTGCCCACAAGGAGCTGTTCTGTCCCTTTTATTGTGGAATCTAAAGGTGAACGAACTCATTGAGGAACTAAATTCCAGACAATGTTTTGCCAAGGATATGCAAATGATCTTGTAATAGTTATACATGGCAAATTTACTGACATAGTTAGAAATACGGCACCAGGTGCATTAAACAGGATCTAAGGGTTAATCGTGAGAAGAATGTTATGGTTCCATTCACGAAGAGGCATAGCCAACACTTAAGTTGGAATCTAAAGCTCTTCAGCGAAACTCTACCTGTGAAGGGGATAGTGAAATACCTAGGGATAACCTTAGGTCAGAAACTAACACAGACCCCTCACGTTAAGAGCATCTGCTCCAAGGTGAAAAGTACTGTAGTGAGTACCAGAAGGGCTTGTGGATATACACCACGGTGGTTAGACCCAGGATTTCCTACAGGGCTGTAGTGTGGTGGAAGAAGGTAGAACAGTGCGTTGCAGCTAAAGAGCTTGCTAAGGTGCACAGACTGGCCTGCTTAGCCATAACAGGCAAAATTAGCAGCACACCAACCACTGGGATGGAAGCCATGCTGGAGATGCCTCCACTATACCTTTGGGTCAAGATGGAGGCAGCAACTGGGGCATACAGAATTAAAACTCGTAAAATCTGGATCTCATTGGGATATCCAGAATCACACACTAAGATAGGGAGTCAAGTAAATATAGGAATGGTTGGGGAAATGCCGGCCGACTATACAATAACTCCCAACTGCTTCAACCAGCCTTACAATATAATAAATGGAAACAGGGAACAGTGGGAAAAAACAGTTCGACACCGTACGGGGGACATTGTTCGGTTCACCAAGGCGTTGGGGCAGAGGTGTACAGTGTTCACCCAAGACTGGAGGGCATCATCTTTCTAGAAAAACTGGTCTCGGTATTCCAAACTGAAATTACTGCAATCAGGGCATCTATGGAGGAGAATATGCGTAGCTGCTACAAGGACCGTAGCATCTACATCTATTCAGACAACCAGGCAGGACTGAAATCACTGGCAGCTCCTGCAACAAGATCTAAGATTGCTGCAGAATGCCACAGGTCTCTGGTGGAGCTAGGGGGAAGCAATAGGGAAAACGTATCGTAGGTCCCTGGCCACACGGAGATCTGTGGCAATGAACTAGCCGACAGGCTGGCCAGGAAGGGGGCAACAATTTCAATTACTGAACCGGAACCTGTCCTGAAAATCACCGAGTCTATGATCAAACGAGAACTACGGAACTGGCTTAGGAAACAGCACGTAGAATATTGGACCAAGCTCCATAAACAAAAACATGGTAAGGTACTGATGCCTAAGACGTCTTTTAAAAGAAGATCTGTAATCCTGGGATTGAACAGGAAAGAGATTAAACTCATGACTGGACTGATGGACGGCCTTGGGAATTTCAAAAAACACCTACACAATGCATTGCATTCGAGAGCAAAAGATACAGTATCTTCGGGACAACTAGACCTGAAGAAATTGTGTCTAACAAAAAACTGATAAAGGGACTCCTAGCACTATTTAAGGACATTGATTGGCTTTGCTAGATATACGGGGAGAGATACCACACAATAAACTCTGTTTCGGTGCGGGCAGTGGTGGGTTGGACCAAAGCTGTTTTATCTTCCCTGTCAAAATCAGATCAAATCAAATCGATCCCCAAATGATTTTAAAAATTCTGGTGGAATGTTATCTATACCTTCTGTCTTATTTGATCTTAAGTCCTCCAAAACTCTCTTAAATTCTGATTCTAGTACTGGAACCTCTATCTCTTATAAATCGACTCCTGTTTCTTCTTCTATTTCATCAGACATATCTTCCCCCTCGTAGAGGCCTTCGATGAACTCTTTCCATCTCAGCATTTAATGTCACCGAAGTATGTTTTGACTTTCCTGCGTGCTGAGCCAATCCTATCGACAATCATTTCTTTTTTGATTTCTTCACATTTTTCATGCCGCCTTTTCGTCTTAGTTTAACTGCACTTTCTATTTATTTCATTCCTCAGCGACTTGTATTTCTGTATTCCTGAGTCTCCCTGAACATTTTTGTACTTCCTCCTTTCATCGATCAGTTGAAGTATTTCGTCTGTTACTCATGGTTTCTTCGCCGTTACCTTCTTTCTACCTATGTTTTTCTTTCCAACTTCTGTGATGGCCCGTTTTAGAGATGTGCATTCCTCTTCAACTGTACTGCCTACTGAGCTATTCCTTATTGCTGTAGCTATAGCCTTAGAGAACTTCAAGCATACGTCGTCATTTCTTAGTACTTCTGTATCCCATTTCTTTGTGTATTGATTCTTCCTGACTAATGTAATAAACTTCAGCCTACTCTTCATCACTACTATATTGTGATCTGTCTATATCTGCTCCTGGGTAACCATTACATTCCAGTATCTGATTTCGGATACTCTGTCTGACCATGATGTAATCTAACTGAAATCTTTCCGTATCTCCCGGCCTTTTCCAAGTATACGTCCTCCTCTTGTGATTCTTGAACAGAGTATTGGCAATTATTGTCTGAAACTCGTTACAGAACTCAATTAGTCTTTCTCCTCTCTCATTCCCTGTCCCAAGCCCATATTCTCCTGTAATCTTTTCTTCTGCTCCTTCCCCTACAACTGCATTCCAGTCTCCCATGACTATAAGATTTTCGTCCCCCTTTACGTCCTTTTTTCCCCTTTCAATACCCCGTATACTCTCCCTGTCTCCTTACTTCCAGCTTGAGACGTCGGCATGTACACCTAATCTAATCGTTGTCGGTATTGGTTTGCTGTCGATTCTGATAAAAATAACCCTATCACTGAACTGTTCACAGTAACACACTATCTGCCCTACTTCCTTGTTCATAACGAATCCTACTTCTGTTATACCATTTTCTGCTGCTGTTGATATTACCCTACACTTATCCGACCAAAAATCCTTCTCTTATTTCCACCTCACTTCACTGACCCCTACTATATCTAGACTGACCCTTGCACTTCCCTTTTCAGATTTTCTAGTGTCCCTACCACGTTCAAGCTTCTGACATTCCACGCCCCGACTCGTAGAATGTTGTTATTTCGTTATTATTCAATCTTTTTCTCATTATAACCTCCCCTTTGGCAATCCCCTCCCAGAGATCCCAATGGGGGGATATTCCGGAATCTTTTGCTAAGCAGAATCATCATGATACTTCTTCAATTAGAGGCCCCATGTCCTGTGGATACACGTTACGTGTCTTTAATACAGTGGTTTCCATTGCCTTCTGCATCTTTGTGCAGTTTATTATTTCACCTTCAGGGGCAGTTTCCCACTCTTAGGACAACAGAGTGTCCTGAACCTCTGTCTGCTCCTTCGCCCTCTTTGACAAGGCCGTTGGCAGAATGAGGGTGACTTCTTATGCCGAAAGTCTTCGACCACCAGTGCTGATTATTAATCAAAATTTAAGCAGCGACGGTATTCGAACCAGGGACCGAATACGTTTTGAGTATGAATCGAAGACGCTACCCCAAGACGACGGATGCACCAAGGACAGAATCTTGAAATACGGAAAGGTTGTGGATCTTATACTTAGGCATTGTTTAAGAAGGGATGACTCAAAATTCCACGCCTAAGGGGGTGAAACAGGGGATGAAAAGCGTTTTTGAAATATGTCGCTATTAAAACAGTTCTGAAGATGGACCTAAGAAAATTAGTTTCTCAGTCAGAAATAAAAAAAATACGTGTTTCAGATTTTTCCGAAATTTAATTCCTGTGGGGGTGAAATAGTGGGCGAAACAAATTTTTTTAAATAACTCAATATTAAAGAATTACTAAAATATTTATCGCTATATCTGTGATAATTGGTATTTAACTTATCGGTTAGAAATTTAAAAAATTACAACTTTCAGAGTTTTTGGAAATTTAACTGCTAAGGGGGTGAAATAGGGTATGAAATGTTTAATGAAATATGTCACTATGAAAACATTTTAAAGCTAAATCCTGGACATTTTGAATTTGGTTTGTCGGTTGGAAATAAAAGAAATATGTTTTTCACTGTTTTTATGGTGGCATGAAATTTCTCATAGAAATATTTCATTATACAAGCATTTTTGAAGCTAAATCTATGAAAATTTGTATTTTGCTTCTATGGCAGAAATAAAATAATACGTGTTTCGCTGGTTTTGTGGATTAAAACCCTAAGAAGTTGAAATGGTGCTAGACATTCAGTGACTCATCATTGACCGGCCCAAGCTAGAAAAGATGGTAACTTTGAATTTGGAGAGGACGTGGATATTATACTGCAGGCATCGTTAAGAAGGATTTTTTTTTCCACATTCGACTTTTAAGGGAGTGAAATAGAGGAAGAAAAGATTTTTGAAAATACGTCACTATTAAGGCAACTTTGAAGCAAGAGATACGAAACTTGGTATTTAGTTTCTCAATCAGAAATGTGAAAAAATCTTTCGGAATTTTTGGAAATTTAGTATCTAAGGGCGCAAAATATTGGGTGTAAGCGTTTTGAAAGTAAATCATTATTAAAGAAATATCTGAGCATTTTTAAGCTACATCTATGTAACTGGTAGTTCACTTCTCGGTTGGAAATTAATTAAACACATGTTTCAGTGTTTTTGGTAATTTAACCCTCTAAGGTAGTGAAATAGGGATGAAAAGTCTTATGACATTATTTCATTATGAAGGTACCATGAAAACTAAGCGTATAAAAATTCGAATTCCGCTTTGCTGTTATAAATAAAAAAATCCATGTTTCACAGTTTTTGGAAATGCAACCCCTACGTGGGTGAAATAGGGGATGAAAATTTTTAAGAAAATATTTCGTTATATTAAAAAATTTTAAATTAAAATCTGTGAAAAGTGATCAGTTATCGATTAGATTTAAAGGTATATGAGCTAGGGAATGTAAGTTTCGATATAAATAGCACCACAAGAAAGCAAAAGGAATGATTAACACAAACCTTGGATTCCAGTGACCAAAATCGATTTTTGGTCATAAGTACATTCTTAAAAGGCCTTGCTTCTACGGCTTTAATTAGCGTGAGGAGTTCACAAAGTACTGGAGTTTGAGAACTACATAACAATTATATTAAAGAAAAACAAACAATATATATGCTGATCATACAGTCTACGGTAGCGAAACAGCTTGCGCTGAGCTGCTCATTCGATAATTAACGCAAGGATGGCACTGACGGTTCATATATGAGGGCTTTATTGTATGCTGCGCGGAATTTTGGTGTAATGCATCCGATTCCTGATAGTGCCGATTGGATCAGACAATTATCTTGCAACAATCTGAGACTCCAGATCGTAGTAGAATTCGAAAGTGCAATATCGCAGGTTTTTCTATATCTCCGAAATCACAGTGGTTTACCGCAGTGGGAGAGCTCCATCCAGGTAAGCGGGAGAGCAGTGAGCGCTGACCTCGGATTAGTCCTCAATGGTCGGCCACCCACACGCATTTTCCCGTATCTCGCCGGTGCAGCAATGAATGCTGAAGCTCTATGCAGCACACGGTGCTGGAGCAGTACAGGGAGGGGAGATTACCGCGAAAGCCCGGCTTACTTTTAGAGTCCTCAATGTCCAGCAAGCTGTGCGTTTACTGTCTGTGAAGGACTGCAGGCATTTAGGAAGTACTGCGAACCGTAACCTGTGGAGGCGTCCAGGTCACTGCGGCGTCTGGGCTATAGGCAATGGCCACCATTAAAATTCTGTTTCCGTTCGTTCTCAAAAATACAGGGCACTTGAAAAGGATTCATCCCACTTGTAAATATCACATCTTCTACATGGTGAAGATATAAACTGGATTTATATTTTAATTTACGCGGCGAAACAATAGGTTATATTGACACTACTAGCAAGATGACGATTCACGTGGTTGCCGGCAAGTGTTCCCCCACTGCAGTTGCTCGTTTATCATCCAACCAGTAAACCACCGTTTCGTGAATGACTCAACTTCCCATGTATAAAAGAGCTCCAAATGTCTGATTATTTTACAATTTAGATAATATGTTAATTATCTGATGTCAAGTATGTGATCGAGAAAACGTTTAGAAACCGTTTCAAATTATGTTTAATGTTAAATATCATTCAACAGCCAAGAGCTCATAAATATTTTATTTCCTTACAACAACCGGTTTCAACAGACTATTCTATCTTCAGGTCTTAAAATCTTTTGTTGTAAAACATGTTCATTGTACGCTGACCTCACGCACAAGATGTCAAGTGGATAAAAATAGCACAAGGTTTTTCATCGCTAAAATATTTAAAAATATAAAGCACCTTGTGCAACAGGCTATTTCCATGTACATATTTTTCACAGCTTCTTGTTGCGTCATACAAACACAGTACACAATAGCACAACATATGTACCTTGTTTGTATGATGTAACAAGCAACTGTGAGCAATATTATTATGGCCATAGCCTGTTGCACAAGATGTTTTACGTTCTTTTTTTTATTGTTGAAGCGATTGCAAACCTTTTTTAATGTGCTGTTTCTATCCACCTGACATGATGTGCATTAAAAAAAAACTCCGTCCGAACAGGCCTTGGAAGGCCCAAATGTACTGACCGGTCGCCGTGTCATTCTCAGCCCACAGGCGTCACTGGATGCGGATGTGGAGGGACATGTAGTCAGCATACTGCTCTCCCTTTCATATGTCAGTTTACGAGATTGCAGCCGCTACTTCTCAATCAAGTGGCTCCTGAATTTGCCTCACAAGTGATGAGCGCACCACGCTTGCCAACAGCGCTAGGCAGACCGGACGGTAACCCATCCAAGTGCTAGCCCAGCCCGACAACGCTTAACGTCCGTGATCAGACGGGAACTGGTGTTACCACTGCTGCAAGGTCGTTGGCTGTTGTGCATGAGGTCAGCGTGAAATCATCATATATAACAAAGTATTTTAAGACCTGAGAATGACATCATAGTCTATTAAAACCAGTTGTCTTACATTAAAGAAATATTTAGTGCGATCTTGGCTGTTGAATAGTTTCTAACAAGTAAACAAATCGCCATTCATTTCTCGAAAAATGGGAAAGTTCAATCGGTAGCAGAAAGTGCAATTGGGTCCTCTCTCACCTTTCTGTCGCGGTGCCGGGATGGAGACGCTATACTTAAGTTCTTGAAATGTAAGCGCCTATTAACTATCGCCCCTACGACAGAATAGAACGAGCTTTCCTTCGTGAGCAAATTCAAACAACTCGGAGAGGCTTGGCAAGAACATATGAAGAACTTTTGGACGTTTTCTATCAACTTCAACAGAATGCATCTAGAAGACTGGTACAAGACCGACAGCATCACACACAGGAGCATACCAAACGAACAAAAGCGCTGCACTGAGCGACAGAAGAAAAAGTTTCCAAGATGCCGGAAGCAAGCTGACAAGGCTCTTCCCGACATGTCACGCACAGTGTTCAACCTCACTGAACGACAATTCATGGAAGAGGTCTCGCGTCCGTCAGCCGTCGTAATTTAATATATTGTTATTGTTATTATTATTTTTTGATTGTTGCCGACTTACGTGGTGGGCCTTAATAAAAATGATATTTCATTTAATTTTGATTTTACGATTAAATGCTTTCCTGAAGTTCTCCTTTTTAACAATATTAATCTTAAATTATTTGTTACGTTAATGAATGTTAGACTTGCTGAATCTTAAAACAGGAGCATATAAGCTGAACAATGTAATAAACTTTTCATATTAATTTCCTCGGCTAGTCAGTTCACTGTAAAGCAAGAAATCTTTAGTTATTAATTACAATTGCGGCCCACACACGCGCGAGAGAATTTTTCTTACCTCGCTTAACCATTGTATTGTAGTCAGAGTCCTGGCTCTGGGTCTCGGCTATGGTACTGAAAATAAGAATCTTAAAGCTGTAAGTAGGCTGTTTAGGTTTTTTTATTGGTAACGCCACCTCTGTATGAAAATCACTGGCTGTGCTGTGTGCAGTCTGTGGCTGCTTTGCATTGTTGTAATACTCGCCATTGTAGTGTTAGGCAGTTGGCTGTGAACAGCGCGTAGCGTTGTGCAGTTGGAGGTGAGCCGCCAGCAGTGGTGGATGTGGGGAGAGAGATGGCGGAGTTTTGTAATTTGTCATGAACTGCTATATATATCAATAAGTGTGTGCATTTGATTTCTTTGTTATTGTAATTACGATTATGAAAAATTTTAACAAATATGTATTGCCCAGTGCCCAAAACAATTTGTAAAATTTTTTGTGGGGAGCATGGGGGCTATGTAAGTAGGCTGTTTAGGTTTTTTTATTGGTAACGCCACCTCTGTATGAAAATCACTGGCTGTGCTGTGTGCAGTCTGTGGCTGCTTTGCATTGTTGTAATACTCGCCATTGTAGTGTTAGGCAGCTGGCTGTGAACAGCGCGTAGCGTTGCGCAGTTGGAGGTGAACCGCCAGCGGTGGTGGATGTGGGGAGAGAGATGGCGGAGTTTTGTAATTTGTCATGAACTGCTATATATATTATGACTATTAAGGTAAATACATTGTTTGTTCTCTATTAAAATCTTTCATTTGCTAACTATGCCTATCAGTAGTTAGTGCCTTCAGTACTTTGAATCTTTTATTTAGCTGGCAGTAGTGGCGCTCGCTGTATCGCAGTAGCTTGAGTAGCGAAGATTTTTGTGACGTAAGTGATTTGTGAAAGGTATAGGTTAATGTTACTCAGGGCCATTCTTTTGTAGGAATTTTTGAAAGTCAGATTGCGTTGCGCTAAAAACATTGTGTGTCAGTTTAAGGACAGTCCTGTATAATTGTTAAAAAAGGGGACGTTTCATAAAGCTACGTATTTTCTGCAACGTCGGGCGGCTGTGGAGAAAAATTAATATTATGTTAATAGCGGGCGATTCTTCCGCTAATTTTTCATAAGTTAATATCGCCACGTAATGGCGTCGTTGGCTGCATCGGCCGCTGCGATTGTTGAACTGTAAATTACTTGAATGCAAGTTAATTCAAGGAAGGCGGACATGAAATCGGGATCACCTCTTACAAATTAAAAGAGCACAATAATATTTAATTAATATATTATCTGCTTAACTCATACAAATATGCTTACATTTGCCAGCACTCGCAAGATGTCCGTCTATACACAACAAAGACAAGATAGGAAGTGAAGTCGACTAAAAAAAAAAAAATTAACAAAAGAGCGTTATGTTGTCTTTTTAGATCATTTTGTCATAAATTATTTCTTTGCAATCTAAATCTATCCAGAGAAATTATTATTTTACGGCTACATGATAAAAATATATTATTCAATTTTTTAATGTCTCTTCTTTATAAATACTGTTTTTTAAGTCTTTTCGTAATATAGCACTGGAGACGCTATAGAGGAAGTGACTGTTCTTCAAAACGGAGGAAATTTCGATATCATCCCGAGAACTACACCTATGGAGGACATCATTACTAATACCGAAGTTTCCATTCGGACCCTTCCTTGTGAAAGAGCAGAGGAAATACGCACTGAAATAGCCAGGACACTGCGCCGAGCAAAACTATCAGCTTGCAACCTGAAAAAAGAAGAGGTACAAGCTATTAAGAATCCTAACGCCGACAAGAGGATATTGGTACTGCCTGCCGATAACTGTAGAAATACACGAATACGAGAACAGCTTCAGCGAGAAAGCAGAAAGCCTCAAGGTGAACGGATCCTGACTTCCGGCGCTGCAGCGAACGACCATCACGGGTAGCAAGAGGAGAACCGCAACGAAAATGACCGCGGTGAAATCCTTGCATGTTGGCGCGCCAGGTACATAAAGCCTGCGGCCGTGAGCTCGGTTCTAGTCTACCACCAGCAGTGGAGGGTGAAGCTTCGACAATGCTAGCCACTCGTGCTGCCGAAACGTCAGAAAAATCATCAGACAGACGTCGGCCGAAGAACCCGAGATAGAAGCCAACAGGCAGTTTGTCAGTTTAACGTTTGTTGGAAGTCGCCAAGCGTTCTCATTATGAAACACTGGATCACTATAGTCTCGGTAAGGTGCTAGTTTTTCACTCATGTTTGTGACGCCATATCTGCTGACCAATGTACCACACAACGATATAATTTTCCAGGTGCATTGAGGTGTATACGTGGATACTATCAGTAACATGTGTATCTCATAGCTTAACTGGTAAAGAAGTAATAAATTAAAATTTCATGCCTGGCGTTGAAGATGTAATAAGTCTCCATTTCAAGCAAAAGCTAGTTTCAATTTTCGTGACGTCTTCATATCTTCCCTCCCCCCAAGATGAAAAGAAAAAAATTTATTGCTTTTTCATTTTTCATGATCTTGGAGTAAAATTTCACTATTAGATATGTTTTACTGTATTACATATTTACTACGAACTCTATTTCCAACGCATTTTGCAGACGGCATCCACGTGTACTACTCAACGTGATTGCCCGACGTGACCACGAACCGGGTTTGTCGGTTACTAAATTGCGGTAACGCTGCATGAAAAGGGGTTTTCTGTTCTCCATTTAAAATGATACAGTTAAGTTAAAACTGTGCGGTGATTTTCGCCCAGAGCACGGACTACACGGACTACAGCTCGAAGCATTCGACGATGGGACCAGCAGTTTCAAAATAGTGGTCGTTCTTGTAAGGACAATGCACAGGTCACCCTGTGTGTTCATTGAAGACGTGGACCGCATTCAACAGTGTTTTTTTTTTCTTTTTTTTCCCACGTGGTTCACAAAAGTCTACTCGTCGTGCCGGCCGAGATATTCACATATCTCATGTTTACAGATCTCTAGCATGGCGGAGGTGAAGTGGGTTCGCAACTTCATCTATAATTAAAGAAATGGTTTGAATACCATCGTAAGTTGCATTAGGAAGCCTCCTTTATTTACTGAGGGTGCCTAGTTTCCACGGTGGCCGTGCGGTTCTGGCGCTGCAGTCCGGAACCGCGGGGCTGCTACGGTCGCAGGTTCGAATCCTGCCTCGGGCATGGGTGTGTGTGATGTCCTTAGGTTAGTTAGGTTTAAGTAGTTCTAAGTTCTAGGCGACTGATGACCATAGATGTTAAGTC
This sequence comes from Schistocerca nitens, assembly GCF_023898315.1. Lineage (NCBI taxonomy): Eukaryota > Metazoa > Arthropoda > Insecta > Orthoptera > Acrididae > Schistocerca > Schistocerca nitens. The sequence goes on from NC_064620.1 coordinate 303,501,382, forward strand.
CCATAGTGCTCAGAGCCATTTTTTTTACGACCGTAGCAGCAGCTCGGTTGCGGACTGAAGCGCCTAGAACCGCTCGGCCACAGCGGCCGGCAACTTACGGTAAGCTTCAGAAGGCTTTTGGAGAGGAGGTTGTGTCAAGAGCTCAAGTTTTTCGTCGGCATAAAATGTTTAGTGAAGGCAGAACGAATGTTGAAGATGAAGACCGCAGTGGACGACCATAAACCTCATGGACGGATGTCAACTTGGCCAAGGTGCGTGAACTCGTACGATCTGACAGAAGACTATCCGTGAAAATGATTGCAGGAGAACTCAACATCAATCGAGAAAAGGCTCATCTGGTATGAGAAAGATTTGTGCAAAAATGGTCCCCAAAAATCTCAGACCACAACAGCGAGAAACACGGGAAAATGTGGCAGCCGATCTGTTAGAGCAAACGGAAATCAATCCAGAGTTGTTGAGCCGTGTTATCACTGGTGATGAAAGTTGGTTTTCTCAGTACGATCCAGAGACAAAACGCCAAAGTTCGCAATGGCGCTCAAAGGGTTCGCCCAGACCAAAAAAAGCAAAAGTGAAATGCATGCTTGTGTGCTTCTTTGATTCCAAGGGAATTGTTCATAAAGAGTGGGTGCCTCCTGGACAAACAGTTAACCAATATTACTACAAAGAAATTTTAGAAAGACTTCGTAAAAGAGTTCTTCGTGTCCGTGTCAACATTGCTGATAATTGGATTCTGCATCACGATAATGCGCCATCCCATGTTGCTCTGTCAGTACAGCAATTTTTAACCTTAAAACAAATTTCAGTACTACCACAGCCACCTTATTCACCAGATATCGCTCCGTGCGACTTTTTTCTATTTCCAAGAGTAAAAACGGCGGTCAAGGGAAACCATTTACAAACAACACAAGATCAAAAAGCTGTGACGTGGGTCTTGGAGGATATTACAGAAGATGAGTTCTAGATATGTTACCATCAATGGCAGAAGAACGGGAAAAAGTGTGTACAATCAGAAGGGAACTACTTTGAAGGAGACAACACTGAACTTGACTAAAACGGTAAGCAACATTTTTTTTTTCACATCAGTCTCATTACTTTATTGTCGCAACGTATGCATGCATAGAACAACCACAGCAAATAATCCACATGGTAATATATATAGTAGACAAATTATAATGAGGAGTGCAAAGACAACTAATGCTGAAGCTCATCGTTAACTACCAAGTGATAATGCTTACTAATAAAGAAAAAGACCTTATCATTAACCAAAATTATGCATCAGAGAAAGTTTACAATCAAAACCTAAGTAGGCCTGATAAACGAGATCAAAGACATACACAGATTCTACTTCTTAGATGTCACTAATATGTACATGCACTTCCCATCAGCTGAAACTATATCCACCACCAAAACGAACTTATCCAAATTCATTAAAGAAACTGATGAATTAGGTGACCTTATTGAATTATGAAAGTATGGAGGCTTTCGTGTTCGTTGTCAATAAAGTTAAATTCTTCTGGGTTGTTAGGCTGCGTCATATTTCCGTCTAAAATAATCGACGTTTTGACCTCTCTGCTGGGATCGTTTTCAGGATGTTTCGGTGTGCACTATTGCTAGAACACTGTCACAGACCAGTGTCGCGTTCTCTTATAAACGTCAGTTTTCCCTCGTTTGTGCTGGAGAAGTGGGAGTATCGGTTAAAATTTTTGTGGCTACCGTTGGTCAGCCATCGTCATACTCTAATATTCACGCGGCAATGCAGAAGAAGCGGCGTTATTGGCTAAACTCTTGTGAATACTGTTGGTGGCCCATCGTCATTGAACAGAAGAGCACTATTCCACACGCTGGAGAAGATTTATTGGTTGAAATTCCTCCTACTACTATTGGTTGGCCATCTGTAAGTAGGCTGTTTCTGTTTTTGTGCTGGTAACGCCACGTAGCGCTCTCTATGAAAATCACTGACTGTGCTGTGTGCAGTCTGTGGCTGGTTTGCATTGTTGGAATTTTTGCTATAGTAGTGTTGGGCAGTTGGACGTGAACAGCGCGTAGCGTTGCGCAGTTGGAGGTGAGCCGCCAGCAGTGGTGGATGTGGGGAGAGAGATGACAGAATTTTGAGTGCAGACGATCTGGACGTGTGTCCATCAGAAGGGATAAATTTGTAATATTGGATATCATGAACTGATAGATATATGATGACTTTTGAACATTATTAATGTAAATACATTGTTTGTTCTCTATCAAAATCTTTCATTTGCTAACTATGCTGATCAGTAGTTAGTGCCTTCAGTAGTTAGAATCTTTTATTTAGCTGGCAGTACTGGCGCTCGCTGTATTGCAGTAGTTCGAATAACGAAGATTTTTGTAAGGTAAGTGATTGATGAAAGGTACAGGATATTGTTAGTCGGGGCCATTCTTTTGTAGGGATTATTGAAAGTCAGATTGCGTTGCGCTAAAAATATTGTGTGTCAGTTTAGTGTTGATCAGAATAAGTAAAGAGAGAAATGTCTGAGTACGTTCAATTCTGCTCAGCCGTTTGAAAATCAAATAACGCAAGAGGTTTACCAGCACAGTAATTCATAAATTTTTCTAAGGGGATGTTTCACATCATCATTGGCTAGATGCGAAACGGCCAGAGCAAGAGAGGGGGAATATTTACCTAAAATATTATTGTCCGCCTCGGTGACTTTGTTTGTACTGCTCACACACCGCGGCCGCATATTCACTTCTTTGACGCCAGGCAGCCACGAAGCTGCCGTCCTCTCTATTGCAATTACACCCATTCTTGGAAATTTCAACCACTTCTCGGACCTTTCTTCTATAAACGCTGAATTCCTTAACCAGCACACGTACATCATTAAAATCGATGTCAGAGCCACGGTTCTCATGATGTTCCACTACTGTAAATTTTACACTTTATTTTAGCCGTGTGTGCCGTTCGTGTTCCTTAATGCATTCTTTATTAGTTCTTCCCGTTTCGCCTATACACACTTTGCCGCAACCATATGTCATTTGATAGACACCTGCATTATGGAGGCAATCAGGTGAATCCGTTTTTCGTCGGAAAAAATCTTTTATTTCGTTTTGACTAAAGAAAGGTGTCTGGATACCATTTTTATTTAGAATTCTGATGAAGCGGTCGGTGACCACAGAAACGAACGGTAACCTAACGGAGTGAGAACGCGGTTCTCGTCATTCTTATTAGCGTGATTAATATTCCGCCCAAAAGCCCTGTCGATTGAACAACTATCATAGCCATTTGTCTTCATTATCCTGCTTAAAAAAAAAAATCCAATACTGACTCCAGGTTGTCGTCATCGCTGCTTCTCGGCGGGGTGCCAGTGCGAAGTGGCATCTAAATACCTGTTTGTGTTGGTCGGCTTTCTATACACTCTGTGGCCTAGAGTGTCATCAGACCAACACATCTAGGAGACCAACTTCACTCTCAATCTGTAAGATACATTTTATTTTGGGGTGAATTCCATTTAACAAATTGTGGAACGCGTGAAGTTCTTCTTCGCTGTATGGCCATAGAACAAATGTATCGTCCACATAGCTGAGCCAACAAGAAGGCTTCAAAGGAGCACTACTTAATGCCTGTTGCTCAAAATGATCCCCCATAGCGAGGCCGTCAGCCTGTTCATAGACTTCAACATTGTATTTAAAATAGCCGGCCGCGGTGGTCTAGCGGTTCTAGGCGCTCAGTCCGGAACCGCGCGACTGCTACGGGCATGGATGTTTGTGATGTCCTTAGGTTAGTTAGGTTTAACTAGTTCTAAGTTCTAGGGGACTAATGACCTCAGAAGTTGAGTCCCATAGTGCTCAGAGCCATTTGAACCATTTTGTATTTAAAATAGCTCGAACGAAGACATAACTCAGTTTAGTCACAAACATATGGAGCAACTTTCTCCCTTATAATCTCGATTGTATCTGATACTGGGACGTTATTAAATAACGATACCTGTAAATATCTTCTCAGTGCGTATAATTCCTAAAAATTTTTTCTAATCTTTGACAAAAGTATTTGTTTTACCAACTAGATGTCTAAGTTTACCAGATAAATGACGTGCTAAAAAAGAAGTTGGCGAGTTAATCTAACTGACGATAGGCCTAACTATGGGCTAGCAATTAACTTCACTTATTGAATTTTACCTTCAATGGCCACATATATGACCAAAAGGAAAGCCTAGCTATAGGGACTAATTATCAGGAAGACTTGTAAAAATATTTTCAGATCATACCGAAAGCAAATTTTTTTGAAAATTGCAATGATCTCACAAACAAGTCACATATTTTCGCCGTTACATAAATGGTACTCGCATTTTGTCGATAGCACCAACGATTTAATCAGTCACATGAGAACAGCATCTTCACCATAGGACATGAAGACAATGGCAATATTAATTTCCTGGGACTGACACTTAAAAAGGAGATACCCACCTATTCAATACGATCCGGAAATCCATTACACCTAAGTGAATAATTTACAGCAGTTCGTGCCACACGGGGTCCCATAAAGAGGCATATTTCCTCTCAGCAGTAGGCAGATTAATTAAATACCCTTTAAACGAGGCGAATGTTGATGCTGAATTATATACACTGGAGAAGGTAGCATCTAACAGTGGCAATGACGCAAACTACGTAGTTATAAACTTAAACAAAAAACAGGAAGAACACACCAAGAATAGAAAACTGATCACATTAGAAAAGAGCGAGGAACTAAAAGAAATAATTTTATAACTTTTCCATGCTGGGGTTACGTTTCCAACAAATTAAGACGTTTGTTCCCAAAAACTAGACTGCAAATTGGATTCCGGACAGAGAACAATGTAAGAACACCTCTTATACACAATATAGAAAAATCCAAAAATATGACATGTCACGTATATATAAAATAACTATACTGAGTATGATAAATTTTATATTGGGGAAACAGGGAGATACTTCAAAACGAGATTTAGAGAACATATTAATATTAGTAAAGCCAGCCTCTCAGCATTCGCTGCTGATTTAAAAGAATACAAGCATTCTGCTATCGACGTTAATAAAAAGAGCACCGTTCTTCATGGAGCAGAAAAGGCAAATTATTAAATATACTATCAGAAATTGAAATATACGCCCATATGACGAAGCAACACACTTAGTGAACAAGTAAAGCTACGGAATAAGATTAATACACAATTCCAACAGTGTTTTACCCGAATGAATGCAATTTGGAGACTCTCCATATCCTGCATTTAAAATTGTCTAATTTGACCTGATATGTTGGATTATTTTGCAAATTTTTAGCGTTTGCACATTCTACCTTCATATACCAAGTGTCCAAAGATTGTATTTTATATATATATATGTATATGTTATCAGCAATGACAGAAGACAGGTAATACAGACACTGACCTGCTAGTACCATTTTTACACTCTATGACAGACGTGATGAAGAATTGTCACTACGATCTGACAACAATAACATACACAACAATCTTTGTACTATGCAATAGGATGTATTTCACGTCCTGTCGTATTAACTGACAGACAAGTAAATGCTATAGAGATACATAATGTAAGTAGATTTACTTTTCAGTTATTATGTACACAACTGTCATGTTGCAAAAACGATGTACCGTACATACCGTTGCTTGCTCCTCAGTATCAGATGCGACTGACGATTAGTTACATACCCGAATACCGATTTGGCAAAAAGAAAAAAGAAAAAAACACATTTAACGTCCAGCACACGGTGTTTTGAAGATGTCCTTCAATAAACACTCTTCTTTATACGGCACTAAAACATTTCTTGTTTCTCTCCGTAAAACAGAATGTATTTTTGAAAATAAACGCTGTATATGCATCAAGTAGCGTTACCTGATGGCTGTTTAACCATATGTTAGCCGAACAAGAAACAGAGGTCGGAAATACATGCGACCTGTTGCCAGAAGCTCCAAACACTCACTCAGTCTTCTTATTACGGTGCTATCGGAAGTCGTGATGCAAGCAATAAACTGCATCAAGATGGCCAACGTAACGGCTGCTGGTCTCTTATATTCCACATTAAATGGGATAGGCAAGCTACATTGGACCGAATACATATCGAGACGTCCACATATTTCATGTGGCTTCGAGGGAGACAGTACCAGGTTCGTAACCGGAGAAGCGCGCGTACACGCTGGTCACCATCCAGCTCGCTCCAAGCAACTCAGCTTTGCAACTGCAATTCTGCTAGATTCGCAGCGGAGCGTATGAGACGTGTACTAAAAATTTAAAAGAGTCGTTCAAGTAAAATCCAAGTTTTGATTGCGCCTCTCCTCTACCTTAACATCTTATGTGAACAGAATAGCAGAAACATTCGTTTTCCATCACAGTAAAATCCTTCCTATTTCCTCTATCGCGTAACCACATTCTCTATATCCTTTCCCATTCCAGAAACACGACTTTGGAATGATCTTCAGTAAAATATCAGAGACCTGACTCAGATCTCTAGTTTCAGAACTGAGAGTTTTTTCCTTCTTAAAATGACAAAACGTCTCTTATATAGTTTTAACATAAACAACAACTAATCATTCTTCTCCCAAGATACTTTTCCCAAAACATAAAGAAATTAATTGAAACAGTCCACTGAAAATCTGTTCATGCTACTAGTTGATTTATAACAGTACCATTTCTTAAGTGTATGCTTACGTTATTATAATTATCTGATATTGCTATGAGAGGGATTAATAATCAGAATTCTATCTTACGTCAGTGCCTACCGTAACCATATGCTCACTTACATCTCAAGCATCAAGCGTTTGGAATGTTTAACTAATAATTTTAGCTGAAAACCGTAAGTAGCGTTTGTCTCCAAGTGCTTTCCACCTAGTTTACTGACTACGCAGTTGAGCTGTACTACGTATTATCCGAAGACATTTTACACTTAAGCTTTCTCAGGCTTCGAGAACCAAACTTTTGAATTCTTTATGTCAATAATTTTAGTCTGTTTCACGTTAAACGTAACCATACAACTGTTCTACTTTATATATGCCATAATAATGAGAACCTATCACATTTACCAATAACATGGTGTATTCGACTAGGTTTGAGGATTGTTCCTTGCCGCTATGACGGACCCCGACTTAGACTGCCAGTTACACATCATGTGGTTCAACATAGTAATGTGACGATGCTTAAGACGACCTGGTTTGGCTCCTTTATCCCGTCCATATACTTTTGTGATATATTATGTTAACTCAGTAAATGACTGTATGCTATAACACCTACAACGAAGTCTATATGACCCAGACCTCGGCTTACATATCGTACTCTTCTATATAATACATTAGGCAGCACCTATTTTTCGTTCTTATAACTTTTATATTTGCTTCATCCTTGTATTATATGTATTTTAACATAGATCACTGCAAGTCTTGTGTCCATATTATTTTGCACATTAGCAGCCTACTCCTTACCCTTACTTCCATCGATCTATGACGTAGATCTCGGAATACTTGTCAAGTCCTTAGGACTTACCTGCGTTTTTTTTTTTTTTAGCATGTAAACCTATTTTGTATATTGGATTTCTCTACATTTTTACGTAGCACATAATTTTTTATTATTGCCTTGGTTATGTACTTGGCCCCGGCAATCGGGAGGACAACGGTTTAAAACCGCGTCCGGCCGTTCTGATTTAGGGTTTCCGTGATTTCCCTAAATCGATCGAAGCAAACGCCGGGATGGTTCCTTTGAAAGTGCACAGCCGATTTCCTCCCCCATCATTATCTAATCCGATGGGACCGATTACCTCGCTGTTGTTAATAATCTTTTCATATTGTCTAACGTTGGTCTGTCGTCACTACCACTATTTTGATGTGTTCTACCGGTTATCGTGGCTCTAGCCTCTGTGCGTATTGTCAGTATTGTAATACTCCTCGCACTGTTCTGCTATCATCTAGAAGATTTTGTAATTGTATGACGTCTTCTATCTTAACATGTTTCATTTTTATATAAAAAGAAGTGTATATGTGTATGTTGCTGTCACTGTATTTTATCTTCAAATTGTAACATGCCTTGATGTTGGCACATTTTTTCAAGTTGTAAATAATTTTTTAAATTGTTTTTCGATCAGCATGGTCGCAAAAATTATTGCATGTTCTATATTGTTGCCATAATTTTGTAAACTTGATGATTATGTAGGCAAACTGATGTAATTTGTATGTCGCTTAACGTTCTTCTTGTACCCTATGTTTTTTCGAGGCTGCTGCCACCTGGTGGGCCTCTGTTAGTATCGTGTAGCTGGTTTGCCAACTTTTTGGTGTGATGATGCCTGTTAGCAACACATGCATACCCAGCAGCAGCTTAAGTCTATATTTGATGTATGTGACACATCAGTGCCTTGATGGTACAGTAATGACTCTTATTTTAGTGTAATTAGTTTTGCAATGGAGTGTCTTTTCTGTGGTCTAAACATTATATTAGTATATGACGGTGGAGACACCATAAAAAATTTTAGCACTATCTTTTACGTAATGTTTTTAGTTTCACAGAATGCCTCCATGTTTTCAATGACCAGACCTTAATGTACCGTATGTAGTGGCTTAATAATTCACGTATCCAATGGTATGTATAAGCAAATTAATCTTTCTTTCGAATTTATGTATGTTAATTATAAACCTACATATTTGTAACATTTATGCAGGTGATGATGGCAATATGACTTTGGCAAAACCTGTAATCAGGGTGTATATCAACTGCGATATGGGAATAAAACTTCTATTTTTGAAGCTTTTTCACATCTTTTTCACATCAATCAACAATGTTTCAATAGTCATGAAGGCGGACGCAACTCTCTCACAATCTGTCATGTTGAGCAGCCAGCAAGCAAGCAACATTCATCAATAGTTAACTGTCTCCGGCACGTTAGTCAGGTCTGAAACCATAGTGGTCGTTATTATATTTGATATCTACTTCACAGTCCCGCGGTCCCGTACCGGCGTTTTATATTACTTACCCATTAAGCTGCTTACCGTATTTTTTTTAATTTATCTAGTTAAGGTCCAGTGCAGTATTTTCTGTTACTCAATGTTACTTTTTTTATAAGCCTGCGACTGTTTTTATCACTGTATTTCCTACCAACGCTTAGGCCGTATTTCCAAACAGTTTCAAGCACTTGTGGTAAACTGAATTAAAAATTGTTATCCGCTCCATAAAAGGTGCCTCTTACTATAGTGAGGTTAAAACCTACTGAAGGTGAGGTTCTTTCTCGCGGCCAAACGACGTGATTGTTGCTGTGTCGAGGTATATGCGTGAAATAATTCTGTCGGCACAAAGAGAATAATCTCTTTCTGCCAATACACTTTTTGTGAAATTCCTTTTTGTATCGAGTGGAGGTGGCGACATGGTGTAAAGTATCTCTTCTGCGCACTGAATATTCGCTGGAATTCCTCTTTCATTTTTGACAACCACGCACTAGTTCATCGAGAACAATCTCACGTCCTGAATACGATCCACTTCCCTCTCTCCATCCTCTCTCTTCTAAGCATTGACTCGCCAATTCCGCTGTCGGTGCCAATCTAAATTACTGGACAGGGTGCGTGTAATGCATATCAATAACGGGAAACCCAATGGCCGCTGAATATAAGATTCAAGCTATGTTGGTATCTGGAATTCAAGTTTTGCAGAGATGTCCTAAAGTGATTGGCTTGTAAAAAGGGAACTGAACATTGTAGAAAGTCGGACATGTACGAAAGAACAGATACCATCTTCATATAGTTAAGCCTAACCGTCCATTGACCTTCTTCTTCTGTACGGATGCACACGCATTGCCCGAACTCTTACGGAGCTCGTTAAGATTGTCTGCCGCGAGTAATGAGTGTAATGGGCAGGGGCACTACGAATGTAGTGTGTGGACATTAAGTTGGGAATGTGAGTCTCACGGGGAGCATGCCAGGGATAAATCCCTGCAGTCGCACTATCCACGGTGCTCTCAGTGGCTCAGATGGATAGAGCGTCTGCCATACAAGCAGGAGATCCCGGGTTAGAATCCTGGTCGGGGCACACATTTTCAACTGTCCCCGCTGATGTATATCAACGCCTGTCAGCAGCTTAGGGTCTTGATTTAATTATCATTAAATCGTATTATCCCCACTCTTTCGGCTATAAAACCCTATTTTTCAACATAATCTTCGTTCAATGAGACGGCACAAAGCCACGGTACTGGAAGGCCTTTTTTGCCCACGTGGTACCACTCTACTGGTCGACGTCGGAGCCAACGTCTTGCTGCACCAATAACCTCTCCATCAGCCAGATACTGCTTCCCGCAGAGTCTGTCGTTCATTGGACCAAACACATCGAAGGTGCGAGATCCAGGGTGTAGGGTGGATGAGGAAGAACAGTCCCGTCAAGTTTTCAGCGCTCCTCCCCAGGTGCACAGGCTTGTGTGAGGGTTTGCGTTGTCACGAAGAAGAAGTTCCTGTGTATTTTTGTGACGACAAGCACACTGAAGTTGTTTCTCCTATTTTCCTGAGTCTATCAAATACACTTTAGAGTTGATAGTTGCACCATGAGGGAAGACATCAAACACAATAACCCCTTCAGAGTCCCAGCAGACTTTACCAACTCAAGGTGCGGCTTTGTCTTTTTCTTCGGAGGAGAGGTGGTGTGGCTCCACGTGGATTGCCGTTTTGTTTCCGGCTGAAAGTGATGAACATATGTTTCATCGCCTGTGACGATGCTCGACGAAAAATTCTCACGATCAGGTACTTAAGGCGCAAGCAGTTGACTACAGACGGTCCTTCGTCGCTCTTTATGGTCATCTGTCAGGCGGCGAGGAACCCAGAAGCATACAGCTTTAGCAGCCCCAACTGGCGGACGGGTGTGTCAGCATTATCAACAGACACTTTTAGCTGCGCAGCGAGTTGTCTGATTGTTATTGGTCGAACACCTCGAATGAGAGTATCCGCATGTTGCAACATTTCGGGAGACATAGCAGTCTGCGGCCATCCGGCAGGCGGAAGACTGGAAGGTCTGGACGACCGTGTTGCGATGATGACAGGCGCCTCGCCCAACAACTCACCGTCTCTGTAGGCATTCTGCAAGCGCCTACGACTATCTGCGATGATCTGGTTTTACACCAAAAGAAACTCAGTGACAGCTCTCTGCTTGAAACGCACCTCCGTTACAGGCACCATTTTGAAGATTACAAATAACGCCGCCATCTATTGGAACTTCATGAACCTATATGGGCTGAAGAAGAAATATTCCACAATGTCCCATAACAGTTTCCGCATTTTTCAGCGCAAACTGGACTAGAAAAAAAAAGTGATGCATTGCTTATTGAACGCCCTTCTTAAAAATTTGCGTCGTGTTGACAAATAATTATTCGCAAGAGAAATTTCAGTCTACAATCATTACATCAGGTAGTTTTTTCGAAATGTAATGCATTTTATAAATAAATAATTTTGTGATGTGTAGTTTAGGGGGACATGAATTGGAATATTTATTTCTGTGTCTATCACTCTTAGTTTAAACGGCAATGGCGTAATCTTGGGATGGCTGGCGGCCGTTCCTCAGCAGCAGGGAGCATAACATATCGGTGACTAATGGTGTCCGATACAAGAGGTTTGTACCTTGCAGTGACTTGGTGAAGCCGAATGGCCTACACGCTCGGGTACAAAATCCTTCAGATTCCGGACGCAGTTGTACTGTCGTACTGTTTGTCACGAAGCCTGCACGATAGTGGAGTAGTTACGGAATCGTAATGACTCCGGGAACTCCAGGGGAGGTGTATTTGTAGGCGCAAAGTATTGCTTTCCTTTTGTAAAGTATGTCTATTGGTTCCGAATGACGGCTACATCAGGTATTCACCCGGAAGGACCTATCACAACAGTACGAGGTGGCATGAAGTCAATTGCGCAATGGGAGTTCGTCTCAATAGATTTTAAGGATCGTGTTGGCGGCTGCAAAAGTTAATGGGAAGTGTGGGCTGCAGCGAGAGACAATAATGAGAGATCGGTACGAAGGAAGAGGTTGGCAGTTCTTCCTGCACCAACTAAAAGCGAAGGTAAAGTGCTGAAGTGAAATCACCCTTATCTGTTTACAGGTCGGAGGAAGGAATTCCCTCGGTAGAACATTGTGGAACCCATAGATATCTGTTACAGTATCTAGTTTTCAGGAAGGACACGGAGTGTACAATGGTGCTATTGAGGTTAAGCTAAGCCATAGGTTTCAGACTGTGTGTACGTATGGAGACGTTAATTAAGGGAGATAAATCAATAAGCTTTATTTTTAACTTATACTGGCAAGTCCTTCTTAATAGTTTGCCTTCATATCTTCATGTATTTTAATTTGTATTGACTTTTCTTTCAGTTTTTTTCCGTTACCTTCTTGTGTGGTAGGTAAATGTGAATGGAGGAGATATTTGATTTTACTTATTGTTGTCAATCTTTCGACATTGATATTTTTACAGTTCACCAATGCTATGAACTGACCCTGGCTCTTCGAGGCAATCAGGCTGGCCTGATGATTGCCCTTGTGTAAATGGGTGAACCTTTTGTAGTGAAGCTAGGGACTCAGTTAATTTCAGTTAGAGGCATTGAGGGGTAAGAGAGAGACAGCTTGATAATAATGACTTTATTAAATATATTATGTACATACAGTTATCGTAAATATCAATGAATAGAGTAACAACAATAAACTAACAATTTCATCTAATAAAATGGTATACTTATTAATGAAAGGCGAACTTAAAAGAAATCACAGCATCAAACTAAATAACACAACCTAGCAACACATAAAAGTTTTCTAGGTTTGCACATTGGCGACAAACTGAAGTTAGCTGAACAACCAGACTTATGACCAAAAAAGCAATAAACATAATGCTCAGCAAGACAAAATAACACAAAATATAGAAGACTCACAAAGACAAGACGTGCATATCATTCGAAGCCATAGTATGCTTTGCAGCGAGCGTCTGGACGCATCGGCTGGGACTTGCAAAACACAAAATCATTGTGAGACTTGGCCATTGCAGTGTTCTGTTCAGCATGTTAAGTGCCTTCGGCGTAACATCAGCGGAGGCAATATGCGTTGAGATAGGCATGTGCTCCACTGGCATCACCATCCGTCGAAGAAGCAGCAGCATAGTGGTTGAAGTAAGGCAGACGCAACAAGGTATTTGAAATTATATAAGAGGACATCACAGAAAGGCGTCAAGTAATGCACCCATGCATTTGCGGTGAATAAACTCCTGAACATGTCACTTGACACTGTGACAGACTCGCATACATAGATCCCGAAGTGAGTGTGACAACACAGAACAAATTCTACGACAGCCGGACGTTGACGCTTACTGAATGACAGAACTGATACTGTGTCACGTACCTTACATGAAATTACGAACAAGAACAATGACATATGTGCATAAGTGCAAACAAACAAACAGGGGCACAGGATACTTGACGACAGACGCAGACATAAACACAGAAACGGACTCAAGATAAGGAAGTAGATACAGACAGTGAGTTTAATGACATAAGATATGACTAAATTAAAGAACACAGAAATTGATATTTCAATACATGCATAAACGTCTTGCAAAATATGTGTAATCTGAATGATATAATTGAATCGTCAATTGTTCAAACCAAATAAGTCATTTTTTTACACTTCTCAAGAGAAACAAAAAAACTGAATACTGCCTTATGTATTATTGCTACATTACTGAAATTTTTTAAGAACTGAAAGTGACTTCATTCTGCTTCTATTAAGGGAGAAATAATTAACTCAGAATATATCATTTCGATATTTAATGATTTCATAGTTTTTTTGATTTATTTGGTTTCCGCAATTTACAAACAATTTTTTTGCTTTTCTAGCATTTAATTGTATGAAAACTTCATAATACATTAGCATTGTCTGAAAAGTTAAAACAAAGTGAATTATTTTAACAGCAATAATGATTAACTGAGCATTAGCTATAAATTTAGTCACTGGCCAAGAAAGCACTTCTTCATAGAATGATTTTGCAGCAGGCGCATATTAGATGACTTCACATCTTCCATCTTCATTCTGGAAACAGGTACTTTATATGTTGGGTAGGCCATTGGAATCCTGTCCATTAATCCTGGAACGATGGGCTCATGTCTTTTTCTTAAGTGAAAAGTATGTCTTACTAATCCATCGATATACGGAAGGCCAACCAACTCTCCTGCCTCAAGGTATTGCATTTCTTTGAAGCGAAGAAGATTTTTTATTGCATTTTTCTGTCACTGTCTCACACTAAACAACACTTTTTCTGAAATCACCAGTTGCCAAAATCTAGTATTTCATCTCAATTAACAAATTTTACTGTCACATTCCTTTTACTGCTTACTATCAATTCCATATATTCATAAGGGGTGTAGATGTGGTCACGAGATTTTATTTTCTTCTTATATCGTCCAAAGTTGCGATCACACGGAAGGAATGAGTGGCCTCTCTCTGGAAAATTGTGTATATTATGCTCTTGAGTATTCCTGTTTGAACCATGCCCATACACATGCATATAAAGGTATGAATTTTGTTCTGGCCGAAACAAACATCAGAAAACAAAAGATCACATTTTCAATGAGATCGTTTTTTATGTAATCAGAAATGAAAGATGCTACTTTGTTTGCATCTTTCTTTCCTAAGCCTTCATTTTACAAATACACAGTGGAGTGTTGGAGTGTTCAGTTTTCAAATCATGTATGCTGAAACAGGACACCCACAGCTGATGCAGATAGGATATCTTTTGGATCGGGATATGTGGAAGCAGCAACTTTTGTATATAATCAGAAACTATGACTCCCACAGTATCAATAGACTGGGCTCTTCTCTTGGCATCCCGAAGTGAGTTGTTAAATTTAGAACTGCAACGCTCATGAACTATTAATTGCGCTCTGGCGACAAGCTTGGCTCTTTCATTTAAAGGTGGGCTTTTCAGTTTGAGTTCAAGCTCTTCACATTTACAACAGACATTCACTTGGGGTCTGCCAAAGAAATAATTAAAATTGTCCTGATAATAATTACTATAAACATCATATTTTACTTTACAATCTGCTTATTTGTCGTTGAACATACTGTGCATTATCCGCACATTTACTTCAGAGTTTAAATACGTTACTTCTTTTTGTGAATAGTGTGAGGTTTTTGTGGGGAAAGACTTTATATGCTCGTGAATGAGTGAAAGGGTATTGTCTGGTGTCTTCTTGGTGTTTGGGTTTCTCCCGCATTTATCAACAGGTGTGGTTCCCGTAAATAACAATTTTCGAATTCTAAACACGCGCGAATTCGTCACTACACATATATTCAGGAAAGCTTTCTTGCAAACCAGTTTCCTTTCACCCCCAAGCATTATATGGTAAAGAAACGTTGAACCTCTACAGTTTTCGCAATATTCTGGATCAGATTTCTGAGGACGCCTCTGCTTTACTTTCTTTGCTTCAACAAGGCGCTGCAGATGTAAGTCCTAGGCGTCTTTGGTAAGAACAGCGCGAAATTTTCCCAAAATGTTATTACATTGAATTACGTCAATGGAGTCATAACATTTCATTTTGTAGCTGAAAGGAAATTAATGATACAAGATTGGTATTGCTGGTAATATTGACATTATTTACATCCATACAGTTCCCTTCGGTTGTTCCAGGAAAGATTTATATTTACCTCCAAGATTCGCTAACTGCTCTCCCTGGAACATAATCTAATTTGTAATTTCAATAAAACAGTCCTTTGGTACCAGTTGTCTTTACCTTATTTCTGTTGTAATCTGTACTATTATTCTTCCTTTTTGAAGCCATAGTTACACAACCAACCGCCACTCAATGAACGTAAACAGTGACTTTTAGTGCCACAACAAAGGATGTGAATAATTTTATCAACATTGTGTAGTATTGGAGGAAAACAGATTCTGCACGGGAACGACAGCATCCATTGAAATGAAATAAGTCAGTGACAGCACCACCTTTTCTACTATTTGTAGGAGCATGGCGTGTTTCGTTTCAACACCAAACGATACGCTGTACTCTTACTGTACTATTCAAAACTGAAAATTTTGACTTATTTGTTTTCAACAATTTGCGATTGAATTATTAATTAAGGTTAGGTAGAGGAATACCTGTAATAAAAATGATATAACTAGTTATTAAGCTCAGATAGTTTTACCTTACAGGTGACCAAACACCAAACAGACAACACTTAGAAATAAGGCAGTCAAATATTCACAAATAACATACCGATTATGCCCTTTTTAAACCAGTGAACCGTAATAGATGTAATATAAGAGTAATACAAATACACGTCTGCACACATAAATTTATAAAATTATTTGCACGCAACCTCGAATGTGGCGGGCTCAATGATTTCTCGAGCCTTCAGACATGGGAGAGATCTCTAATACAAATCTGTGTACTTCTTTTATCTTATATTTCTCCTCTTTAAAAGCAAGAGTCTTGTTATTTAAAAAGGTCAGATTTATAATACCTCATAAAGTGACAGCATGTAATAATTCGGTTTCTATCTTCCTAAATTCCTATCTTCTATAAATAATAGTTAATTGTAAGATTTTCCGTTTCACAATTACTTTTAATTCTATATGTATTTAAAGCTGCCATATTGTTAAGCCTTATTAAAATGTTTCACATTCTGCACACATAAAATTCATACTGTTAAAATACGATCTGTCGTAGTAACAAGGTGCGACTTCCATTGTAAATGACAGCATATAAATAAAAAAATTATAGTTACATATTTAGAGTTACGCTTATCCCACTCTTTTGTTAATGTGCTTATTTACTGAGTTTTATTTCCACACATCACTAAACAGTGTCTGGAACATGACTTGTCGCATAGTTTAGAGATGCAGTGCTCCTAATGGTTTTGGTATGATCGCTTCTGGCAGACCTTCCAGCAGAAAGCATGGGGGGCAAAACGCATGTACAGATCACAATTATGGAAGTCTGGTCCTTTCCAATTATCTCAGTCCATCGCTTCTGTTTCCATTATTTCGTTATGTACCTTCCTGGCTTTTTTTTCTCTCATTTATGATGCTTATGTACACTTGCATCTCTGAAGATTGGAGAAATGTCTAACATATGAATGCGTGGTGCCTGTTCTTTCTGACATGTACCTATGCAGCTGACATCATAAGTTCCTACCCCTTCTTTTCCTCTCTCTCTCCTATCCACCTTCAATTTATATAATTGTCTAATATCTTCTACCAAGGAACATTCCTGCACTGTGATAAGTATTGGGGCAAAGCTGTTTCTACCCAAAAGTACCATTATCCAAGACGTTGGTGATGACATCATCAACTGACGCCAGCTGATGACGTCATCCAAGATTGTGGCCATGATGTCATCCAAGACGGCGGATTTTGGCAGGAAGTTTGAATTTGACAGGAAGATAGGTCAATTGGGCTACCTCCATTAACTAACCCCCCTCCCCTCCCCTTCCCCACGAAAAATGGCGGTAAGTTCAAATTGCAAAAGGATAATGGATCACACCATGGTTATCTCTACTAGCCTAAGAAAATGGCGGGAAAGAAAGGGCAGTTGGGACACCTCCACTAACCTAAGTCACCCGACTGCCATCTCTTTCTAGGAACTAGCGCCAAGTGTGAATTTTGGCGATAAAGAAAGGTCACTTGTGCTATCTCTACTAACCTAAGAAAATGGTGGGAAAAAAAGGGTATTTGGACTAACCTAAGTCACCCTACCACCACCTCTTCCTAAGGATTGGTGGGAAAAGGATTCAGTCTCCACTGGGCTGCTGGAGAGAATAAGGAGTGTACTTTATTTATTTTGGAAGAATTTATTTAGGGATGGAGTATGTTTATCACAGTGATACAGAGCACAAGATCTAACATGCCACACAGCATACAGACCTGAAAACTACTCCTAAATAACACATGTATAATGCTCTGCACATGTGCTTGCTAATTGTAAACTGTCAAAATAGTGCATTGCAAAACCTACAGAACTACAAATCTCTCATAAATAATGCAATACCTTTATGTCCAGAGAGCTGTCGAAATCATACACCAGTCTTTATTTAAACAATTAGAGACAGCACCACCATCCAGTGTGTTCACCACAAGTTCCAGACTCCAGCTGACCTAGTACACAGTACCACCACCAGCAGGCGCTGTTGTCCGTTCCGTGAGGTAATCCAAGATGGCAGCCATGACGTCAGCTGATAACGCAAGTGTAGTTATCCAAGATGGCGGCTAACAGTGTGTTCAACACAAGGTCTGAACTTAGTACTGAGTACCACCAACACAGAGCACTATCGTCCATTCCATGATGTAATCCAAGATGGTGGGGGGAAGTGGCAGGAAAACGACTCTGCCTGTGCTGGACATAAGTTTTTAATTTGCAGGCAGTGTCTCCACCATGAGATCTAGACTCCGACATAGTACACAATACTGCCACCAGAGGGTGACATCATCCATCCTGTGACATAATCCAAGATGGTGGTCTGGAGGGGGAAAATGGCGCGAAAATGACGCAGCCTGTGGTGGGCTGCTGGAGAGAGTAAGGAAGGAGTGTACTTTATTTATTTTGGAACAATTTATTTAGGGTACAATTTTGAAAGACAATATATTTATCACACTGATACAAAACACATGCTTGGCGTCATGGCACACAGCCAACAGATCTGTAAACTACTACTAAATAACGCTCTGCAGACACGCAGATAACTCCTAACTTACCAAAATAATTTCAGTACAGACATGCAAACTCCTCATAAATAATGCAGTACACAGATGTGAAGACACGAAATCAACATATAAACTGTCCAAATAAGGCATGGAGCAGCCAAGAGAGCCGTTCGCAAAATAATGCAACACGTAAACGATGTACGCAGACACTGCCCGCTGTTCCCTGTCCACTAGAGTGCACTGGAGGCTACCGTCAGATCCAGTGTCACGGCCGTCAGCTGTCAAACCACACATATGAGGCAGCGATATTTCTGACCTGAGAAATTCCTCTCGAAATACGTGTTCACATAGACACTGTTGCTGATGACCAGATGGGAGTGAAGACTTATTTTCCAAGCGCGCTGACGTCAGTGCGAGCCACCACGAGACGAGAGATAGTGCAACCCATTGCTCTCACGCTGCTGCATATGAAAGTTGGGCCTATTTTCGGGTACACAGTCAGTGTTATATTGACATCACAGAACTCCAATGCACGCTCACACTGATCCCATACACGAGACATCTGTGGGCAGCAATTGTGTGCGTTTACTGTTGCTGATGTGATACCTATGGATACTGATGTCACATCTCTATGTAAATAAGTACCATGCATAACGCTGCATAACTGCCCAGCATGACTGACACAACACCGTGAAGTGCGAGTGCGGGGTTACAAACCATCAGAAGCGCATCTAACAAGTTCCTCAATCTTATACTGATGTCACATGGCTATGTAAAATCAGAACTGAGTCGACGTCTAGGAAATTGCATAGTGTGCCAGAAATACTTAACTTCCCCTTTTGCAGGAGTTTTCGTGATGTCTCAGCTTGTATGCATGGAAATTTTTGCCCTTTCAGAACCTGTTTAAAAAATAGTGCATAATAACCCTGTCCATCATGTAATACCCTTCCTGCTCTCAACATGCACAAACGTTCTCTCCACTATGTAGGGATACCTATATCCCTGCATAATTGATGTCTTGTGAATGACTGTGGGATTATGATTGGCTCTTATCGAATTTAGCCACCGAATTACTGATGCTGTCAGTGTGGAAGCACCTTCTGCCATTTCTTTCTTTCTGTAGATGGGACTTTCAGAGGCAAATGATATTTTACACTGATTGCCGTATTGCACCAACAACGTGCAATGTGCCATACATATTTTCAATACAGAAACAACCTTACTGAACTACAGTGCCCTCCCACTGAGGACATGAGCTTGAATATTAGAGTGTGAAACCGATGTCCAGCCCAGAAATATATCACCGCATACCATGTCGATGTAGTAAACATACAGAATCGCCCCTTTTACATCATTCGTACATATACCACAAAGACAGACAGCACACTACATATACTCGCAGCATTCCACGCCCAACGGGTGGCCACAGCACCCTCAGTGGGCCGAAGTCTCTCTCAGAACTGTTCTACATATTCTGGCTTGTTCCTGCTGACACAAACACATTACTGGTTCTGGTCCGGACCTGCTTCCCTGCTCGCTTTTTTCTACACCCATCTCCAGACTCTGGGATTAGAAGAACAAATATATTTTTGCATGGATTGCACAGAGCAGTTGCCTACCGGTTGCTCGCACAACATAATTCCAAATATATAGACTGGAAATTATATCCCTACAAACCTGAAACATTAGTGATTATCCCATCTGCGAGGACCTTTTCGTGAGAACTCGAAACAAATAGAGGAAACTAATATTTACACTCTCGAATACCAACGTCGACGTGCAGGAAGAGAATCAGTGGCATTCCAAAAGGTACAGACACGGATGTGGAGTCATGCCAAGTCCATTGCCCTGGCCAGCTGCACTAGGTTTCTGGGTTGACAATCATGGCACGAACAGCCCGGTGGAGATGGTTCCACAGATCCTCGACTGGGTGTTGAATCCAGGCAGTTTGGTGGGCAAAGGAGTTCAGTAAACGTATCTCATACTCTTCGAAGTATGTACATACACTGTTAGCTATGTGAACATTGCAGTGTCCTGTTGGTACATGCCATTGTCTCGAACACAAAAAAAACTGTATGTATGGGTGGTCATGGTAACGACGGATAGATGCGTCCATGTTTTGATCCATTGTGCCTGCCAGAATTAGGAGGTCACCCAGGGAATGCCGCGAAAATATTTCCTAGACTATAACGCTCCCTCCTCTGGCATGGACCCTTCCGACGATTGTTGTACAGTGTTTGCTTTCAGCCCAGTGGAGGAAAAAACATGATTCATCTGAAATGGTCACTAGGTAGACGTCCAGTTCCGATACTGGCGAGCAAATTCTAGCCTTCGTCACCATTGACTGCAGCGATCATGGGTGCATGAACCAGGCGCTGCTGCAGAGGCCCATATGCAGTAACATTTGCCGAGCAGCCATTGAAGAGACTGTTATTGTATCCTGGTTCCACTTGCTTTACTGCCAGTTTTGGATAGCGCCTTTTTGTCATGCATGGTATACTTCAACCAAGGCAGAACATGAACAGTTTACAAACTTAGCTGTTTCGAAAATGCTTCCACCCTTGGCCAGAAAGCCAATGACCGTGCTCTTCTGGACATGAGATAAATCCAAGTATTTCCCGATTACGACAACGACTGCACCGTTTTCTGCGTCTCCCTGACACACTTTTTATCCCCTCCAGTGTTAATGCTGCCACCTGTCTATTCTGACTGTTCGTTATAGGTTGACGTTGAACACAGGTGGTGGTCACATTAATGTGACTGAACCGTATGTTATCATCTTTTTTTTCACTTGGCGTTGGACTTCGACGTCCTTCAGTGTATTCTGCTAATGCGTCATTTCCATATTCGCTGGCAGCGTGGAGGTGCTGTAGAATCGTTTGTCTCTTGAGGTAGCATTCTATATCACACCATGACTGCTCGGCACGTTTAAATCTGACTACTTCTGCATCTACATCTACATGTGTAATTATGTCCTTCAGAGCTGGTGTTGCCTGGTCTAAGTTTGCCTCTCTCATCATGTGAATTATTGTTGGTAAATCTGCTTCGTTCACCAGTCATCTTTCTTCACGTACGTGTATTGAAACTTGTGGTATCAGGTTTTTACCTGCATGCTCCTTTGTTTCTATGATTAAATGGACGTTAGTATCTACTGGAAGGTCTTTCTTAATTGCGATTTTCTGCTTCTATCTCACCATGACCTCAGGCATATGTCAAGACCAGGTTGATTGTGGTACACCCAGTTGGCGCTAAAGACGTGCATTCCTCCTTCTGATGCAACCGTCGTAGCCGCTAATCCATGAGATAATCTGTGACCATTTGTGTTTTTTGCGATTTAGATCCCCTACCACAGGGGTGGCAAGATTTCGGCTCGTGGGCCATGTGTGGGCCCAAGGGCCAAAGCGCACAGCCTTGTTTCATGTTTCCCCCACCGCCACTCCGCACTGTCTGAGCGCAAGAAGGGGTAAACAGTGAACGAGCCACATTTAAATGGTAGCACAATCGTACTGCATACGACGTTTTATATCTGACATTTCTCAAAAACATAGATCACAAACATAAATAGTTTCCAGTATTAATTCCTTGTTCTTGTCGCGCTAAAGACACAATATTATGTTAATCTGGGTCAACTGTCAAAATACGGACAGACACAGAAAATTTCACAGAGTTTCACACTCAGGTTGCCACGTAATCTTGACTTTTTTAGTTTCACAACCGATTAAAGGTCTTTCACACAAATACGTCAATTAAAATATTGTAGCACTCTTGCAACCTCATTATGCAGACATGAAAAATGTGCGTGAGAAAAGCTACGTAGACGTCATGAACAGTTTTAATGTAAAGAGATTTGTAATTAAAACTGTAATTACCTTACAGGTTAGTCAGTTATATCTGCACATGAACAGTGACGCTGTTAATTGAAACAACGAACGGCCTCCAAAACAGATGTGTGACTGACAGTACCCTCAAAATCTTTATGAAACTATCGTTGCAATTCTTGCAAGGCCGCAGTGAATTCTTCAAACATCGCACTTTCTTTTCTTTTTAAATACATCCTCATCAAATCAAAAAGAAGTTACCACGCATTGTCATACTGTGGGCAGTGTGCAGTCAAGCCCACTTGAAATGCGAAGTCTGCAGTCCATTCTGGATATTCTAATTTTCGCTTCATAAATTCAAGGATAGCGAGATTTAAATCGAAAAGCCGTTCCAGGCATGCCCTTCGACTTAATCAACGCACTTTATGTAATATATGAAGTCTCCATACCGTATGCTAGTTGCTATTGAAAACCGTTCCAACTGAAAGTGGAATAATGGATGCGACTTCAGAAATCTTACTATTTATACTACCAATTTATTCAAGTGCTCCATGCCTGCAAATTTAGTACAAAGCGCTTCTTCATGTAAGGAACAATGAATCATTTATGGATGGATGTAATTTTTTGCTCTTTTATTATCATCTAAAAATTTAAACTCTTCCTGAATGGCACTATAACCTCGTTTCGTAGCAAATAAGCAGTAGCCATCGCTTATGCGGATTGAGTATTCTCATCTCTCTCCGCTGTCATTCCCATTCATTTTAAAGGAGTGTGATGAGTGCAAACAACCACTGGACTTGTAAACATCCTTCATACCATGAACAAATAGCAAAGAGTAAACTACGCAGACAGCAAGATTCCGCCGAACTCCTAGAGAGCTGTGCCGATCGCAAAATGCCACACCTTTAGCTAAAGGAAATGTCGTGCTGTTCCGGATGATTCCGAGAAGGACCGAGCAAAGTCGAGTGACAGGCAGGGCGTTGGTCCGTATTCACCCCGCACACACTGCACGCATGAAGTTTGGCATGCCGTAGCCCGCCCTACGTTACCAGAATAGTTTGCTTGCAATCTTCTATATTCTCTAGTGCCTTGCCTAGCTTTTCGGTGATGCCCTAGAGTATATTGTTCACAGTGAAGTGTGCGACTATTCTACTTGTTTTACCGGCATCTACTGTTAAGGTATCACCTGTATGATCAGTTAAACAGAGACGCTGCAGGTGTGGTTTTATGTAACAGCTGAGTCCATGTGAGGGGTGTTCTTTGTCTTCTTTCTTTGCTGGAGTGTGATTTCTGTAGAAGTTCCTGACGTTTATGTTCTCTGTGCTATGTATTATGCAAAGAACAATATGTCATTCTCTTGGAAGGTGAGCAGGAGGGTCATGGCGATTAAGGATTTTAGCGCTTCTATGCCTACGAGTCTATATTCTACGTCTTACATTCTCAAACAGGCAATTAAACACACAGTGTTATCAGAGGCTTGTAGCGGCCTCACCGTTTAGGATATGGAAAGTTAGTTTTGTGCGATATTTGGAGCTCGAGTTACAGCCAGGTGTGGGCCGGATTGCAATAAGTTATGCATACCAGCCGTTGCGAAGGCAAATAGAGGCCACATGGGCGTAGAACTGCCAGACAGGGCGCACACTGCAGTTTCCATGGCGTAAGTTACAGGCAGAAGAGGGCCACTGGCTAACCTAAGTGTTATGATACGTGCTGCAAAACGGCATGCTTGACAAAACAGAGGCGCACAGCCAAGTATAAATAGATGCCGCTTTCTAATGAGATTCATTGAAGTGTGACAGCTCTCCTGGACGGCGGGGTTTGTCACACCGCGAGGCTAAACGCAGCAACAGATGGGGTGCCAGCATCCCAGTCCACAGCGGGTCGTTGGTTCGACCCTCTGAGGCCAATGCGGGGTCCGCAGCCAGCTAGGGTGGGCCACTCTTTGGCTCGCTACCGTGGGCAGTCGTCTCAACTCCCAACACATGCCAGAGACTTCCGAGGTGAGGGCTGCAGATTCGGACGCTGGATTGCAGGTGGTCGTTGCCGCCGCGTTCTCAGCTACGCCAGTGAGGAAGAAGCAGCAGCAGGGCTGGCCTATGGCTCCTGGCAGAGCAGCGCAGAGACAACGGGGATGATGGCCGCTGTGTCGGCTGCAGTCACAGCCATCCTGACATCATTGGAATTCAGCGGGCCGGCCAAGGCCGGCATGACACAGCATGGTGTTGCACAGGCCACTGGGATCCTTCCTCAGCATTACAGGGCCCTGTGATGCAAACCGAGGTGAACGGAACATTGTAGTGGAAGCAAATAAATAATTGGGAAAGTTCTTGCCTAGTTTTAATACGGCAACTCCTGGCACCCACCCACTACACTTGGTGTCATCCTGCTATGTTTGGCCAACCTGATACAGTCAGTGGCAGAAGTCGCCACAACATTTGGTGTCAGAATAGCGGACGTCGTCTGTCCAGTATGATGTTCGAGCACACTGCTTGCAGTACAGTCACAAGATGTGGTGAGTGCTATCAAAATGGTTCTTTTGAGTGTTGGACTTTTCTGTCTTTTTTCTTTGTATTTTGAGTATGAAGTGTCAAAAGTACCTTGTAGATGTTTTCCGTGGGCATAGTATTTTTTGTTGTCAGAGTGTATTTGGGGCAGTAAGTTTTTTTTCGTGCCATTTGATTACTTTTGTATTGGTTTATGATGATACTGAGTATTACGATACGGAGCTGTAGGAAGTAGGATCATACTTGTACTTAATCCTGAAACAAAACGACTAACTGAGAACGAAAGCAACACAATGGCAGAATCAAGGACGCAAGATGTGTCGCGACCAGAAGCGGTGCCGATTTTGATGAAAAGGATAGCATAATTGTCAGCGGACAATACGCAGATGAGAAACAAATTAACATCTAGAAGTGAGCGGGGAACCGCATCTGATCAGTTGTTGTTGCCTAGGGAGTAGGAGATTGATCCAGCTGCCACGAGTCTGATTATTCCGTTTTCTGGCAAGGCATCTGAGGATGTGCGTTCGTTTGTGGAGGACTAGGAGACTTCAGCGGTGATGAATGGTTGGTCTGATGAGCAGTTGTTACATATAGCCAAGATTAGATTAACGGGTGAAGGGAAAACATATGTGAGGTGTTCTGAGGCCTTAAGGAAGGCAGGACAGTTTAAGCAGTTAAAGGAAGGGCTTCTACAAAGGTACAAGAAACAGAATAGCGCTAGGTACTTTAGGGAGAGGTTAAGTACAATTACAAAGAGACAGGGGGAGACGGTGGAGAAATTTGCGGACAGGATAAGGGAAATTAATGAGTATACTTACGAGATGGGTCAGAACGATGAAGCGAATAGTGTTCTGTTGCAGGAGGCCGAGCAAAGGGCACTTGACGTATTTTTGAGAGGGTTACCGGCGTATATGTCACGGAAGTGCGTGAAGGGAATCCGAAAGATTTGTATTCGGCCATTCAACTGGCAATTCAACGTGAGGATGTAGACATGGCAACAGGGGTACGCGAGAGGCAAACAGTATTTATGGCGGGTGTGAAATGTTTTAAGTGTGGTCGTATAGGACATGTGCAGAGGCAATGTACCCAGTCACCAAGGAATAGAGAAAGGGCTGGAAATTAGCAGTGTGGAGGAAGGAGAAGTGGAGATAGGAGAGGTGGGCAATCGTTAAGGACAGAGGGGGCCCAAGACCCACCTAAGGAAGTTCCCATTTAATTTCAATGCTACGAATACATATGCAGAGGTGAAATGTTCAGTGGTAGGATCCGTAGGAACCAAAAAGTTTAAGATTTTGTTGGACACTGGGGCGCAAGTGTCAGTGGCAACTAAGAATATAATGGGACGAAGGAAGCTAGAGGCTGAGTGGAGTGGGGGATAAGGCGGTCACGCCTGTGGGGTCAGTGACAGTTGACATTCGCATAGTGAAAGTCCGATTTAATGCATGCATGGAGGTAGTGCCATGAGTAAGCTAGGGTTACGACATGATCCTAGGAGTAGATTTCTCGCATCAACGTCATGCTAAAATTGACCTTGGACAACGAACTGTAGAACTTGATGGAATGTCATTTCCGCTAGGGGAAACTGTTGTCAATGCAGAGCTGTTGGGAGGGGTGTTCAACGTAATGAACAAACCAATTGAACCGCGTACATTAGCATTAAGGCTTAATTCGCATGAGTGTCTGTCTAGTGTCACCGGAAGTCGCTTTGGGTAAGTGTGGAGTCGAATCTACCTGTGGTGACAGTCTGTTTTATTGAACCATTGGAGGATAATGAAGCTTTGGGTTCACTGGGTTGTTTTGTGAAACGTAGTGTTGTACGTGTACAGGAGGGGAACGACGGGCGAGTAGTTCCCGTGAATGTGGATAATTTTAGCGCTGTAGACGCGAAGTTGAGAAAAGGGGTTTAGTAGCAAATCTGGATGTGCCAGATGACGAAGACTGTCGTTAGAGAGGTAGGTGAAGCGATCAACCACTAACTGCCGATAGAACTGCATTGTGTGACCAAAGTAAGCATTTGAAAGGAGGGGAACGAGTGCATATGGAAGAATTATTGTGGAAATTTAAGGATCAAGCACCGCTTTGCCATAAACCATACAGCATACCGAGGTATTTACAGCCGATTGTGGAGGATTTTGTTGATCAGCAGCTTGCGGACGGTATTATAGAGCATAGTAATAGTTTCTTGGGAGCGGGCATTGTCGTTGTGCCTAAAAAATCTACGGATGGAATTAAGAAATACAGGTTCTGTTGTGACTACCGATACCTCAGTAATAAAACAGTAACGTACGCATACACCATTCCAAACATATCGGAGCATTTGGATCATTTAGAACAGTGCCAGTACTTTTCTAACATGGATTTGACAAGTGGTTATCATCAGTTAGAAGTGGGTCCAGAGAATCCTCCAAAAACTGCTTTCTCTACACCTGGAGACCATTACCAGTACATTAGAATGCCATTCGGTTTGAGAAACGCTCCTGCAACGTTTCAAATGTTGCTAGACAGTGTCTTGAAGGGTTTGAAACCACGGCAGTGTCTTGTCTATTTGGATGACATTATAGTGTTTTCAAGTAGTATGGAGCAACATAGACAGCGGTTAAGGGAAGTCTTTATGAGGTTAAGAGCAGCACGTTTGACGTTGAGCCTGGAGAAGTGTCATTTCGCATTGGAAGAAGTAAAATATTTGGGTCATATTATCAGTAAGGACGGAGTGCGAACACGTCCGAGTCTGGTACAGGCTGTAAGGGATTTTCGGGAAGTGCAGTCATTCACCGGAATTTGCCATTTCTATCGAAAGTTAGTGAAGGGCTTTGCAGATTTAGCGCAGCCGTTGACGCGATTGTTATGGAAGGGTGTTAAATTAGAGTAGACAGAAGAGCGTCAGAGAGCGTTTGAAAAACTGAAAGAAATGTTAACATCAAGTCCTGTTCTTGTGTTTCAGATTTTGAAAAGGAGTTTATACTAGCATTCGCTGCATCGAATCAAGCATTAGGGTGTGTTCTTAGTCAGGAAATTCATGTGAAAGAACATCCTGTAGCCTATGGGTCTAGGCAGTTGAATGCAGCAGAGAGGAATTAACAACAGAGAAGGAGACGCTTAGCGTAATCTATGGAATCACACATTTTAATGTTATTTATGTGGGAGACGATTTTGGGTAGCGACAGATCATGCTGCATTGAAGTGGTTGTTGGGGTTGAAGGACCCGTCCACTAGACTCGCTAGATGGGCTGTGAGGCTTAGTGAACTCGGCTGCGAAGTGGTGCACAAGCCTGGGATGAACCACGGTAATGCGGATGCACTAAGTAGGAGGGTGGCAAAAGTAGAAGTCATAGGTTATGACCTAGCAGTATGGCAAAATTACAGGATGCGGACAGCGATTGTAAATTGTATCGGACACAGCCACAATTTAATACGTACGACGGTCTTGTGTGCAGGGAAAGGAAGTTGGGGCCAAGGGTAGTAGTGCCATCGAAGTTGAGGGATGAGGTTTTAAAGGAAGCACATGATCACGTGTTATCCGGTCATGGAGGGTGTAGAGCGACGAATAGGAGAGTGGCGGAGAGGTATTGGTGGAGAGGTAGGAAAGGAGATGTGGCTCAGTATGTCAGGAACTGTATACCATGTGCACACAGAGCAGATTTGAGTCGGAAACAGATACAGCTACAACGATTACCGGAAGCAACATGTCCATTCTTTTTCCTGGGGATTGACGTTTTAAGACCTTTTAGGAACACCATCGGGGAACAGATTCGTTCTAACAATAATAGACATTTTTCAAGGTATGTGGAGATGGTGGCTATGCCAAATCAACAGGCAGCAATATGGTCGCGCAAGCGTTAGTAAACAACTAGATTTTGAAGTTTGGTGTGCCGGAGACAATAATTACTGACCAAGGGACCAACTTCATGTCGGATTTAATGAAGGAACTGTGTAAATTGTTGAACGTAAAGAAGTTGAGTACAAGCACGTTGCATCCACAGGCCAACGGAAGGACAGAACGTGTACACAGAACAATCGGGAAGATGCTGAGTTTTTATGTGGATTCCCATCACCATCTGTGAGACGAGTATTTGCAGCATATTTTATGCGCATACAATACAAAAGTCCATACAAATACCGGTTTGTCTCCGTATGATGTAGTGTACAGGCGAAAAATGCCGTCACCGTTTGATTTAGTGAAGCTACAGAAAGGAGGGACTGGTGAATCTGTACGTCAATTCGCAAGGACAGTTCGGGATGTTTGGAAACGGGTACAAAAGGCGAATACAAAGGCTTTGTTAAGGCAGGAAGACGCAGGAAAGCGGAAAGGAACTTCACCGCAGTGTAAAGTGGGGCGATGGATAATGCTGTCCAGCCACTATACGCAAAAAGGGAAAACGAAAATGTTCCTCACGAGGTATCAAGGGCCATACCAAGTTGTTGAAACCACATCCCCTGTTAATGTTAAGCTTCAGCTGCCAACCAGAACAACGACAGTACACATTGGGCGGTTACGGCCATTTAAGGGTTGCCCGGATGTGATTACAGGCGTGTCACAGGAAGGAAAGAGGAAGAAAAAGAGAGTGAAGAGAGGTGCTACGCACGGAGAAAACCAGGAAGATAGAGTACAGCATGAAGTACCGTATGTTTTGCGATCTAGAAGGTAGTAGAGTATTTGTAGTTTCTTGTTTTCTTGTCAAGTATCATTGGGTTTGCATAGAGTAATTAGACATTGTATTTTATATGTCATTTCGAGTATTGTAAGCCTGCTGCGGACAGCAGTCTTTTTGTAGACGGAGGAAGAGTGATGGTGATCCCTGTTCTGATGTCACTGAAAAGGGAAGTGTAGCGTCTGACGTATGTGGAGTGTTGTTGGTGGAGACATCGAACGCAGTTCTGGAGAAATAAGTGCGTCGGAGTAAATTTTGCGGCGAAGCCGTAATAAATATGTGTTGAACGATGTCAGAGTCGAACGATTTCTTGTTTAAATTTTTAGTTATCGACAGCGCTGTGTCAGGAAAGTCGTGTTTATTGCACCAGTTCATATAATGTAAATTAAAGGATAAAAGTAGTCACACAGTCGGTGTTGAGTTAGGATCAAAAATAGTGAATGTTGGAGGAAAATCCGTGAAGCTACTAATATGGGACACATGCACGGTGCAGTTATTTCTAGCTAGGGGGAAAGGAATAGACTGTCCAAGGGACATTGTGGAACCAAGATTGTGCTTGCAAAGGGTTGGGATGCATTGGATCGTCTCCACCTATGAGAATTTGGTAGTTGTAGCAAGTTATTATGAGTGGGAGTATTTGTAAAAGAGAAAGGTATAGAGCTCGAGGGGGGCAGAATTTAGTTTAACTTAGTAGGACCAACCTTCCATCTGCCAGCGTCAATTTCAGGAGTCACGCAATTGAATGTTACGCAGCCACAGCTGTACTGGCCAGAAGCCACTTTTAGAGTTTTTGCCAAGGCAGAATATGACCTTGTTAATTCAAACTCTGGAGCCAGCTCTGTTGAGAGCCATAAACCAGTTCATTAAGAACAAGAGGGGCGCATATCAGCCAAACAGCTTGTTCAACATGTCGCTCAGTATAGGGAAAGGCAACAGCAAATAACGTTCATTCTGAGCACCTCTGTGCCAAGTGTCATGTCAGCCTTAACTTAGTTATGTGTTGTTTTCTTTCTGATCAGGCGGAGAGTCGATTCCCAGAGGGATCCAAGGGTAGTCCAAGTCCCAGTAGATTGGATACCGAGGGCGTAGGTAAGTGGTGGAACGAGCATTCAGTGGAGTGGTCATCCATTAAGGATTTTCTTATGTTTTTCCTCTCATGTCATGTGCTTAGGTGCACTGGACTATGTCTAAGTTTTCTGATAGTAAGTAAGTATGTGTGCCAATCTAAACAAGTTTAAGAGTTAGTTAAAGGATGACCCGGGGACCGGGTCTTTCCAGAGAGGGGAATAATGTAGTGTCACCACCGTTTAGGATAGCGAAAGTTAGTTTTGTGCGATATTCGGTGCACGAGTTACAGACAGGTGTGGGCTGGATTGCAGTAAGTTACGCACACCAGCAGTTGCGAAGGCAAATAGAGGCCACAGGGTCGTAGAACTGCCAGAGAGGACGCACACAGCAGTTTCCATGGCGCAAGTCACAGGCAGAAGAGGGCCACTGTCCAACCTGTTATGCATATGTGACGCAAAGTGACATGCTTGACAAAACAGAGGCATACAGCCAAGTATAAATAGATACCGTTTTCTAACAAGAGTCATTGAAGTGTGACAGCTCTCCTGGACGGCGCTGCGTGTCACATCGCCAAGCTACACACAGCAGCAGATGGGGCACCAGCATCCCAGTCCATGGCAGGTCGTTGGTTCGACCCTCTAAGGCCAACACGGGGTTCGCAGCCAGCCAGGGTGGACCACTCTTTGGCCTGCTACCATGGGCAGTGGCCGCAGCTCCCGACACATGCCGGAGACTTCTGAGGCGAGGGCCGCAGATTTGGACACCTGATCAGGGGCAGTCATTGCTGACACGTTCTCAGCTACGTCAGCAAGGAAGAAGCAGCAGTGGGGCCAGCCTACAGCTCCCAGCAGGGCAGCGTGGAGACAATGGGGATGGTGGCCACTGAGTCGGCTGCAGGCGCAGCCATCCTGACATCATTGGAACTCAGTGGGCTGGCCAAGACTGGCACAACACAGCATTGCATTGCATAGGCTGCTGGGGTGCTGCCTCAGCATTGAGGGGCTCTGTGATGCAGGCCGTGGTGAACGGAGCACTGTAGTGGAAGCAAATAAACCATATGGAAAGCTCTCGCCGAGTTTTAATACGGCAACTCCTGGCATCCACCCACTACATTTGGTGTCTTCCCACTGCATTTGGTCATCCCGATACATTTGGTGGCAGAAGTCATCACAACAGGATGAACAGTGATATAGCTTAATGTGGCCATCTTTATTTGTAGGGCTAAATAAACCAGTTGAACGTCACAAATTTTGTTTTTCTCACGTTACTGATCATCACAATGATAAAGATGTTGCTAGAAATTTAAGAATTAATGGGAAGGTTCTGAGGGTACTATTTTTGTTCAGTTTCTTATTGCCACAACTATTGAATGATGATTATTAAAACCCTATCTGCTTCCCAATCTGCACTGAACTCCATTGCCACTTCAGTCAGTTTCACTATTGAAAACCTTCAAATTGTTTCATGGGGCTTTTATGTCCGCCCCTGGTAGATGAGTGGTCAGCGCGACGGAATGTCACACCTAACGGCCCGGGTTCGATTCCCGGCTGGGCTGGAGATTTTCTTCGCTCAGGGACTGGCTGTTGTGTTGTCCTGATGATCATTTCATCCCCATCGACATGCAAGTCGCCGAAGTGGCGTCAACTCCAAAGACTTGCACCAGGTCAACGGTCTACCCGATGGGAGGCCCTAGCCACACAGCATTTATATGGGGCTTTTATTAAAAATGTTATCAAGCACTCCACGTGGTGCACAGCAGCGTTCTGTTCTCATTCGTTTCTTTATCCACTCGCGTTTACGGACGTCAGACGGCTTTCCTCTCTTTTTTTTGTGCCTCGATGTTACACTTGTCTGCTGCTAGCCATCGATAAACAAACCCTGTCTTGTCTATGCTTTTTTTTTTATTTAACTTCCACTATGTTCTGCGTCCTTTGACGATTTGTTCTTTATACGTGTTTTCCATCGTATTTCGTGCCTGGAAGAGTCAAACGGCCCTGTGGGTCTTTCACTTGAACTTTTCCAATATTCATGAAGAACTAAACTCTATGTGCAAATTTCTAGTTTTTTTCATATCCATTTGTCGTCTCTCTCTTGTTTCACCATTTTCATTACTCGTAAAGTTTAGGCTACCTACAGCGCTCTCTCTTTAGTCACAAAATTGACAGCTTTGATAACAGTGGACCAGAAATGTAAATTTGCTTTTTACGAATGAAATACTGTTAGTACCAACGCAAAAAATTTATTTTCCGAAATCGGCTACAAGTATGAGCATCTAATTGTCTCTGCCGTCGCAAGAAACAGTCATCATTCCTGAATATAGCACAAGTGTCCCAAAAAATGTAACGTCACATACACGTGTTATCTTCAAATGACGGTGAACTGAATTTAATTTCGGGGTTGCTGCTCGTTTAATGATTTTGTACGCTATCAGCAAGCCACAATATCGAGAGCTCTCCAAGAAATGACTGACGTGAACTGATAATAATATTTTGTGTAATAAACTGGTAGTAGCAGTGGTGATAAAGATGTGCAAGCACATAATTTTCAATATCAAACGCCAGTGATTTGTTCATTAAAACTTAATTTCATTGATAACGCACCTGTTTCCCAAGATTTTCATGACTGATACAACACTATATGGAAAACATTTCAGTGCTGACTGTATGCATTGTATATATTTTAGAACAATATCAGAAGTTCGTTTACAGAAAACAGTATCATGTTACTTACTTTCTATTCAAATATTTGTCAGTCCAACAACACAACGGCAAACCATACAATATTTTGTGTTCACGACACGCAGGTATCCCTTTTCTGCTAGTCTATGCCTTCAAGTCTCAAACAGACAATTAAATATACACTGTTATAAAATGATGAACAATGTATCGACAACTTACATACCTCCAGAATTAGTGCTGGTGTTTGTGTGTGTCTGTGTGTGTGTATGTGTGTGAGAGAGAGTTGTTGTTGTTGTGGTCTTCAGTCCTGAGACTGGTTTGATGCAGCTCTCCATGCTACTCTATCCTGTGCAAGCTTCTTCATCTCCCAGTACCTACTGCAACCTACATCCTTCTGAATCTGCTTAGTGTATTCATCTCTTGGTCTCCCCCTACGATTTTTACCCTCCACGCTGCCCTCCAATACTAAATTGGTGATCCCTTGATGCCTCAGAACATGTCCTACCAACCGATCCTTTCTTCTGGTCAAGTTGTGCCACAAACTCCTCTTCTCCCCAATCCTATTCAGTACCTCCTCATAAGTTATGTGATCTACCCACCTTATCTTCAGCATTCTTCTGTAGCACCACATTTCGAAAGCTTCTATTCTCTTCTTGTCCAAACTATTTACCGTCCATGTTTCACTTCCATACATGGCTACACTCCATACAAATACTTTCAGAAATGACTTCCTGACACTTAAATCTATATTCGATGTTAACAAATTTCTCTTCTTCAGAAACGCTTTCCTTGACATTGCCAGTCTACACTTTACATCCTCTCTACTTCTACCATCATCAGTTATTTTGCTCGCCAAATAGCAAAACTCCTTTACTACTTCAAGTGTCTCATTTCCTAATTTAATTCCCTCAGCATCACCCGATTTAATTTGACTACATTCCATTATCCTCGTTTTGCTTTTGTTGATGTTCATCTTATATCCTCCCTTCAAGACACCATCCATTCCGTTCAACTGCTCTTCCAAGTCCTTTGCTGTCTCTGACAGAATTACAATGTCATTGGCAAACCTCAAGGTTTTTATCTCTTCTCCATGGATTTTAATACCTATTCCGAATTTTTTTTTTTGTTTCCTTTACTGCTTGCTCAATATACAGATTGAATAACATCGGGGAGAGGCTATAACCCTGTCTTACTCCCTTCCCAATCACTGCTTCCCTTTCATGTCCCTCGACTCTTATAACTGCCATCTGGTTTCTGTACAAATTGTAAATAGCCTTTCGCTCCCTGTATTTTACCCCAGCCACATTTAGAATTTGAAAGAGAGTATTCCAGTCAACATTGTCAAAAGCCTTCTCTAAATCTACAAATGCTAGAAACGTAGGTTTGCCTTTCCTTAATCTTTCTTCTAAGATAAGTCTTAAGGTCAGTATTGCCTCACGTGTTCCAGTATTTCTACGGAATCCAAACTGATCTTCCCCGAGGTCGGCTTCTACTAGTTTTTCCATTCGTCTGTAAAGAATTCGTGTTAGTATTTTGCAGCTGTGGCTTATTAAACTGATTGTTCGGTAATCATCATATTTGTCAACACCTGCTTTCTTTGGGATTGGAATTATTATATTCTTCTTGAAGTCTGAGGGTATTTCGCCTGTTTCATACATCTTGCTCACCAGATGGTAGAGTTTCGTCAGGACTGGCTCTCCCAAGGCTGTCAGTAGTTCTAATGGAATGTTGTCTACTCCCGGGGCCTTGTTTCGACTCAGGTCTTTCAGTGCTCTGTCAAACTCTTCACGCACTATTATATCTCCCATTTCATGTTCATCTACATCCTCTTCCATTTCCATAATATTGTCCTCAAGTACATCGCCCTTGTATAGACCCTCTATATACTCCTTCCACCTTTCTGCTTTCCCTTCTTTGCTTAGAACTGGGTTTCCATCTGAGCTTTTGATATTCATACAAGTGGGTCTCCTTTCTCTGAAGGTCCCTTTAATTTTCCTGTAGGCAGTATCTATCTTACCCCTAGTGAGATAAGCCTCTACATCCTTACAATTTGTCCTCTAGCCATGTCTGCTTAGCCGTTTTGCACTTCCTGTCGATCTCATTTTTGAGACGTTTGTATTCCTTTTTGCCTGCTTCATTTACTGTATTTTTATATTTTCTCCTTTCATCAATTAAATTCAATATTTCTTCTGTTACCCAAGGATTTCTACTAGCCCTCGTCTTTTTACCTACTTGATCCTCTGCTACCTTCACTACTTCATCCCTCAAAGCTACCCATTCTTCTTCTACTGTATTTCTTTCCCCCATTCCTGTCAATTGTTCCCTTATGCTCTCCCTGAAACTCTGTACAACCTCTGGTTCTTCCAGTTTATCCAGGTCCCATCTCCTTAAATTCCCACCTTTTTGCAGTTTCTTCAGTTTTAATCTACAGGTCATAACCAATAGATTGTGGTCAGAGTTCACATCTGCCCCTGGAAATGTCTTACAATTTAAAACCTGGTTCCTAAATCTCTGTCTTACCATTATATAATCCATCTGATACCTTGTAGTATCTCCAGGGTTCTTCCATGTATACAACCTTCTATCGTGATTCTTAAACCAAGTGTTAGCTATGATTAAGTTGTGCTCTGTGCAAAATTCTACCAGGCGGCTTCCTCTTTCATTTCTTAGCCTCAATCCATATTCACCTACTACGTTTCCTTCTCTCCCTTTTCCTACACTCGAATTCCAGTCACCCATGACTATTAAATTTTCGTCTCCCTTCACTATCTGAGTAATTTCTTTTCTTTCATCATACATTTCTTCAATTTCTTCGTCATCTGCAGAGCTAGTTGGCATATAAACTTGTACTAGTGTACTAGGCATGGGCTTCGTATCTATCTTGGCCACAATAATGCGTTCACTAAGCTGTTTGTAGTAGCTTACCCGCCTTCCTATTTTCCTATTCATTATTAAACCTACTCCTGCATTACCCCTATTTGACTTTGTGTTTATAAACCTGTAGTCACCTGACCAGAAGTCTTGTTCCTCCTGCCACCGAACTTCACTAATTCCCACTATATCTAACTTTAACCTATCCATTTCCCCATTCAAATTTTCTAACCTACCTGCCCGATTACGGGACCTGACATTCCACTCTCCGATCCGTAGAACGCCAGTTTTCTTTCTCCTGATAACGAGAAGAGAGAGAGAGAGAGAGAAAGAGAGAGAGAGAGAGAGAGAGAGAGAGAGATTTTATCACTGTTTCATTCTCATCGACGCGGCGTCAGATAAAAAGGCTTGCCCCTCGCCGCCAATCTCCCCGAAAGGAGACTCCCGGCCAAGCATGCTACACACATTTCAATTTCTTTTTTCAGCTACAGAGCACATGTGTTGTAGATACATAGCGTGTCTTTAATGCATTGGTTTCCATTACCTTCTGCATTCTCAAGCCGTTGATCATTACGACAACTTCCACCTTTTAGGGGCCGTTTCCCAAATCACTGTTTCCCCCTCTGCTCTATTCCACAAAACTGTTGGCAGAATGGGGTGACTCCTTATGCCAGAACTATACAATCGCCATTGCTGATTCGTAATCAAACATGCTCCTTTTTTCATTGTCCTCATCATTTCATCAGGGCGGACAACACATGACATCCAAGTTCGTCGTTGCCTGCTTCATTTTTTCTTTTTTTTTCCTTTTTTTTTTTTTGTTGTTTTGTTTTTGAACATTCTGAGCTACCTTGCCGGCCATCTCGACTACTTAATTTCATTCAACATGTTAGATGTTTCAGTAATGCCTGGTGGCTGTGTCATCCATGATTTAAATAATGAAAATTATACCGGTTACTTATATTTTAATGCTTAACACAACGTGTTTCGAGAGTTTATTCTCATTTACAAGTGCATTTGTGCCTTTATTTACATGAATATGTCTGGTGATGTCTGCATGTGTGATTTTCTGCGCCGACTGCAGTCGGAAAATCGGACAAAAGAACCTTTGAGTGCTTTTAAATGTTGCTGGCAGACATGGTATTTTGTTTGTTTGCCTACGGGTATTGTAAGTGTTTGTGGTAAACTATATAATGGAGGAGGCACAATACCTTTAAGTGGACAAACAAAAATACCGTTTCTAACAGTAGCATTTACAAACTGCAAGGATTCATTTTGTCCAATTTTCTGACTGCAGTCGAACTTCAAAAAGACGCAAGAGGGACAGAAAATCACATATATAGATACCACCAAACATATTCATGTACATACATATTCATCAAAACAAATGCACAAATGCACTTAAAAATGAGAATAAGTTCCCGAAATGCGTTGTGCTAAGCAGCAAAAAAATAAGTAACTGGTACAGTTTTCATTATTTAAATCTTCTCGACTACGGTCCTCCGAGATATCCGACTTGAAGGGTCCATCGCATGTAGGAATGGTTCCCAACCTGAGGGTTATTACACCCTGAAGTGTGTTTCGGTCTCGAAATTAAATTATTTGTAACATATGACACATTGCTGTGGGAGTTACCGTTTGTGAAACGTATAATAGTCATCTTCTCACATAAACCACCCACTACACACCTACTTTGTACTTTGTACCCGGCATCTTTGAAAGTAAAACTGAGATACTTACGTCACATATGCTTAAATATTTAATGAAAATTCCTTCTCAGAGCTGTAAGTACTTCCTGTAATATAGATCAGATATTGCTTCATTATTCACTCCGCAACAATAAGCAAATTAACTTACAGCACAACAGCAACTATGTAATGGCTACTATAGTGCTTTAGAGCCTACACTGTATTATTATTATTATTATTATTATTATTCCTTTACTTTCTCAGACGTTAAGTCTGGTTGAGAATGGAAAGTGACGCGGACCTTGATCAAGCGTCACTTCCTATTAACTGTACGGTATGTGTTATATTGCATTTAGGAACTTTCGGGTAATTGAACATGTATCAATAATTACGGATTTCTGTAGTTGTATATATACGTTTGGATGTAGCTCTATTGCATTGATGTACTGGTGGATATTGTGTGGTATGACTCCTGTAGTTGATAGTATAATTGGTATGATGTGAACTTTATCCTGATGCCACATGTCTTTGGCTTCCTCAGCCAGTTGGATGTATTTTTCAATTTTTTCTCCTGTTTTCTTTTGTATATTTGTTGTATTGGGTATGGATATTTCGATTAGTTGTGTTAATTTCTTCTTTTTATTGGTGAGTATGATGTCAGGTTTGTTATGTGGCGTTGTTTTATCTGTTATAATGGTTCTGTTCCAGTATAATTTGTATTCATCATTCTCCAGTACATTTTGTGGTGCATACTTGTATGTAGGAACTTGTTGTTTTAAAAGTTTATGTTGTAAGGCAAGCTGTTGATGTATTATTTTTGCGACATTGTCATGTCTTCTGGGGTATTCTGTATTTGCTAGTATTGTACATCCGCTTGTGATGTGATCTACTGTTTCTATTTGTTGTTTACAAGGTCTGCATTTATCTGTTGTGGTATTGGGATCTTTAATAATATGCTTGCTGTAATACCTGGTGTTTATTGTTTGATCCTGTATTGCAATCATGAATCCTTCTGTCTCACTGTATATATTGCCTTTTCTTAGCCATGTGTTGGATGTGTCTTGATCGATGTGTGGCTGTGTTAGATGATACGGGTGCTTGCCATGAAGTGTTTTCTTTTTCCAATTTACTTTCTTCGTATCTGTTGATGTTATGTGGTCTAAAGGGTTGTAGAGGTGGTTATGAAATTGTAGTGGTGTAGCCGATGTATTTATATGAGTGATTGCTTTGTGTATTTTGTTAGTTTCTGCTCGTTCTATAAAGAATTTTCTTAAATTGTCTACCTGTCCATAATGTAGGTTTTTTATATCGATAAATCCCCTTCCTCCTTCCTTTCTGCTTAATGTGAATCTTTCTGTTGCTGAATGTATGTGATGTATTCTATATTTATGGCATTGTGATCGTGTAAGTGTATTGAGTGCTTCTAGGTCTGTGTTACTCCATTTCACTACTCCAAATGAGTAGGTCAATATTGGTATGGCATAAGCATTTATAGCTTTGGTCTTGTTTCTTGCTGTCAATTCTGTTTTCAGTATTTTTGTTAGTCTTTGTCTATATTTTTCTTTTAGTTCTTCTTTAATATTTGTATTATCTATTCCTATTTTTTGTCTGTATCCTAGATATTTATAGGCATCCGTTTTTTCCATCGCTTCTATGCAGTCGCTGTGGTTATCCAATATGTAATCTTCTTGTTTAGTGTGTTTTCCCTTGACTATGCTATTTTTCTTACATTTGTCTGTTCCAAAAGCCATACTTATATCATTGCTGAATACTTCTGTTATCTTTAGTAATTGGTTGAGTTGTTGATTTGTTGCTGCCAGTAGTTTTAGATCATCCATGTATAGCAAATGTGTGATTTTGTGTGGGTATGTTCCAGTAATATTGTATCCATAATTTGTATTATTTAGCATGTTGGATAGTGGGTTCAGAGCAAGGCAGAACCAGAAAGGACTTAATGAGTCTCCTTGGTATGTTCCACGCTTAATCTGTATTGGCTGTGATGTGATATTATTTGAATTTGTTTGGATATTAAGTGTGGTTTTCCAATTTTTCATTACTATGTTTAGGAACTGTATCAATTTAGGATCTACCGCTACGGCCGTAGGTTCGAATCCTGCCTCGGGCATGGATGTGTGTGATGTCCTTAGGTTAGTTAGATTTAAGTAGTCCTAAGTCCTAGGGGACTGATGTTAAGTCCCATAGTGCTCAGAGCCATTTGAACCATTATTATTATTATTATTATTATTATCACAGGCAGTGACCCGACACAGAACAATTCAAAATTGTTAAGGCTTTCGTGGCCACTTGTTGACAAACTGCCTATTGGCTTCTGTCTCGGGTTCTTCGGCCGACGTTCATCTAATGATTTTTCTGACGTTTCGCCAGCACGAGTGGCTGGCATTGTCAAAGCTTCACCCTCCATTGCCGGTGGTGAACTGGAGGCGAGCTCGCGGCCGCAGACTATATGTACCTGGCGCGCCAACGTCCGAGGGCTTCTCCGCGGTCATTTCCGGTGCGGTTCTCCTCTTGCTACCTGCGACGGTCGTTCGCTGCAGTACGGGAAGCCAGGATCCGTTTACCTTAAGGCTTTCCTCTTTCTTGTTGAAACTGTTCGCGTGTTTTTGGATTTCTACAGCTTCTCTGAACAAGCGCGTGTGATAGTGCTTCTCTACAGCCAGAACTTCCGTGCCGGCGAATTTTATTACGTGGTCGGTCTCATTCAGTGCGTGCTCTGCCACGGCCGATTTCTCCACCTGCCCCAACCTGCAATGTCGCTTATGCTCTTTGATCCTGGTGTTAATGGATCGTCCAGTCATTCCGACATAAACTTTTCCGCATGTGCAAGGTATACGGTATATTCCCGACATTGCAAGTGGGTCTCTTTTCTCCTTCGCCGATCTAAGACACTCTTTGATCTGCCTTGTCGGTTTGAAAATCGTCTTTACGCCGTGTTTGCGCAATATACGGCCGATTCTGTCCGTCACTCTGGGAATGTATGGCAGAAAGGCCGTACCCGACATTTCTTTTTCTGGTTCCTTACTTCGCCGAGTGTTTAACTCTGTTACACTTCTAATGTAATTTGTGGAGTACCCATTGCTCCTCAGAACAGTTTCCAGGTGTTGCATTTCTCGTTTGAGGTGTTGAGGCTCACATATTCGTCCTGCTCTCGTTACGAGCGTACTAATCATGCCTCTTTTCTGGCTCGGGTGGTGGTTTGACAGTTTGTGCAGGTATCGGTCCGTGTGTGTCGGTTTTCGATACACGCTGTGTCCCAGGTTTTCGCCGTCCCTTGTGACCAGCACATCTAGAAATGGCAGTTTCCTGTCCTTTTCTACCTCCATGGCAAATGTTATGTTGGCATGGAGGCTGTTCAAGTGTCTCAGGAATTCACCGAGCTGTTCTTCACCATGGCTCCACACCACGAAAGTATCATCGACGTACCTGTACCACACCTTAGGTTTGCAAGTCGCCGAGTCCAGTGCCTGTGCTTCGAATTGTTCCATGAAGAAGTTGGCCACCACTGGACTGAGAGGACTACCCATGGCGACGCCTTCCAGCTGTTCGTAGAAATCGCCATTCCACGTGAAATAGCTCGTGGTGAGACATGCATGGAAGAGCTTTTTGATGTCTTGCGGGAACATGGAACCGATGTGCTCCAGAGCGTCGCTGAGTGGCACTTTCGTAAATAACGAAACAACATCAAAACTGACCAGGATGTCGTTTGGCGCAAGTTTCAGTTTCTTCAGCTTCTCAATGAAATGTCCTGAGTCCTTAATGTATGTGTCGGTCTTTCCCACGTGTGGCTGGAGCAGAGAGGCCAAGTGTTTCGCCAGTTTATACGTTGGTGAGCCAGGAGCGCTAACGATCGGTCTCAGTGGAACGTTGTTCTTATGGATCTTGGGTAATCCATACAGCCGAGGTGGTAGGGCTTCTGTGTTGCGCAGGTTTCTCTGTATGTCCGCCGGCAGAGAAGACGCCTTGATTAATCGATTCGTATTCCGAGTGATACGCTGCGTCGGATCTGCGCTTAATTTTCGGTACGTCGTCGGATCTAATAGGTCTCGGATCTTTTGCTCATAATCTTCGGTCTTCATTACGACAGTCGCATTCCCCTTATCGGCAGGCAGTACCAATATACTCTTGTCGGCGTTGAGATTCTTAATGGCTTGTACCTCTTCTTTCTTCAGGTTGCAAGCTGGTGGTTTTGCTCGGCGCAGTATCCTGGCTGTTTCAGTGCGTATTTCCTCTGCCCTTTCACAAGGAAGGGTCCGAATGGCTGCTTCGGTGTTGGCAATGATGTCCTCCATAGGTATAGTTCTCGGGATGATAGCGAAATTCCCTCCTTTTTGAAGGACTGACACTTCCTCTTCGGTCAATTGTCGTTCAGTGAGGTTGACCACTGTGTGTGACATGTCGGGAATCGCCTTGTCGGTCTGCTTCCGGCATCTGTCAAACTTTTTCTTTTGCCGCTCGGTGCAGCGCTCGAGTTCGTTCTGCATGCTCCTGTGAGTGATGCTGTCGATCTTGTCCCAGTCGTCTCGATGCATTCTGCTACTTAGTTGATAGAAAATGTCCAGAAGTTCCTGATCCGTTCTTGCCAAGTCTCTCCGTGTTGTATGTATTCGCTCACGAAGAAAAGCTCGTTCCATTCTGTCGTAGATACGATGTGCTTGGGCGGTGGTGAATAGGCGCTTGCATCTCAAGAACTTCGGTGTAGCACATTCATCTCGGCACCGTGACAGAAAGGCGAGAGAGGACATCAGTCGCGCTTTCTTCTTCCGTCGTTGGTCAAGGCGTCGGTACAATCTGCAAATCTCCTCCCCGTAGAGGCGTAATACAAAATTGTTAAGGCTTTCGTGGCCACTTGTTGACAAACTGCCTATTGGCTTATGTCTCGGGTTCTTCGGCCGACGTTCATCTAATGATTTTTCTGACGTTTCGCCAGCACGAGTGGCTGGCATTGTCAAAGCTTCACCCTCCATTGCCGGTGGTGAACTGGAGGCGAGCTCGCGGCCGCAGACTATATGTACCTGGCGTGCCACTGATTCATTAGTTCGTGGTTTAACAAATAACTCTCCTCCCGATCAGGCCATGAAGGCCCAAAGGTACCGACCGGCCGCCGTATCATCCTCAGCACACAGGCGTTACTGGATGCGGTTATGAAGGGGCATGTGGTCACACACTGCTGTCACATTCGTATGTCAGTTTCCGAGACCGGAGCCGCTACTTCTCAATGAAGTAGCTCTTCAGTTTGCCTCACAAGGGCTGAGTGCACCCCACTTGCCAACAGCGCTCGGAAGACAGGATGGTCCCCCATCCAAGCGCTAGCCCAGCCCGACAGCGCTTAACTTCGGGATCTTACGGGAACCGGTGTGACCACTGCAAAAAAAATTAAATATTATTTATCATACGTTATCTAAAAACTGGATGTGTTCAAAGAAATTCTTTTTGATTCTGAAGTGTAGTGAGGTTAGTAATCTTTGTGATGGTAGGGGGAGGAAGGGGGTATACCTGAAAGTGACTAGTGCGTTCTTGTAACATAGTGACTACCGTTTTGGCCAGTGAACTTGTCTTTCTACATAACTGCTTTATCACAAAATGTCCTAATATTGCATTTGAAAAACTAATGGTAATTTTATAACAATAAAAAATTACAAACTTCTGCAATTAATTATGCTCAATGCAGGCGTAACATACGTTATGGTGCTATATAAGCCTCAACTTTGCTATCCAATGAATCCACGTTTGCCAAGCTCCACTACATTGCACGCAGGGGAAATGGTATCAGAAAGATTGGGAACTATTGGAATACCATATCCTTCACAACTTTCCTTGGCATTCAGCTGTTTCTGTCGGGATCGGAAGTGATTGACACACAAGAGGTGACACTCGTCCCTGGTCCCTGTCGATTAGTGTGTTCTTATGATTGCTGTCCTCAAACTGTGTAATATGACAGTGTGTGGTACCCCATTCATCGCAGACCCAATGGATATCCCGCCTTAATTCACGAAGAAGTCGGGCAACTTCTTCCACAGTGTGGTCTTAGACACATCCAGTCACGATAGCTCGTTTTCCCAAATCCACCACGTCTTCACATTGACACACCTTACTGCGTGACTTCCATACCTACGTCTATCACATACATTCACCAATCCACTTCCATAACCTGCATCGACGCTGTAGGGTCACACAACAGCCTGGTAGTACTCTTACATCGCCTACACCACCTGAAAGTGACTAGTGCGTTCTTGTAACATAGTGACTACCGTTTTGGCCAGTGAACTTGTCTTTCTACATAGCTGCTTTATCACAAAATATCTTAATAT
Organism: Schistocerca nitens; assembly: GCF_023898315.1. Taxonomy (NCBI): domain Eukaryota; kingdom Metazoa; phylum Arthropoda; class Insecta; order Orthoptera; family Acrididae; genus Schistocerca; species Schistocerca nitens. The sequence goes on from NC_064620.1 coordinate 303,545,624, forward strand.
TGCATTTGAAAAACTAATGGTAATTTTATAACAATGAAAAACAATAAACTTCTGCAATTAATTATGCTAAAATGCAGGCGTAATATACGTCATGGTGCTATATAGCCTCAACTTTGCTATCCAATGAATCCACGGTTGCCAAGCTCCAAAGGAAAACAAATTCACCAAATCCATACACATCATAAAACTGTAAGTAGTTATGTTCCAGATCTCTAGCCAAACTACTGGACCGATTTCAGCCAATCTTGGTACACATATCATTTACTGCCTGGGAAAAATCAATGTGGGTGTAAGAATCACCTTCATATCAAAGTGATGGGGTGGGGGTGAAAAACAAGTGTAGCCCACGAAGAGAAAATACCCAGACTCGATTCGTCCGGTATATGAATATCAGAGCACTTAGTGACTAGCAATAAACTTGACACATAATTTCAAAATTTTACGAAACTTTTCGATGATAGCCCCCACAAATGATAAAAGAAAAAAAAAGTTTATCGCATACTAAGTTTTCGCTGTTCATGCATGATGTTTTATTTATTGCTTATTTGCTGCTAACTCTATTCGCAATAAGTATCGAAACCAGTATCGCATATGCCGCTGAATGTACCTACAAAATTACGTATGGCACAAATGACAGAAAACGTGACGTCATAAACATTAAGCTGCTTGTATACGAAACTGCAAGGCGAAGTTAGGTATAGATACAGGTGAGCTATGTATACAAATATGTGTGAAATATGCTAAACATATGTGGAAAATATCTGACATGTGCGTACGCGGCCGAAGCATCTTCTAAATCCCTGGATCTATTTCAAACAAATTTGGTACACACACTACCTACTATCTGGAATGAAACGGTGTGCGTGTAAGTACAAGTAACCTCCTATTGGGGTTGAGGTGATGACGTGAAGGGGGCAGCGGGAGGTGGACAGACAAAGAGGGGGGAAGGAGGAGATGGATTTTATTAGGGGAGACAAGGAGATGGACAGAGAGATGGGACAAGAGGAGATGGGGAAAGAAAGGTAGAAGGAGGAGAGGGAAAGAGAGAGGGAGGGGAAAGAGACGGACAAAGAGAGAGGTGATGGAGAGGGGAGGAGGTGAAAATCGATAAAAGAAAGGTAAGAGGAGGAGATGGAGGAGGGGGAGGGAGGAGGGGGGGAGAGGAGGAGGGAGAGGTGTAAGGGGGGAGATGGACGGTGAGATTGGGACGATAGAGAGGAGGAGGGGAGGAGGTGATGGACAGAGAGAGAAAGAAAGAGTGAGGAAGAAATGGACAAAGAGATGGGGAGGAGGAGACTTTGGGGAGCTGAGAATAAGACAGAGGGGGAGACAGAGTGGGGAACTGAGCAGGTGGACAAGGGAGTAGGCACAAGTGGATAGAGAGAGATTAGAGGAGGAGATAGGCTAATAGAAGATGGGAATAAATACACTCCTGGAAATTGAAATAAGAACACCGTGAATTCATTGTCCCAGGAAGGGGAAACTTTATTGACACATTCCTGGGGTCAGATACATCACATGATCACACTGACAGAACCACAGGCACATAGACACAGGCAACAGAGCATGCACAATGTCGGCACTAGTACAGTGTATATCCACCTTTCGCAGCAATGCAGGCTGCTATTCTCCCATGGAGACGATCGTAGAGATGCTGGATGTAGTCCTGTGGAACGGCTTGCCATGCCATTTCCACCTGGCGCCTCAGTTGGACCAGCGTTCGTGCTGGACGTGCAGACCGCGTGAGACGACGCTTCATCCAGTCCCAAACATGCTCAATGGGGGACAGATCCGGAGATCTTGCTGGCCAGGGTAGTTGACTTACACCTTCTAGAGCACGTTGGGTGGCACGGGATACATGCGGACGTGCATTGTCCTGTTGGAACAGCAAGTTCCCTTGCCGGTCTAGGAATGGTAGAACGATGGGTTCGATGACGGTTTGGATGTACCGTGCACTATTCAGTGTCCCCTCGACGATCACCAGTGGTGTACGGCCAGTGTAGGAGATCGCTCCCCACACCATGATGCCGGGTGTTGGCCCTGTGTGCCTCGGTCGTATGCAGTCCTGATTGTGGCGCTCACCTGCACGGCGCCAAACACGCATACGACCATCATTGGCACCAAGGCACAAGCGACTCTCATCGCTGAAGACGATACGTCTCCATTCGTCCCTCCATTCACGCCTGTCGCGACACCACTGGAGGCGGGCTGCACGATGTTCGGGCGGAAGACGGCCTAACGGTGTGCGGGACCGTAGCCCAGCTTCATGGAGACGGTTGCGAATGGTCCTCGCCGATACCCCAGGAGCAACAGTGTCCCTAATTTGCTGGGAAGTGGCGGTGCGGTCCCCTACGGCACTGCGTAGGATCCTACGGTCTTGGCGTGCATCCGTGCGTCGCTGCGGTCCGGTCCCAGGTCGACGGGCACGTGCACCTTCCGCCGACCACTGGCGACAACATCGATGTACTGTGGAGACCTCACGCCCCACGTGTTGAGCAATTCGGCGGTACGTCCACCCGGCCTCCCGCATGCCCACTATACGCCCTCGCTCAAAGTCCGTCGTCTGCAGATACGGTTCACGTCCACGCTGTCGCGGCATGCTACCAGTGTTAAAGACTGCGATGGAGCTCCGTATGCCACGGCAAACTGGCTGACACTGACGGCGGCGGTGCACAAATGCTGCGCAGCTAGTGCCATTCGACGGCCAACACCGCGGTTCCTGGTGTGTCCGCTGTGCCGTGCGTGTGATCATTGCTTGTACAGCCCTCTCGCAGTGTCCGGAGCAGGTATGGTGGGTCTGACACACCGGTGTCAATGTGTTCTTTTTTCCATTTCCAGGAGTGTATATATTTCGCCAACACCTGTTAGTCAACCAGTCTGCTATGAAAATATAATGAACACCTTATTGTCATTGGACTATATAATTCTTCTTACTTACCAACAACTACATCACCAAAACCAACGCAGCCAGCCGGAGTGGCCGTGCGGTTCTAGGCGCTCCAGTCTGGAACCGAGAGAGCGCTACGGTCGCAGGTTCGAATCCTGCCTCGGGCATGGATGTGTGTGATGTCCTTAGGTTAGTTAGGTTTAATTAGTTCTGAGTTCTAGGCGACTGATGACCTCAGAAGTTAAGTCGCATAGTCCTCAGAGCCATTTGAAGCATTTGAACCAAAACCAACACAGAGAAAAACTGCAATATTCCCTAACAAACATAACCTCATTCTGAGCTGAATGACCTTCTTCATTACGATGGATATTCCTGAGAACATTTGCCAAGAAGACACAATATCGCTGTGTAGTTATGGGTGTTAATTAGGTAATTTTACACAATTCCTGTAGAGTCAGGAGAAAGACTTTTAGTTAAATTAACTTTCACTCAGTTCACGTAACGTAATTTAAAATCGGTTCATGTTCGGATCTGTGGCCAAAGTTTCCGTATTTGATTTCCACAACAGATTTGTGTATTACATGCAGATTCGTCGGGAATTACTATATGTAATTAATATGACTTACTGATTCGTAAATTGAAGGTCAATCATTAGAAACGTTAGAATTGTTTCACTGATTTTAATAAAAGTATGGCAAATGACTTGCTGATGCCAATGTTTCCAAGACATCAAGACGTAAAGGTAGAAAGAACAAACAACTAATGGCAGAGCTAACAGTTGCAAAGTCTCTGTAAACTCTCTAAAAAGCGAAAGATAATTCCTTTCTATGGGAGTTGAGGATTGTGTGACATGATATGGGATTAGTAACTTCCATAAAATAACAATATACAGTATCTATTATTTTTGTTGGGTCTATTAGTGTTTCAGTGTATGATTTACAAGTTGCTACACAGCAACGACAACAAAAGGTATTTTTATTGCCAGAAATTGACTAACTTTTATCTTAGTATTAGATGGATATTTAAATATCATCTTTTGCAACGTTACAAGGCAGTTCATAAATAACTCCGTCACTATAAGGCATTGTTAAATGGTGGACCTTATGATCTTTCTGGGAGTTTATCTGATCACAGTTTGTCAACTTTCTTTTCGTCACTCTTCCGGTACATGAGTCTCGGTACGACTTCTCCTCTGAAAATGGTTCAAATGGCTCTGAGCACTATGGGACTCAACTGCTGAGGTCATTAGTCCCCTAGAACTTAGAACTAGTTAAACTTAACTAACCCAAGGACATCAAAAACATCCATGCCCGAGGCAGGATTCGAACCTGCGACCGTAGCGGTCTCGCGGTTCCAGACTGCAGCGCCTTTAACCGCACGGCCACTTCGGCCGGCTTTCTCCTCTGACAAACTCTTCTTGTCAGTGAAGCACTTACGTAGAATGTCCTCAGTTATTTGTTAGATGTACTACAGTCTCAGTCAGATTGTTACCTTTTACAACTTCCTCTTGTACCACAAAAGTTATCTCCTGATAATTTAAAAATTGTTCTATCATCCTGTCTATTCTTACACTCACAAGGGGAAGGCCTCAGACACGGCCCACCGATTCGGCTCAAATTTGGCAGGTCGCTTGTGTACAGCCTAAAATGAAGGACTCTAAGATATTTTGGGTCAACACCCCCACAATTTTGAGAAAATCACCCCTAAAGGTTATGACGAGCAGTCGACTCAAAATTGCAGGGATCGATAAATAATTGTAAATGGATCATTTTCATCATCAGGTAAGGGGTCCGCAAACGCAAACTTTTCCAGAAATCGAGGAAAGAAACTTTTACAACTGCCGTTTTTGTACCCACATGGTACAGCGCTTGTCCATTATTCAGATTATGCACCTGAAAGATGTGAAACAACAAACCATAACTAGTTACAGACGAGCTAATTACTACAAACGGCATACAGTACTCGTCATATGTTACTTACGGAAGAACACTATTCATTCACAAAACGTATTTCATGCGGCGCATTAACGATGGAAAAATCACTACATGTATCCGCGAGGTTCGCGGGAGCCTAATGACGGAAAACAACTCTTTCCGATTGACTTCTATAAGGCTCATGCTGGACACCTTCTCTCTTCCGGGTTCACAGCTATGATAAGACGAAGAGGCAACCGGGACAACGTAACTCTCCCCGCGTGAATTCTGTCACGTGCCTCGCTGTAAACAAGCGACGTGCAGTTGGCTATCTGTGATCCCTCGTTAGGAATTCGTAGCACTCGGAGTTGTTTCCATGTGACAAGGCTTAAAAGTTTAATACTTCACTAACTCACGGCGTTTGGGAAATTAGTTTGCCTACCTTATTATTATCATTCCTTATTGATTTACTTACCTTATAACCCTCCTATCCCTAGCAATTGAGATACGGGTAAATACAAACGAAAAGAACATCCACTAGGTTCCTTCGAGTTTCGAATCCAGGTTCTCCCATTCCCAGCCAGTTACCTTCGCCGTTGCGCTGGCGATGTTGTCGGCGAAACGCTCTTACCATGTGAGTACAGAAGCCGCAGTTGTAAAGTTTATTACCTCGATTTCTGGAAAAGTATGCGTTTTCGGACCCGTTAACTGATGACGAAAAATACTCTATTTACAATTATCTATCGATCCTGCCAATTTTGAGTCGATTACTCGTCATAACCTTTAGGGGTGATTTTCTCAAAAACGCGGGTGTGTTGACCAAAAATATCTTAGATTCCTTCCTTTTAGGTTGTACACAAGCGACCTGCCAAATCTGAGCCGAATCGGTGGGCCGTGTCTGAGGCCTTCCCCTTGTCAGTGCTTACCCACATACTCCTTTTCTCATTTCTTACCATTCCACTTAATTTTTCAACAGTTCTGTTTATCACCACTTCTCAAGCGCTTCTGACCTCTTATTTTTCGTTTCAAGTTATAGAGGTCACTGTAATGCTGTCTTTTCCGATTGTAATACAAGTCTTATTTAGTACCTCCAGTGGTCAGTTTTTTTTAAATTATTATTCTTACGTAAATCTTAACGTTCTTCTACACATAAGTGCTAGATTTTTGTACACAGCACTTTTAGTGACACGGAATATATTTATGTTTTTATATTGTAAAAGTACACGAAACTTTTCCGATTTTGGACAGTGCATGATTATTTTCCCTCTAGTGTTTTCAAGTTACCTGTACAAATGTACCTTCGTTCGTGCCAACAATAATTTTGACTAATAAAGTGCGAGTTCGTTTCAGTAAAGGTTCGCCAGTTTGTCCTATGGTCAGTTTCGATTAGGCAGGCCAAGCTCTTTGATCTATCTCTCTGTGTCTTCACTGAAGTTTGATTGCATCCTTGGGAGCCACGAGGACCATCGGTCAATAGGAAAAGTTTCGTTGGTGTCGAGTAGCGAAGCGATATATTCCGAATGGGCCGAACCATTCTATTCGATGCTGCGCTATTCGGTTCTGCAGTAGACGGGGAATTGACGGCGTTATCAGACCTGCATTATCGTACAAATGAGTTTCCTTTTGACGGTAAGCAAAGCATTGATCCACTTATGACCACAATCGTCACAAAACGGAAATTATAAATTTGACCCAGTTGCCTTTTCGCAGTAAAAAATTCGTATACATTTCCTATCCGCCAGTAGACAACGCTGACCTATTGTGACGCGTGGCGCAATCCCCAGAATGAATTAAAGAATCTTCCGTAGTAAACAGTCTAAAACGTGATGAGAAATAAGGAGTCGTGACACAAGCTGAAAATGTTGGGCAAAATATAAGATACAGACTAGAACAAGCCATACATCGTGACAGAGAGGCGTCTGATAACAGAACACCCAACCACAAAGTCATTCCGGAAACATGAGGAAAGATGTGCTTCACGGAGGACCAGAAAGAACTTACAGATGCCCTATCTTCCTCAAACTCGGCATCTCGTAAGGGCAAAGAAGAACTAAGGTGGCACAGCAGCGCAGTCTCTCTGAATCATGGGTTACGTCTCAGCGCGGCCAGGAGGTGACACTCGGGAGAAAATGAGAAAACAAGTTTCGCCTTTCCATTCAGTTTCGGGAATGCAGCCGCATGTATTCTGCTTCTTCTTCTAATATTTCGGCTGTATACCTTTCAGCCATCTTCAGAGAGAGCCGTACGACTGACGCTCCAGCGCTCGCTCCATCCTTTTAAACTCGCGGACCGCGCCACTGCGAATGCGGCCACAGATACACAAGGCGCCAGTGATGTTGATTGGCGGCAAAGACGTACAATATGCATGAGTTACGTCTGTGACTGCGCATTCGATCCATGCTGGGAGGTCGATGTATTACTGGGAGCTGAACTGTAGTGACGTCTTTGTAAGTTCAATATTGAAAGTGCCGGATTCCATGATTTATCTAATGTGAAACCGCTGTCTCTATTAATTAAATTCTTCGTCAAGCGAATTTCAATGGCCTCTTTTACTACGGAGTCCCAGAAAGATGAAACAGAAGTCAGAATTTCGACATTTTCATATACCATAGAGTGACCAGAATCAATACAATGCTCTGCCACAGCCGATTTACTGGGTTGTATGAGCCGAGTGTAGCTGCGATGTTCCGTACACCTCTCTTGGACTGTATGATTCGTTTGTCCGATATATGAAAGGCCACATTCACACGGTATCTTGTAAACTCCAGGCTTGCGGAGTAGTAAGTCATCTTTAACGGAACCTAGGAGTGCAGCCGTCTTCGCCGGTGGACGAAAAATCACTTTTACTTTATGTTTAGTGAGGATCCGTCCTATTTTGGATGAAAGGCTTCCCACATACGGCAGGAAAGCCATGGATTTAAATGTTTCCTCGTCATCTTCTGCATTCCTTATGGACACCTTAGGTTTTATTTGTAGTGCCTTACGTATCTGTTGTGGAGAATACCCGTTGTCCTCAAAAACTCTCTTCAGATGTAAAAGTTCGTCTTTTAAACTACTTTCATCAGATATGACGTGCGCTCGGTGTACCAAAGTTCTTAGAACACTACTCGTCTGCGAAGGATGGTGACAACTATTTGCATGTAAATATAAGTCCGTATGAGTCGGTTTCCGATATACTGCATGACCCAAAGTGCCATCTTCTTTGCGCCGAACCAAGACATCCAAAAATGGAAGAAATCCCTCCTTTTCCACTTCCATTGTAAACTGAATTTGTCCATGGATGGAATTCAGATGGTTTAATAAGTCCTGCAATTTGTCCTCGCCATGGGGCCACACTACAAAGGTGTCATCAACGTACCTCCAAAAAACTGTAGGCTTCAAACTGGCAGACTCCAGGGCCTTCTCCTCGAAGTCCTCCATAAATAAATTGGCCACCAAGGGCAACAAAGCACTACCCATGGCAACACCGTCAGTCTGTTCAAAAAAGTCGTTATTAAATAAAAAGTATGTGGAGGTCATCACATGGTGAAACAATGCTAAAATCTCCTTATCAAAACTTTTTCCAATAAGATCTAAAGATTCAGAGAGAGGTACCTTAGTAAATAGCGACACTACATCAAAGCTGACTAATAGATCAGAGGTGTTCAGTTTCAAAGATTTTAATTTGCCATGGCATAATTCCGAAGTTTGCCAGGTTAGTACATTTTATAAAATCGAATTCCATGAATAAGATTTTAATTAAAGCTGGTTCTGCTATCGTTAAGGAGAGGATCCGATTTACACGAAGGAAGCTGGATCTTGTTTCTCAAGAACTTTATAGTCTGCACCTGAAGATGTCTGTGGAGTTACCCAGCAACTCTTGGAACTGGATAGATGGTACAACATGGGCCAAATCAGACTGGGTTCGTGAGGTAGCGACATCAAGACAGACTGCAAAGTTCAGCCGACTTGAGCCATCTCCACAGCAAGAAAGTATCATTCGACGCTCCGTCATTAATATGACGGTTAGAGATTTGGACGATGCTACGATGATGGTCTTAAGCAAAGGACTGAATTTTGCACCCACGCCAAAGGTTTTGCCTATACCTGCATTCATCACTGCCGTTGAAGAAGCTGTTCGACCACTCTCTACGGATTCTGCAGATGAAATAAGACGCGAAACTTGTCGAGCTGTTATGAAGGCTCGCCCACAAAGAAGCAATATACACTCCTGGAAATTGAAATAAGAACACCGTGAATTCATTGTCCCAGGAAAGGGAAACCTTATTGACACATTCCTGGGGTCAGATACATCACATGATCACACTGACAGAACCACAGGCACATAGACACAGGCAACAGAGCATGCACAATGTCGGCACTAGTACAGTGTATATCCACCTTTCGCAGCAATGCAGGCTGCTATTCTCCCATGGAGACGATCGTAGAGATGCTGGATGTAGTCCTGTGGAACGGCTTGCCATGCCATTTCCACCTGGCGCCTCAGTTGGACCAGCGTTCGTGCTGGACGTGCAGACCGCGTGAGACGACGCTTCATCCAGTCCCAAACATGCTCAATGGGGGACAGATCCGGAGGTCCTGCTGGCCAGGGTAGTTGACTTACACCTTCTAGAGCACGTTGGGTGGCACGGGATACATGCGGACGTGCATTGTCCTGTTGGAACAGCAAGTTCCCTTGCCGGTCTAGGAATGGTAGAACGATGGGTTCGATGACGGTTTGGATGTACCGTGCACTATTCAGTGTCCCCTCGACGATCACCAGTGGTGTACGGCCAGTGTAGGAGATCGCTCCCCACACCATGATGCCGGGTGTTGGCCCTGTGTGCCTCGGTCGTATGCAGTCCTGATTGTGGCGCTCACCTGCACGGCGCCAAACACGCATACGACCATCATTGGCACCAAGGCACAAGCGACTCTCATCGCTGAAGACGATACGTCTCCATTCGTCCCTCCATTCACGCCTGTCGCGACACCACTGGAGGCGGGCTGCACGATGTTGGGGCGGAAGACGGCCTAACGGTGTGCGGGACCGTAGCCCAGCTTCATGGAGACGGTTGCGAATGGTCCTCGCCGATACCCCAGGAGCAACAGTGTCCCTAATTTGCTGGGAAGTGGCGGTGCGGTCCCCTACGGCACTGCGTAGGATCCTACGGTCTTGGCGTGCATCCGTGCGTCGCTGCGGTCCGGTCCCAGGTCGACGGGCACGTGCACCTTCCGCCGACCACTGGCGACAACATCGATGTACTGTGGAGACCTCACGCCCCACGTGTTGAGCAATTCGGCGGTACGTCCACCCGGCCTCCCGCATGCCCACTATACGCCCTCGCTCAAAGTCCGTCAACTGCACATACGGTTCACGTCCACGCTGTCGCGGCATGCTACCAGTGTTAAAGACTGCGATGGAGCTCCGTATGCCACGGCAAACTGGCTGACACTGACGGCGGCGGTGCACAAATGCTGCGCAGCTAGCGCCATTCGACGGCCAACACCGCGGTTCCTGGTGTGTCCGCTGTGCCGTGCGTGTGATCATTGCTTGTACAGCCCTCTCGCAGTGTCCGGAGCAAGTATGGTGGGTCTGACACACCGGTGTCAATGTGTTCTTTTTTCCATTTCCATGAGTGTATCTGTGGCAGAGAGGACTGCACTACGTATGCTCCACCAAGATACCGAAACGGTGGTTCTCCCTGCTGATAATGGTAATGCCACTGATTTAATGTCACGTGACGACTATCATGATAAGATATACAGCTTACTGAATGATAGTATGTACCGGAAGATCAGTAAGGACCCCACCAACAAGGTGGTAAGGAAGACGGCGTCGCTTTTGAATGCCTCCCCATTTCCACCGGAAGTCATACGAAGACTGAAACCAGGTGGTGCAGTGCCTCCAAGGCTTTATGGACTCCCAAAGATCCATAAGAAAGACGTTCCTCTACGTCCTATCGTGAGCAATATTTGTTCTCCCAACTATGATTGTGCCAAGCACCTGGCGTCACTATTGAGGCCGTTTGTGGGAAAATGTGATCATCATATAAGGAACTCTGCAGATTTCATTGGCAAATTAAAATCTTTGAAAATGAACACCTCTGATCTATTAGTCAGCTTTGATGTAGTGTCGTTATTTACTAAGGTACCTCTCTCTGAATCTTTAGATCTCATTGGAAAAAGTTTTGATAAGGAGATTTTAGCATTGTTTCACCATGTGATGACCTCCACATACTTTTTATTTAATAACGACTTTTTTGAACAGACTGACGGTGTTGCCATGGGTAGTCCTTTGTCGCCCTTGGTGGCCAATTTATTTATGAAGGACTTCGAGGAGAAGGCCCTGGAGTCTGCCAGTTTGAAGCCTACAGTTTTTTGGAGGTACGTTGATGACACCTTTGTAGTGTGGCCCCATGGCGAGGACAAATTGCAGGACTTATTAAACCATCTGAATTCCATCCATGGACAAATTCAGTTTACAATGGAAGTGGAAAAGGAGGGATTTCTTCCATTTTTGGATGTCTTGGTTCGGCGCAAAGAAGATGGCACTTTGGGTCATGCAGTATATCGGAAACCGACCCATACGGACTTATATTTACATGCAAACAGTTGTCACCATCCTTCGCAGACGAGTAGTGTTCTACGAACTTTGGTACACCGAGCACACATCATATCTGATGAAAGTAGTTTAAAAGACGAACTTTTACATCTGAAGAGAGTTTTTGAGGACAACGGGTATTCTCCACAACAGATACGTAAGGCACTACAAATAAAACCTAAGGTGTCCATAAGGAATGCAGAAGATGACGAGGAAACATTTAAATCCATGGCTTTCCTGCCGTATGTGGGAAGCCTTTCATCCAAAATAGGACGGATCCTCACTAAACATAAAGTAAAAGTGATTTTTCGTCCACCGGCGAAGACGGCTGCACTCCTGGGTTCCGTTAAAGATGACTTACTACTCCGCAAGCCTGGAGTTTACAAGATACCGTGTGAATGTGGCCTTTCATATATCGGACAAACGAATCGTACAGTCCAAGAGAGGTGTACGGAACATCGCAGCTACACTCGGCTCTTACAACCCAGTAAATCGGCTGTGGCAGAGCATTGTATTGATTCTGGTCACTCTATGGTATATGAAAATGTCGAAATTCTGACTTCTGTTTCATCTTTCTGGGACTCCTTAGTAAAAGAGGCCATTGAAATTCGCTTGACGAAGAATTTAATTAATAGAGACAGCGGTTTCACATTAGATAAATCATGGAATCCGGCACTTTCAATATTGAACTTACAAAGACGTCGCTACAGTTCAGCTCCCAGTAATACATCGACCTCCCAGCATGGATCGAATGCGCAGTCACAGACGTAACTCATGCATATTGTACGTCTTTGCCGCCAATCAACATCACTGGCGCCTTGTGTATCTGTGGCCGCATTCGCAGTGGCGCGGTCCGCGAGTTTAAAAGGATGGAGCGAGCGCTGGAGCGTCAGTCGTACGGCTCTCTCTGAAGATGGCTGAAAGGTATACAGCCGAAATATTAGAAGAAGAAGCAGAATACATGCGGCTGCATTCCCGAAACTTAATGGAGCAGTCTTTGCGCCGCGAAAACCTGAAGATTCACATCAAGTTTTGCCTTTGTCTCCAGGCACTGTAATGTTATGTAGTGCAGAGTTCTACATTGTGTAAACTGCGACGTAACAGCGGAGTAAAGTCTAGTACTGTAGTACTAAGTGCCTTATGCATGAGAACACATCTGCGTACCACAGAGACAAAGGATGTCGACCTTCTTTGCGTTAACCTGCAACTAGCCTTTCTTTTCTCTCTCTCTCTCTCTCTCTCTCTCTCTCTCTCTCATCCTCTGCCTGTCTGTCTGTCTGTCTCCATTCCTCTTCTGTCCTAACTGTTTCACATTCCGTCGCTAATCAGCATAATGCTTACATTTTAAATTTTATGTTAATATATGTGCTACTACCTGCAGCGCCCGGCATTACCCCGGGATGTTTAGTATCTCCCTCACAAAGTGGATGTCCCTGTGCCTTGTTGCTATAGCAAATGTATGCAGCATGGGAAACAACAATCGTTTTAAACCGAAGAGCATATTTGAATCAGTGCGTGTCAACAGATTGTGACGAGTGAATACGTCTTCAACCTACATGAAAGGGTGATTAATTGCTTCATGTGTTGTTACCTTTTGTGATAAGTACCTCATTGCGTTTTTGGAGAAGTCATACTCTGCTCAGATTTCACTGTATCAAGTAGAGGTGTGGCAGGACTAGAACTGTTCCAACAGTTTGCGTCACAGTTCGGGAAATCTCTGGTTCACTTCGATCTGTTTATTGGTCTGTGATCTACTGACTTTTGTTGGTACTACACTCCTGGAAATTGAAATAAGAACACCGTGAATTCATTGTCCCAGGAAGGGGAAACTTTATTGACACATTCCTGGGGTCAGATACATCACATGATCACACTGACAGAACCACAGGCACATAGACACAGGCAACAGAGCATGCACAATGTCGGCACTAGTACAGTGTATATCCACCTTTCGCAGCAATGCAGGCTGCTATTCTCCCATGGAGACGATCGTAGAGATGCTGGATGTAGTCCTGTGGAACGGCTTGCCATGCCATTTCCACCTGGCGCCTCAGTTGGACCAGCGTTCGTGCTGGACGTGCAGACCGCGTGAGACGACGCTTCATCCAGTCCCAAACATGCTCAATGGGGGACAGATCCGGAGATCTTGCTGGCCAGGGTAGTTGACTTACACCTTCTAGAGCACGTTGGGTGGCACGGGATACATGCGGACGTGCATTGTCCTTTTGGAACAGCAAGTTCCCTTGCCGGTCTAGGAATGGTAGAACGATGGGTTCGATGACGGTTTGGATGTACCGTGCACTATTCAGTGTCCCCTCGACGATCACCAGTGGTGTACGGCCAGTGTAGGAGATCGCTCCCCACACCATGATGCCGGGTGTTGGCCCTGTGTGCCTCGGTCGTATGCAGTCCTGATTGTGGCGCTCACCTGCACGGCGCCAAACACGCATACGACCATCATTGGCACCAAGGCAGAAGCGACTCTCATCGCTGAAGACGACACGTCTCCATTCGTCCCTCCATTCACGCCTGTCGCGACACCACTGGAGGCGGGCTGCACGATGTTGGGGCGTGAGCGGAAGACGGCCTAACGGTGTGCGGGACCGTAGCCCAGCTTCATGGAGACGGTTGCGAATGGTCCTCGCCGATACCCCAGGAGCAACAGTGTCCCTAATTTGCTGGGAAGTGGCGGTGCGGTCCCCCACGGCACTGCGTAGGATCCTACGGTCTTGGCGTGCATCCGTGCGTCGCTGCGGTCCGGTCCCAGGTCGACGGGCACGTGCACCTTCCGCCGACCACTGGCGACAACATCGATGTACTGTGGAGACCTCACGCCCCACGTGTTGAGCAATTCGGCGGTACGTCCACCCGGCCTCCCGCATGCCCACTATACGCCCTCGCTCAAAGTCCGTCAACTGCACATACGGTTCACGTCCACGCTGTCGCGGCATGCTACCAGTGTTAAAGACTGCGATGGAGCTCCGTATGCCACGGCAAACTGGCTGACACTGACGGCGGCGGTGCACAAATGCTGCGCAGCTAGCGCCATTCGACGGCCAACACCGCGGGTCCTGGTGTGTCCGCTGTGCCGTGCGTGTGATCATTGCTTGTACAGCCCTCTCGCAGTGTCCGGAGCAAGTATGGTGGGTCTGACACACCAGTGTCAATGTGTTCTTTTTTCCATTTCCAGGAGTGTATATCCACATCCTGCCTTAGCTTTCGGACATAGATATTTAAATATAGTGTATATATAAAATATATGTATCGTATGTCCATCCCAATGTCAATTAGGGGATGGTGTAGAGGTTTGAAATAAACTGGCCAAGAACTTTTAGAGCTTTTTGGCAACAACACCTCCCCTTTATACACACGTCAAAAAAAATTTTGTATCATCCCAGTTCCCAGAACTCCTGAAGATAGACAATGACTGTGGATATTGTATCATAGACACAGTCCCTTCAGAGAAGTCACTAAACCCGCCCAAAGATGTAAACAACGATGCATGAGCAGCGCCTATTAGACGGAGGGGGGTCAGACAGCCGATCAGTTCCAGTCTTTTCTCCAGGAAGGAGGTACACGGCTCGTGTTGCACGAGTATGTAGTTCCACCATGCCTAGACGGTCAATACCGAGGTTCGATCGCTTCCGCATTGTTACTTTGTACCGGGAAGGGCTCTCAACAAGCTAAGTGTCCAGGCGTCTCGGAGTGAACCAAGGCGATGTCCTTGGAACATGGAGGAGATACAGAGAGACGGGAACTGTCGATGATATGCCTCGCTCAGGCCGCAAGGGCTACTACTACAGTGGATGACCGGTACCTACGAATTATGGCTCGAAGGAACCCTGACAGCAACGCCACCATTTTGAATAATGCTTTTCGTGCAGCCACAGGACGTTGTGTTACGACTCAAACTGTGCACAATAGGCTGCATGATGCGCAACTTCACTCCCGACGTCCATGGCGAGGTCCATCTTTGCAACCATGACACCATGCAGCGCGGTACAGATGGGCCCAGCAACATGCCGAATAGACAGCTCAGGATTGGTATCACGCTCCCTTCACCGATGAGTGTCGCATATGCCTTCAAACAGACAATCTTCTGAGACGTGTTTGGAGGCAACCCGGTCAGGCTGAATGCCTTAGACATACTGTCCAGCGAGTGCAGTAAGGTGGAGGTTCCCTGCTGTTTTGGGGCCGACGTACGCCGCTGGTGGTCGTGGAAGGCGCCGTAATGGTTGTACGATACGTGAATGCCATCCTCCGACCTATAGTGCAACCGTATCGGCAGCATATTGGCGAGGCATTCGTCTTCATGGGCGACAACTGGCGCTCCCATCGTGCACTTCTTTGAATGACTTCCTTCAGGATAACGACATCGCTCGATTAGAGTGGCCAGCATGTTCTCCGGACATGAACCCTATCGAATATGCCTGGAATACATTGAAAGGGGCTGTTTATGGACGACGTGACCCACCAACCACTGTGAGGAATTACGCCGAATCTCCGTTGAGGAATTGGACAATGTGGACGAACAGTGCCTTGATGAACTTGTGGATAGTATGCCACGACGAATACAGGCATGCATCAATGCAAGTGGACGTGCTACTGAGTATTAGAGGTACTGGTTTGTTCAGCAATCTGGACCACCAACTCTGAAGGCCTGTCTGTATGGTGGTGCAACATACAATGTGTGGCTTTCATGAGCAATAAAAAAGGGCGGAAATTATGTTTATTTTGTTCTCTATTCGAATTTTCTGTACAGGTTCCGGAACACTCGGAGCCTTAGTGATGCAAAACTTTTTTCGAGGTGTGTGTATTGCATACATATACATTTCGAGTCAGATTACGAAGTCTTAAGTAGACAGTGATCTTTATGGTACTTAAGGTGCCGTACTATCTGTTTTACAATCTAGTTAACAAAGAGAAAACAGGCAATAAATAAATAATCCGCTTTAGAAGTGTTCAAAAATCAGACCTCGTAAATTTACCCTTTGTACACGTTGTTAACTGAGGGAGGCTTTCATTTTTAACTGATGTGGAGACGCCCTGTTACATCGATTTTTAATGCAAATGACGAGAACAGTTAATTGAAATTTAGCCCTTCCGAACGAAGAAATAGTATTATCTTGAGGTTTTAAAACAAAGAATAAATACAGCTGTTTAATCAGACGATGACGTTTCTTAAATATCTCAAAGCATTTTACAAGACGAATACTGATCGTCTTGAGCTGACACACTGAAAGGATGATACGCAATTACGTGTCATAAAGTAGCCTACCCGAGTACCATTCGATTCGTAGAATAATGTCATTAGTTGTCTACAATGAAAGACTATAAAATGCTGAAAAATTTATTTTCACCTGTACTCTTTGTTAATAATCAACAAATGCGACACACCTTCCATGTAAAACGCAACGTACATAACATCTTGTACTATATGCGTCCTTGGCATTAGGTCTTGATCCTATGCATGTTCTTCTGCCTAACGTGTGGTCTCCTAATGCTAGAGACATCATCAGAAGCAGTTTCAATCTAAAAGAAGCTCAGAAAGCTCACCCTGTTACACGTATCAAGGAAACCGTCGCGTCGTGACGTCATCAGACGGCTGCTTAAGATCATGGAGCAGCGCCGACGTGTGTTACAATAGTGGCGCTGTTTGCTTTACTCAGTATTAAAACACACAATGTGTCTGATCTGAATCCTTCTACTCTTCCGTTAAATTTCTTTTGGTGCTTTTGAATTTCTTTGGTCTCTGTTGAACCTAGCATACTAATGATTGGGCCCTAATAAAAAAGAATAGTATCAGATAAATGGATTTGGTGGTTTCCCAAGTAACATTTGACTTTTTATAAATGGGATATAACGGGTTTCGTAAGGTGGTACTACACTGCCCAAGACTTTCAGTCTGGGCAGAAGTACAACGTGGCCTTTTGATGACGTGGAGCTTCCAGTGTACCATTTACTGACGTGGCATGGCGTCACCCACCTGGGAACAACGTCCTCGTTAACGACTGGCTGACAGCAACCGAAACCAACAAGAGCAAAAAACAATCCCTTGCTCAGATTGGCTGGTTGGGGCCAGGAAACCCTTAAACCATTTGCCACTGCTCGGGCAGTCTCGCAGTGTCGGCAAAATCAAATGGTCGTGTGTCCTTAATGGGTCCCACAAAATGTTGCAGAATGCCTTTTTTTTTCATCACCCTTTTGACTGGTTTACTGGTTTGATAAGGCCCGCGCCACGAATTCCTCTCCTGCTTACCTCTTCATCTCAGAGTAGCACTTGCAACATACATCCCCAATTTTTGCTGGATGTATTCCAATCTCTGTCTTCCTTTACAGTTTTTGCCCTCTACAGCTCCCTCTAGTAACATGGAAGTCATTCCCTCAACATATGTCCTATCATCCTGTCCCTTCTCCTTATCAGTGTTTTCCGCAAGTTCCTCTTCTCTCCGATTCTGTGCAGAATCTTCTCATTCCTTACCTTATCAGTCCACCTAATTTTCAACATTAGTCTGTTGTATCACATTTTTCCCCCAGTCCATGTTTCACTACCATACAATTCTGTGCTCCAGACGTACATTCTCAGAAATTTCTTCCTCAAATTAAGGCCGATGTTTGATATTAGTAGACTTCTTTTGACCAGGAATGCCCTTTTTGCCATTGCTAGTCTGCTATTGATGTCCTCCTTGCTCCGTCCATCATTGGTTACTTTACTGCCTACGTAGCCGAATTTCATAACTTCATCTACTTCGTGACCATCAATCCTGATGTTAAGTTCCTTGTTCTACTACTTCTCATTACCTTCGTCTTTCTTCGATTTACTCTCAATCCATACTCTGTATTCATTACGCTGTTCATTCCGTTCAGCACATCATGTAATTCTTCTTCACTTTCACTCAGGATAGCAATGTCATCGGCGAATCGTATCATT
Source organism: Schistocerca nitens (assembly GCF_023898315.1). Taxonomy (NCBI): domain Eukaryota; kingdom Metazoa; phylum Arthropoda; class Insecta; order Orthoptera; family Acrididae; genus Schistocerca; species Schistocerca nitens. The sequence continues at coordinate 303,563,938 of NC_064620.1, forward strand.
GATATCCTTTCACCTTGAATTTTAATTCCCCTCCTGAACCTTTTTTATATTTCCACCATTGCTTCCTCGATGTACAGATTTAACAGTGGGGACAAAAGGCTACATCCTTGTCTTACGCCCTTTTTTAATACGAGCACTTCGTTCATGGTCGTCCACTCTTATTATTCCCTCTTGGCTGTTGTTGTACATATCGTATATGAGCCGTCACTCCCTATGACTTACCCCTACTTTTTTCAGAATTTCGAACATATTGTACCATTTTACATTGTCGAACGCTTTTCCAAGTCGACAAATCCTATGAACGTGTCTTGATTTTTCTTTAGTCTTGCTTCCACTATTAGCCGCAACGTCAGAATTGCCTCTCTCGTACCTTTACCTTTCCTAAAGGCAGACTGATCGTCATCTATCGCATCCTCAGTTTCCTTTTCCATTCTTCTGTATATCATTCTTGTAAGAAACTTGGATGCATGAGCTGTTAAGCTAATTCTGCGATGATTCTCACACTTATCAGCTTTTGCTGTCATCGGAATTGTGTGGATGATGCTTTTCCGACAGTCAGATGGGGTGTCGTCAGACTCATACACTCTACACACCAACGTGAATTGTCGTTTTGTTGCCACTTCCACTAATAATTTTAGAAATTCTGCCTTATTTGATCTTAAGTCCTCAAACTCTCGCTTAAATTCTGATTCTAATACTGGGTTCCCTATCTCTTCTAATCGACTCCTGTTTCTTCTTCTATCACATCAGACAAATCTCCCCCCTCATAGAGGCTTTCAATTTATTCTTTCCACCTATTCGCTCTCTCCTCTGCATTTAACAGTGGAATTTCCGTTGCGCTCCTAATGTTATTACCCTTGCTTTTAATGTCACCGAAGGTCGTTTTGACTTTCCGGTATGCTGAATCTGTCCTTCAAACAATCATTTCTTTTTGGATGTCTTCACATTTTTGCAGATTCCCAGCACTTCCTATTTATTTCATTCCTCAATGACTTGTATTTCTGTATTCCTGAGTTTCTCGGAACATTTTTAAAATTCCTCCTTTCATCGATCAATTGAAGTATTTCTTCTGTTACCTTCTTTGTACCTATGTTCTCCTACCCAACTTCTGTGATGGCCCTTTATAGAGATGTCCATTCTTCGTCAACTGTACGGTCTGCTGAACTATTCCTTATTGCTGTATCTATAGCCTCAGAGAACTTCAACTGTATCTTATGATTCCTTAGTTCTTCCGTATCCCACTTCTTTGCAAGCTGATTCTTCCTGACTAATGTCTTCAGCCTACTCTTCATCACTACTATATTGAGATCCTAGTCTTTATCTGCTCCTGGGTAAGCCTTACAATCCAGTAAGTGATTTCGGAATTCTCTGTCTGATCATGGTGTAATCTAACTGAAATCTTCCCGTATCAGCCGGCCTTTTCCAAGTATACGTCCTCCTCTTGTGATTCTTGAACAGACTATTCGCTATTACTAGCTGAAACGTGTTACAGAACTCAATAAGTCTTTCTCCTCTCTCATTCCTTGTCCCAAGCCCATATTCTCCTGTAACCTTTTCTTCTGCTCCTTTCCCTACAACTGCATTCCAGTCCCCCATGACTATTAGATTTTCAACCCCCCTTATTTACTGTATTACTCTTTCAGTGTCCTCAGGCACTTTCTCTACCTGTTCATATTAAGCTTGTGATGTCGGCGCGTGTACCTGAACTATCGTTGTTGGTGTTGGTTTGCTGTCGACTTTGATAAGAACAACTCTGTCACTGAACTGTTCACAGTAACACACTCTCTGCCCTACCTTCTTATTCATAACGAATCCTACTCCCATTATTCCATTTTCTGCTGCTGTTGATGTTATCCTATACTCATCTGACCAGAAATCCTTGTCTTCTTTCCACTTCACTTCACTGACCCCTACTACATCTAGACTGAGCCTTTGCATTTCCCCTTTCAGATTTTCTAGTTTCCCTATACGTTCAAGCTTCTGACATATCACGCCCCTATTCGTAGTAGGTTATCCTTTCGTTGATTATTCTATCTTTTTCTTATGGTAACCTCCCCTTTGGCAGTCTCTTCTCTTCATTATTATCAATAAAGTCACTATCATTGTCAATAGGGAACTGAAACGGTCGCGAGAATGTCGACAATCGTCATTATTAAATCAAGTGTGTATGTTGAACGGTTACCGTTCGTTTCTGATTTGCTTCTTTGCAGCTAACTAAGTCCGACTTAATTTCTTCCCGTCGAACACATAGGGAGATCATTGCCAGACTGTATGCACTTTCTTTTACTTTTTCTAATTCTTCATTTCATAAAAGGGGCAGGCCCAAAATAATTAAAAAAACGTTCAGATGTGTGTGAAATCTTGTGGGACTGAACTGCTAAGGTCATCAGTCCCTAAGCTTACACACTACTTAACCTAAATTATCCTAAGGACAAAAACACACCCATGCGCAAGGGAGACTCGAACCTCGGCCTGGACCAACCGCACCAAAATAATTATTTGATTATTAAGTGAAATACAAAATATTGATCTATGTACAACGGATAACGTATTAAAGAGCTCATGCAAACAATGAAAATTAGTGGATGTTTGCCTACAGTCAGACACACTCTATCTCTCATTAATATTAACAAAACTATTTACTAATTGATTATAATTCATCAATTGGGGTGAATAATAAGGATTCCTGTAAGGAGTGATTTTGTGGATGAAATTATTGTAGTACCTTGGTTCAAGAAAGCTAAATACAATTATAGACACTGAGCTGACAGACCGGAATCACTTGAATTGTTACAATAATTTCACAACATTAAGGCACTTACTTCCCTGGACTTGTGCGGAAGTTTCGGCAGGTATAATGTGACCATAATGTACACTGCTTTCTATGCAGTGGAAGGTATTACGTATTTAGAAAATTACCCTTTCATACTGCCTACAGGAAAATTAAAGAGACCTTTGTAGAAAAGAGAACCACTTGTATGAATATCAAGAGCTCAGATGGAAACCCAGTTCTAAGTAAAGAAGGGAAAGCAGAAAGGCGGAAGGAGTATATAGAGGGTCTATACAAGGGCGATGTACTTGAGGACAATATTATGGAAATGGAAGAGGATGTAGATGAAGATGAAATGGGAGATACGACACTGCGTGAAGAGTTTGACATAGCACTGAATGACCTGAGTCGAGACAAGGCCCCGGGAGTAGACAACATTCCATTGGAACTACTGACGGCCTTGGGAGTGCTAGTCCTGACAAAACTCTACCATCTGGTGAGCAAGATGTATGAGACAGGCGAAATACCCTCAGACTTCAAGAAGAATATAATAATGCCAATCCCAAAGAAAGCAGGTGATGACAGATGTGAAAATTACCGAACTATCAGTTTAATAAGTCACAGCTGCAAAATACTAATGCAAAATCTTTACAGACGAATGGAAAAACTGGTAGAAGCCGACCTCGGCGAAGATCAGTTTGGAATACGTGAGGCAATACTGACCCTACGACTTACCTTAGAAAATAGATTAAGGAAATGCTACATTTCTAGCATTTGTAGACTTAGAGAAAGCTTTTGACAATGTTGACTGGAATACTCTCTTTCAAATTCTAAAGGTGGCAGGGTAAAGTGAAAGGCTATTTACAATTTGTACAGAAACCAGATGTCAGTTATAAGAGTCGAGGGGCATGAAAGGGAAGCAGCGGTTGGGAAGAGAGTGAGACAGGGTTGTAGCCTGTCCCCGATGTTATTCAATCTGTATATAGAGCAAGCAGTAGAGGAAACAAAAGAAAAATTCAGATTAGGTATTAAAGTCCATGGAGAAGAAATGAAAACTTTTAGGTTCGGTGATGACATTCTAATTCCGTCAGAGACAGCAAAGGACTTCGAAGAGCAGTTGAACGGAATGGACAGTGTCTTGAAAGGAGGATATAAGATGAACATCAACAAAAGCAAAACGAGGATCATGGAATGTAGTCGAATTAAGTCGGGTGATGCTGAGGGAATTAGATCAGGAAATGAGACACTTAAAGTAGTAAAGGAGTTTTGCTATTTGGGGAGCAAAATAACTGATGATGGTCGAAGTAGAGAGGATATAAAATGTAGACTGGCAATGGCAAGGAAAGCGTTTCTGAAGAAGAGAAATTTGTTAACATCGAGTATAGATTTAAGTGTCAGGAAGTTGTTTCTGAAAGTATTTGTATGGAGTGTAGTCATGTATGGAATTGAAACATGGACGATAAATAGTTTGGACAAGAAGAGAATAGAAGTTTTCGAAATGTGGTGCTATAGAAGAATGCTGAAGCTTAGATGGGTAGATCACATAACTAATGAGGAGGTATTGAATAGAATTGGGGAGAAGAGGAGCTTGTGGTACAACTTGACAAGAAGAAGAAACCGGTTGGTAGGACATGTTCTGAGGCATCAAGGGATCACAAATTTAGCATTGTAGGGCAGCGTGGAGGGTAAAAATCGTAGAGGGAGGCCAAGAGATGAATACACTAAGCAGACTCAGAAGGATGTGGGTTTCAGTAAGTACTGGGAGATGAAGAAGCTTGCACAGGATAGAGTAGCATGGAGAGCTGCATCAAACTAGTCTCAGGACTGAAGGCAACAACAGCTACAACAACCCTTTCAATTTAGTGTTTCGTTGGCTGCCTTCATCCGCGGCCTGGGCTCAGCGACCCCCAAGCCACTGCTGAACAGGATAACTCTGCATGTCAATGATATTTTGACTGCAGGAAGATCATGCACACAGCATAATTATGTCTTGAATCAGTGTTACCCATAGCGTGGCAATTAATATCACTAATTCCCTACTCGGAAGGAAAGAAGTCGTGATTTTAGGACACATTGTGACTCCGTAAGGAATCTAACCCAATCCAGAAAAGTTAGAGGCAATCTTGGAGTATTCGGCACCGAAAACGAAAAGGCGTCTTCGCGTATATCTTGGTCTAATTAATTTTTATATAAGGTTTACGAAGATGGAATGCAAAACAACATCTCGGTTATTTAGCTTGGCAGGCAATAAAACCATATGAAAATGGGACGAAACCGCAGAAAAAGAGTTTTGAAATGTTATAACAGGCACTTCTGTCCACTCCATGTTTGGCTCACCAGATCTCAATAAAGAATTTTGTATGTCCATGGATAGAAGCCGGTATCGGGTGCGTCTGACTCTCTTTCAGGTACCTAAAGAGTAGGGAGAGGTGGTAAAGAAGCTGACTGCATTTGCAAGTCGTGTACTGAATAAAGCGAAGCAGCACTACACTGTCACCGAACTAGAGGCGTCAGAGATCATGTGGGACTTCTCCATGTTTAGATATTGCCTCTTTGGACAAGAGACGAAGATTTACGATGATTATAAGGCACTCCAATTTCTCATGTCCGCAAAACTAATACATAATCGTTTATTTAGGTGGGCTATATACCCGCAAGAGTTCAGATTTTAGGTTTTTACATCACAGGGTAACAGGACGTTGTTGGAGACTTGCTGTCCCCTGGTCCAATAGGACTGACTTGAAGCAATGACGCAGATCTTAATGAGAATGCAGTCCACTTGATGTATGTGAGAGATGTAGCATGAGGCTAAGAAGGTTCTGTTCGGTAAGAGGTGGAACTCTGTTTTATCGACGACATCCAGATAATGGTGTAGTGTATATTCCAAATGAGATAGTCAATAAATGATCTAGTACTATCATCGGAGTTATAGGCACTTCGGAGTTAGAAAGTGTAGTCAAAAGTTAGTTGAGTCAGTACACTTTATCAGCATGGCGAGGCGAATAAAGCGAGTTGTTCGCACGTGCAAAAGGTGTCAGAAGGCCTAGTCTTCTTCTGTCACATGCAAAGCATCATTACATCATACTGTGACTGCGCGATTAAAAGGATTCATGACAACGAACCTGTTTGGCCTACAACCCTGTAAAATTAATGGATCCCAGTATGTGTTTATAGTTGTAGAATTGGCCTCGAAGTATGTAACATTTGTCGCCCCGAGAACAGCAACAGCAAGAACAGTGGCAGCAGCTTTTGTGAAATGGTTCCCCAGAGAAGTGGGTCATGTTGAGAAAGGAACTGCAGATAATGGACCACGCTGTGGCACGTACTTGCCAACGTAGTGGGAATGTAGTAGGGGGCAAATTTTCCTTTGGTTAGTTCTTTTTTACTAGAAACTCCAGATTTTTTAGATAGGGCATTGTTTATCTAATTGCAGTAGGAGCCGTTTCCTTATAGCTTCTGATGATGTCACCTGCATCAGGAGACGAAATGCTAGGCAAAGAGATATACCGTGTACCATGGCGCATTGCCCATTAAACGAGATTCACCAAGTACGATATTCTGTAGTATGACATATCGGTGACGTCAGATATTCCATACCCTTAATCCCTTATTGTATAAGGAGCTATCAAAAAGTTTCCGTTAGAACACCACGTTAACCCCGTTACTCACACGCCGGTGCTCGTATACCACTTCGGAATCGGTCTGGGCTGCATGTGCGCTGCAGCAAGGCACTAAAACGGATCGCCCCTTACACAGTACTCTATGTTTCCACTTTATTTTCTTCAGTGGTAGTAGCTTAAGTACGTTTGTAACGGGAATCCCTTTGAAAAGAAGTATGGCAGACTTGAATTCAGCTGCTTTGTTCTCAAATGATGAAATGAAGAGAGAAACTACACTGGTCTGCAAAACTTAACGACGAAAACAACTATCGCATGATGTGTCGCTGCCAAGTAGCTTATTTCGATGGAAAGGGGATCATGCATATATAGAACTGCTACAGTATAGCGCAAAAGGTAACTGAAAGAAATAACAATTTAATTCAAAGATAAAAACTACACTGGAGACACCGTGATTTATGATGGTCCTCTCGACATTACAAATTGCGGGGTATGATTCTTAAATGAGTGTGTCATCACCACAGATGGCTGTGCATGCTTTCCTACGTGGCCCCATGCTGGCCTTAGTGTTGGTAAAGAGTTGTTCTCGTAGGGAGTTCCATTTCTCCACCAGCGTGGTTGGCAACTGCGGAGCTGTAGACGGTCGTTGGCGCATATAGGCGTGCTGCAATACGACTGCCCCACGAATCCTACACGTTCTCGACACCATTTAAGTCAGGGGACGGGCAGCCAGTCCATTCACTGAACACGTCCACCTGTGCTGTTCGATGCGGTCGCACATTGTCATCCATGAAAAGTGTACGAACCACTGAAAAGACGCAAATGTGGAAGGGTTATAGTGCCGTACCACCCAGACCACCAATAAAGTTCGATAACGTACCTACTCTCAAATGTCGAGAGGTGGAAACAGGTAATGCACCCAGGAACATTTTCAAACATGAACGTTTTGATGATCCAATTGTTACGTTACAGGAAGAGATAAAGTGACATCATCTACAACTCTTCAGTCATGGCACACTCACTGGTCGATGTTATTGTGACACTGTACAGCTTCTTATTTGCGTCTTTAACTTTTATGGATAACAATGTACGACTGCATCTAATAGCACAGGTGAAGGAGCTCTTGGCTCTGGCTCTGAGCACTATGGGACCCAACTGCTGTGGTCATTAGTCCCCTAGAACTTAGAACTACTTAAACCTAACTAACCTAAGGATATCACACACATCCATGCCCGAGGCAGGATTCGAACCTGCGACCGTAGCAGTTGCACGGTTCCGGACTGCGCGCCTAGAACCGCGAGACCACCGCGGCCGGCAAGGAGCTCTTGGAATGAGAAGATGTTCGATAGATGGACTGCCTCCCTCCCCGTTTCCGGGACTTAATGAGGACATGTGGAATGCCTCGTAGAGACGTATTACAGCACACCCATATGCGCCAACGACCACCCAGAAGTTTTCAATCGTTGTGGTAGGGGAATGGAACGCCCCAACAACAAAAACTCCTTACCAACTGAAGAATGTAGTTGAATTCAGAGAGGCAAAGTGGAAACACTGTTGACGGTAAAGAATGCCTTTATTTAATTGCAACACATCATGCGTCGTAGCTCAGCCATGCCAGAATGGCTCACTCTGTTGTTCCTGGCCAGCATTGATGTACAGGTCGCACCTTCTGCTCTGGATGCTGCATAGACGGCCTGTGACGCTGATGGAAGGCTGGAGGTCAATGCCGTGACGTCGGCAGCCTTTTACTTCCCGCGGTGAGCTCTGGTGGCCCCTTGGTTCCGCACACATTTACCACGGCAGCGCGTGGAGACGGCTGTGCGCTGGCTTCGACTTGCTGCCCTCTGCCGGGAATCGACGGCGGCTGGCGTTGAGACACTAAACTCCTCTAGGAACTCAGCAGCAGGCATGGACGGCATTTATGCTAGGCTGTGGCATCAACTCCAATGAGGAACTTAAAGTACTGGTGGAGGCAGACGAAACCTGATCTCGGACCCATGGGTGCTGCTGGTAATGTCCAGTTATCTCGCCGCTCAGCGTTACCCTTGGCGTCGTGGTGGTTCTGCTGGACTCCAGCGACGACGGGTGTCTTCTGCCCCATTACCGCTGTGCAGAACAGATTTCCACTGACCACGGCTAGCCTCACATCCCAGTTTCCTTGCGCGTGTGTTATTCTGACCCATGTCAGGCACATCTACGCCTACAAGTCCGTGGCTTCACGGCGGCTTTCTCACTACTTGCCGTTCATTATTTTATTGGGCAGCGGCGTTACACAACATTGAGGCTAGCATGAGAGCATGTTGCTGAGGATGCTTTGTGGTGATCACACACCCTCTTAAATCCATGTCCTTCCTTTTATAATGTCCAGGGGCCATCATAAATTATAGTGATTTCAGTTTCACTATTGCCTTTCAATAGATTTCTGTTTTGAGGGTTGGATAACAGGCGGTTTTTTGTTCTATTCGTTTTTATTTGTATGAACTGGTTTTCGGCGTATTAAGGCCATCTACAGATAACTACTGGCTATTGTTTTCAAGGAGCCTGTGTTCTTACGAACCAAACATTCTGGACTAAGATACAACGCACTTTCATACGGTCTTTAGTTGTGGTATTGTCTTTGGAATTGTCAAACGGGTCTTTTGACTTTTTGTCCTTAAAACTGTTCTTTGACATAATAAATCACCATCAACAGAACAAAAAACCGCCTAAGTGTTACTCAACCCTCATTATGGAATTGTTCTATCAAGAAGCGACGGAAGAATCCATAAATAAGATTTCTGTTTCGTTTCATTGCGCATTTCTGGCAGTTGCCTTCTGTATTATATTGCAGCGGTTCTGTCTATGCGTGTTCCAGGTTTCATCGAGCTGTGTTACTTGGCACACACATCATGAGAAAGTTACTGTCGTGTTTGAGGTTAGCACTTCAGTATACTTGGAAACTTCTAGCAACTTTGGACTAATTTCCATTGGCATCCAAAAAAATAATTTTATGATGGCACTGTGTTGCGGTTCTTGCATTTCCACTAAACTTCACCCACGAGATACTTCTGCGAGTTAAAAAACAGAAACAAAAATTCATTAATGCGGAAGCCGTTCCAATGCAAGACTTATATCTTTTCATCTTGCCCCCGTACACAAAATACGATAGCAATCTGTATAATAATTATTTTTTATTGGCTACTGCGATTCACATCTCGACCTGTTGCATCCATATTCCGAATGACTGACTCTGGGATATTTTATATTGTACGCATAGCCACTCATTGAGGGAAATAGCATACCTACGATCTGTGGGAAGGGTTAGACGTAAAACCTCCATCGTCAGTAAAAATTTAGGAAGTAATATTTGAATAAAGAGTAGCCCCATTATTTCGGGAAATCTCCAGAGCTCTGTGACTGCAGCCAAAGGATTAGTTTCAACATGATGCACCGTTACTTTCGATGATCTTTGAAGATGGGTTGGGGAAGGGACTGAGGTAGGTGTTGCTTAATTTCACGTAGGACGACGCCACTTACCTTGATGACAGGCAAGTAGCATTGGTCTTGACGGATTATTTCTGATGATCAGAATTTCTCCAATTACTTATTCGCGAATCGGCTATCGACAAGAGGTTATAATGTACAGTGTACTGGTATTGATCTCGACGAAACTGGATATTTTTTTATTTCAGCCTTCTCAGTTGCGTTGATATAAAATTTATCTGTTGTGGTTGTCGGTTTCAGGATGACGCTCCCATTCTCAGACTACACACCTCGCTATTAGCCGTAATTATTGTTACAGTATGGTTGCAAGCCAGACCGAAACCGGTAACCACTACAGCTGAATTTTATATCAATGCAACTGACAAGGCTGAAATAAACAATTATCCAATTTCTTCAGTATTGAAAAGTTGCGGACCTGCCGTCCCGTGGCAGCGTGTCTCGAATAAGCAAATATTAATCTTCATGTAGATAACGTACTTAATAGCTGAATAAACGATCTAATTTTTGATGATTCTGACGACTTACGTCAATGAGGTATGTCACTTTAGTTTTAGGCTCGTAAAGGATACACTTATTAAAATAAATCTCGAGGTAGCAGGTTGGAAAATCCACCAAAAGAAAATAAGTTTTACACAGTTCGACTGACTGCCACGTCGGATAGACATACAAATACATCACACATTATAGTTTGCATCTATGATTAAAATTCTTTTCAGCAGTCGTAAGCATCAGAAATAATACTTATTTTAGTTTCATTATGATTAATTATTGAAGTACTCTTCCAAATGAATACAAATTATTTCTGATTAAATTGGGTACATTTTATTTATTGTAAGACTACACATGTATTGCTATAAGTTATCTATCCAGCGATAAACAGCAGAATGTGAAATGTAAAATGCCCGTTAAATGCCATCTCCTAATACGGCGAGTGAAAGAAAAGAGCGACAATTTTTATATAATTGCTCGCTCATAGCAGCTCTGAATTCTAATGCGAGCAGAGATCACTAACATCGCAAGTCACAATTTATAGACACTATGTATCACAAACTTCATTAAAATAATTTAGTGATCTAACAAAGAGGTATATCAGAGAGTATAACATTCATTTATCTTATTTGAGATGCATATCCCACAGATTTTTTTCAGTAATAGAAGATATTCTTGCAATCAACATTTACTACCAACATAAGTTAATTTCTCGATTACACCTTGATTCCCTGTCAGTTATAAAAGCTACAGCAGTGACACCTCAGTATCTCACTTCAAAATGTTGCTGAGGTGAGATACTCTATTATGACACTCGATATTGCCAAGTGGCCAGAGACACAGATGCTGACTGTCACGAGCACACCATTTTCAACTTCCTCGCTTGTGTGCTTTTTACGAACTTAGGCGCAGCTTACATTGACATGTGACAAAGTGTCATTCTGGAAAAGAATCGCAGTCTTTGGTTTGCTTTCCCCACAATTTATCTATGTGACTGTCCCAATTTAAGTTATTCGTAATTGTAATATTTACGTATTCAGTTGAATTTATACGTCTGAAAAAATAAGACAGTGTGCGAAGAAGATGCGAAGCATTCTCTCAGACGAATACCACTACTAAATCTATTTTGAGTAATCAGTCTTCTGACTGATATGATGCAAGCCGCCACGAATTCGTCGCTTGTGCCAACCTCTTAATTTCAGATCAGTACTTTCACGCACTTACATCCGATATCCTGAATTATTTATTTGACATATCTCAATAGTGTTAGTGCTTTCCGTATGTACCTTTCTTCACCTATTCTGCAGAGAACTTCTTCAACCTTATTTTATCAGTCCACATAATTCTTAACATCCTTATGTAGCACCGTATCTCAAACAGTTCGATTATCTTCTGTTTTCCCAAGGTTTCTTCGCAGTTATCTTTCTCGTACTTATGTCTGTTTGTCAAACTTCTAACATTTCCCCTTTTAGAGATTTCCAACCCTCTTCAACTGAACTGCCTACTGTAGGATTCATTTTCGCATTAACTGCAGCCTTAGATAACTACAAACGCATCTCATCATTCAGTACTTCAGTATCTCTCTTCGTTCAACATCGATTCTTCCTGACGGTTCTCTTATACTTGCCTACTCTTCATCATTACTAAATTGCGATCCGAGTACATCTCTGCTTCCTGGGTACCTCTTACAAGCCAATATTTGATTCCTGGATACACACATCTACATCTACATGAATATTCTGGGATTCACAACTAAGTTGCAGAAGGTTTATCGAACCACCTTCAAGCTGTTTGTCTACCGTTACTCTCGAACAAATCGCGGGAAAAACGAATATTTACATCTCTCCGTGAAACCTCTGATTTCTCTAAATCTGCTATGAAGAACATTTCTCCCTATGTAGGTGCGTGCCAAAAGATATTTTTTCACTCGTATGAGGAATTTGGTGCCGCAACGAAAAACGCTTTTATTTTAATGATTGCCCTTCTCCCTTTCCCAAATTTTCGTATCGTATCTATGGCACTCTCTCCCCTATTTCGTGATAACACCAAACGAGTTTCCCTTCCTTGAACTTTTTCGAAGTACTTCGTCAATCGTATCTGATGCTGATCCCACACTCAACAACAATACTTCAGAATAGAACGGACGACCGTGGTTTAATCAGTCTCTTTAGTAGACCTGTTGCATTTTCTAAATATTCTGGAAATGAATCGCAGTCTTTGGTTTGCTTTCCCCACAATTTATCTACGTGACTGTCCCAATTTAAGTATTCGTAATTGTAACATTTACGTATTTAGTTGAATTTACGGCGTTTTTATTTGTGTGATTTATCGTGTAACCAAAATTGAACACAATATCTAAAGTACACGTCACACGAAAAGAAAGTTTTGGAAAACAAAATATTCAGTAATCGCATACATTGACATATTTTTATAGAAAGCTTACATAGGTACGGATCTTTCGAGGAGCGAGCGGTTGTGTCTGACTACTAAGTATGGAACTATTGTGTCAGTATACTCTGAGAGGAACTGCTACAAAATCTGGACCGGAAGTCTTGCTTTCAATAACTTATTTAAGCTTCTTCGCTACACAGTGGATACCTGTTCTGTAGTTGCTCATGTTCGCAGTTGCTCTCGATTCGAATTCTGGAATATTTAATTCGTCTTCTTTGGTGAAGGAATTTCGGAAAACCTTGCTTACTAACTTTGATTTAGTGGCACTACCATCAATGGAATCACCATTATCATCACGCAGTGAAGATATTGATTGCGTCTTACCGCTGTTGTATTTGACATACCACCAGAATCCCTTTGGGATTTTTGCCACATTTCGAGGCATTTTCGTTGTGCAAGATATTAATAGCATATCGCATTGAAGTTCGCGCTAAATTTCGAACTTCTGTAAAACTTTACCAATCCTGGAATTTTTACTTTTTTTAATTTTCATATGCTTTATTTCTTCGCTTCCGCAACAGCGTTGTGAATTGTTTTGTGTGCCATGGGGGATCAGTACCATCTCTCATTACTTGCTATATATCTCTCAGTCGCCGTTGATGCTTTTTCTTTAAGCCACATTTGTTCTATGCTTACATAGTCAGGTTGAAAGGAGTTGAACTCTCACTTAGGAAGGTGTCAAGTGAATTTTTATCTGCTTTTTTTAATAGATGTAGTTTGCGTTAATTCCTGGTGCGTTTGGTTATTACGGTTTGACGTTGTGGGCACTAATCTGTGTATCCGTCATGGTGCTCCCTGTTTGCTCAGAATTGTTTGTTGCTAAGCTGTCAAGTATGTTTTCGGAATTCATCTACACTCCAATTGGGCTTCTGAACTAATAGTTCAAAATGATTTCCTAGATAGCGTTGAGTACGATTTCAGACGACGTTCAGTGCCTACGACCGACATTAAACATTTGTTTTGGCCAACATATCGACAGCAGATTGAAGTTACCACCAACTATAATAGTGTGAGTGGGGTATCTATTTGAAATGACACACAAGTTTTCTTTGAACTGTTCAGCAAATGTATCACCTTAGTCTGGGAGTCCCATTATTCACCATGATGTAATCCAGCTGCACTCTTGATAACCGTCACAGCCTTTTCCTAGTATACCTCCTCTTCCTTTCGTTCTGGACAGTGTATCTGCTGCCACTAAATGAAATTTGTGGGAGAGCTCAGTCTTTCTCTTCTCTCATTCCTAATACCAAGTGCACACTTCCCCGTGGATATGTCGTCTGATCCTCACCCGCTACCGAGTTCACAAGTCCCATCATTATCAGATTATCATCTCCCTTTGCTTATCATATTACCTATTAACATTCTCATATACAGTGCTTTCTTTACGTGTTCACCAACAGCTTGAGACGTCGGCACGTATACCTGAACTGTTCTTGCATTTGTTGGTTTGTCGACGATTTTGCTGAGAAAAACCCTATGACTGAATTCTTTACAGTCTCTCTGCCCTAGTTTTCTATTACAATAGAATCCTACTCCCGTTTTACTGTTTTCTGCTGCGGACATGTTACAACAGCAAAGTAATGCCTCGAGAATAGACAAAATTTATGGCTTTCAAGGTCAGGAGGCAAATTACGACGAAACCATAATAGATTACCAGAAAATAGAGAGAATAAACTTGTTTAGCTTATTAGGAAATACTGTCTCATTCATGACATGAATAGACATAGAAATGAAAGTAGGAAGAGTTAATTACATTAACGGAGCGGTCTATAGAGTTCTCAGAAGTACTGAGTAAAAACCGTAAGAGATTTTGGTCGTATGTAAAATCAGTAAGAGGGTCAAAATCATCTATTCATTCTCTCAGCGACCGCACCGGCACCGAAATGGAAGGTAACAGAGAGAATGCAGAAATACTGAATCCGGTCTTCCGAAGATGTTTCACCGCTGATGACCGTAACACTCCTTTCAATCGTCGTACGAACATCAAAACGGCAGATGCTCAGATAACCGATCGCGGAAGCAGCTACAATCGCTTAGTAGCGGAAAGTCTTCAGGACAAGATGAGATAAGATTCTATAAATATTATGCGCAAAAACTTGCTCCCCTTCTTGCAGTAATTTATCGTAGATCGGTTGAGCAACGAAAGGTACCTAACGACTGGATAAAAGCGTAGGTCACTCCGGTTTTGAAGAACGGCTGTAAGACAAATTCACACAATTATAGACCTATTTCGTTGACGTCAATCTGTTGTATAATTTTGGAAGATGTTTTATGCTCAATAATTATGACGTTTTTGGAAAATGAACATCTCCTCTATAGGAATCAACATGGATTCCGCAGACAGAGATCCTGTGAAACACAGCTTGCTCTGTTCCTCCATGATATCCACAGCACAGTGGACAACGGCGCTCAGGCTGATGCCGTGTTCCTCGATTTCAGTAAGGCATTTGACAGCGTCCCGCATTGCCCTTTAATGAAAAAAATACGATCTTACGGAGTATCGGAGCAGACCTGCGATTGGATTCAAAACTTTCTTGCAGATAGAACTCAATACGTCGCTCTCAACGGAACTAAATCGACAGATGTAAAGGTAATATCCGGATTACCACAGGGAAGTGTGATAGGACCGTTACTGTTTACAACATACATAAATCATCTAGTAGGAAGCGTCAGATGCTCCTTAAGGCTATTCGCAGATGATGCAGTTGTCTATACCAAAGTAGCAACGTCAGAAGATAGTGCGACTTTGCAGAACGACCTACGGTGAATTGATGAATGGTGCAGGCTCTGGCAGTTGACCCTGAACGTAAATAAATGTGGCATATTTCGCATACATGGTAAAAGAAATCCACTACTGTACTGCTACACTATTGATGACAAACCGCTGGAGACAGCGTCTGCCGTCAAATATCTAGGTGTAACCATCCAGAGCAACCTTAAGTCGAATGACTATATAAAACAGATAGTGGGAAGAGCAGACACCAGGCTCAGATTCATCGGAAAAATCTTGAGGAAATGTAACTCATCCATGAAAGAAGTGGCTTATAAGGTGCTTGTTCGCCCGATTCTTGAGTACTGTTCATCTATATGGGATCCCTATCAGGTCGGACTAATAGAGGAGATAGAGAAGATTCAATGAAGAACGGCGCGTTCTCGTCATGGATCGTTTAGCTGGCGAGAAAGCGTTACGGAGATGCTAAACAAGAGAGGCATTGTGCATCACAGAGAGATTTACTATTGAAATTTCGGGACAGCACTTTTCAGGAGGAGTCAGACAACATATTACTTCCGCGCCCATACATCTCGCGTATTGATCACGAAGAGAAAAGTCGAGAAATGGGAACCAATACAGAGGCTTACCGACAATCATTCCTCCCACGCACTATTCGCGTGTGGAATAGGGTTGGAGGGATCAGACAGTGGTACCGAAAGCATCCTCCGCCACACACCATTAGGTGGCTTGCGGAGTATGATGTAGATGTAAAGCAAATTCAGCTTAGGTTCTACAAAACAATGATACTACAACCATGCCACATGAAAGTCAGTCGTGGACGCTCACAAAAAGTAATGAACAAACAATACAAGCATAGAAGATGTGATTCCTAAGGGGAGTAGCTCGGTGCACACCATCCGACAGGAGGGCGAATGCTGTTACCAGAGAGGAACTAGAAGTGAAAGGTTTATACGAACGGATTAAGGAACACAGGTACAATTGGAAGGACCAAGTCACAAGAACGGAAGACGACAGAATGCCAAAATTAACGATTAATTATTACCCGGTGGCCAGAAGACCTTTAGGTACACCGAGGTAATGGTGGAAAGTTCGATAATTTCATGCAAGAGGGCTTAACAGATAAGTGCCTGCTACATGCAAAAAAGAAAGAAGAAGAACTGTCTGTCCAGTTATCCTAATGTTCTTTCCGTTTCACTTCAATGACTCTCAGTACACCTACAGACATTCGAGAAAAAATACAGAAACAGAACGAGAAATGCATGCCAGAACATAAACACGGATTCTAGCCATCTCTGCAGGTTTCTCTGCTGTATTTGATCTGGAATAGCAATAGCGCAATGTCCTCAATACACCTGTCTGTCGTGGCCAGAAAATTGTTCTGAGTCGATGTAAGTGCATTATGTAGGGGCTAATTGACTTCGAACGTACGCAAATCATTGTGCCCGTACACTGCGCGCTTCCGTAACCAAGGTAGCGGAAGTGTTTCATGTTTCAAGAGGACCATATAGAAGATTTATACTGCGTACAGTGACAGCAGAAAAAACATTATCTGCTAACAAGAGAACATTCCCAAGTGTCAGTAAACGATATAGATTTGAAAATTGGCTTGTGTGTAGTGGAGGCAACTAATGCAATACGTAACTTTATTATTGGAGAGAATATCTTCGAAACGAAGATACAAAAAAGATGTGTTTCATAAAAAGGTGATATGTAATTAACGTTCTTGAAATTTGTATAATCGAATTTTGTAATGATTTCAAATTTTGCAAGATACCCCACTACCATCAATTAATTTTGAAAAATGAGCACTTACGTTACAAAGTCAATTAAAGAAGCTTTCAAGCTCCTTACATCCATGTGTCAAAGAAAGTAGGCTTCTGAAATACTATTTTTGCGAAATACGCTGCATACAAATTGATGTCAGAGTATTTTCAACGTACCTAATTCAAATATATAAAAATTAATTACTAGCCTAGTTAATTTTTTACTTATATTCGCTTTATGTTTAAAATTATTATTATAAACGAAATGATAATTAAATGGACACCCTAGCTGCAAAGAGGCGTTGATATACTTTATTGGGGACATTTTGAAAATGTGTGCCCCGACCGGGACTCGAACCCGGGATCTCCTGCTTACATGACAGACGCTCTATGCATCGGAGCCACCGAAGGCACAGAGGCCAGTGCGCCTGCAGGGACTTATCCCTTGCACGCTCCCCGTGAGACCCACATTCCCGACATGTCCACATCTAACCATTCGTAGTGCGCCTAATAGATGTTTGCACATCATACTCTTTACTCGTGGCAGATTAATCTACCAAGGTGCACTAGGGATGTGGACATGTTGGGAATGTGGGTCTCACGGGGAGCGTGCAAGGGATTAGTCCCTGCAGGCGCACGATCCTCTGTGCCCTCGGTGGCTTAGATGGATAGGGTGTCTGCTATAAAAGCAGAAGATGCCGGATTCGAGTCCCGGTGGGGGGCACAGAATTCCATTATGTCCCCAGTGATGCATATCAACGCCTCTTTGCAGTTAGGGTGTCCATTTAATTATCATTGCATTCTAGCGAAAGCTGCATTGCCATGAAGGGTAACTGCTCTTTCGGGAACAGATACTACCTTCATATATTGTTATTATACGTTTTACATCGAATTTTTGTTAGCGTATCACATGTATATTTTGTTAATTGAAAATGATAGAAAACTCATTTCTGCACTAGAATATCATTACAGTAATGATAAGCTGTAAATTCATGCTTAAAACATAACGTTTCCTTACACCATACACATAAAATGAACGACATTTCTTTAAGTAATATACACGACAGAGAACACAATATAAAACAAAATGCAGCAGGATTTCAAATTGTCACGGGTGATCCTCTAAATATCCTGATTTATGTCAAGCATTTTTAATTTCAGTACGTTGGTATGCTGTGGCGAAAATATCTGATTATGTACTAGTGATTGCAGCTGAATTAGTATTTCTCAAGCGGAAATTGCCATCAAAATCATTGAACAGAACTGGATCTGAAAATGTTCTCACAAATTTCTTCGAACATATGCCGTATACACATTGTGACTGCACCTGTACCTTCGAGTTTCTTGTCCTTAAGTATAATGCTCTTCACGGTTCTAAGAATCTAACAAGAGCTCTAAGAAAGTAACAATACCCCTAACAATCTAAGAATAATACAGACTTTTCTCCCTCACTGGGAATAAATGTCTTTTGACCAGGTCAGATTTTTGCTTACCAGATTTCGATGCTGTCACTAGGACATTAGGGGCTTCAAAAAGACTTCTCGAACTTGTGACCAAACCAGCCGATTCCACATGTGACCGATTCGTAGTATTAAATAATCCTCGTACGAAATCGCGCGGAATCGTACTGTCTTTATGAACCGTAGTTGAGAAAAAACAAACTGTTAACTACGTACGTCATTCCTTACGTCTTTCTTTCTAGTAATTTTGTTTAAATAAATACATTTTCAGTGCACATAATAACGTTAGTTGTTTGCTGCTGAGTGAAAGTCCCGCGCCAGCCGTCGGGACGAAAACGAACGCCCTTTGGAAGCGGTTAACGGCCGCTCCTCCTCTGACGCCTGGCGGACACTGGCACATAAAATCTTAATGGTGTCTCCGTGGCCGTGTTCCGCTGCCTTTCTCAAGCCACAATACAGCCGTTCACTCACCCCCGCTAACGTAAACTTTACACTGACAAGTGTTACTGCAAATATTGTTAATAATCTTTCTATGTTCAACAAAACATATGACCGGTGTAACCTAATGGACTTTACACTGCAAGGCGATGATTTGACGTGGGCTTCTACCCAAAGCACAGTGTGGATGAAGGGGCTCGATGTGCAAATTCGGTGGGGCACAGAGGATTGTACGATGTCTGATCTACCTGCTATCAGATCCATCCCCACCGCAGTAACACACCACAGCAGTCTCGGAACATTCCCTTATTTAGGCCCATTGTAAGAAAAACTGTCCCTGAAATTTTATTTTCAGTCGCCAAATCTGAAGGAGCAATTTTGAAATCTTTAAACATTTTTCTTTTAATTGCTTTTAGTGATGAGTGTGCCTTTCAATGTTTGTAATTTATATATTTTTTTATATTATCACGTGAATTTGCTTTGAAACAACATGGAAGCAAACTGGGACTGGCCAAGTGGCAGCCGTCCTTACTTTTGAAAAACTTGTTACGTAAATCACGAATTAGTGATCAAAACAAATTAAAATCTGTAGCAAATTTAAGGGGACGACACCGTGGTTCAGGTCGAAAAATATCGATTTTCGATTTTCATCATATTTCGACAGATTAAGGTTTTATTTAAGTACTCTGAAAAGCATTTTGCTGAAGAAAATTTTTGTGCGAACATTTAAAGAGCATTTTCCTGCCACGTGTGTTTATGTGCCACTCCCACTTTTCTGTCACCCACTTTTCTGCATATATTTTAGATCTTTATATTCACTACATTGCACGTTAGGGATTTTTTGTTTTTTACTCCCGAATTTGTTGGCTATCCTTGGAATGCACCGGTCGGTATTCTTTTGTTTGTGCTGTTTGTAAACAGCACGCTTTCAAACACGCGGTTAGTTTCGTTCAAGTGTGATTGCGAGTAGTTGTTATACTTACGTTTGCAGTGCCTGTTTACGTGTGTTTTGTTATCTTTATTGAAGATGACGAAACGTAAAGGCATTTTCAGAAAACGACAATTAGAGGAAACAAGTTTAGAAAGCTTTCTGTACCAGAGGTTATGTCACCTGGCAACGATGTTTCTAATTGTAATTCTTCAACATGTCCATCATCAAAGAAGCTCTCACCATTTCAAGAGAGTTACAACTAGTTTACTGTAAGTGACAAGGGCTGCAGTAACACTATTATAAATTTGAGAATATTATCAAATGTAATTTCTAAATTTGTACAATGTAGACAGTGTGGTGAGTCACAGAGTGTGAAAAATTGTGAGAGTGCCACTGGGAGAAAAGGCCTAGCAACTGCTTTGGATTCAATTTGCACTAAATGGTCAGCTGTGATTTCATTTATGAGTTCTTCAAAATCGGATGCAAGTGGCCCTTATGAAATCAATACTACACTCCTGGAAATGGAAAAAAGAACACATTGACACCGGTGTGTCAGACCCACCATACTTGCTCCGGACACTGCGAGAGGGCTGTACAAGCAATGATCACACGCACGGCACAGCGGACACACCAGGAACCGCGGTGTTGGCCGTCGAATGGCGCTAGCTGCGCAGCATTTGTGCACCGCCGCCGTCAGTGTCAGCCAGTTTGCCGTGGCATACGGAGCTCCATCGCAGTCTTTAACACTGGTAGCATGCCGCGACAGCGTGGACGTGAACCGTATCTGCAGACGACGGACTTTGAGCGAGGGCGTATAGTGGGCATGCGGGAGGCCGGGTGGACGTACCGCCGAATTGCTCAACACGTGGGGCGTGAGGTCTCCACAGTACATCGATGTTGTCGCCAGTGGTCGGCGGAAGGTGCACGTGCCCGTCGACCTGGGACCGGACCGCAGCGACGCACGGATGCACGCCAAGACCGTAGGATCCTACGCAGTGCCGTAGGGGACCGCACCGCCACTTCCCAGCAAATTAGGGACACTGTTGCTCCTGGGGTATCGGCGAGGACCATTCGCAACCGTCTCCATGAAGCTGGGCTACGGTCCCGCACACCGTTAGGCCGTCTTCCGCTCACGCCCCAACATCGTGCAGCCCGCCTCCAGTGGTGTCGCGACAGGCGTGAATGGAGGGACGAATGGAGACGTGTCGTCTTCAGCGATGAGAGTCGCTTCTGCCTTGGTGCCAATGATGGTCGTATGCGTGTTTGGCGCCGTGCAGGTGAGCGCCACAATCAGGACTGCATACGACCAAGGCACACAGGGCCAACACCCGGCATCATGGTGTGGGGAGCGATCTCCTACACTGGCCGTACACCACTGGTGATCGTCGAAGGGACACTGAATAGTGCACGGTACATCCAAACCGTCATCGAACCCATCGTTCTACCATTCCTAGACCGGCAAGGGAACTTGCTGTTCCAACAGGACAATGCACGTCCGCATGTATCCCGTGCCACCCAACGTGCTCTAGAAGGTGTAAGTCAACTACCCTGGCCAGCAAGATCTCCGGATCTGTCCCCCATTGAGCATGTTTGGGACTGGATGAAGCGTCGTCTCACGCGGTCTGCACGTCCAGCACGAACGCTGGTCCAACTGAGGCGCCAGGTGGAAATGGCATGGCAAGCCGTTCCACAGGACTACATCCAGCATCTCTACGATCGTCTCCATGGGAGAATAGCAGCCTGCATTGCTGCGAAAGGTGGATATACACTGTACTAGTGCCGACATTGTGCATGCTCTGTTGCCTGTGTCTATGTGCCTGTGGTTCTGTCAGTGTGATCATGTGATGTATCTGACCCCAGGAATGTGTCAATAAAGTTTCCCCTTCCTGGGACAATGAATTCACGGTGTTCTTATTTCAATTTCCAGGAGTGTAGATTAGCTTATGCCGTATGATCCATTGGCAAGGGGATGGCCGCAGGGAGAACATTTTGTTCAGTGATGAACTTATATCAACTACCAAATAAATTTGAAAAACTGACTGCAATATTAGGGAAAGCTGTATGTGCGGTCAGTGAGGAAAGTATGAAACTGGCTGCTAGGGAATCAGTGGAAGAAAATTATGTGTGTTTGAATATTGCAGTTGCACTTGATGGAAGTTGGCAGAAAAGAGGACATACTTCTCTGAATGGAGTAGTGACTGCCACATATGTAGACACCGGTAAAGTGAAGTGTTAGATGTGGAGATAATTTCTAAATATTGCAAATGCTGTAAAGTCAATGAACATAAAGAACACAATTGTCAGGCTAATTTTAAAGGAATAAGTGGTGGTATGGAAGTTCATGCAGTACAAATTTCATATCTCCATAGAAACATGAGGCATGTGGTACACCACATATTTGGGCAATGGTGACAGTAAGGCATACAACAATGTGGTGAACTCTAAGCCATGTGGAGATGCCATTATTAGCAAAATAGAATGTGAAGGCCATGTTCAAAAACGTTTGGGAACAAGGCTGAGAAAACTGACTATAGATATGAGAGGATAAAAATTAGAAGATGGAAAATTGTTGACCAGACAGAGTCAGTTAACTAAAACTGAAATAGAAACTTTGCAGGTATACTATGGGCAGGTAATTAGGAGAAATAAAGAAAATCTGGAGGCAATGAAGAGAGATGTTTGGGCCATATTCCTCCATAAGTCCTCTACTGACGATAAGCCATGTCATGGATTGTGTCCATCAGGAGAAAATTCGTGGTGCAAGTACAATAGGGCTCAGGCAACTGGAGAATCTTATTCTCACCAGTATTCTCTTCCTGCTGCTGTTATTACAGCAATTAAACCTATTTTCAGAGACTTGTCTCATCCTGACCTTCTAAAGAAATGTCTGCATGGACAGACACAACCCAAAAGAGTATTTCAACAGCATTATTTGGAACCGCCTCCTGAAACTGTATTTGTAGGCTTGCATACAATGAAGCTAGGAGTTCATGATACTGTTATTACATTCAGTTGTGGTAATACTGAAAAGTGTTGGGTACTGAAAAAGTTGGGAATTAATCCTGGTGAAAATATGATCACTGGGCTGCAACAATGCGACAAAATGCGGATAGCCAATACAGACAGGTCTGTATCTAATATGGCCAAGAAAGCAAGACAAACATCCAGGAAGGTGAAAAGGAAGCTGGAAGACCTGCTAGAAGCCAAAGAAGGATCATCATATGCAGCAGGACAGTTTTAATGAACTGTAAGTAACAAATTTCAGAAGTTTATTCTTTAAAGTCAATTTCCCACAAAGTAAAATTTTCAGTACATATGCCCCATTATATCAGAAACTATCATAGATAAATGAATGAAATTTTCCGAGACTCTGCATAACATAAAAAGCCACCTCTGGTACTACATTCATTAATATTCCCCCATTAGGAAGCTCACAAAAAATATTTTCTGCAGAAAAAACTTAATATTTTTTTAATAAAATTAAAAATGTATTTCTTAGAAACTATAAAACAGATAAAGTAGATTTTAGTTCAGTTAACTCTATTAGCATCATGTAATATACTGGTACAGTTAAAATATTAAGGTCCTGCATCAAATACTTTTTTCAGAAATGGGTCAAATACTTGCATAAATTAACATGGGTTAGATAGGCATGGTGTGGTCTCCTTAATGTTATTAAATTGACTGTATTTTATTTCTTTGAACAAAGCAACTACATTTAAAGATGGTGTTATAAGCCAAAGCAATTTCTTAGATTGAATGTCTCCCTCTCTCTACTATGAAGCAATCTGTAATAATAATGAATTTACTTATCGTATCTTTTACTCAATTATTAAACAAACAAGCAATTTCACTTCCAGACTGTCATTACACAACAAACATGACCAGAAACCAGGACTGGTGATGACATGGGGCAGAAATTTTTGGAGAATTAGTTTGCACATCTGCTACTTTTTTTTTTTCAAAGTAAGTTGACTGTAACCTCTTACATCTTCTGAGATCAAACAAACAAGTCTATAAAATTAGTGCTTGCCTTGCATTGCGTGCTGTACGGCTCATAGTACTGTTGCTACAACAATTTCGGTCGGCTCTTCATGTCCCCAGTCATGGACTTCCTTACTGATAGCCACGTCACAAGCAGCAGCCATCTTTACTCGTCGAGGCGTCGGCCGAATTCCATCATAAAATTATTTGGATAATCTTGCTTTCCGAATTGATACATACTAGAGACGACTTTGGGGCATAAAAGCCGCTACAGTCCGAATATTTGGTTGCACTTTTTTCTCAATTTTAGCACCATATAAGCACCACTTTAGCGGACCTGTCACAGCCCGATACACAAGCTGTGAAGGCTCCCACGCAACTGCCTTTCTTTCCACCGTCTTTTCCCTTGGCGCTTCTCTCGCCAAGGTCACCTCCACAACTGGTCACGTTGAAACCCTTTGTACTTCCCCCTCATCTTATTCTGTACATTTGTTTAACATATTAACCATGAAAATTTGCCCTGAGGTGGTTACAGTCAGTACAATTTTTTCATTGAATGGCAATAACATTTTCCTTATCGTTAATTAACAATTGGGTATGAAGTAATTCTTTTATGTCAAAGACCTTTTCATACAAACATAACACTTTTACACATTCATTTGCTGACTTCTTTTACATCTCTCTGTAACACCTAATAATGATCTTTCAACTTACCAATACCCTAAATCAAAGTTAAAAATTATTTTAAGAATTTATTTAATTTTTAATGGTGGCATCACATACTGTCGGTACAAACTCAGGAAAGTTTGTATAATATTCCCTTGAAAACCCTACACGGCGTGTATTTATCCATTTTGGACGAATGAAAGCTGTCTCGAATGTCAAGGGTTTCGTCCGCAATATTGGACATGGTAATGTGTTGTGTTTTTGGTATTCCATATGTTTGTCCTCATTCTGTAGACTGATACTTAACATTTCCCTTTTAGATTTTCTATCTTCCCTACCTGATTCATACTTTCTAAATTCCATGCTGCAATTCGCAGAATGCTACCCTTCCGTTGGCTAATCAAATTTTTCTCATGTTTACCTTTCCCTCAGCAGTCGTCTCTCCGGAATTTATGACAGTTGTGTCTTGTAGCACGGAATGTGTTGACATTTCTGAGTATTCTAAGACTCTTCAGAAAGTGGAGCTCGCAGCTGGCTATTGCAGAAGAAGGGCACATCAGCCTGTTCGCCCCTGTGAAGAATACAACTCAGTAACATCGTTACCATCACATAAAAGTGCGAATCAAGCACTCAATGGCATCAGACGAAAATATATGAGACCTTATTTTCGTCCCTTACTTTAAACTATGTAAGATGAGACTTCAACATTAATTATTTTCATTACGTTGGTGGAGCCAATATAAGCTGAATACTTTGTAGGAGGTCAAATAAATGCTTGATTTTATTCTAGATGAGCGTCAGGCTCCCTACAAGTTAATAATTTCACGAAATGAAGTCCAGTCCAGAGTCTACCGATGTGCCTTAACTAATATCGCTGAAAATATCTGAACTCATGTAAATGTGAATTACTGAAATCCTCAAACTCAAAGTAAATAATGATTTAAAATGATTTAGTAGCCACTGCTATGAATGAAATCTCCAAAATAACTTAACAATTGAATCTGCCGCTTAATGGCGGCCAATTGTTGCCCGTCAGCGATAAAGACTTTTGGGCGTCATAGCAGCAGAAAAATACTAATTAATCTTTCTCTGCAAGTGAAACATTGAGATGAGGTGCCTATATTACCTTGAAATAATAACATGAGCTAGATTTTATACATATAATTTAAGCAATACTTTACATACACATCTTAACATCGTCTAGGAGAGAAAACAACACGACATCTGAAAGCGTTAAGCATATCCACAATCTCTAACGAACAAAAGAAGCAGAATAAGATGTGTTCTGTTCATCGTATATATAACTACACAAAGGCACCAATATTTTATTTCTATATATTTTTCACTACGATATTGATCATCAGCGATGAAGTCCTTTCGTATCCGAGTATTTACGTTACAGGTTTTCATAAATTGTGGTGTCACCGCCAGACACCACACTTGCTAGGTGGTAGCTTTAAATCGGCCGCGGTCCATTAGTACATGTCGGACCCGCGTGTCGCCACTGTCAGTGATCGCAGACCGAGCGCCACCACACGGCAGGTCTCGAGAGACTTACTAGCACTCGCCCCAGTTGTACGGACGACGTAGCTAGCGATGCACACTGACGAAGCCTCGCTCATTTGCAGAGCAGATAGTTAGAATAGCCTTCAGCTAAGTCAATGGCTACGACCTAGCAAGGCGCCATTAGCATTACATAGCTTGTATCTAAAGAGTCTCACTTGTATCATCAAGAGCGATGTACCACAAGGATGGATTAAAGTTAAGTATTCCAGGAGCTACGTACTTTTCTTTATAGCATTCATTACGTATCCTGTTTCAGACCTATCTACTAGCCTGCGTGAGTTAACGCGTGCCTTTCGGCTACTTCCAAGTGGCGTGGTTGTCTTTCTACGCCACAACAGTTGGCGATGGGAGTAAAAGCGGTCTTCTTCTTTGTACTTGCTTTGCTTACATTTCCTTGTGTCATAGCTTCGCCACAATCTCCAGATGTACTGTCCGAATTTTATCGCTTGCAGAATCAGCAGACGCAGGCGTTATTGGATGCCCTTGGACAGCTCGTTCAGGGTCAACGTGCACTGAAAAATGATGCGGCAGCCGCCGCTTCACCGCTACCACAGCCACAACATGCTGTTGCACCTCAATTCAGACCCTTTGATGCAACCCACGAGTCCTGGCAAGAGTGGTCCCGTCAATTCGCCTTCCACCTCGCCGCATACAGAATTCAAGGTAATGAGCGGCAGCCGTTTTTGCTTTCTGGTGTCGGTGTGTCCACCTACCGAGTGAAAGTGAAGTTGTTTCCCCGGCGCGAAGTAGCAACTCTGTCCTACGAAGAAATTTTGTCGGCGTTAGATGCCTATTTCAAAGAAACAGTAAATGTCGTTGCAAAAAGGTATACGTTGTTTCGTACAAAACGTACGGCCGGTCAGACTAATAGGGAGTGGGTTGCAACATTGCAAGGCCTTACTCGGAATTGTGCTTTTGAGTGTGAATGTGGAATCCCTTATTCAGATACAATGGTACGTGATGCAATTGCGCAGAACGTTTCTGATGTTCGTATATGGGAACAGATTTTGAAACTAGTCAATCCCTCCCTTCAGCAAGTGATAGACATATTGGATAGGCAAGACACACTTGACTTTGCTCAGGAATCATTTGAAACTTCGCCAGCCGTGTGTCACATTAACCGGCCCACCGGGCGCGCTGCCCGGAACGATAAACAGCCCTCGCGCTCGTCCGTGCAGCTGCCGCCTAGCTCTCCACGTGTGCCGCGTAAGCGAGCAAATGCAGTGAAATCATACCCGCGGTGTGCCACTAGACATTCGCGTGACAATTGCCTGTCACGCCAAGCTATTTGCTTTTACTGTCATAAGAAAGGACATGTTCAAAGTGTTTGCCAGAAAAAGCTCCGATCAGACAATCACAACCATTCCTGGCCCTTTGCTTCACGCCGGAATCGAACCATGGACAATCAGGCTCGTGAACCTTCGCCCATGGACATTCATGTAGTTAATTCCACTCCGTCCAGTGCCACTTTCTCTAACAGTGACTGTGTTCGTCCCACAAAACGTGTGCGTCGACGTCGCCGGAAATCCCGTCAGGTCGCAAGTGCTTCTGTACCAGTATCAGTTCAAATTTCACGAGAAAGTCGCTCATGTCGTCAGCAGGACAATAAACTTTTTGTACACTTGGACTTTGAAGGCAAAGTGATACCATTCCAGCTCGATACCGGAACTGCAGTTTCGTTGATCAATCACGCCACGTACAAACAACTGGGCAAACCTCCGTTGCGTGCCGCAAATGTTCAGCTCACTAGTTATTCAGGACAGCATATCCCTGTGTTAGGACAGTGCACTCTTCTTGCAACATACAAGGGACAAACAAAACTTGTGTCATTTTACGTTCTTCGTTCTTCTTCTGCAGTGAACTTGTTTGGTTTAGATTTATTTCAGTTGTTTAACTTGTCAATAGTCAATCGGGTCCTATCAGTGAATCAGACTGTGCCTTCCGCCAGTGTTTCTCGTCTATGTGAAGAATTTGCAGACACTTTTGCACCGGGCCTTGGTTGCGCTACGGACTATGAAGCACATTTGGAACTGAAAGTAAACGCGCAGCCGAAATTTTTCAGAGCGCGCAATGTTCCCCACGCTTTGCGTGATGAGGTCGCAAGAACATTACACGATTTCGAATCACAAGGTGTAATTGAACGTGTGCAGGCTTCTCTCTGGGCCTCACCCTTAGTAATTTTGCCAAAACCTTCCGGAAAACTGAGACTTTGTGTGGACTTCTAGGCAACAGTGAATCCACAACTAGTGATTGCCACGTTTCCTTTACCCCGCCCGGAAGATCTTTTTGATAAACTGTGCCCGGGTAAATACTTTTCGAAATTGGACCTAGCGGATGCGAAAAAGATGGATCGCATGATCGCCCTATTGCCTTTGCGGCAAAATTGCTCTCGTCTGCGCAAAGAAATTATTCACAGCGTTGGCTCGCGGGGCGCATTCTTCGCTGCCTCGGCCGCGCTATGTATTTGGTTTTGGGGGCCTCTGGTGAGGTGCGTCGGCATCTCAATCAGCTGCGCCTCTGTCGTCGCCTGGGTTCTGCCGCTCCCCGTCTGCTTTCAGCGACGGTGCCGTCCGGTCAGCGCCCTGGGGACCCATCTACTGGCTCGCCTCATCCCCAGGTGTTACCGACGCCGCCTTCCATTTTGCCCCATGGCGACGCGCCGCCGCCGCCGCCTGTTCTCCCGCCGGCGACGCCCGCAGTGGACGCTTCGCTGCAGCCGCACAGCGCCTCCCTGGGTCACGCGCCGCCGGTCGCTTCCCGTGACCACATGTCCTCCGCCGTAGAACTCTTGCCCGTTCCGGACCAGATGTCGTCTTCGCCCGTCGGGTGCCCCGACCACATGGAGGTCGACCCTTCGGCCCCTCCTGTATCTCTAAGGGCGCATACACCGCATGTTGACGTGCACCCTGGACTAGGTTTTCAGGCGTTTCCTAGCTCCCCTCGGACCGAATGGCAGGGTGCGGGTGGCACAGCCTCTCCTGTTGTTAGGCTCCCCACCTCATCGCATACGTCAACATGGGGTCGTCCCCACGGCGGGCGGAAGCCTTATAACACGACCGTTCGCCGATTTGCGGGGGAGGAATGTGGTGTCACCGCCAGACACCACACTTGCTAGGTGGTAGCTTTAAATCGGCCGCGGTTCATTAGTACATGTCGGACCCGCGTGTCGCCACTGTTAGTGATCGCAGACCGAGCGCCACCACACGGCAGGTCTCGAGAGACTTACTAGCACTCGCCCCAGTTGTACGGACGACGTAGCTGGCGATGCACACTGACGAAGCCTCGCTCATTTGCAGAGCAGATAGTTAGAATAGCCTTCAGCTAAGTCAATGGCTACGACCTAGCAAGGCGCCATTAGCATTACATAGCTTGTATCTAAAGAGTCTCACTTGTATCGTCAAGAGCGATGTACCACAAGGATGGATTAAAGTTAAGTATTCCTGGAGCTACGTACTTTTCTTTATAGCATTCATTACGTAACCTGTTTCAGACCTATCTACTAGCCTGCGAGAGTTTAACGCGTGCCTTTCGGCTACTTCCAAGTGGCGTGGTTGTCTTACTACGCCACTATATAAATATTACTAATATAGTTCTTCACAAATGCCTTTTAAGTCTTGTCTGTTTTATGTTATGGACTATTTTTATATTCATTCGCTACGGTCGCAGGTTCGAATCCTGCCTAGGGCACGGATGTGTGTGATGTCCGTAGGTTACTTAGGTTTAATTAGTTCTAAGTTCTAGGCGACTGATGACCTCAGAAGTTAAGTCGCATAGTGCTCAGAGCCATTTGAACCATTTTTATATTCATTGCACATGTACTGTCTGTAAAAATCGCCTAAGGGACACTACAACCTACACAAGATCCGGGTGATTCTGGAGGAACACTTTTCAAGAAGGTTATTTACTGATGAATAATGGCAGCTACTTTTTTTACTTGATGGTGAAAACGAAGGACCTTTGGAGGTCTCTTGGTGTTTGGCAGCGAAAAAGAAAAATCATTATTATAAAGCTGTGAATCATTCTTTGTGGATGGAATTCTGAAGAACTCATGCAAGCCGTTTGGACAGTTGTTTACACAGAGTGATTCACTGATGATGTTACAAATTTCCAGTAGAAAAAATGTGTTTCACAGTAACAAACACAAACAAGTGCTAAGGCTCTTCAGATTTTAGAGCCCATGTTTACTACACAATTTTTTGTTGTTTTGGTCCATACTGTTTCCTCCGAAAATATGGAAAGAAAGAGCTTGCAGCAGAAAAGGTCCACTGTCAGGTGCATCATACCTTTCAACTTCGTCGTTTCTGGACCAGTGTCCATTATCTCAGAATGACGCATTTACCCTTTTCCATCTTCCCTGAAAGCTTGTAAGCTCATCCTAAGACCTCCCAGTACTTCACACTGATGGTGGGAAACAAACACTGTTCCAGCTTTCTAGACTTTGCTACCAACGCCTGAAAAGTAGGGTTATTTTTTGAAGCTGTTAAGATCAACACGTCTAGATAGAACCGCGTATCTCTCGTAAAGTCCTTTCCTTCCCATCAACTAAAAGTTTGTTTGCTGAAACAGCAATTGTGTATTTCTACTATAATTTTAATCAATGTTTGTGGAATGAAGTTCAGTGTTACAGCTATGAGACATGATCAAATGCTCGTTTCTCCCTCTACCATTCTGAATAGTTTTTGCAACCATTTTAGGTCTTCCACTGCATTTGGTCAAAACGTTTGACGCCGACCAGTACCACTGCAGGAGGTGGAGCTTCCTACTTGATCAACAGGCTTTCAGCTTCCGAGTGGCGCCTGCATGTGATTTGAGGGTGTTAACCTGTGAAGTGTCGTCCCCGCTACGTACCGCCGAGAACGGACCATGACGGACCCTTCCTGGGCTTGTAACGCCATAGCTCTGGTCAGTGACTCTAACGTACACATTACTTGAGCTCTTTATCGTCCACAAGGCACAATTGGCCGCCTCGCCGGAAGACGTGTGTGACTCACATGTGAAACTTTGTCATCCGATGCATTACCTCATATGAACGAAAAGCAGTTATTTCAGTACGATCTGACTTCCTTATTCCTTGACCTGTTACGAGGACTACTGAATATTCTATTAGAACGGCTAATTGCGAGGGTTAATGCAACTGTTCCTGTTCCGTTCACCCTGAAATCACAGGCGGAAACCAATCTTAACTGACTTAAAATAACATCAGGTGGGTGCCTTGTTCGAGGTACACGTGTTGAAACACACGCCAACATCTTCCCATGTTTCCTTTCTTAATCTACCTCTTTGTCGTCTGTTGTCAGATTGAGTTTTCACATTAGTTGGATTAGAAAGGAAATGAGGAACCGGATTATCATTTATCAAACATGCAGACCTAAAGAAATCAATGGCGCACTTCTCTGAGAGGTTGGTTATATTCGCAAGCGTTTAGCAAGTAGCAAAATCTAGTAAACAATTTAGAAAAGCTAAAATGTACCGTATGAGAGGAGTCTGACAAATTTCTCTCGGTACCATCACATTTTCAGAAAAATATCAATCACACAATCTTGAAGACAGCAAGAACAATCAAGTGTGTATATTGTCAAACAATCAGTATAACATTTATCCAAGTTCGCGAGAAGAATAATACATAGAACGAAAAAAAAAAAAAGAAATTTGAGAAGTTGTTAAAAAGTGATCACCTTGGTTTTAGGAAAAGTAAATGAACCGGAGAGGCATTGCTCATATTTTCGTTGATAATGGAAGAAAGACTTAAGAAAAATCAAGACATTTTCATAAGGCTTTCCAGGCTAAAAAAATGGTCGACAGTCTAAACTAGGTGTAACCTAGAGCAAAGACGTTTAACATACATTATGTGCACGAGAAGAAGAAGACGAAGAACGAACTACTTGGATTAAAAAGGATATGAGGCAGGGATGCAATCTTTTGTCCCTAACCGTTTGATCTATGAATATACATCGAAGAATAATGATAGTAACAAATTAAAAGTTCAGGAGTGTGTTTCGATGATTACATCAATATCCTCAGTGAATGTGAGGATGAACTGCAAGGCTTATTAAGTGGACGGAACTGCTACAGAGCTCAGAATGGGATTGAAAGTAAACCGAAAAAAGAAGAAAGTATAGACGAGTAGCAGAAATGATATTAGCGACAAATGTATCAGAAATGGTTACTACGAAGTAAACGCGGTGACTGAATTCTGTTACCTTCGAACAAAATAACATATGGTGGACGAAGCAAGGAGGACATATAAAGGAAGAAAGCACAGGCAAAAAAAGACATACTTGGCGAACATGCGACGGAGGCGTGGTGCTGTATATGGATACTGATGGATACTGAAAATCAGGTGGATTTAACGGTTCTCATCAGCAAAATGAGGGGGGGGGGGGGGGAGGGGGGGGCAGCGAGGTGTAGAGAATATGTGGAAAATAATGTCAAGAAGGAGGAACAGAATGAAACGACATGCGTTAAGATAACATGGAATAACGTGCACAGAACATGAGAGTGCTGTAAGGGGGTCAGATCTTTGGGGAAAGACAGAGAGTGGAATGCATCCGACAAATAACGCAAGTACTATTTTGAGATGAAGAGGTCGACACTACAGAGGTCAGTTCGCATATAATATCAGCCACTCAGTGTAATTTTTGATTTAGGGGACTGATGACCTCAGATGTTAAGTCCCATAGTGCTCAGAGCCATTTGAGCCATTTTTGTGATCCCGGGAGGCGGTTGGAGCGGCTACTGCTTGTACTTGAGGGTGCCGTCGGAGTGTCAGGCGTTCCACACTCTTCACGTCTAATTGTGACAACGTCCAGCATGCCCTACATCTGTCTGGTGATTTAACTGTTAGGCCTACTTTTATTTTCTCATACTTTGCTCTAGGCTTCCACTGTTTCACAAGCAGGTGGAGTGCAGGACCCCAGGCTTTGCTAATATGGTACGTGGAGTCACCGTTGTTTCCTTTGATTTTTGTTTCAGTGGATTCTGACAATCACAAAACTTCTAGGTCTTTCTCAGTGCCTTCGTTTGCTGTTTTTCCCCTTTTCTTAAAGACTTCATTCGTCTGACTGGTTTGACGCGTCTCGCCACAAATTCCTCTCCTGTGCCAACCTCTTCGCCTCAGAACAACATTAGTAACCTACGTCTTTAATTATTTTCTGGATTCATTCTATTCTCAACCTTCTTCTACAGTTTTTACCCTCTACAGTTTGGTATCATGGAAGTTATTCCCTAATGTTCTTTCATCCTGATGCGATTCTTCAATTTCTCCATGCGTATTTTATGACGAAATAAATCTCGGATGAACAGCCTGGTATGAGTGTGCATAGGACACAATATTTGCCCGCATCTCGTGGTCGTGCGGTAGCGTTCTCGCTTCCCACGCCCGGGTTCCCGGGTTCGATTCCCGGCGGGGTCAGGGATTTTCTCTGCCTCGTGATGGCTGGGTGTTGTGTGCTGTCCTTAGGTTAGTTAGGTTTAAGTAGTTCTAAGTTCTAGGGGACTTATGACCACAGCAGTTGAGTCCCATAGTGCTCAGAGCCATTTGAACCATTTTTTGACACAATATTTTAGCAATCGACCACGTTGCCATCGTCAGGTGCGCTGATGTACATCACTCATACCAGGCTGTTCACCCGAGATTTATTTCGTTCTTTCATCCTGTTCACTCTTCTTGTCACTGTTCTGCATTTATTCCTTTCCTCGCCGATTCTTCGGAGAACCTCTTCATTTCTTATTAGTCCACCTAATTTTCATCATTCTCCTGTGGCATCACACCTCAAATGTTTCGAGTCTCTTCTGTTCCGGTTTTCCCACAATCCAAGTTCCATTACTGTACAATGCTACGTATGCTCAAAACGTACGTACTCAGAAATTTCTTCCTCAGATTAAGGCTTATGTTTGATACCAGTAGACCTCCCTTGGCCAAGAATAGCCTCTTTGCTAATCTTCCTTTTTATGTCCACCTTGCTCCGTCAGTCATACGCTATTTTGCTGCCTAGATAATTTTCTTTGGTCTTTTTACGATTTATTCTCAATTCACATTCTCTACTAATTAGATTGTTCATTCCATTCAACAGCTCCTGTAATTGTTTCATTTCCTCGGAGAATAGGAATGTCATTAGCGAATCTTAACATTGATATCCTTTCATATTGAATGTTAATCCTACTCATGAATGTTTCTGTTATTTCTGTCACTACTTCTTCAAGGTAGAGTTTGAACTCTACACGCGAAAGACTACATCCCTGTCTTACACCTCTCTAATCTGAGCTCTTAGTTCTTGGTCTTCCAGTCTCATTGTTTGCTGTGTGTTCTTGTGCGTGCTTTATATCACCCGTATCTCCCTGTAGCTTACTGCCATTCTCCTCAGAATTTCGAACGTCTTGCGCCATTTTACACTGTCGAATACTTTTTCAGGTCGACATATCCTATGAATGTGTCTTGATTGTTCTTCAGTCTTTCTTGCATTACCAACCGCAACGTCGGAACAGCTTCTCTAGTGACATTAACTGTCCTAAACTCAAACTTATAGTCATCTAACGGATCTTCCTTTGCTTTATGCACATTAAAAATGTGAATGGTATCAGTTTCTGTTACATGAGGTTGGCTTCCATTGTGTTACCTCACAACATCACTGTCGAGCTCCTTGAACTATACCTGCTCCTTTTTTAAGCTCAATAAGAAGGAAGCAGCGTTAGGTGTTTTATTCCTTTTTTACAAACTAAGTTAGCTCGTTCATAATAGAAACGTTCTGAAAATACACAAACTGGAAGAAGTCTTTGCAGTAGCCTCTCAGTACTGAAGCATATTTACAAGTATGTTATTTACATATGTAATAAAACAATAACGTAACATCAACTTTTGTACTACAATATTTTTATTCAGCTGCCAATCAGTGCCAGTTTACCCAAAGGTCGTACATAACAGTAAATCATTGCCTTATTAATTGATATAAATACAACTTATGGCGGAAATACAATCTTCCAAAATGTTTTTAGTGAAAAGAGCAATCAATATGTCGAGCAGCTCCAACAATTTGTAATTTGAAATTTAATATTAACTGAATAAAATCAGGGAAAGTTTCTATCCTTCCTTCTGGAGTCACTTGGCATTTTACACAGTTTGTAAATGAAATCATTTGATAGCCCCCTCGTGCAACGTAATTGTTGGTCACATAATGGAAAAGCACCCATTCCAATCGTATCACCAGGTGGTGCATTTACATCTGGTGAGTTAGCAGTCAAACTTCGTAAGCCACCCTCCGGTCCCGTAATGGGCTTGGCATGCATCCGCTGCCCCTATTAGCACCCGCCGGCCCGACTGCAGGAAGCGGTCGCTCCTCGTTACACTCAGTTCGCCCACATCGCTGTTTGCAAATTCTCGTCAGCCACTCCAAACAGCGCCGTCCGCAATTAGTCCCCCGTGTGCGCCGTCGCCTGCAGCAGTAACTGACCACAGGCCGTGCTGTGGCCGCAGGTTTGCCTCGGCGACCCGCCGTGTTCCATCCCTGCTGCCGACATTACGTAAACCGCTGGCCTGCTCCCTGCTGATCACACGACACTGCACTGGTGCAACAGGCCACTGACCACAGGCCACAGGTTATAGACACAAGGCAGAGGTGTAAGAGACCAAACTGGGAAGGACAAAGTATTCATGTGTAGTAAGCATATCGTTCTCTGTGTCTAAACAACAGAATGAAATGGTTCCGAGTATCGCGAATAAGGGTACATTACATTATACAGTGAAGTGCCAAATAAACTGGTATAGGCGTGCGTATTTAAATACAGAGATATGTAAACAGACAGAATACGGCGCTGCGGTCGGCAATGCCTACGTCCATATAAGACAACTAGTATATGGCGCAGTTGTTAGATCGATTACTGCTGTTACAATGGCATGTTATCAAGATTTAAGTGAGTTTCAACGTTTTGCAGCAGTCGGCGCACGAGTGATGGGACACAGCATCTCCGAGGTAGCAATGAAGTGGGGATTTTCCCATACGACCATTTCACGAGTGTACCATCAATATCAGGAATCCGGTAAAACATCAAATCTCAGACATCGCTGAGGCCGGAAAAAAATCCTGCAAGAGCTGGACCAACGGCGACTGAAGACAATTGTTCAAGGTGACAGAAGTGCATCCCTTCCGCAGATTGCTGCAGATTTCAATACTGAGCCATCAAAGAGTGTCAGCGTGCGAATCATTGAACGAAACATGATCGATATGGGCTTTCGGAGTCAACGGCCTACCCATGTAGCCTCGATGAGGCCACAATTCGAAGCTTTACGCCTCGCCTAAGCCCGTCAACACAGACATTGGACTGTTGATGACTGAAAACATGTTGCCTGGTTGGACGAGTCTCATTTCAAATTGTATTGAGCAGATAGAATCCATGGACCCTGCATCTCATTGGGGGACTGTACAAGCTATTGGAGCCTCTGTAATGTTGTGGAGCGTCTGCAGGTTGAGTGGTATGGGACTCCTGATACGTCTAGATACTACTCTGACAGGAGACACGTACGTAAGCATCCTGTCTGATCACCTGCAACCACTCATGTCCATTGCGCATTCCGACGGACTTGGACAATTCCAGCAGGACAATGCGACACTCCACAAGTCCAGAATTGCTACAGAGTGGCTCCAGGAACACTCTTCTGAGTTTAAACATTTCCGCTGGCAACCAAACTCCCCAAACATGAACATTATTGAGCATATCTGGGATGCATTGCAAGTTGCTCCTCAGAAGAGATCCCCACCCACTCGTATTCCTACGGATTTATGGACAGCCCTGTAGGATTCATGGTTCCCTCCAGTACTACTTCAGACATTAGTTGAGTCTATGGCACATCATGTTGCGGCACTTCTGCATGTTCAAGGGGGCTCTACACGATATTAGGTAGGTGTTGGTTGGTGGGATTGAAGGGACCAGACTGCGACGGTCATCGGTCCCATTTTCCAAAATTTCATACACCCACACAGAATAAAAACGAACAATGGAAAAGACGGCAGACGACACAGGACAAGAAAGACTTAGAGACCAGACAAAAGGAATTAAAATCACACAGAGTGTCACAGTCGTTGGCCAACCATACAGACAAAAAAGGAAAAGCCAACCACCGAGAAACACATTAAAAACTCAGTCTAAAATCGTAGGCCAAAGGCCAGACTCAACACAAAAAAAGACAAACACTTAGATTGAGTGACAAAAACCCCTGGCAGAATAAAACGCAAAACTAAGCCTGTCATGGCAGTGTCATCTGTTAAAAGGGCAGGGAGCGTATCAGGCAGCGTAAATGTCTGCCTGAGCACAGCTAAAAGGGGACAGGCCAACAAAATGTGGACCACCGTCAAAGCCACCCCGCGACATAGAGGGGGGTCCTCACGGCACAGTAAATAACTGTGCCTCAGCCGGGTGTGGCCAATGCGGAGCCGACAAAGGACAACTGAGTCCCTGTGAGTGGCTCGCATGGATAACCGCCACACAGTCGTCGTCTCCTTGATAGCATGGAGTTTATTGGGTGTGGTCAGATCGCGCCATTCAGCGTCTCAAAGAGCGAAAACTTTGCGGCGTAAGAATGCTCGCAAATCAGTCTCCGGGAGGCCAACGTCTAAAGATGGTTTACTGGTGGCCTGTTTGGCCAGGTGGTCTACATGTTCATTGCCTGGTATCCCAACATGGCCTGGGGTCCACACAACGGTGCTACAACAGTGGCAGGTGTATCAGTTTCTTTGGCTCTTCAGTGTTTTTAAATATTTAAAATATATACCACCATCTGTTTTTTATTTTTACTGACATAAAACCTCGCAAGGTATTATCCAATGTTAAATAGAAATCTTTTGCTGAATTGACTGTTGTAAACGTTCAGTTTCACATATGCCTATTGAAAATATGTGACATACTTTAATAGACCGTTTGTCACGCCAATAAAATTAAGTGCATTATTTGGTCGTTATATTACACAGATAATAATAATAAAACGAGTTTTCTGATTACTCAGTTTATTGTTTAACATATATTTCATAGCTGCGGCCTCAGTGACAGCCATCTGCTGCATAGGCCATACTGGAATCTCCAGCCACCAGCGGCAGACTAGAGGATGCCCAGAGGTCGCTGCATCATCCGAAGCAGAGGCTGGCGAATCGTGGTCTGGCATGTTGACCACACGCTGATCCTGTAGGCAATTCCCATGTGGCAAATCTGTGATGCGTGTGGTTCACACTCTTCCCTGAGAGTGCTCTGTCCCTCTCTGGCCTGTGCTCCCATTGTTCCATCAGATGGACCCTGGTTTCGGGTGTCGTAATGGCAGACGTCGTGAATTACACTGATTTTGGATCACAAGTTTGGTAGGACACCTGGTCCATACGATGCCGAATTATCTGAGCAGCTCATGCCCTGAACTGGAATGGTGTTGGTGGGCTCAAGAACAACAGATCAGTGGCAGCTTCTGTCCTGGACCCTGGTGTCAGTTGTGGTCACAGAACTGCTGTCATTATGCCAGGTCACCAATAGGCGTTGTTGAGTCCTGTCTAGTGAAACTTCCTTAATGTTATGAGACCAACGGATGTAGTTTTGTGTCCAATTGTCTTACACTTTGCCGCTGAGCTTTCTCGCACAGAAGTGTCGATGTCGCATTTTTGGTGACCGACTGACCGTGTCAAAAAATTTACGCCTTGCGGCTGGGTCGTGTCGACACATCGCTTCGCTGAAGCAATGCTGGGCTGTGGTGAGACAAAATTTGACGTAGTTCTTTTGTAGCTTGGATAAGAAACCACAGAATGAATATACATTGTAAATGGCAGTTCGTGTTGTTTTTGAGGCCATATCAGTGACACACCATCTCGAATTTTACGCCGCCCTCCACTAGCTTTTGTACCACTGAGATAAGAGATATATGACGTTTACACCGCTCTCAAGTAAAACCTGCGTTTCTAGTTTAAGAGAAAATATCACGGTTGCTTACTACCAAAGAAAATACTACATCACTGAAAACAATAAGTGACCAACCTGGGCCAAGTCTCTCACACACAGGCAGAGAGCCCAAATATAATTTGCTATCACCAATTTTAATGTACCTCAACCTGCTATTTTGATATTAACAATGGAAAATATATATAATGTTTTAATATAATAACAAAAACCGCACGACCACAATACAAAGGTTAGCCACTGCAACACAGTGACCAAACCTGAAGCTCTGTGCATAAGCGAAACTTTAATTGTTAACAGAAAAGGAATGAAGGATTGTTAGAAAAATTCTTGGCCGAGAAAACACGGAGGGCGGATGCAGACTGAAATCCTGAACCGTCAGTCTTCTGACTGGTGTGATGAGGTCTCTCAGGAATTCCTGTCCTGAGCCAACTTTTTAATCCAGAGTAACAACTGTACAATACATTCTCAATTATTTGCTGGGTGTATTCCTTCTTCCTCTACAGATTTTACCCTCTACACCTCCCTCCATCACTATGGAAGTTATCCCGTGACGTCATAACAGATGATCTGACGTCCTCTCCCTTCTTCTTGTCAGTGTTTCCCGTATGTTCCTTTCCTCGCCGATTCTGTGGAGAACCTTCCCATTCCTTACCTGATTGGTCTGCTTAATCTATCGAAACATACTATGAACTGAAGTCCCTCGTCGTGATTTTCTCTCTATCTGTGATCGCCAATCTCGGGAAGTGCTGTAGGAATTTTTGTACGGTTTTCACTAACAGACTGATTCACGAAGATTTGTGCATATAATTTATAAATATTTCGTGCAAATTGTCCGAATCATGATGAATTAAACTTCCCCGCCGGGTTTTTCCACCTGGGTGTGGAGGCAAATCCCAGGAACTACTGCAGAGATTCTGATACAGTTTTCACTTATAGATGGACTGATTCACGTGGAAAGCTTTTGTGTACAATTTCTTCCCACTACGCTTCCCAAGTCTTCCGGCCGTAGCCGTAGCCGTAGCCATGCCATCATCTGGTTGTCTAAGTCAACCCTATATAAAATGCACTTCTAAAGCTCTCAGTGTCAAAATGTGAAAACAAAATTATTTTGATATGAATTCCTCGTCTTACTTTAAAAATCTCATTACCAGACTCTCTGCTTCTCTTATGCATGAGGCCGCGCACCCATAAAAGCGTTCCTTTCGCAAGGTGGTAAATACCGGCCACGCCAGCGGCCTCTCTGTGCGTCACCAGTAAACGTGTGTACGACTGAAATGTTTCCGAACTAGCGGTACATGGAGGATCTGTGGTAGCATGGATAAGAGAAGCAGAGAATATGTTGTTGGTATTTTTAAAGTAAGACTAGGACTTTGTCAGAATAATTTTATTTGTTTTTACATTGTGACCTTGCGTTCATTTTATGTAGGAATAGCTTAGACAGCAAGATGACGGGAGCTTCACTCCAGAAACGAGTTGTTGTGGCTTATGTTCGTAAAGTTATTGGTTGAATGCAGAATATTTATAGCGATTACCTTAACAACCGCTACCTCCGGTCCTTAAGATGGAAGATATTGGAATATACAAGAAAAATTAAGGATATGCTATTGAAAGAAAAAGTTGAAACGGACTTGAGAGAGCTCAGAGAGAAGCAGTGCAAGCAGTAGAGAGAAAACTATTCACTCAAAAGGTAAACTGTTGGGCTGTCAAGCCACAGAGAGACGTTTAAAAAAATGAAAAATAGTCGACTGAAGAAGGAAATATAGCCTACGGAAAGAAAATTATTGTTAATCAACATTAAATACTTTAGCGAGGTGACTTTCTACTGCCGTCAGATACTTAATGAACTGCATTTTTAATCATCGGCTCTACATATTAACCTTTATTCTCTGCCAGTTTCGGTGTCGCAGACCATCATTACAGGAAAACTATGAACAGAGACATTAGAAAAAAACACACAGTGTATCATTATGATTAGCAAATAACCTTAACGAAGAGGTTAAATAGAAATATAAAAGCACTTACGAAGGGTAAAACGTCAGACTGAAATGCAGTTCATATTTTTCTTAGATGTCTCGAAATTCGTCAATGTTACAGTAACATATATTGAATATGGTAGGACATATTTTCCATTCTTTTCTTTGGAGTTCTTACTGAACATGTGATCTGTGTTGTTCTCTAGTAGACTGAGCACATTCTTCATGATAATTTCGATACATTTTGTTGCATATTTTTGGAAGACCAATCTGCTGCTGTTTAAGTTCATGATGTATGATAGATTGTTATGTATTCTTACTGTAACGCTGAGGGCTTTCGATGCATCTAAGAGATAACTTGCTTTTCCATCTGACAGTTTTCCGTTTGTTGCTTTTATATTTCTGTTTATCCTTTGTGTTTACGTTATTTTCTGGGCATAATATGTACATTACAGTTGATAGAGTGCCTGTAATGATGTACTGGGAGACCAAAAACGACATAGAATAAAGGTTTATTTGTACAGCCGATGGGTAAGAATACAGTTCTTTAAGCAACAATAACAACTTGTTTATATCAGGGCTTGGTACATAACCTTAACATAACTTCCGAGAAATTGAGATCAAGGAAAATACAGCATTTGAAAAGCATCAATTCGAAAATTTTGTAAGTGTCTTTTCAAATAATTGATTTAAGAAAAATAATGGCGATAAACCCTGATAACTCGGATGAAGTTATAATGTACACAGTACGAAATCAGAGTGCACTTGCCATTATCACACCTAGTGCTGCGACTGTGAACGCCGACTACGAATAACAAAGCGTGTAAATGCTGCTTGTCTGGGTCGTTTGCACGTGCGCTTGGGAAAGTAAGTTATTTTTTCTGGGAGGAGGGCATTTTTTTTGTCTTATGCAACTTGAAACGTCCCCTTAGAACAATTATACATGAAACGTGCTTAAACTGACACACAATATTTTTAGCGCAACGCAATCTGACTTTCAATAATCCCTACAAAAGAATGGCCCTGACTAACATTAACCTATACGTTTCACAAATCACTTACCTCACAAAAATCTTCGTTACACGAACTACTGCAATACAGTGAGCGCTACTACTGCCAGTTAAATAAAAGATTCAAACTACTGAAGGCACTAACTACTGAAAGGCGTAGTTAGCAAATGAAAGATTTTAATAGAGAACAAACAATGTATTTACCTTAATAGTCATAATTGACATCCAGTCTTACAAATTTCAAAACTGCGCCATCTCTCTCCCCACATCCACCACTGCTGGCGGCTCACCTCCAACTGCGCAACACTACATGCTGTTCACATCCAGCTGCCGCTGCCCAACACTACAATGGCAGACAACAATGCAAACTAGCCACAGACTGCACACAGCACAGCCAGTGATTTTCATACAGAGAGCTACGTAACGTTGCCAATAAGAAAACATAAACAGCCTACTCACATAGCCCCCATGCTCCCCACAAAAAATTTTACAAATTGTTTTGGGCAGTGGCCAATAATGATTTGATAAAATTTTTCATAATTAGAATAACAAAGAAATCAAAGGCACACACTTATTGATACAATGTTGGTCAAAAGCTAAAATTTTCTCACAGTCCATAAAGACAGTCCTGATCATTCATCACAGTAACATTGCAGTGTTTTCTCAAAGTCTGAGCAGTAAAAGAAAATGCACACGGAAGTAGTGGATTTCCATGCAATCTTGAAGAAGTAGTGTTGTCCTTTCAACGGAAAGACAGTGCTGACTCTTGACATGCAGACAGGTATTGGTCCACAACAGAGCAAACCCACAGCAGAGTCAGTCGAAATTTTGAAGAGTATTTGTAGGTAGGTCATCACAGAGCAGACCCACTGTAGTCCTGGTAGAGATTACCGTATTGGTGGGCTACCAGAGGTGCAGACCCACTGCAGTCCTTGTAGAAATAATGCTACTGGTGAGTCAGCAAAGGTGTAGACCCACTGTAGTCCATGTAGAAATGGCCAGCAGCCATCTGTTGTTACTGTGCAGGTGCACAATCACCATTGAAGAGTCTTGTGGATAATATAGCAAGTCCATAACCACCACTTGTGCACTCACAAAGTTTTTGGAATTGTCCTTAGAACCAGCAATGCTGTCATCCAGTCCCTTGCTGAATTATTAACACAAGTGCAAACACTAATAGTCCCTACTTGTCACATATGGTCCATATACTATGACCAACAGAAACGTGTGCAGTGAAATGTAACTTACAAGTTAATAATATGATGAACTGGTGTCAATTACAATTTTAGAACATAAGAATACAATTACAGAGGTACAAAATACATCATTAAAAAACACAACAATACAGATAACATTTGTAGTACAGGCTTTACAAAAGAATCGAAATAACATATACATCAGTGTTACAGGAATTTTGACATGAGTACATGCATAAAAGATCAGAATAACTTTCGAAACATCAACTTCACACATGAGCATTAAAACAGAACAGAGTAAATAATGTTTAAACATCTTTACAAAGTAAATAACATAGTATTAGAAAAATTCTACAACATAACAACATCAGCTAAACACCTAAAGACAGGAAAAACGC
The DNA here is from genome assembly GCF_023898315.1 of Schistocerca nitens. Classification (NCBI taxonomy): domain Eukaryota; kingdom Metazoa; phylum Arthropoda; class Insecta; order Orthoptera; family Acrididae; genus Schistocerca; species Schistocerca nitens. The sequence goes on from NC_064620.1 coordinate 303,607,791, forward strand.
AAATATACAAGAGTACACAAACACATAGGGGGATAACACAATGGAAAGGACAGGGTTCGTTTTCAGTGTAACATTTGGTACTGCACTCCATCCCAAAACTTCATTCCATAGATCTTTCGTCTTATTTCAACATTTGTTTTCACCAAAACATCCCTTCCAAGCATGCTTTCTGTATTCTGTTCACATCCTCTTTCAAAATTCTTTTTTGGCCAAACCATTTTCTTATAGCTTCCCAATGCATTTTTTCCAATTCATCACAACTCGTTCTCACATATAGCCTACCCCATCTTAAGCTAACTTAAATCTACTGAGGTCAGATGCTAAACTAAGGAATGAGGCAATGCAGCAGCACAAAACAATTAACACAAACAGCAATGGTAAAAAATACAAATGGCAAAGCAAGCAGCATAAATTAACAAAGCAAATGCAATATTACAACTAATACAAGGCAATGCGCAGCAAACAAGAAAAATAAATTCGTAGTAAAACTGGCTTAACAGAGTAATACAAAGTGAAATTTAGTAGTACTATGCCTGGCAAACAGCAGCAGCAAATGCTATAACTTATATCTGAACATGACATAGCTCAAGCAGAAAAAAATATTACACTAAAGACAACAATGCAGACAAGGGAAATGTCTATTCACATCTTAATGTCTATGTAATTAAAGTGGTGCACCGCAACTTATTCTACAAAAGGAATTACCAAGTACTTGAAAAGAAAATTCTGTATGCAATTCCTGTGAAATGTTTTTGTGCTCCTTCGTTTTTTTAAGTACATCATAAAGTGATTATTTACTGGATCTGTAGGCATAAAATATCTATATTAGTACATCTATTAAATTTTATTTTAACGAATGCTGCAGTGCAGCTAGAAACTAGATATTAAACAAAATGATCAATCTCTCAACTAGAAAGACAATAGATGTAAAATGTTTCTCATCATTTCATTAGGCATTCTAGTAAATATCATAAATTAAGAGCTCCACAGTATAATCATATGTTTTCAAGTTTGAGCGTGTCGTATTTGCGATGCTTTCTACAAAGGAATGTCAATAGCGAGGACAATGGCCTCCCCTTTTTTTTCTACCTGTGCCTCTGAAAAGGCACACACTAATGGCTTTTTCTCCAGGCGTCTGACACAGCTGGGTGCCCACGACGCATTACGTGTAGGTGGACACTTAACTTTCTTACGGAAATATTTACGACAGCAGTTTCCACTACAGTGGCAGTCTCATATAAAAAATTTCAAAGGTCAAGAATTTGCGTTGCAAATGTGTAGATACAAAATCTTATGAATATAACAGTGTCCAAAAAATTTTCGCCGGCATTGTGATACATTCACGCATTTACACACATTTCATAACTCTTAAAGTACGATTCCTGGTTTCCAACATCCTTTTTCACAAGTCAGAGTCCCTAACCACTATTCATTACTCCTTACCTTATTACACATATAAATATTCGTCGACACTTCTTCAATATTTCATCATAACAGATACGTAGCATAATCAAATTCCTCATATAGCATCAGCTTATTGACCATAAACATACCTCAGCAGCATAATACACATTGTCGTCGTAAAAATAACATCATAACACCTCAGTCAAATCTCAAAAACGTCGTAGCTTTCTGCAATAACTTCAAAACCTAAAAAAATTCTCTGCTCATTTAAATAGTGTCATCCACCTCAAACGTACTTTAAATATCATCACCCATACCAAATACATCATTCAAAGCTCTCATAGTATCACAATGATTCTGAAAAAATATGAAGAGTTCACAAAGTACATACAAAATACAATTTCATAAATGTAAAGTTACCCAACTGTGTAATTGCGTAAACATGTGTCACTGATGTAGTAAAAAAAATGTTTATCTCTCAGTTAAATGATCAGATAGCTGTGTAATTTGTGTGTTAGAGAAATATGGTACCGATGTGTAAAGTTGTATAAGCAAATACCATATTAGTTAGGGCTCCCTGTGCTTGCCAAACACATGATACACAAAGTAAGCGTGTACCCCCCTGAGGATTAATGTAATTATATCCTCAGGTGTTACAGATTACAGCAATGGAATGAAATGTATCACGGAAAACCTTTGTATCATTGCACTTAAAATATCTTTAAAAAAATATATGTTTTAAGTGCAAAATTAATCACTCAAATACGTGTACTGTAGCGCTAAACTGTGCGTCATGTTGTAAGATAATCTCTGTGGAAGTCTCGTAGTTATCGTCCTCCGAAAGCTAAGTTCTGCAGAACTCAATGTACTTACCTCATGATAAACAAAAGTGAAATGCTTTGTGTATAGATATCGTAGCTGTTACGCTTATTGTTGTGATGAAGAAAGTACTGTACTGTAACGTATTGTTGTGCGGAAAAGGCTGTCTCATTGTAGCTATACCACAAAAGTTACTACTAAAACATGTTTTACTTTCCAGAATAATTCTGAAAAACTGTGCAGATATAAAACAGATACACCGCAAAAGCAACAATGTAAATTGTGTCACACATTAGTAGCATCATGATATAATTGTGTAGCTGTCAAAGAAACCAAATGCTAAGTCATATTTAATCCCACAGAAATTACTTCAAATAAAGAGTGTCATTTCAAGTAAACCGAAATGTTGCATGAAAATCTCATTAGCAGTGCCAGTATATGTTCTAAGTATGTGAGCCTTATAGTCGTTACGTGATCGGGCAACTAACAATCAAGAATGTACACACACAGTTACACTGTGTCGTCTGTTCACAATAACAATGCATTCGTAATTTCTGTTTAAATAAGTTCTCTTGGTTCTTGACTGGATAGTTAACTCTAAAACATAGTTGCATGTTAACAGTTTCTAAGATTGAAAAAGAGTACTAGTAACGTGAAGTGAAAAATTTTGTGGCAAAGACTAAGTTATAAAGGCATATTATCTCTCAATAAATGGTTTTACATGTGAAATGTGGGGCAATCCTTTACCCTTTCTAGTACGCAGTGTTTCAACTTCAAAGTAATTATCATGTTGTATACGTCGGTAAAGAATGCTGGAATTTTTCTCAAGGTTAGTGTCTATGTTATTTTTGTCTGAGCCAGCCGGCGCACGTGGCTGCCTGCGGTGCGAGTCATTGTCTGTCTCTTTGTTGGCGCACGCCGTTATTGGGATTAGGACAGGGCTTAACAACTGGCTGGTTTTGAGCGCGAGTACTCGCATCTGCTCAGGCACGTGCTCGCGAGCAGGTGAAAGGTCGCGGAGTAGGGAGGGAGGGGAGGGAGGGGAAAAGCGCGCGCACGTTTGAATAGGGCCGCAGCGTGCCTATTGAATTCGCGCCGACTGTGTAACGTTTAAAGTACTACGATCAGCTCTAATAGTCACTTCGCTGGTTAAGAATCTTGCCATGTCGCCGTTGCGTAGCCCCAACCATGCTTTCGCAGTTCAACACCCATTTGGAGGAATTGTATCTGTTTACAGAAAAAGATGGTGTTGCAAAATGTTTAGTATGTCACAAAACGCTGAATTCTTTTCAGGAAATTTAATTTGCAGCGACATTATATGTCGTACCACGCGAAAGACTACGGAAGTGGAAAATGTGATGGACCAGATCGTGCACAGGAAGTTATTAAACTTAAAAGGAAGCTATCCGAAGAAGATCTGGACGACAAAGAAAAATCAACTGAGGCAGCCCTTAGAGTGAGTTACAAAATTGCTTTGCTTTTACCAAAATCCCTGCGCTCCTTCTCTGATGGCGATTTAAGAAAAGAATATTTGGTAGTTGCAGCGGAACATTTATGTCCATCTCAAGTTGAACAGTTTCGGATTGTGCCATTATCTAACATGACCATTATGCGTCGCATACAGGACATGGAAGACGACGTCCAGAGCCAGCTTGCAAATATCTGTAAAGATTTTATGGCGTATTCTCTAGCTCTGGACGAAAGTGGTGATATCACTGGAACAGCGCAGCTTGCCATATTTATTAGGGGTGTTAATAGAGATCTTCAGGTGAGGGAGGAGCTCCTTGATGTAGTAGCCATGAAGAACATTACAACCGGAGGTGATATTTTAAGTAGTGTTGAAGAAAGTGTTGAAAATATAGGACTGTCGTGGAATTCTTTAGTTTCAGTGTCTACAGACGATGCACCAGCGATGACAGGGAAAAAAATCAGGTTTCGTTGCGCTGTTGAAGGAGAATATGCAAAAACTGACCGTGCCGAATGAAATAGGGCGCGTTCACTGTGTGATCCACCAGGAAAACTTATGTGCAAAGAGTATCACTCTAAAAAATTTGATGAGTGTTGTTCGTACAACCAATTATATAAGGCAGCATGGGCTACAACACACGCAATTTAAAAGCTTTCTTGAGGATGTAGGAAGCCAGTATGGTAGCCTGCCTTATTACAGCGAGGTCCGCTGGCTTAGTCGTGGCGAATCATTAAATCGATTTTTTTGCCTATTAGATGAGATAAATATGTTCATGAAAATAAATAACATGCGTTTTCCTGAATTGAAAGAGCCTTCATGGAAATGTGATCTCGCGTTCTTAGCAGATTTAACTAGCCATCCGAATGCTTTGAACATTTCAGTACAAGGTAAATATCTGCTAATTACTCATTTCATAGATCGAATACGAGCTTCTAAAATGAAATTGACACTTTGGGCGAGTCAGCTGGAAACAGGAAATCTAGCTCATTTTCCTAAATTATCATCTATGCAAGATGTTCACAAAGACTGTGAACGTTATTTACATAGTTTAGTTGCCCTTAAGGGAGAATTTGATCAACGCTTTCAAGATCTGACAGCACTAGACAGTGATTCTGATCTGTTCTCCTCTCCATATTCAGCGAATATTGGAGAGATTCGTTCTGAGCTGCAACTAGAAATTATTGACCTGCAGTGTGACAGAGAATACAGAGACAAATTTCAGAACAAGAAAAACATTTTGGAATTCTACAGACACTTCCCTCAGGATAGATTTCCTCGTTTGCACAAACTGGCAGCTACAATAATATCAATGTTCAGTTCCACGTATGTTTGTGAACAACTGTTCTCTGCAATGAAATGTAACAAGACGCGCCTGAGAAACGCATTGTCTGATCGAAATTTAAACTGCACGCTGCGCCTACAGTGCACAACAACAATTACTCCGAACATAGACGCAATTGTAAAGGGCAAAAAGTACAAGATAACACTTCAGTTACACTTTTTATTGTGTAACAGTTCACAAATTAATACGAGTGTGTGTGTGTGTGTGTGTGTTGGGGTTTATGGGCGCTCAACATCGAGGTCATCAGCGCCCTGACACACATGAAAAGGAACGAATGTGGAGAGACCTAATAAAACAAATTAATACGAATGTAGAGGCATACACTAAGCTAATAAAATCATGTGGCACGTGTACATTCTCCTTTATTTCTTTCATTTGTCGCAGTAATAATTGTGAGTGATATCCCTGCAGGTGGCCGCGGATTTACATTGACTGGCGGCAGCTTTTGTGTGCCCCACGTGACTCTCCCCACTCTCTGCTCTGGTCCGGTAGTGGGGGTAGCGTGCTCGCGCTGCTCCGTGCTCGCGCCTTGCTGCTGACAACTTGCTCCGCGAGCACGTATGTTGTGAAGCCCTGGGTTAGGAGACCGAACTTCTACAAATTCACCTTGACGAGAAGGCCCTGCCCTGTTTGAAGCTCGCCAGTTCTGATGGAATTCAGGTCTGTCGTTTTGTCGGTAGTTTACATAGTTTCTTGGTTGTCGGTCATGTGGTGGAGAATTTCTCCCGGAATCGTAACTGCGCGCTGAACTGTTGCGTCTGAAGTTATTCTGTCTCCTGTGATAATAATTGTTTTTGTTCCCATATTGTCTGTTTCTATGGTAATCCCTGTCGTATTCATTACTACGGAAATGCGATCTTTCTCTGTAACTATTATTACTCAGCCAGTGGTTGTCATATGGGTGGCGTCTGTTTTGGTCACGATTTGCGTTGTAAGAATAGACTTGTCGTGTCCAGTTATTGTTTCTGTCGTCATGGAATTGTGACGGATGTGACCTGTAGTGATTGCTTTCCTGTTTTCACATCCCGCAAATGTCTGTGTCAATATATAATTCTTGTAAGAGTCCCTGAAATGCTTCAGTGTCGTCTTTGCAACGTCCTGCCAAAATAATATGTCGTAAATGTTCAGGCAGTTTGATTAAGCAAATGCGGATGAGTTCTGAGGGGCTGTATGGGTTTGAAAGATACTGATTCTTATGCAACATGTCTTCAAAATATTTCATAAGACTAGAAAATTCAGATTGTTCGAAACGTTTCATCATTATGATGCTATGTTTTACTCGGTCTTGTGTGGCTTAAGACCAATATGCTGAGAGGAAGGCATGGTAAAACTCTCCTTCACTGTGGCAATCGTGAATGACCGACCGCATTCTTACAGCTGGTTCATTCTCTACATAGCCACACATAAATTCAAATCTGTGTTCTAATGACCAGTTGGGAGGAAAACAATGAGAGAATTGATGAAGCGACGCTTGTGGATGAATGTCGTTGCCAGAATTCTTAAATGTTTTGAATTTACGTGTAGTAATGAACAGCTTATAGTCAAAATCATCATGTCGGCGAGTCGCATGTCGGTCATTATTACGTCGTTTCGGCGGTTCCATCTCAAAATTCGGTGTACCTTGGCAATTTCTTTCATAATTTCCGAAGTGTCCTATGTTATTATTTTGTGGTTGTTCCGTATTTCTAAGTCCCTCTTCCCGTATTGGAGCGCGAGTGGCCTCTGAAATACGTAATTCTTGTATTACCTGAGTCAGCTGATCTTGTACTTCCCGGATTTCTCTTTGGTGTTGCGTATTAATTTCATTCTGATTTTGTTTGAATTTCCTAATTTGTTCGCACTCTTCTGTGTCATTAAAGACTACCGGTTTTGTGTCGTTCAGATTATCATCTACCTTCGTAGATAAGTTAGTGAACTGATCCGAAAGTTCGGCTACTTTCTCCGATAGTGAACACATTTCCTCAGTGTGTTTTTCTGAACCAAGTTTCAGAGTGTCCATTTGTGTTGAAATCGAATCTACTCTGTCCTTTAAGTTCTCTTGAGTTTTTGCAAGTTGCGTAACCGAATCGGTAGATGCAACTGAGTCAATTTTAGCCGACAAGGTCTCATGATTTTCATGAACAATGGTTTGCAGTTCTTTTATGGCTGCTTCGTGATTCTGTAATGCATTTTCGTGCCGCGAAAAAATAGGTTGAAAATGCTCACAAATTTTTGTTTTTACCTCATTACAGACTTTTTGACATTTCGATTCAATGTTATGTAACTCAGTAGTTAAATCTTCACGTGTTTGTTTAAGTGTGGTGTCTAACTTCCGAAGATTTTGTTCCATTGTGTCTAACTTTTGAAGATTTTGTCCCATTTGTTTCTGATTTTGTTCAAGCGTTGTGTCTAACTTTTGTAGCCTTTGTTCCATTTGTTGCATTAACTGTAATAACAGTGCACTGGTGTCTGAAACATGTTCCTCAGTGCTATTCGGCAGTGCATTTGAACCGGCAATATTCGCATTTTGAAAAGCAGAAAATGTGTCTTGATTTGTTTGAGAAAACGGTGAGGACGCAAAACCTGAATCTACCGTATTTGCAAGATTGTGTCCTGTCATTTCGGAATCCTGAGGCGAGCTGTTTCCGACCGATCGATCGATAATGCTTCCCTGTTCACTAATTGTTTCACTGCCTACACCATTATTTGCAGCCCGCTCCATTTCCCTATGCACAATTACCAAATTACTACTTTGAACACTAGTTATTTCATTACATGGTGGCGCTAACACACTGCTTTCGTCTTCACTGTCATTTCTCAGTTTACTTTGGAGCCTAGTATTACGTTTTTCACTCGCCATTATTGTCACAATATTTCACACGACAACACAGAAAAACACAATTTGAAGAGCAAAAATAAGAGAACACATTAACATAGCACTGAAAATAATATCTAGTTAATTGCAAGTGCAGCTGCGAAATACTTGGTGCAAATCTACATGCACGCCACAACTGTGTACAACAATGAAAAGCTACAACTACAAAGGAAATTCTCTCTATAATTACGCACTAGCAATAAACAAAAGCTACACTAATTACACAAACTACAAGAAAAAATCAGAAGATTCCAGTGAGGTATCCTCGGCTAAGGGTCGACATATGAAACGTCCCCTTAGAAAAATTATAAATGACTGTGCTTATCCTGACACAATATTTTTAGCGCATCGCAATCTGACTTTCAAAAATCACTACAAAAGAATGGCCCTGACTATAACATTAACCTATACCTTTCACAAATCACTTACCTCACAAAAATCTTCGTTACACGAACTACTGCAATACAGCGAGCGCCACTACTGCCAGCTAAATAAAAGATTCAAACTACGGAAGGCACTAACTACTGATAGGCATAGTTAGCAAATGAAAGATTTTGATAGAGAACAAACAATGTATTTACCTCAATAGTGTTCAAAAGTCATAATGTATAGAGCAGTTCATGATATCCAGTATTACAAATTTCAAAACTCCGCCATCTCTCTCCCCACATCCACCACTGCTGGCGGCTCACCTCCAACTGCGCAACGCTACGCGCTGTTCACATCCAGCTGCCGCTGCCCAACACTACAATGGCAGACAACAAATCAAACTAGCCACAGACTGCACACAGCACAGCCAGTGATTTTCATACAGAGCACTACGTAACGTTGCCAATAAGAAAACATAAACAGCCTACTTACAAACTTTATTATTCTAGTATTACGCGTTTCCGACATTTCCATCATCAGATATCATAGAATATAATAGTTAGTCATAGTACGTGTAACTTTTTTGTCTATGTGCAACTTGATATTCCAGGATATCTGATGATGGCAGATTGCGAAACGTGTAATGTTGGAATAGCAAAGTCAGCTCGTATCTAGTTAATGGCTTCTTCCTCAGTGACCTACTCAGCATTTTGAGGCTGCACATATATTGTGTATTCAAAAACAACTAGCAGTTTCTAGAATTTTCCAGAATCTTTTAGTTTTAATGACACTTTGTTCCCTGAAAATATCTGAGAAATCTGAAACGTTATCACGTCTCCTGGATCATATAAGCTGTCCACCACACGAAACAAGGCCGGTCTCTACAGGACTTGCCCAGTAAACAGAGGGCTCAGACCGCCTTAAACAAGCCGAAGTCATGACGAATCACAACGCTGTGAAGTGGCCTATCACCAATGCAAAGCTGTATTCAGGCAAATACGAAGTGTGATCGTTCTGACTACATTTCTTGTAAAATGTGCAACCTCTGATAAATTGTTTCCCATGTACGTCCAGATGTCGCAGATCTGTCTGTAAAAGCAGATATTCTTATTGAGCTGTTATAATAAAAACTATAGTGTGAGAGTGTGAAGACACAGAATGAACTGCATAGATGTAAAATGATGGTAAATAATTGCGTATTAATATTAAAAAGGAAAACACTTCCTAATGTTCTCCAAAATTGTATTTATTTGGTCACTAACTGGCTTTCGGCTTCTCAAGCCATCTTCAGGTGACAACAGAGTGTCGCAGACAGAGGTATACATGATGTGCGACTTACACAGATATAATTTGTACAGAAGAAACTCTGTGTCAAATGTTACTTTTTGTCTTAACTATTGAATAAAAATTTTGATATGTTTTGGTAGTTTTATTCAATAGTAAAGACAAAATGCGACCCATGGCACAAACTGGTGTATATAAAATCAGTTGCGAGCAGTGTGACACGGAATGCGAGTCTAGTACAGTCTAGTATTAAACGATCGTACTCAATTTCCCCTTTCCCCTAGGATAAACTAAGTTTTCGTTACAAATCCTAGATTCAGACTGTAAATTCATTTTATTTCTCATCATTTATTATATGTATCTCCACATAAATGCATTGTTTATCCGCCTCTCCGTCATTAGCTTGTAGGTAATGAAATTACTGTAATATTTTCCTATGTAAGCACTTTGCAATTTTTATATCTTCTGTACAAATATTATCTGTGTAAGTCGCACATCATGTATACCTCTGTTTACGACATTCGGTTGTCACCTGAAGATGGCGTGAGTACCGAAAGCCGGTGCATGACCAAATAAATATAATTTTGTGGAACATTAGGTGTTTTTCTGTTCAATATTACGATCATGCTATCCCAAGCACCGACGGAAAATTGAGTTAAAGTTGTGTTTTACTTACAAGATGTGAATTTCTGTTAACTAATGAATGTTTTTTTCAGAAGCCACATAAACACGTTGTCCCAGGATGTGCGAACAGTTGTTACAGTGACGATAAGAACTACATCGGCTATTCCGGTCCTCCACAAGCACAGATACGCACAGATCAATTCCGAGAAAAGCTGGATAATTTCCACGAGGCTCGTGGTCTCTCGGAAACATTTTAAAAAGAATGGCATTAATAACAATTAACATTTTTCAAGATTTGCAAATAAATACGGAGAAGTACCTAAGAACTCGACCAAAATTACGTGAAGGTGCGGTTCCAAGAATTTTCCACATTCTGTCACACTATTTAACTAAACCAATAAAAATTTCAATCTGCGTAAGATCATAATGAACTAATATTGAAGCGAGATCCGACCCTAGTAACAGAAGATGTGATAAAAATCTCCACCGACATACGTGAAAATATATCTAAAATTGTAGGAAGTGACAAGTACTACCATACTGTAATGAACGTTTCGTTATGCTTCTAGAGGCTATTGGTGGAAGAAATTCCAAAAAGTCAGCCTAGTGTAAAGATTGAGAAATGTAAAATCATTACTTACTTACACAGTTTAGATGATAAATGTGGTGTCACCGCCAGACACCACACTTGCTAGGTGGTAGGTTAAATCGGCCGCGGTCCATTAGTACATGTCGGACCCGCGTGTCGCCACTGTCAGGATCGCAGACCGAGCGCCACCACAAGGCAGGTCTCGAGAGACGTACTAGCACTCGCCCCAGTTGTACGACGACGTTGCTAGCGACTACACTGACGAAGCCTTTCTCTCATTTGCCGAGAGACAGTTAGAATAGCCTTCAGCTAAGTTAATGGCTACGACCTAGCAAGGCGCCATTAACCATTTGTAACATTGCATGTACCTCAAGCTACAGTTTCACTCGTATCATCCAGAATGCTGTATACCAAAGGACAATATAAAAGTTAAGTGTTCTAGTAGCTACGTTCTTTTCTTTATCACATTCATAACGAATCCTGTTCCAGACTTAACGCCAGACGGCGTGAGTTGACGCGTGCCCTTTCGGCTACTTCACTGTGGACTGGCTGCCTTGTCAGTCCACTACAATAAATAAGCCTATATTTACGTAATCTACTTTGTTCTCATTCAAATGACTCTAGATTTTACCTGTTGATTTTTCTGATTAAGAAATTGTGGAGCTAAAACAGCGTACAGTGATGTATATACCAATATCAAACAATGTCACCCAAAACCTTATCCTAGCACAAAATATTTAAAACAGATATTGAAATGGAAGTTGTGTTCACACTGTGCTTATTTTCCTGATTTTCTGTATTTTTTTAGTTTTCCTTTGATTAATTGCTTCTGGATATTCAAAATCGTGGAATTAATCTACTAAAGAACTCATCAGAATCTGGTTGCATGTCAAACCAGACATATCTACATCTCACTGTTTACACTGAGGAAGCAGTAAATGGAATTCCTTGGAATTAAGCGAATGTACAACATTACAAACGACCTTGTGCGTCTTGCATTTAACACAGTAACTCGTCACTTTATATTTTTTGCCATGAAAAAATTGTTTTTAACGTATTTAGTATGTGCATAGCATTCTTTCTGCACCGTAGTTGAAAGGTGCACATTGTTTAATTTTCTTACATCATAATTTTCGTCATTTATTAAAATTCCACTGTTACCCGTTTGAATTGGAATAGCATTACTGATTCGTTCTTGTGGACTTGTATTACTCGTAGCACTGTGTTTGTATAAAGGCATATGACACCATTTTTTCATATACGGTAATTGATTTCCACGTTATGCGCAATGTTCCGTTCTCGTGTTTCACAATTTTCGTAACTTGTTAAAATTTGTGGATATTTAAACAGGAAGATACCAGCTATTCGTCCCTGTGTGCATGTATTAAATGTACATTCGCAACTATTTGAGAGTAAAACAATTTTGTTCTTTAATGTGCAACGAGACGTCCATTCCACGAGCCCAGCTGAGCCGTGTATTTAACAGCTGCCCGGTGTTGCCATATTGAAAGCTCTGGCTTATGTAAAGTCAACTACGCAGAGGGCATAATGTTTGCCTCACTAAGACAGCGAAAGCACCAGGAATGCCCTCCTCGTTATTATAACTAGTAATGTGGGTGTGTTTACGGTTCGACACCAGCAGGTCTCCCCGGTTGTTGTCCTAACTTGTCGAAACAAATCCTGCGGCGCACGTAGAGCGTAGCTGTGCTACCGGCAGAGCATGAAATGACGACGACAACTACTAACGATTAATGCCCACCACATTCGTTACGCCTAATATCCCACAATTGCATTTACGTTTGGGGGAACAGCGGGACGTATATGGCCTCCAAGCACACCTGGAAGTTGCGCGTTTCCAGTTACGTTACTCAGCATCAACCATAACGAACGGTGAGTTTATTTCTGGACAGGAGTATGGGAATAGCTATTATGGATGCTATGATAAAAGTCAAATAGCCACATGTATTTTTGTGACCACTCTTTTTAATGATGCGTTTCGGAAATATCTTCAGATTCAGAAAAGAGGTTTTTATAAAACCAACTACAAGTTGCGAACACATTACACAAACATGGTATAGCTAGATATTATACATACAGATTAAGAAAACAAACACCATACAATGTACTGAGTCAACTTAAGTACGCCATATTGAATAGGAACTGAACATCCGTAGCTGAAGAGCCACACATGAAAATAAAAGTGGCCGCAAGGTGACAGCACATCATTCACAAAGGAAGGCAACGAATGTCAAAAAAGGCATACAGAAAGGCAATAGTCATAACTGTAGAAGTAAAAAACCGACTTGTACATATATTTTTATATCTTGTAGTAAAAATTACAGTTAACGTAATAAAAAGTCTTAAAGTGCCTGGATAGGAGTAAGGCCAATCAGAAATGTTTACTTAGTTTTGCGGAATAGGTCTTAGGAAGGCACGAAACGTAATGACAGAAATATTGTGTGTACATGTTATTATGCAACCGTAAAATGACACCAAACAGTAATGCTTGTACACAGAACTGTCATAGTGTACGTAAAAATAAACAAACTTTCAGGTTTCGTATCCATAAGGTATACAGTTGCATGCAGACATAAGAGACAAAGAGTGCAGCTCATCGATATAACATGTTCAGCTCCCATTCAATACGGCACACTTAAGTTGACTCAGTGCATCGTATGGCGTCTGTCCCCTTAATTGGTATGTATAATATCTGGCTATACCACATTTGTACAAAGTGTCCGCAACTTGTAATTGGTTTTGTAAAAATCTCCTTTCAGAATCTGATGATGATATTTTCGAAACGCGTGCATCATCAGGTACGGATACCACTCCTGGCTGACTCTCCAGCCAAGATTCACGAGTTTCCCGAGAGATGAAGCACAAGACTTGTAACTAAGGACTGTGCGCAAGAAACTGATATACGTTACAGAGTTGACAAGTTATTAAGGATGTATAAACACACTTCGTAGAATTCTTCACACTCTAGATTTATGTGGAAGAAGACAGAGAATAACTGGTAAGTTCTCCTGGAACGAAGTAGGAGCACGGCAAAACGAATCTCTTACTTAAAAAGACTTAAGGGTCGTCCAGTTGTCTATATGGGCGAGACTTATGTTCACACTTGTCACACAGCATCGACCGGACTGAATGACTATTCGCTATCGAGTTGGTTGAAGCCTGTTTCGAATGGAAGCGGAATTGCTGTCATTCATGCTGGCGGGGAGAAAGGTTTTGTACCGACTGCCTGTCTAAGGGCTAAATCGGAACCAGAAAGGGGTGATTATCTCAGCGACGTTAACTACTCAAATTATAAAACGTGGATCAGGAAGAGAGTAACACCTAATCTACTACCTCATACTGTCTTCGTTATAGATAACGCCTCATACAATAAATAACTAACTCTTTCCCCAGCATCAGATTTCACGTGGAGAGAATCATGTCCTGGTCAGCAGAAAAGGAAATTCTGCGATCTCAGTTGTATTCATTGATCAAAATGAACAAGTCGTACCACATTACATATAAAATATACAGTATTTTGATCGAACATGGTCATACTCTATTACGACTTCTTCCATGACACCTAGAATCGAATTGTATAGAGCTGAAATGTACAAGAAACAGGAACGGACACGTTGTTAACACTTGTAGACGAACAAATTGCTTCCATAATGAAACAAGTCTCGAAGATACTCTCTGAGCATCCAAATAAAATTGCTGAACTCTATAATTCAAGTGAAGATTTACTGCACCGAGCGCTAGAGATGACCATAAATGTGGGATGTGGCACAGATTCGAACAGTGATAGTCATACTAAAGGAAGCAAAAGCGATTGCGCAGGTGAAGATGAAAATTAATCACCTAACACTGCCAGTGGTAGTGAAAGAAATACGACTACTGAAAAATGAAGAAACGTAGGAGGGAGCATTTTCTAAATGTTTTGTGAGTGGAAATAGTCACAGTGTTATGTCAAACGATGAACTCCTTTAGTTATAAGCAGAATTGGGTGCTATTAGTCCAAAGACCTATGAACATCTTCTTAACAGTGAAGCTGTACATTTCACATGGCTATGCTTGTAAAATAAACCCAACGACGAAGAGTAACTCACAACAGTGCTACAGTGCTAGTGGTATTGATACGAAGCACAGCAATGACACGATAAACAAAGTAACACTGCGTTATATCTACAACAGTTGCCGACGTCGACATTTCCTCAGAAAGGATCCAAAGCAATTTCGCAGAGTGAGAAAGAAGTAGCAGATGAAATATTACGTTTCCGCAAGGTTTGTTAGTGCACTCTGCGCTGTATACGCTCAACTGTTCAGACAATGCACGTGAGGAATATAATGATAACGATACGTGCTTAATAAGTGAAAGTGAGATTGAAACAGGTGTAAAAACACATAGTTCATTATCCCTGTTGATCGGGGAGCCGCAAATTCCGTCTCCAGTGAAACGTATTAAAGGACAATTGTTGGCTAAGGAGCGAGCACTAAACATAATTACGTACATGGAAGATCATCTACAGCATAGCAGAATAAACAATTATGAACAGATTTCGAATAAGTCCGCAGCAACATGACAGTGTAGTGCATACGAGAAACTACGGTTGTTGAAGGGAGGGCAACGCGCCCTTGTTACAAAAGGCAATGGATGGTTGCGTAACTTCAAACAATGCTATTGACATGGAAGACAAAATTTCAAACAAAGCGACAACTTTACGATGCACAGTAAAATGCGGAATCGGCAGGAAAATTTATAGATGAGGTAAACCAGTCGTTCAGTAAAAAATTTAGATTTCAGCTCTGATCAATTGGAATTTGCAAATAAAATGCATATGAAAAGAGCCCAGAAAATTAGTCACCAAGAGAGCTGTATCGGTACCATATAACATCAATGCCCACTGTTAATCTGGATGGTAAATTGTGTGGAAAATTATTTACTGTGCTGCGAGAAGTTGGAGATGGTCTACCCCCTACGATTCTCGTGTACGTTACCATGCAAGGGCACTAATTAATATTTACATCACAGCAAGCAAGAGTGGGGAAACGGTCGTACAACTACAACTATGGTATGAGCACTGCTTTTGGCCGATAGTTGGTCAAAATAGCTTGCTTTTGCTTGATTCTTGGTCTGCGTATAAAAATCGTTCTTCTTTAGATCAAACTATCTGTCCTGAAAAGTGTGTGACATTGTCAGTCATACCTCTTGCAACCACTGGACAAATTCGGCCTCTGGATGTTTGTTTTTCTTTCGTGCTTATAGAACATTATCACACTATCTACAGCTACGTCTTAAAGGATACCTCGTTTCACGATAAGCTCCCCGACAGACTGTTCCGCATTCCGTTGCTAGCCATCACATTCTATCATTTCTCATCACCCCCTCACACCAGTATGATTCTATATGCGTCTCTTTAACTGTGGATACCTAGCTGAACGTTCTGCACGGTTTGTAATTACCAAGGCGTTCCCCTAGATGTTGATGGTGGCTTGCCATTTATCATTCAGTGTCCATGGTGTAAGTTAATGGTTTGTTTTGAACATTTTGTGAAGTGTATTACATACATTCCGTAGAAGGTTAATGTCTGCACCACCCAGATACTCACTTTCTGTCTCCTTCCAGATGCACACGGTGAGTCATAAGCAACTGATATTTTTCCTTTCATAACTGTTAACACAACACTTTCAATAAATTGAAGTTCCAACCTCGCACTCAACGAGTTCCTTGCACTTCCCAAGTTGTAGGAGATGTAGCAAATATCAAGTCGTCCACACTCGGTAGCGTCTCGTTTCGCCAGTCTCACTTTACGGTAACGGCGCAGAATAGAAGAGTTGATCGTGGTAGCACGTCCTCCACGCGCGGTCTCCCTGCTGCTGCTGACTGCGCTGGAACTTCCAGCTGCTGGTCACTGTCCTGCTCACTGTCTTGACGAGCAAACCTTAGTTCGTCTGTGCACAGGGTAAAAGAAGATCGATGTTCCTGCAGCCCCTTGGGTGTAGGAGTCAGAGAGCACTCACGGTGGGAACGGGTCCGGCGGACGCAGTGCATCCTTTGGCTGGTGCAGAGATCGAATAAATGGAGAGGTCGCCTCAGCCCAAGGTAGGAGAAGCAGGTCCGGCGTCGATATTCCCCCATCACTGCGGACCTGACGAGACCACAAAAATGTTCCCAGTCAGAGGGCTTGAAGAGAGGGTGGTTGTTGATAAGCTTGAGGTCCTTCCTAGAGATGATAGAGCGCGGAGTCCCGTGATACACGACAGGATCGTAGGGTTCGTGAGGAAAAAGAAGTTTGGGCCTGTCTGGAAGAGTGAAAGGGTAAGCGTTGTCGATGTGCGGGTACGTCCCGTACCAAAGAGACTCGGCGACCATCTGGAGCACAGGCTGCACGCTGCCCTCGTCTGAGCGGCAGGTATCCGTGTAGGATGACCTCCGACACCACCTCAACTAGAGAGGGTGAAGCAGTGTGCGCCCGTTCGACATCCGTCCGCTGGTCAGCCTCCCCTTTGGCAGGGAGAAAGGCGGCTCCACGTCCATCAGCAACGTCAAGGCCTCCCCCGCACGTCGATGGGGGAAGGGGGGGGGCTGAATCGGTCTGGGTGGCGGCGTCCACCCCTCCTGCTGCCTCGCAGGGGAAACGGTGGCGGGGACATAAGTCTTCTTGTGGACTCGCAGCTCGTCACGCAGCTGTTGCAGCTGGAGACAGCAGACAGCCCTCGTGTCAGCCCTCTTGGCCTCCAGAGCAGTTCTGAAGGCAGCCAGCACAGCATCGGTGGCGGCTTTGTGTGGGCGCGGCCCGCTTTCCCCGCTGGGTTGGTGGGGCAGGGCGGTCGTCTCGTCGCCAGAGGCCGGCAGGGCGCTTGTGGCGGCATTCTGACGTTTCCAGGCGTTGATGTTGCGGCAGCTGCGCGAGTTGACGGCGTGAGCACCGTCGCAATTCACACACTTAGCAGCTACACCGCGAGACTTGGTCCAGACATGTGTATCGAGCGACTTCGTACACTGGTGCGCAGTGTTCTTCTTCGGCTTCCGTATGCCACCGCGATCGTTCTCGACGACTTGCAACAGAAAATCAAGCATGCCAGCAAGATTGCTTCCCTTTCTGCGTCCGGACATTTCGGCTGGCAAAGTGCGAGTGACGTAGGCGAGCGAGCAACGAAGTGACCTGCAGCTAGCTGACGCGTTACTGCCGGCTGCCAGCGGATGGGGCCCCTCCACGCCCACACCAACGTGGTGACCAAACCAAAAGTTCTACTGTCACCTCCGTAAACATGTTAGTTTTTGAATCAGGCGTCACAGGATGCGGGCTGTGATGTTATCCATGCGTCTGCGTAAGATTACTCATTAACATGGTCCATCAGGAGATAGAAGTGGTCGAAAACGATTGAAGGGTAGCGGTTGTAAGGGCAGAGGAAAAAAAGTGCCAAGGCCAGCGCCAAGGGAAAAAAACCTCTGCGACAGTAGGACGGGTAGTAAGGGCAGTAGCGGCTTGCTAGCTGCGACAGAGCATGCAAGGTGAGGGGTGGTTAGCGTGAGGTATCGTGCGACGTTACCTATGTGCTGTGAGGTCGTTAGCTGGGTCAGTCCGGTGCTGCGGCTGGGCTCGCTTGTAGTCTCCTGGGCCGGCCGCAGTGGCTTCCTTCCTGTAACATAAAAGTTCGGCGCGGCAACGCATGCGCTGCTGTTAGGCCCTCTGCTGCGCCTTGTCGTCAGTGACTTGGTGCAGCTTCATCAGGCTGGCGCAGAACGGCGGCGATCGGCTACCGTACAGCGTCCTCCTCTACTGCACGGCGCAGCCCTTCTGCATTGCAGCTGTGAGCTGCTCCGCTTGTCCAGTGATCTGCGCCGCTTCAGCGTCGGAGAGATGCACGCCGTTCGCTCGCGCTTGCGCGATGACGGCTGCCTTTCTGTCTTCTCGATCCCTAGGAGGGGCCGCTCCCGCAGCGGTCGGCGTCGCCACCGGTTCCGCAGGGGCGGCGGTTTTCTTCTTTGCACCTGTCACCTGCGGTGCTGCTGGGGCAGCCGCTGGGACAGGCGCGCGAACGTCCTTCTGCGAGGTCGCAGGAGTGTTCGCGGGTACGACTGCGCTGAGGCCTTGGGCGAAGACTGCTCGCAGTTGCCTCAAGGCCTCTTCCTTCTCTGCAGCCACGGCGGCTGCGAAGGCAGCCCTCTCCGCCGCCATGACGGCTTTGAGGGCTGCTGTGGCCTCCTTCACGGCGGTGCCGAGTTCGAGGTCACATCTCTTCACGGGAGAGCGAGCTGCGTCCTGGCTGCCCGTTTCCGAGCGGCCGTCCCTGCCCCTGGCAGGTGGATCTGCTGCTGCGCCGTCCCTCAGCTGCGCCAGGCTGTTCTGCGCCCTACGCCGTTTCCGACGTCGTCTTCTCTTCTGCTGCTGCGTCGGTGCGGCTGCGGCCGCGTCGCCGCCCCCGGCACGGTTGCGGCTTGAGAAAGCTGCACAACCGCGCCAACTGGCGACGTGCGGGCCGCCACACCGGACACAAGTCGGCAGAGCGTTGCTGCCGCGGTCGCAGGCGCGGCTGTCGTGCTCACCTGAGCACTTGACGCACCGCGCCGCGTTGCGGCAATACTTCGCAACATGGCCCTCGCCCTGGCACCTGAAGCACTGGGGCTGGGGGTCCATGGCGGTCGGGAGAGCCTCCGTCGTAACCGGGAAGCCCAGCAACTTCCGCAAGTCG
Source organism: Schistocerca nitens (assembly GCF_023898315.1). NCBI lineage: Eukaryota > Metazoa > Arthropoda > Insecta > Orthoptera > Acrididae > Schistocerca > Schistocerca nitens. Next base: position 303,627,238 of record NC_064620.1, read on the forward strand.
AAGATGTCGCTCCCGCCGTCGACCGTTTGCACGGTCACGGCATAGAGCGGCGCCCTCTTCCTGTTGGTCCGGTTGTGCAACCTTGCGGCTGCATTACCAAACCCGGCTCGCAGCACCCCTTCCCGGACCGCTGCCTCATCACAGCACCAAGGTAACCCCCTGAGGAGTGCCTTAGTCGTCTTCATCCTTCCTACGGAAGGTGCCTTCTCACGCGCCGGCGGCGCGTCGACGATGTGGTCGGCCACTGAGACCTTGATCGCCCTGTGGTCGGCCACGTTTGCGGCTCGAACGCAGATCAGCGAGTCTGTGTCGACAGACTCGTACACCACCTCGTTCCGAGCGCAATTCGTCATGGTGTCGAACAGCTCTGTCCACCCGCCTTTGCACTTGACGTACAAAGGGGGGACAGGCCGCGACTCGTCTTCTCGGGAGTTCCTTACACGGTCGGCAGACTCGGTGAGTTGCACAACCGAAGGACCCTTCGTAGCGGCAGGTTTCCTCTGCGCACCCTTCTTTCCCATGCTGCGAGGCGCGGAACACGACAATTTGCACGCGTTGTAAAAACAACGCACGACAATTTGCTCTCCGCGACGCCCACAGCACAGAAAACCTCTTCACGAGCTCTCAACGGCCGAGTAATAAGCGAAGCGCGCAACGGCAGCGATGCGCTCGCCTCGCCAGCTCAGGCCGATCTCATCGTGGCGCGGGCCTAAATAGTCGTCTCGCGGAGTAACACTTCTGTCCGATTGCCTCATACTTCGCCGGAAGAAGGAAACAGTTTGGCCTGCGTGCGCTGGTCGCGGCTGCGCGCGTGCGTTGGAGTTGGTGCAGGCCGAGCCTCGAGGTGTCGCCCTCTGATAATCTGCTAATAAGCTGTGGGGGTTCAATTTCCGCCTCGCGGGGACTGGAGTACAGTCGACGTGATGCAGTGCGGGCTGCTGTTGGCGCCTCGCGCACTTGTTGTGACAGAAATTTGTAAACTAGTTACTTTCTTGTTGTGAGCCGCAGAATAAGACGGGAGTGTCATCGGCATAACATTTGTAGTAGACTATCCAGACCTTAGTTGCCGTGTGAACTTTAAAGAATTTATTTTCCAAATGACAAGAAAATATCTGCCATTGTACTTAACATCAGAGATCCTGTAGTTAATCCATCTTTTTGAAGGTAAATATTATTTTCAAAAGTGACGTAGTTGTACTTTAGTACAATTTCCAGTAACTCGGTAACTCCTATGACTGCCACGAGGAGAAGTGTCTTGTGTACTAGCAAATTATTTTTGTTACTGTTACCGTTTCGTTTGGAGGAACGTTAGTATACATATCTGCTTCTGCTATACCAAGCGAAGGGAACCGCGTATTAGCAGGGATACAGCTATGACTAACCGTTTCCGTAAGTTCGCAATTGTTTTTTACACAGTAATTGTTTTCAAATCTACAATGACCTCTTATTAGTTTCTTGAGTTTTTTCTCCAGCAAATAGCTAGGTTTGCCTATTGCATTAAATATTGGAAGAGGAACGTTGTTCTCGTGCGTTTCAATCTGTGCCGGCCGGTGTGGCCGAGCGGTTCTAGGCGCTGCTGTCTGGAACCGCGCGGCCGCTACGGTCGCGGGTTCGAATCCTACCTCGGGCATGGATGGGTGTGATGTCCTTAGGTTAGTTAGGTTTAAGTAGTTCTAAGTTCTAGGGGACTGATGACCTCAGATGTTAAGTCCCATAGTGCTCAGAGCCATTTTTTTTAATCTGTTGGCATGGAGAAGGTGTCCTTGGTTTCATTTCTTCAAGCAGCTTTCCTTTTTTATCGTTCAATAGATTGCGGTTGCTATTATAGTTTTCCTGGTTTCTATCTGAAGTTTATTTGTTGGATACTCATTTCCGTGGTATTATTTTCCAAGAAAAATTTTTCGTATTTCTCAGTATAATCGTCTATATACGTAACAAGCAACATGTTCGCCTCATCTGCCTTGGTGATCTAGACCTTGACTGTTTTATCTTCGATTATTGTCGCAAAATACAGAAAGCTCTAAACCGTTACTTGTAGGGTGATTAGCGGCTTCACTTAGAATTTTGTTGACTGCTACTGTTAATCTCGCTAATTCTGTTATACTTACTTTTATACAATCTACACTATTTCGGAGAAAGGTAATAAGTATTTAATTTCTTTTTCTCCCATAAAATGAAGACATGAGAATTTCAGTCATTTACAGGGTGATCAAAAAGACAGTATAAATTTGAAAACTTAATAATCCACGAAATAATGTAGATAGAGAGGTAAAAATTGACACACATGCTTGGAATGACATGGGGTTTTATTAGAACAAAAAAAAGTTCACAAAATGTCCGACAGATGGCGCTGGACAGCAAAACTGCTACCGAGACGGGTGAGAGGTACGCTAATACAGAATCGCATCATCCCCAGCCTGGCTGATAAACAACTGCTGGAACGTACGATGTTTATGCAGGACGGCGCTCCACCCCATATTGCTAGACGCGTGAAAGATCTCTTGCGCGCGTCGTTTGGTGATGATCGTGTGCTCAGCCGCCACTTTCGTCATGCTTGGCCTCCCAGGTCCCCAGACCTTTGGGGTTACCTGAAGTCGCAAGTGTATCGTGATAGACCGACATCTCTAGGGAAGCTGAAAGACAACATCCGACGCCAATGGCTCACCATAACTCCGGACATGCTTTAAAGTGCTGTTCACAACATTATTCCTCGACTACAGCTATTGTTGACGAATGATGGTGGACATATTGAGCATTTCCTGTAAAGAACATCATCTTTGCTTTGTCTTACTTTGTTATGCTAATTATTGCTATTCTGATCAGATAAATCGCCATCTGTCGGACATTTTTTGAACGTTTGTATTTTTTCGGTTCTAATAAAACCCCATGTCATTCCAAGCATGTGTGTCAATTTGTACCTCTCTATCTACATTATTCCATGATTTATTCAGTTTTCAAATTTATACTGACTTTTTGATCACCCAGTATTTAAAAGAGCTTGCCCCTTGTTAAAGAACTGTGGTATTGTTAATTACTCTTTCGTAGTCTTGAAAGTTGTTTTGGATTTGATCTTTCTTCATATTCGGAGCCATTTTTGATATGTTAAAAGTCTGGTTTTCTTTTTCTCCTAGACGCTAGCTTTCTTTGCTGCGGAAGCACTCCCATTTTTATGTATTCATACATTTGAACCAACTGAACTGAAGTTAAAACATTACATTGTATCAAATTAGTGTTGAAAAAAATCTGAATTTAAAACTCCATTTTTTTAAAAAAGTCCATAATTTCATTCCTTATCCAAAGCATTTCATATTTTCACTGTGTTACACGAAAAGTGTGGGAGCATACTTTTATCCTAAAGCTGATCTTGTTACGGATAACCATCAACTGAAATAAGTAAATTGGAAGAGATAGATTTACTGTAGCAAACCTGGCATAGCGCAGAACACGTACACTAGTATCCAAAACTTAAGGACGAAAGTATGTTTCGCATGATGTGTCACTGCCAAGTAATATAGTTCGATGAAACTTAGGAAATGGACAGAATGAACTGTTATAGTATAGTACAGAAGGTAAATGAAAAAATAAGCAGTGGGAAGAACTGATATGTCTTTTTATTAAAGGACGATAATTACACTGAAGTCGAAGCGATTCATGATGGTCCTCTGGAATTACAAAAGTTGGTGCGTGGCTCTCAATAAGGTGTGTGATCACCACTGCTAGCCATGCATCCTCTGTAATGTGTCCCTGATCCGGCCACACGGCTGGTAAGGAGTTTTTTTGGTAGGGCAATCCTCTCCTCCACTAGCGCGATTGTCAAATGCTGGATGGTCGTTTGTGCCTGTGGACGATCATGTTCGACAATGTTCCTGCATCTATTACGCATTCCCACCTCTCGCCATATGATGGTACTTCCAGCATTGTACAACATGACCATTTTGGTTAGATGTTACAGTGAGCGGAGACATAAACTTTCATGAACATCTAACCAATCAGTGCTATTAACAAAAGGATTTTCGGTGATTTTTTTTTCATCAGTCTTCTGACTGGTTCGATGCGGCGGTCCACGCGAATTCCTCTCCTGTGCCAAACTCTTCAACTCAGAGTAGCACTTGCAGTCTATGACCTCAGTTGCTCTTTTGGATATACTCCAGTCTCTGACTCCCTCTACAGATTTTACGCCTCACAGCTCCCACTAGTACCATGTGAGCTATTCCCTGATGTCGTAACAGATGTCCTACCATCCTCTCCCTTCTTCTTGTCAGTGTTTTCCACATATTTCTTTCCGATTATGAGCTGAACCTATTCATTCGTTATTCTATCATTCCACCTAATTTTCAACAATTTCTGTAGCACCACATCGCAAATGCTTCGATTCTCTTCTGTTCCGGTTTTCTCACAGTCCACGTTTCACTACCATACAATGCTGTGCTCCAGACGTACATTCTCAGAAATTTTTTCCTCAAATTAAGGCCTTTGTTTGATACTAGGAGACTTCTCTTGGCAAGGAAAGCCCTTTTGCCAGTGCTAGCCTGCTTTTGATGTCGTCCTTGCTCCGTCCGCCGTTGGTTATTTTAATGCCTAGGTAGCAGAATTTCTTAACTTCATCTATTTCGTGACCATCAATAATGATGTTATGTTTCTCGCTGTCTTCATTTCTGCTTCTTCTCATTACTTCCCTCTTTCTTCGATTTACTCTCAGTCCATACCCTGTACTCATTAAACTGCTCACTCCGTTCAGCAGATCATGTAATTCTTCTTCTTTCTCATGCAGGATAGCAATATCATCAGCGAATCGTATCATAGATACCCATTCACCTTGAATTTTTAACCAACTCCTGAACCTTTCGTTTATTTCTATAATTACTTCTTCGATGTACACATTGAACAGCAGGGGCGAAAGACTACATCCCTGTCTTACACCCTTTTAATCCGAACCCTTGCTTCTTGGTCGTCCACTCTTATTATTCCCTCTTGACTCTTGTACGTATTGCATCTTATGCGTCTCTCCCTACAGCTTACCCCTATTTTTCGCAGAACATCTTGCACCGTTTTAGACTGTCGAACGCTTTTTCCACGCCGACCATCCTATGAACGTGTCTTGATATTTCTCTAGTCTTGCTTCCATTATCAACCACAACGTCAAAATTGCCTCTCTGGTGCCTTCACTGGTCATCATCTAATACAACTTCGATTTTCTTTCCATCCTTCTCTATATTACTCTTGTCATCAACTTGGATGCATGAGCTGTTAAGCTGATTGTGCTATAATTCTCGCACTTGTAAGCTCGTTCAGTCATTCATATATTCTACACATCAACGTGAATAGTCGTTTTCTTGCCACTTCCCCCAATGATTTTAGAAATTCTAATGGAATGTTATGTATTCCTTCTGCCTTATTTGATCTTATGTCTTCCAAAGCTCTTTTAAATTCTGAATGTAATATTGGATCCAATATCTCTCCTAAACCAACTTCCGTTTTTTCTTCTGTCACATCAGACAAATCTTCCCCCTCATAGAGGCCTTCAGGGTACACTTTCCACCTGCCTGCTCTCTCCTCTGCATTTAATAGTGGAATTACCGTTCCTTTCTTAATGTTAGCACTCTTGCTTTTTATTACACCGAAGGTTATTTTGACTTTCCTGCACGCTGAGTCAGTCCCTCCGACAATTATTTCTTATTCGATTTTTTCACATTTTTCATGCAGCCATTTCGCCTTAGCTTCCCTGCATTTCCTATTTATTTCGTACCTCAGTGACTTGTATTTCCATTCCTCAATTTCCCTGAACGTTTTTGTACTTCCTTCTTTCATGTATCAACGGAAGTATGTCTTCTGTTGCCCATGGTTTCATCGCAGTTGTCTTCTTTTTATCTATGTTTTTCTTTCTAACTTCCGTGATTTCCCTGGGTTCGAACCCCATCATCGATTAAGTTTTGAATAAAAATCAGCGTTGGCGACTTCCGGCATTACAAGTCACTCTCATCCTGCCATCTGCCTCATCAAAGAAGACGAAGAAGCGGACAGAGGTTCAGGGCACTCTCTTGCCCTTGGGGTGAGAAACTGCCCATAAAGGAGGAAGAATCAGCAGTGATCAACGGCATGAGGATGCAGAAGGCAACGAAAACCACTGCATTAAAGACACATAATGTGTAACCACAAGACATGTGGCGTGTACTTGAAAAAGTCTCATGATGATCTCTCCATTGGTAAAAGATTACTGAATAGTCGTCCATTCGGATCTCCGGGAGAGGACTGCCAAGGGGAGGTGATCGTGAGAAAAAGACTGAATAAACAAGGAATGATAACGTTCTACGAGTCGGGGCATGAAATGTCAGAAGCATGAACGTGGTAGCGAAGCTGAAAATGGAAATGCAAATGCTCGATCTAGATATAGTGGAGGTCAGTGAAGTGAAATGGAAAGAAGACGAGGATGTCAGATGAATACCAACAGCAGCAGAAAATGTGATAACGGGAGTAGGATTCGTTACGAATTGGCAAGCAGGATGGAGAGTATGTTACCAAGAATAGTTCAGTGATTTATTCTTATCAGAATCGACATCAAATTAACACCGACAACGACAGTTCAGGTGTACATGCCAACGTCTCAAACTGGAAATGAAGAGACAGAGAAAGTATATGAGAATACTGAAAGGGTAATACAGTACGTAAAGGAAGATGGAAATAGTCATAGGGAACTGGTATGCAGTTGTAGGGGAAGCAGCAGAAGAAACGGTTACAGGAGAATATAGGCTTGAGACAAGGAATGATAGAGGAGAAATACTAATTGAGTTCTGTAATAAATTTCAGCTAAAGATAACGAATAATCTTTTCAAGAATAACAAGGGGAGGAAGTGTACTTGGAACAGGTTGGGTGATACGGGAAGTTTTCATTTAGATTACTTCATGGTCAGACAGAGACTCCGAAACCAGATTCTGGATTGTAAGACATACCCAGGAGCGTATATGGTCTCAGATCACAATATAGTAGTGATGAAGAGAAGGCTGAAGAGATTAGTTAGCTAGAATCAGTACTCAAAGAAGTGGGATACGGAACTAGAGAACGACGAGATACGCTTAAGGTTCTCTAAGCCTATTGATATACACTAAGTGATCAAAAGTATTCGGACACCTCCAAGAACATACGTTCTTCATATTAGGTGCACTGTGCTGCCACCTACTCCCTGGTACTCCATATCAGAGACCTCAATAGTCATTAGACATCGTGAGAGAGCAAAATGGGGCACTCCGCGGAACTCACGGACTTCGAACGTGGTCAGGTGATTGGGTGTCACTTGTGTCATACTTCTGTACGCGAGGTTTCTACACTCCTAAACATCTCTAGGTCCACTGTTTCCCATGTAACAGTGAAGCGGAAACGTGAAGGGGCACGCACATCGCAAAAGCATACAGGCCGACATCATCTGTTGACTGACAGTGACCGCCGACGTTGAAGGAGGGTCGTAATGTGGAATAGGCAGACAGCCATCCAGACCATCACGCAGGAATTCCAAACTGCATCAGGATCCACCGCAAGTACTATGACAGTTAGGCGGGAGGTGAGAATATTAGGATTTCACGGTCGAGCGGCTGCTCATAAGCCACGAATCACGCCGGTAAATGCCAAACGACGCCTCGCTTGGTGTAAAGAGCGTCAATATTGGACGATTGAACAGTGGAAAAACGTTGTGTGGAGTGACGAATCACGGTACGCAATGTGGCGATTCGATTGCAGGGTGTGGGTATGGCGAATATCCGGTGAACGTCATCTGCCAGCGTGTGTAGTGCCAACAGTAAAATTCGGAGACGGTGGTATTATGGTGTGGTCGTGGTTTCCTTGGTTTGCATCCCTTGCTGTTTTGGGTGGCACTATCACAGCATAGGCCTACAATGAAGTTTAAGCACCTTCTTGCTTCCCATTGTTGAGGAGCAATTCGGGGATGGTGATTGCATCTTTCAACACGATCGAGCTCCTGTACATAATGCACGGCCTGTGGCGGAGTTGTTACACGACAATAGCATCCCTGTAATGGACTGGCCTGCACAGAATTCTGATCTGAATCCTATACAACACTTTTGGGATGGTTTGGAACGCCGACTTCGTGCGAGGCCCCACAGACTGCCATCGATACCTCTTCTCAGTGCAGCACTCCGTGAAGAATGAGCTGCCATTCCCCAAGAAATCTTCCAGCACCTAACTGAACGTATGCCTGCGAGAGTGGAAGTTGTCATCAAGGCTAAGGATGGGCCAACACCATACTGAATTGCAGCATTACCTATGGAGGGCGCCACGAACTTGTAAGTCATTTTCAAGCAGGTGTCCGGATACTTTTGATCACATAATGTAGCAAAAACGATCAGCTCAGTAGGCAGTACAGTTGAAGAGCAACGGACATCTCTCAAAAGGGAAATCACGGAAGTTAGAAAGAAAAACATAGATAAAAAGACTACACGCCACATGTCTTGTGGTTACACATTATGTGTCTTTAATGCAGTGGTTTTCGTTGCCTTCTGCATCCTCATGCCGTTGATCACTGCTGATTCTTCCTCCTTTATGGGCAGTTTCTCACCCCAAGGGCAAGAGAGTGCCCTGAACCTCTGTCCGCTTCTTCGTCTTCTTTGATGAGGCAGATGGCAGGATGAGAGTGACTTGTAATGCCGGAAGTCGCCAACGCTGATTTTTATTCAAAACTTAATCGATGATGGGGTTCGAACCCAGGTCCGACGACGTTTTGGCTACTAAAATCAGAGATGCTACCTCTAGACCTCACCACACTGCCACAATAATTGTTTACCAACTCTGTGTCGAGCATGGGAGGACGCTGCAGAGCATGCATTGCTCTGCGTAGTGATCACACTATTAGGAACCCTCTCTCTGTTTTTGTAACGTGCAAGGGACCATCCTGAACCGCTGTGACTTCAGTGTAATTACTGTCTTTGCATTTTTGTTCGTCTGTGTAGTTCTTTCAGTTACCATCTGTACTACACTGCAACAATTCTTTCTTTGTATGGTCCAAGTGTCACGAGCTATGTCACTTGGCAGTGACACATTGTAAGAGGTCCAAGCAGATGTAATTTCGATGTATTGCTCATGCGCTGCCTGCGATATGCAAGGTCTCTGACCAGAGAGCAGTGTTGACTGCAATAGGAACTGTGTAGCTTTAGCAGTAAGTTGTTGCTAGTCTGGAGTCTGTTCTGGTCTGGTCTGGTGTATCGTGTTGGCTGGCCCGGTCGCGGTGCAGCGATGCCGGAGCCTCAGTATTATTGTATAAGGTAAAAAGCAGCCTCGCGCATGTGTACTAATGTTATCTCAAGTGCCATGTAAATGATTTAAAACTCTCGTAATAATAATCTTCCTCATAAAAAGTAACTTTTAACAACCATTCATTTCAATTTAAAGAATTTGCTAATTTCTACCATCCATGATCATCCCGATTATTGCAATAGAAAAATCAGTTGGTTCCTTTCATAAATGACAGATAGGTCGGCCAGCATTGCACAGAGCTGTGCCGGAAAAATTTATGGTAAGAGCAGATATATCCGGTGACTTCATTGAGGTAAGAATTTTTCCTTTTTTTTATTCAGAATGATATTTCAGGGCCATGACGCAGCACTGCTGTCGTCCAAAATTTACCAGGTTAAATTTACAGTGAATTATTGAAAAGTCATAAGTGAGCGATAATTTAATTGAGAGGTTACTGAATTTATTTTTTAATTGGGACGTTACACTGAATGTGAACGACATAATTATAATTTTTACTGTTGAGAGGTTTGGGAATTTTTCTGTCTTGAGGTTACACTAAATTAGAATCATAGTCATTATTATTTAAATATATTTTGTGGTGAGGTTACACTTGGCGACAAGCGGCCAGGATCGTATTTCTTTGTGAATCTATGAAAGTAGTCGTATATCTGCTCTTATTTACTTAAATGTAGTTTGCATCTGGCGCAACGCATTTACTAACTTGTCACTCATTCTTTCACAGGTAATCGGCAATTTATTGCTCTTTGTTGTAATTGTATTTGTTCCATTTTTGTTTTGACTTTGATTGATTTTGCGTTTAACGTTGAATTGTGAAAATGCCGCGAAAAACTGTTAACAGTACATCGCGATGTGCAATGAGTGAAATAGCGGACTCGAATAATTTGACCGATAATACTAGCGACACTCAGTGCAATAGTGATAATCGTCTGGTTACAGATAATCAGTGCCTGCCGATCACTAGTATTGAGTTAAATCCTAATGATGAACAAACAAATTCAATTGTGTCCACAGTAAATGCAACAATTGATGACGCGGCACGTTCCGATACAATGAACGCTGCCCAGTTTGACACACCCGGTTTGCAAAATTTGAATTGTGAACAGATAAATTTTTCTCACGAAGATGAACAATGTAGTCAAAATACGTCAAATTTATTTGATTCCGAGGTAATGACCCACAGTGCATATCCAATTGGCGAACCTTTTCAATAATCAGAGAATGACCAAATGGTTACACAAAACTTGACAATTGCAGGTACGCTATTAAACAGCACAGAGAATAGAGTAGGTAATATTGGCATGGATCAAGTTATGGCATTATTGCTACAACTTAATGAAAATTTCAAACAGTCGAAGAAAGAACAAGACCACAATTACAAACAACTTAATGAAAAACTAGACAGCAATTCCAAACAACAGAATGAAAGACAAGACAACAACTTCGATCAAGTTAATGAAAATCTTAAACAATTGAATGAAAAATACGACAACCTTAATGAATCGAACAAACAACTTAATGAATAGAACAAACAACTTAGTGAACAGATTACAGCCGTTGCCGTGCAATGTCATGATACTAAAGAACAATTACGTGAGGAAATTAAGCCTTGGAGCAGTAGTGAAGAAATTAGATCTGTGGCTCAAAAATTAAGCAATACACATGCAGCCACAACTAAGTTACTTAGATATGAAATTAGTGCAGTCGCTAAACAATGCTCTGAAAACGCAACACAGTCACGCGACGAGTTTAAATTAATGTCAGCAGAACTTCCACGCACGCTGGATGCAAAAGTAGACGCGAAATTTGACCAACAGAACAGCCAAATTGACGAACGTTTTAATCACCACCTACACAACAGTGAAACGCGTTACAGTAAATTTATACAGGAACAGAATAAAGTAAAGCAACAAGTCATGGAAACAATTACTGCACAGAGACAGGAAGATAAGCGTAAATTATTTACGAAAGCAAAAACATACGTAGACAACAATATTGCTACAGTATCGGACGAAATCAAACAGTTGAACACTGAATTGCATGATGAAATCTCCGATCTTAAAAACAGACACACACACACATTAGAGTTTCAGACAATGACCAACAGACTTGAAAAGTTGGAACTAATACAGGATCCGGATGCCATCAAAGCAGACGTTAAAAAATTGAACAAAAACACACGTAAATTACAAAAACAAATTAATGCTTGTGATACTAAAAACGATGATCAGGTAAAAACACTGACTGAAAAATATGATGAATTGGCCAGTCGTGTTGATGTTATCGAAAATAATAATGACACCAAATCAGACGATACGTCATCTGTTTCGCTTAATCAAACACCCGAATTCCAAAATTTACAGCAGACGATCAGTGAGATAGGTTCGTCCAATAATACAGTAGGTAGAAAATTGTCATCTTTACAGCAAGAAGTGACAGAGATGGGAAATGTTTCAGCCTTTTACACATCACAGCATACGCCACTTTCCTAACATTTGCCAGACTCACACAGCCAGTATAATTTAGGTTCAAAATGGCTCTGAGCACTATGGGACTTAACATCTGTGGCCATCAGTCCCCTAGAACTTTGAACTACTTAAACCTAACTAACCTAAGGACATCACACACATCCATGCCCGAGGCAGGATTCGAACCTGCGACCGTAGCAGTCGCGCGGTTCCGGACTGAGTGCCTAGAACCGCTGGACCACCGCGGCCGGCCTAATTTAGGTAATTTACAAAGAGTACGTGAGTTAGATTCCGAACAGTCACAGACAAATAGATTATCATGCAATCCTGAACCTGTTCGGACATACAGAGACGATAATTTTGATTACAAGCACTTTCTATCCGTGAGAAAATTTAAGGTATTTAAAAATGACAGAACACAGAGTCACGCTTTGGACTGGATACAACAATTAGGCTTCGCATTTTCACAGGCATAGCCTGTAATGCAGAAACTAGAATTGGATTGGATACAACAACTTGCTTTTGAATTTTCACCGGCATTGCCTGTAACGTAGAAACTAAAATTTATTTCAACGCGTAATGGACCTCAGGGGATTCATTACGCTTCGATGAATATGTGCCGTAGCGTGTACAGGGCCCCGAGCCATAGTAGTGCTATTTCGTCTTTAGTTTTCTGCACTGCTGCCTACTCTTCTACTATCCTTTATATCTATCAAAACAACTCTTCAACTGTTGATCTATCTAGGATTAAGAATGAGTAAAGAAAACCTGATATGACAAGTTTTACCGAAAGTGACAGTTTTCTTTAGACACTACCGAAGCGACAAGAACTACCAGCGTAATTTTAATAACAGACAAAATTTTAATCATCAGTATGTACAACATTTTCAGTATCGTCAAAATTATGAGCAACAGGAACCACATTTTGGTAACAATAGAGGTTTTTCCCAACAACAGTAACAAAACCAACCGGTTAGCATAACTAACCAACAATGTAATGTGCAAGATCAACCAAGCTTTAATGTTTCGCCGCCTACACGTATAGCGTCGGCTCCGCCAAATAGTAATGCACAGCAACAAGGAAATCAGCACGTACAGAAAACACACCATTTCAACTCATATCGCAATGCACCATATAGAAATGACTATCATGACAGACGTAAAAGTAATGAGCACAATTTTCAGCGTACGTTTAATAACAGTCGGTCTTACCAGCAGCAAAATCATCCGCAACAACAGATTATTATGAATGAACCAGACAGTCGGTATCATCCCGAAGCTAATGCGTCAGGACGAAATAACAGAACATTACAAATAGTCGAAATGCCACAGCATCCTCCCGCGAATAACCGAACGTCAGATAGAATTTGACTACATACAGTACAGGTTGCATCTTCCAGCAATGCAAGCAATACTTTGACACACAGAATCTTGTTCACGAAAATGTTATTACTTTTGACGACATCCGAGACACTCTTTTGCAGGAAAAACCAGTTAATCAAAAACCCATTTCACACCCTGTCATTGAAGTAAAGATTGGATCATCCAGATTTTCAGCAGTAATCGATTCTGGATCACCTATGTCAGTTATAAATGAGGAAACTTTCAACGAAAGTAACAAAAAGAATACCTATCCTACGTTACCATTAGGCAAAACTAAAGTAAAAGGAGCAGTATCTGGTAAAGGAGTAGATGTAAAATTACAGACACACTCAAATTTTTGGATTTTTCCTTTATTGACAACAGACGTTATTTTAGGTACGAATTTTCTGGTACAACATGACGCAATTATTGACTTTAAAAATTCGTATTTAATATTAAAGGATGAAAATGTACAACTGGCATTAGAATTTCAGTACTCTTTATCTGCAGAAGAACAAACAATTAATCAGACAGAGGTCATTTCTGCATCACTGTCATTCCACATTGTTCACAGATACGTACGTACACAACTATAATACTCCAGACGAAGCCGACTACGACGTTATGCAAGTGATTTGTGATAAAGTTAAACAGAGTAGTGCAAATACAGACGACGAACGCACTCAACTACACAAAATTCTTTTACAGCAAGCTCCAGTTTTTGACAACGTCCTTGGTACTATGTCCGGTTTTATGTATGAATTTCAAGTTAAACAGCGCGATACATTTAAAGCCAAACATTATCCCATTCCGTATATTCACAGAGAACAAGTTAAGAAAGAATTGCAAGCTATGCTTGACCAAGGATTTATTGAACCGGCAGTTAGTCCGTACATAAACCCGCTCCATATTGTTAAGAAAAAGGGTGGCTCACTTCGCCTCGTACTTGATTCGCGTCACATCAATGACATTATTATTAATGAAACAGATCGTCCACAGACACTAGAAGAACTTCTACAGAAATTTCATGGCACTGCTATTTATTCCACATTAGATTTGAAATCGGGATTTTGGCAAATTTAGCTCCATCCGAACTGCAGAAAGTACACGGCTTTTCTCTGTTTTGGTGACTGTTACCAGTTTTGCAAATTACCGGTCGGTTTAACTACACTCCTGGAAATGGAAAAAAGAACACATTGACACCGGTGTGTCAGACCCACCATACTTGCTCCGGACACTGCGAGAGGGCTGTACAAGCGATGATCACACGCGCGGCACAGCGGACACACCAGGAACCGCGGTGTTGGCCGTCGAATGGCGCTAGCTGCGCAGCATTTGTGCACCGCCGCCGTCCGTGTCAGCCAGTTTGCCGTGGCATACGGAGCTCCATCGCAGTCTTTAACACTGGTAGCATGCCGCGACAGCGTGGACGTGAACCGTATGTGCAGTTGACGGACTTTGAGCGAGGGCGTATAGTGGGCATGCGGGAGGCCGGGTGGACGTACCGCCGAATTGCTCAACACGTGGGGCGTGAGGTCTCCACAGTACATCGATGTTGTCGCCAGTGGTCGGCGGAAAGTGCACGTGCCCGTCGACCTGGGACCGGACCGCAGCGACGCACAGATGCACGCCAAGACCGTAGGATCCTACGCAGTGCCGTAGGGGACCGCACCGCCACTTCCCAGCAAATTAGGGACTCTGTTGCTTCTGGGGTATCGGCGAGGACCATTCGCAACCGTCTCCATGAAGCTGGGCTACGGTCCCGCACACCGTTAGGCCGTCTTCCGCTCACGCCCCAACATCGTGCAGCCCGCCTCCAGTGGTGTCGCGACAGGCGTGAATGGAGGGACGAATGGAGACGTGTCGTCTTCAGGGATGAGAGTCGCTTCTGCCTTGGTGGCAATGATGGTCGTATGCGTGTTTGGCGCCGTGCAGGTGAGCGCCACAATCAGGACTGCATACGACCGAGGCACACAGGGCCAACACCCGGCATCATGGTGTGGGGAGCGATCTCCTACACTGGCCGTACACCACTGGTGATCGTCGAGGGGACACTGAATAGTGCACGGTACATCCAAACCGTCATCGAACCCATCGTTCTACCATTCCTAGACCGGCAAGGGAACTTGCTGTTCCAACAGGACAATGCACGTCCGCATGTATCCCGTGCCACCCAACGTGCTCTAGAAGGTGTAAGTCAACTACCCTGGCCAGCAAGATCTCCGGATCTGTCCCCCATTGAGCATGTTTGGGACTGGATGAAGCGTCGTCTCACGCGGTCTGCACGTCCAGCACGAACGCTGGTCCAACTGAGGCGCCAGGTGGAAATGGCATGGCAAGCCGTTCCACAGGACTACATCCAGCATCTCTACGATCGTCTCCATGGGAGAATAGCAGCCTGCATTGCTGCGAAAGGTGGATATACACTGTACTAGTGCCGACATTGTGCATGATCTGTTGCCTGTGTCTATGTGCCTGTGGTTTTGTCAGTGTGATCATGTGATGTATCTGACCCCAGGAATGTGTCAATAAAGTTTCCCCTTCCTGGGACAATGAATTCACGGTGTTCTTATTTCAATTTCCAGGAGTGTATATCTTCAGCAGTATTTATTCACGGTTTGAATACTATACTTCCGACAGAATTAAAAGACAGAATCACAACGTATGTAGACGACATTCTTATTGCAGAAGCTAACTGGCCTGAACACAATCTGATTCTTTAACAACTGTTACAAACTTTTCGTGCACAAGGACTCACAGTTAATCTTAGCAAATCGCACTTTGGCAAAACTTCTATAAAATTTGTTGGACATGTAATTTCAGCAGAAGACATAGCGCTTGACGCGGAAAAACTTCAAGCTTTACGTGACATTACTGTACATACGACGAAGAAACACGCAGCTTTTTGGGTTTAATTAACTTCTTTCGTAAATTTATTCATTACTCTGCTTTAGACACCCCTAGATTATGTCAATTGACGGGTAAAAACACTATTTGGTCCTGGGATAGCCAAGCACATTCTGAATTTGTCAATCTGAAACAAGCTTTGTTGAATGCACCACTTTTATCACATCCAAATCTTACTAGAAATTTTTCCATTGCCACCGACAGTTCTAACACCGCTTTAGGCGTACACATTTTTCAGGAAATTGAAGAAGATGGTTCTACAGTAATTAAAAACATCGCCTTAGCGAGTCGCATTCTGTCACCTGCTGAACGCAATTATTCTGTCACAGAACTTGAAACATTATGTGTTGTATGGGCATTTACGAGATTTAGGCAATTTCTTTATGGAAGACATACGACCGTTTACACAGATCATAGAGCCATACAGTTTTTACTTTCAGCAAAATTTACACACGACAGGTTAAGCAGATGGACACTCTATTTACAGGAATTTAATTTTACAATTGTTCATATTCCCGGTACGCAAAATATTGTAGCAGACGCACTATCCCGTTCTCTCAGCAACAATCAGCAAGACATCGCAAGCAACTTCTGCCAAGCAAATTTTAGCGTCATGTATATTCAACAAGTTGCATCTGAAAATTTCATTTCGGCGTCATTACAAGATATAGCACAAGAGCAGAGTAAAGACAACGTATGGAAAGAAATTAAACACAGGCAAGATAGGAATAATGTTACCATCAGAAACCATTACACTATACGCAATAATATTCTGTTTCGCCGCTCGCACCCTGACAGCAACAATTGGTTACTATGTATTCCTGACGAGCTTGTTAACAAATTAATTTGGTATATATGACGGTAGTATCTGTTCCCGAAAGAACAGTTACCGTGGATGACCATGCAGCTTTGCTAGAAATGAAATGATAATTAAATGGACACCCTAGCTGCAAACAGGCGTTGATGTACTTGATTGGGGACATGTTGAAAATGTGTGCCCCGACCGGGACTCGAACCCGGGATCTCCTGCCCTGCCGGGTTCGAGTCCCGGTCGGGGCACACATTTTCAACATGTCCCCAATCAAGTACATCAACGCCTGTTTGCAGCTAGGGTGTCCATTTAATTATCATTTCATTTCTAGCAAAGCTGCATGGTCATCCACGGTAACTGTTCTTTCGGGAACAGATACTACCGTCATATATAATTAAAATATGGCTTCCCGGCCATTGACCTTCTTGTGCGAACGCACACACTATGCCCTAACTCGTACGGGACTTGGTAGATTAATCTGCCACGAGTAATGAGTATGATGGGCAAACATCTATTAGGCGCACTACGAATGTAGTGGTGTGGACATGGTGGGAATGTTGATCTCACGGGGAGCGTGCAAGGGATAAGTCCCTGCAGACACACTATCCTCTGTGCCCGCGGTGGCTCATATGGATAGAGCGTCTGCCATGTAAGCAGGAGATCCCGGGTTCGAGTGCTGGTCGGGGCACACATTTTCAACATGTCCTCAATCAAGTACATCAACGCCTGTTTGCAGCTAGAGTTCCCATTTAATTGTCATTTAATTTGGTATACTCATTTAAGTTACGCACATTATGGAGCCAGAAAATGTTTTCTTATACTGAGACAGAACTGTTATTTTGCCAACATGGAGAAACGTATTCGACGAGTTTTAGCGTCATGTAAAATCTGCCAGAAAGCTAAGTCAGACATGACTTCACATATTCCTCCGTTACATCCAATTTTACCCGTTAAATTGAGACACATGGCCGCTGTAGACATTTTCGGTCCGATTCCAAGATCTAATAGAGGTTTTTGTTACATCTTTGTCGCTGTTGAACTCACTTCGAAATTTGTTACCTTCACTCCGTTACGCAAAGCTACAGCTAAATCCGTTTCGAAAGCATTTGTAAAATATTTTCTATTTCATGTAGGGCATGTATTGAAAGTAATTTCCGACAATGGACCACAGTTTCGATCTGCTATATGGACACGTATGTTACGAACAAGAAACATTTCTCCGATCTATATGTCCAAGTATCACGCTTCTTCGAACCCTTGTGAACGACTAATGAAAGAAGTTGGTAAACTATGTAGAATATACCGCTATAAAAAACATATTGATTGGGATACACACATACTGTCATTCCAGGATGTAATTAACTCCATACCAAATGAATCTACTATGTTATCTCCGACTGTTATACTGAAAAATGTTGAACCACCTAACAAAATTAAAGAATTAGTATCCTTTCCTACATCTCGTCGACTACGACACCATGAAATAATTGACATTGCGCTGAACAACATCAAACGTGCCGCAGAGCGCCGGAGAAGACAGCAAAAACAGGTTTGTACACGCCGTGACTTTCACATTGGACAGAAGATATTAGTACGCACACATTATTTATCCAACAGAGGAAAAAGTAGATGCAGTAAATTTGAGCTTCTATATGCAGGTCCATACAGAATTCGCACCATTCCTCACCCCAATGTAGTACACGTCGAAACTCTGTGAACCAGAAAAAGTAAAGACAATCACCATGTCTCCAATATTAAACCCTTTATTGAATGAACATACTTTATGATTTAGCACACTGTAATGCCATTTCCTGATATTTTTATGACCACTTATTCAATTATATTTATATGACTACTTACTGATGATTATCACATTTTTTCCTGGCAAGTGCCTGGCAAGGTAAGGTTAGCAGGTCGCTTTTCTCGTCGTTACACATCAGACCGTGCACATTTTTCCAGATAAAGTTACATATTTTATGACCAATTATGCAATTCTATCTATGTGACTACTTACTAATGATTATCGTATTTTTTTCTTGGCAAGTGCCCGGCAAGGTAAGGTTAGCAGGTCGCTTTTCTGGTCGTTATATATCAGACCGTGCACATTTTCCATTTTTCGTGTATGTATGATTGTTTTTCCTGTCTTGTTTGTATGCTCTACGAAATCTTTAAGATGACTTTGACGTTTCGCCTTATGATATCTCAATATCTTGACTATTCTACACTTTTGGCTACTGCATTATGAAACTGTGTGTACATTTTTGCACCTGAACACTGTCTATGTTTTTGACATAATACGTTTTCTGTCATGCTATGCTGTATGCTTAATTATATCACTAGAAACAAGTTTTTATTTAATGGGTATATGATTTAAATGCAAGATATTAATCCTTATTCATCATTTTCAGAAAGCAATAACGTGTAAAAGAAATAAATTAAACAAACCACAGTGGAATACTATGAAATGGGAATTTGACCTTCGGAATGAACGAAAGAAAATGGAATACCTTGTGATGAAGAGTAAATGGATCAGAATTAACAAGCATTAACAAGAATATACTATACACATCGTATGATAGCAGTCTTAACTAATTATTTTTCTTTCAGAAAACGAGGCGATTGATGCAGGCTGTCAGACAGAGTTACACATCTTAATGTTAGTGATGAAATGTGCTAGAAATAAGAAACTCTATACTATGAATAGTTGTATGAAGTAAATGGTAATATGAATAATGAATAATGAAGTGTCTTTTTTGCAGATGGTAATGAATGATGATGAATAGTTATATGAAGAATATGCTAATATGAATAATGAGGTTTTTCTTTGTAGGTGATGATAGTGATGAAGTTATGGTAATATGAATAGTGAAGTTTTTCTTTGCAGATGAGGATAATGATGAAGTTTATATATTTACTGTTAGTTAAGAAATGCTATGTACTTATTTAAGCATTTGTTGCAGTTCGTTTTGACAGTATGTCTTATATCGCATGGTGTAATGACTGAATGTTTTGGAAAGGACAGCTAGAGTACATACATATTGAGTACACGTTTCATTACCTGTTAATTCGAAGTTCACTACTTTTCAGCATAATATGCGTTTCTTCTTTCAGCTGAATAATCCATTTTGTATTTATTCCAGGAGAAGCTATTCATGAAATTAATGTGCTATAAGCAGTTAGTCATTAAACCCGTTCTAGTACTTGCATTTTTTTACCGATTTGTGTCATTCATGAATGTGATCACATATACTCTACTTGTTTCATAACCTTGCTACAGCTAACTCATGACGAATGACATTACTAATCCTTATTTGCAGCAATAAGTCAAAAGCAAATATTTTCATGCCCCAGCAATTAATTATCGATCCCAACGCAATGCATTGCTAACACAAAAAACAAAAAATTACCAGTCCTAGCTATTACCAGTATACAACCAAATAAGGCTACTAGTTTAAGAGATATAATGCAATATCTATGTATTATTGGACCACAGACCTTGAGTAATAGTTACAGTGTGTTACATTTTAAATATGTCTTATGTCACTTGAATGATGAGTTCTGAGTAATACTGAATGATGTTTTCTAACCACAGACCTTGAGTAATAGTTGCAGTGTGTTGCATTTTGAATATGTCCTATGTCACTTGAATGATGATTTCTGAATAATACTGAATGATGTTTTGTAATAATGCATATAATTAACTCTCATTTTGAATGATGACTTCTGACTAATACTGCATAATGTTTTATAAAACTATATGAATACTTTGTAACTGGCCAATGAATGCCACTGTTTCTTATATTTTAAATTTGTCTTATGTCACTTACATGCTATTATATATGAATACCAGTAGCTTGATGCTACCCTCATTAACTCTTGTTTTGAATGATGACTTCTGAATAATGCATAAAAATGGTTTGGTTCAAAATGGTTCAAATGGCTCTGAGCACTATGGCACTTAACATATGTGGTCATCAGTCCCCTAGAACTTAGAACTACTTAAACCTAACTAACCTAAGGACATCACACACATCCATGCCCGAGGCAGGATTCGAACCTGCGACCATAGCAGTCGCGCGGTTCCGGACTGAGCGCCTAGAACCGCTAGACCACCGCGGCCGGCATAAAAAATGGTTTGTAACTGGCCAATGAGTGCCAATGGTTACTATAATTAGATGAATTATGTAAATACTATGCCATTAATGAACTCTTGTTTTGAATGATGACTTCTGAACAATGCATAAAAATGGTTTGTAACTGGCCAATGAGTGCCAATATTTAGTGTAATCAGATGACTTATGAATGATGTTCTGTAATACTCCATACGTAATACAGAAATGTTTAGTAACTAGGCAATGAATGCCAACAATTACTCAAATCGGTTAATAGACTAGTGTAATTCTCTATGATGATTAGCATAAGACTTAATGTCCTTCACCTTCTGACCTAATTACCAGAAATTACTGCAATATCCGTTTGACCTGTCTATCCTCATGATCATGGAGCACTACATTTGGTTTTTGCACTAATTCTTCGTTGGTGTACCTTACAAGAATGTGGTGTTGACACATCATGCTGTCCACCACCTTGAACGATGGAAATGTTATTATGGTCCCACTGTTTGGTGTACCTAATGTACTACCAAAATGATAACATTGAATATTAATACAGCATTTCAGTGTCTTGGCTACACTGATTAATACTTCAGGGAAGAGAACTTCAGATTGTCTCACTTGGTGTTGTGCTTCTGTAGAAAGATATGGACTTTCGGTGGAGCTACGTGCAACCTACTGTGCTACAACCATGATGCAATCCTTCCCTTTCCTTTCCTAGTTCTTATAAAATGGTAAAAAATGTATATATATATATATATATATATATATATATATATATATATATATATATATATATATATATATATACACAGTGCGTGTGCACTTTATGTCATTTGTTAATATGTTTTGTACTCATTGCATATCCTAGTTCTTGTAAAATAGTAGAGACATATACTGTTTTTTATTTCAAAAGTAACCGCCATAACGGTTAATAAATATATGCCACTGTGAGACAAGGCGGTCAGTGGCATCATAGAAAAATGTTTGCAGTTGCCTAAGGAACCACGATTGTTCACAGTTATGCATCTCTTCGTCCGAAGAAAATCAACGGCCACGAGTGTCTTCCTTCAGGGCTCCAATAATGTAGAAATCGCAAGGTGGGAGATCGGGTCTGTGTGGGAGATGTGTAAGGGCTTTCCAGCGAAACTTCTGTAGTTTGCTCGACCCAACCTTGGCCACTGTGGCCCGCTTCGGACGAAGAGGTGCACGCCTAGGTACAATCATGATTCCGTAGGCAATCACGTTTATATGAAGGCATTGATCTCCTTGTCTCTCAGTGGAATAAATGTATTAAGAGTTATGGCGATTACTGTTGGAATAATAGACATTTTGAAACGTCCTCTTTTTGAACAATTATACACGACTGTGCTTAAACTGACACACAATATTTTTTTTTAGCGCAACGCAATCTGACTTTCAATAATCCCTACAAAAGAATGGGCCCTGACTAACATTAAACTATACCTTTCACAAATCACTTACCTCACAAAAATCTTCGCTACTCAAGCTACTGCAATACAGCGAGCGCCACTACTGCCAGCTCAATAGTCATAATATATATAGCAGTTCAAGACAAATTTCAAAACTCCGCCATCTCTCTCCCCACATCCACCACTGCTGGCGGCTCACCTCCAACTGCGCAACGCTACGCGCTGTTCACATCCAGCTGCCGCTGCCCAACACTACAATGGCAGACAACAATGCAAACCAGCCACAGACTGCACACAGCACAGCCAGTGATTCTCACACAGACCGCTACGTAACGTTGCCAATAAGAAAACATAAACAGCCTACTTACATAGCCCCCATGCTCCCTACAAAAAATTTTACAAATTGTTTTGGGCACTGGGCAATACATGTTAGTTAAAATTTTTCATAATCGTAATTACAATAACAAAGAAATCAAAGGCACACACTTATTGATACAATGTTGGTCAAAAGCTAAAATTTTCTCACAGTCCATAAAGATAGTTCTGATCATTCATCATAATAGTAATTACAATTTTTTTCACAAAGTCTAATTAGTAAAAGAAATTGCACACAGAAGTAGTGGATTTCCATGCAGTCTTGAAGAAGTAGTGTTGTCCTTCCAACGGAAAGACAGTGCTGACTCTTGACATGCTGACAGGTAATGGGCCACAACAGAGCAAACCCACAGCAGAGTCAGTCGAAGTTTTGAAGAGTATTGCTAGGTAGGTCATCACAGAGCAGACCCACTGTAGTCCTGGTAGAGATTACGGTACTGGTGGGCCACCAGAGGTGCAGACCCACTGCAGTCCTTGTAGAAATAAAGGTACTGGTGGGTCATCAAAGATGCAGACCCACTGTAGTCCTTGTAGAGATGGCCAGCAGCCATCTGTTGCGACTGTGCAGGTGCACAATCACCATCGAAGAGTCTTGCGGACAATATAGCAAGTCCATAAACCACCACTTGTGCACTCAAAAAAATTTTTTTTAAATGTCCTTAGAACCAGCAATGCTGTTATCCAGTCCCTTGCTGAATTATTAACACACGTGCAAACACTAACAGTCCCTACTTCTCACATATTGTCCATATACTATGACCAACAGAAATGTGTGCAGTGAAATGGAACTTACAAGTTAATAATATGATGAACTGGTGTCAATTACAATTTTATAACATAAGAATACAATTACAAAGGTACAAAATACATCATTAAAGAACATAACAATACAGAGAACATTTGTAATACAGGCTTTACAAAAGAGTTGAAATAACATATACGTCAGTGGGAATTATGACATGAGTACATACATAAAAGATCAGAATAACTTTCGAAACATCAACTTCACACATGAGCATTAAAAAAAAAACAGAATAAATAATGTCTAAACATCATTACAAAGAAAATAACATATTATCAGAAAAATTCTACAACATAACTCTTATTAGCTAAACACCTAAAGACAGGAAAATCACAAATATACAAGAGTACACAAACACATACCAGAATAACACAGGGGGAAAGGACAGGGTTTGTTTTACTGCAGTATTTTGCAAACAAAACTTTCTTTACTTCTTGGAGATCTCCCTTCATTCCTCATTATTTCCAAAAAGTCCTATTTATACCTGCTTTCTCTACTTTTTTCGTATGACTTCTCAATGCATTTCTTCCAATTCATCGCAACTCATTCTCTTATATAGTCTACCCCCTCTTAAGCTAACTTAAATCTACTGAGCTCAGATGCTAAACTAAGGGACGAGGCAATGCAGCAGCACAAAACAATTAACACAAACATCAATAACAAAAAAAAATGGAAAATTGCAAAGCAAGCTACAGAAAATCTAAATTACCAAGCAATGCAACGTTACAACTTATATGAGCCAATGTGCAGCAACAAGAAAAATAAATCAGTAGTAAAACTAGCTTAACAGAGTAATACAAAGTTAAATTCAGTAACACTATGCCTGGCAAACAGCAGCAGCAAATAAAATTTAAACCTAGACCTCAAGCAGAAAAAAAATATTACACTAAAATGGCCATGTCTAATACCTATGTCACATCTTAACACTAGAGTGATGCATCACAATTTATTCTAGAAAAGAAATTACCAAGTACTTGAAAAGAAAATTATGAATGCAGTTCCTGTGAAGGTAAATGTCTTTTTGTGCCCCCTCATTTTTTTGAAAAAAATTATTATTTACTCGATCTGTAGACAGAAAATATTTATATTAGTACATCTATAAAATTTTATTTTAACCAATGCTGCAGTGCAGCTAGAAACTAGATATTAAACGAAATGAGCAAATATATACATAAAGCAAGCCATATGCCATTTCTCTCAACTAGCAAGACAATAGCCGTGAAATGTTTCTCATCGTTTCATTAGGCATTTTAGTAAATATCACAAATTAAGAGCTCCACAGTGTAATCATATGTTTTCAAGTTCGACTGTGTCGTTTTTGCGATGCTCTCTACAAAGGAACGTCAATAGCGAGGATAATGGCCTCCCTTTTTTTTTTCTTCTCCACCTGCGCCTCTGGCACACACTAATGACTTCTTTCCAGGCGACTGTCGCCCATCTGGGTGCCCACGACGCATTACGTGCAGGTGGTCACTTAACTTTCTTACGGAAATATTTACAACAGCAGTTTCCGCTACAGTGACAGTCTCATATAAAAATATTTCACAGGTTAAGAATTTGGGTTACAAATCTGCAGAAACAAAATCCTATAAATATAAGTGTCCAAAAAAAATATTCGTCAGCATTGTGATACAGTCACGCATTTACACACATTTCGTAACTCTTAAAGTACGATTCTTGTTTTCCAACATACTTCTTCACAAGTCAGAGTCCCTAACCACTAGTCATTACTCCTTACCTTATTACACACACACACACACACACACATATATATATATATATATATATATATATATATATATATATATATATATATATATATTCGTCGACACGTCAATCTTTCGACGACACTTCAATATTTCATCATAATTAATACATAGCATAATCAAATTCCTCATATAGCATCAGCTTATTGATCACAAACATACCTCAGCAGCATAATACACATCGTCGTCGTAAAAATAACATCATAACACCTCAGTCAAATCTCAAAAACGTCGTAGCTTTCTGCAATAATTTCAAATCCTAAAAAAATATTCTCTGCTCATTTCAATAGTGTCATCTACCTCAAACGTACTTTAAAATCATGCTCCCTTACCAAATACATCATTCAAAGCTCTCATAGTATCACAATGGTTCCGAAAAAATATGAACAGTTCACAAAGTACAGACAAAATACAATTTCATAAGTGTGAAGTTATCCAACTGTGTGATTGCGTAAACATGTGTCACTGATGTAGTAAAAAAATGTTTATCTCTGTCAAATAATCAGATAGCTGTGTAATTCTGTGTTAGAGAAATATGGTACCGATGTGTCAAGTTGTATAAGCAAATACCATATTAGCTAGGGCTCCCTGTGCTTGCCAAACACATGGTACACAAAGTAGACGTGTACCCCCCTGAGGATTAATGTAATTATACCCTCAGGTGTTACAGATTACAGCAATGGAATGAAATGTATCACGGAAAACCTTTGCATCATTGTATTTCAAATATCATTAAAAATAAATGTTTTAAGTACAAAATTAATCACTCAAATACATGTACTGTAGCGCTAAACTGTGCGTCTTGTAAGATAATCTCTGTGGAAGTCTCGTAGTTATCGTCCTCTGTAAGCAAAGTTCTGCTGAAGTCAATGTACTTACCTCATGATAAACAAAAGTGAAATGCTTTGCGTATAGATATCGGAGTTATTATGCTTATTGGCGTGATGAAGAAAGTACTGTACAGTAATGTATTGTTCTGCCACGAAAAAGGCTGTCTCATTGTTGCTATACCACAAAAGTTACTACTAAAACATGTTTTACTTTCCAGAAGAATTCAGAAAAACTGTGCAGATATAAAGCAGATACAGCACTGAAAAAGCAACATTGTAAATTGTCACTCATTAGTAGCGTCGTGATAAAATCGTGTAGCTGTCACATAAAGTAACCACTGTGTCATCTGGTATTTCGCCGACAGTACTTTAAATCCAGAATGTATTTTCAAGTAAACCAAAATGTTGCATTAAAATCTCATTAGCAGTGCCGGTATATGTTCTAAGTATGTGAGCCTGATAGTTGTTACATAATCGTGCAACTAACAAGCAAGAATGTACACACACAATAACACTGTGTCGTCTGTTCACAATAACAATGCATTCGTAATTTCTGTTTAAATAAGTTCTCTTGGTTCTTGATTGGATATTTAACTTCAAACATTGTTGCATATGAACAGATTCTAAGTCTGACAAAGCCTACTAGAAATGTGAAGTGAAAAGTTTTATGGCAAAGACAAAGTTAAAAAGCAGATTATCTTTCAATAAACGGTTTTACATGTGAAATGTGGTGTAAACCTTTACTCTTCCTAGTACGCAGAGTTTGAACTTGAATGCAATTATCACGCGGTATGCGTCGGTAAAGAATACTGGAATTTTTCTCAAGGTTAGCGTCTATGTTATTTTTCCCTGAACCAGCCGGCGCATGCGGCTGCCTGCGGTGCGAGTCATCGTCTGTCCCTTTGTTGGTGCGCGTCGTTATTGGGATTAGGAGACCTAACTTCTACAAATTCACCTTGACGAGAAGGCCCTGCCCTGTTTGCAACTCGCCAGTTCTGATGGAATTCAGGTCCGTCGTTTTGTCAGTAGTTTACGTAGTTTCTTGTTTGTCGGTCATGTGGTGGAGAATTTCTCCCGGAATCGTAACTGCCTGGACCGTTGCGTCTGAAGTTATTCTGTCTCCCTTGATAATAATAGTTCTGGTTGCCAAATTGTCTGTTTCTATGATTGTCTCTGTCATATTCATTACTACGGATATGCGATCTTTCTCTGTAACTATTACTCTGCCAGTGGTTGTCATATGGGTGGTGTCTGTTTTGTTCACGATTTGCGGTGTAAGAATAGCCTTGTCGTGTCCAGTTATTATTTCTTTCATCGCGGAATTGCGACGGATGTGACCTGTAATTGTTGTGTTCCTGTTTTCGCATTCCGCGATTGTAAGTGTCAATTTCCAGTTCTTGTAAGAGTCCTTGAAAAGCTTCAATGTCGTCTTTGCAACGTCCTGCGAAAATAATATGTCGCAAATGTTCAGGTAATTTGATTAAGCAAATGCTGATGGGTTCTGAGGGGCTGTATGGGTTTGACAGGTACTGATTCTTGTGCAACATGTCTTCAAAATATTTCATAAGACTGGAAAATTCAGATTGTTCGAAACGTTTCATCATTATGATGCTATGTTTTACTCGGTCTTGTTTGGCTTGAGACCAATATGCTGAGAGGAAGGCATGGTAAAACTCTCCTTCACTGTGGCAATCGTGAATGACCGACCGCATTCTTACAGCTGGTTCATTCTCTAAGTAGCCACACATAAATTCTAATCTGTGCTCCAATGACCAGTTGGGAGGAAAACAATGAGAGAATTGATGGAGCCACGCTTGTGGATGAATGTCGTTGCCAGAATTCTTAAATGTTTTGAATTTACGTGTAGTAATGAACAGCTTATAGTCAAAATCATCGTGTCGGCGAGTAGCATATCGGTCATTGTTACGTCGTGTCGGCGGTTCCATCTCAAAATTCTGTGCACCTTGCCAATTTCTTTCATAATTTCCGAAGTGTCCTGTATTATTATCTTGTGGGTGTTCCGTATTTCTAAGTCCCTCTTCCCGTGTTGGAGCGCGAGTGTCCTCTGAAATACGTAATTCTTGTATTACCTGAGTCAGCTGATCTTGTACTTCCCGGATTTCTCTTTTGTATTGCGTATTAATTTGATTCTGATTTTGTTTGAATTTCTTAATTTGTTCATACTCTTCTGTGTCAGTGATGGCTACAGGTCTTGTGTCATTCAGATCATCATCTACCTTTGCAGATAAGTTAGTGAACTGATCCGAAAGTTCTGCTACTTTCTCCGATAGTGTACTTATTTCCTCAGTGTGTTTTTCTGAACCAAGTTTCAGAGTGTCCATTTGTGTTGAAATCGTGTCTACTGGGTCCTTTAAGTTTTCTTGAGGTTTTGCAAGTTGCGTAACCGAATCGGTAGATGCAACTGAGTCAATTTTAGCTTGCAAGGTGTCGTGATTTTCATGAACAATAGTTTGCAGTTCTTTTATGGCTCCTTCGTGATTCTGTAATGCATTTTCATGACGCGAAAAAATAGGTTGGAAATGCTCACAAATTTGTGTTTTTACGTCATTACAGACTTTTTGACATTTCGATTCGATGTTATGTAACTCAGTAGTTAAATCTTCACGTGTTTGTTCAAGCGTCGTGTCTAACTTTTGAAGATTTTGTTCCATTGTGTCTAACTTTTTTAAGATTTTGTTCCACTGTGTCTAACTTTTTAAGATTTTGTTCCACTGTGTCTAACTTTTGAAGCTTTTGCTGTGTTTGTCTCTGATTTTGTTCCATTGTGTCTAACTGTTGCTGTGTTTGTCTCTGATTTTGTTCCATTGTGTCTAACTTTTCAAGCTTTTGTCCCATTTGTTGCCTTAATTGTAATAACAATGCACTGGTGTCTGAAACATGTTCCTCAGTGCTTTTCGGCAGTGAATTTGCACCGGCAACATTCACATTTTGACAAGCGGAAAATGTGTCTTGACTCATTTGAGAAAACGGTGAGGACGCAAAACCTGAATCTACAGTATTTGCAAAATTGTGTCCTGTCATTTCCGATTCCTGAGGCGAGCTGTTGCAGACCGATCGATCGAGAATGCTTCCCTCTTCACTAATTGTTTCACTGTCCACGCCATTGTTTGCAGCCCGCTCCATTTCCCTATGCACAGTTACCAAATTACTACTTTCAACGTCTGTTAATTCATTACACAGTGCTGCTGGCAAGCTACGCTCGTCGTCACTATTATTTCTCAGTTTACTTTGGAGCCTAGTGTTACGTTTTTCACACGCCATTATTGTCACAATATTTCACACGACAACACAGAAAAGCACAATTTGAAGAGCAAAAATAAGAGAACACATTAACAAAACACTGAAAATAATATCTAGTTAATTGCAGCTGCAAAATACTTGGTGCAAATCTACATGCATGCCACAACTGTTTTACTGTACAACAATGAAAGACTGCAACTACAAAGGAGATTTTCTCTACAATTACGCGCTAGCAATAAACAAAAGCTACATTAATTACACAAACTACAAGAAAAAATCAGAAGATTCCAGTGAGGTATCCTCGGCTAAGGGTCGACATATGAAACGTCCCCTTAGAACAATTATACACGACTGTGCTTAAACTGATACACAATACTTTTTTTTAGCGCAACGCAATCTGACTTTCAATAATCCCTACAAAAGAATGGGCCCTGACTAACATTAAACTATACCTTTCACAAATCACTTACCTCACAAAAATCTTCGCTACTCAAGCTACTGCAATACAGCGAGCGCCACTACTGCCAGCTCAATAGTCATAATATATATAGCACTTCAAGACAAATTTCAAAACTCCGCCATCTCTCTCCCCACATCCACCACTGCTGGCGGCTCACCTCCAACTGCGCAACGCTACGCGCTGTTCACATCCAGCTGCCGCTGCCCAACACTACAATGGCAGACAACAATGCAAACCAGCCACAGACTGCACACAGCACAGCCAGTGATTCTCACACAGACCGCTAAGTAACGTTACCAATAAGAAAACATAAACAGCCTACTTACAATTTTACTTTCCTTTCTTTCATCTGCCTTGTTTTCATTTCAGTAGCCCTGGTAAGGTTTACGAAAGCGTTACAGACGTTGTCACGCATGTGTAGTGTTAATAGTTGGAAAAAGAGTACGTTATTCACTTGAACTGTAGTTACCGAAAAGTAAGGGGCTAGTGCAGACTCCACAGCACAATACTGCGCCCGCTGAGGGGATATGAGAATAAGAAAAGAGATATCATATTCGTTACAAGGATACGTCGAGTCGGTCCATATGCAAATGTAATCAGTCACGGGAGCGGCTAACATCGATGCGAATAAGAGTGCTAATAAACAACACACCCAGAGGACGCTTATCGTGTTCGTAATAAAGAACATCTCGTAACTGGTGCGGCCAGGTCTATGAAACTTGCAAGGGACTGTTTTATAATTCATATTGTTCTTCGAATTGTCTCGAGAGTCTGAAGTGCACTAAGTTCCAAAGTCAAGTTCCATACAAACGGTCATCATTAAATTATAGCGCTTCGCGAGCAATTTGGACGTTTCGCAGCGAACTCTGACTGAACTCAATATTACAAAGCAAACAGAAAGAAGGAATTCGCCGGAGAGTATTACTTGCATTGTGATAGAACGCACAGCTTCCGAACAAAATGCACTGAATGAACAAGTTAATTACAGTCTCGCGGAAGAGGGAATGATAAAAGGTTTTTAACAGGTCAGACAAAAGGCCAAGATAATTCAGAAGCGAGTTCCGCATATATTGGAGGATCTTTCAAAGATTTTCGTCTATCCTGGACTTATTCATCTTAAATGAGCACGGAAATACTTCGCAATAAAAGTTAACTTTGTACACGTATGCCGCTCAAATATTTTCAAAGATGAACACACATACTTACTACAACACCTACATCTCCGGCAAGTGTTATACGAATATGTATCGTCTAACTTTGTGGCAGAAGATAATTCCATTCTGTTACGTTCTACTGATAAACTTCCAGTATTACTCGTATTTCTTCGATTAGTAGCATGTCTGAACTAAAGTGTAGTTGTTCACAAAGCAGTAACTGCCAGTTACTGGTCTGTAAGTACGTCACTCGTGTGATTTTAGAGCTAACTAGAACTCGGTAGTGACATCACGACAGACAAAAACAGGAGTTCGTGACAACCATTTTCAGTCAAATATGCCAATAGTCTTGGAGCGATCAGAGGGAATGCTGATTGGGAATACATGGTAGGGGAGCTTGAGTTCCGGAATTCCCTTAATAATCCAGAAAACCTCCAGAAAACTTGCATCCAAACTGCTGGAGCAGCCACTGTCCCAGTCAAAAAGTAAAATTTATAGGTGTGTTGTGGTATGTATTTAGGGTTGCCCCTGTGCATATTCGTCCAGCACACTTCTGGATACGCTCCGCGGACCGGTACGGCCCCAGGCTCATCTTAGATGTTTGGGTCACTGAACTGTTCACCTCCAAGCCTCGTGCAGCCGCCACGGCGTGTGAGTGCGCAAGTCGCGCCGATACGTGGCGTGCAGGTCGCGGTACATAACGCTGCAGTTGCAGGCATCTATTCGCATCCGCTCGGTCACGTGTCCGCATGACGCCACGGATGTAGCCTTCAGCAAACACGTACTTAGTTCGCCGCTCCGCTCTTCGAGAGCGAGTTACGCTGCAGGATCTGACCGGTCATCAGCGGCCACGAATCTCCATTACGGACCCAAAATCTGCCGCTGCTCCTGCCCACTTACGAGTGTCTCAAGCTCTCCATGAGCCCCGTACAAAACTAGACTCCCGAGGGAAGCGCTTCGCAGGATGCGCATGTGACTGCCCGCGAACCATCGCCTCGTGGGACTGTGTCGTTGCGGCACCTTGGGCTGCTCATCAGTCGCCGGCCCTTACGTTTCTGGCCACCTGGGACCTTGTCGTTGCTTATCCTCCCTGTTCCTCTCCATTTCGACATTCGTGGACTGCGTCTTAGCACCTTTTAGGCATCATCAAGGGTCGACATTTCATTTGTTATAAAGTTGTGTGGTCAGTCATCCTTAGAAGCTGTACTTGGTTTAGTTAGTTTTAATAAATAAATTGTTGTTACTGCAAAGTGTGCACTCTAATACTGTCTGTTACTCCACTCGGCTAGGACATAACATGTTTCATAGAAAAAGCTGTTTTTTTAATGGTTTTCATTCGTCACGTAAAGCGGTGAGGCCGGCCGGAGTGGCCGAGGGTTCTAGGCGCTTCAGTCTGGAACTGTGCGACCGCTACGGTCGCAGGTTCGAATCCTGCCTCGGGCATGGATGTGTGTGATGTCCTTAGGTTAGTTAGGTTTAAGAAGTTCCAAGTTCTAGCGGACTGATGACCTTAGAAGTTAAGTCCCATAGTGCTCACTGCCATTTTTTTGAAAGCGGTGAGTTCCACCAAAGACGTTCCAAATACGAGTCCGAATTAGTAACGGGGAGCGGGCTTCTAGTTCCAGCTTTTGCCTTTCAACCTGGAGAAACCTCGCAAAATCCTTCATCAGAACCGGGTAACACTAGGCCCCAACAAAAAACATGTATTTGCAGAATAGTCTTTCACACGCCTTTTTTTTTTCATAGTTCTAAAGCCACGAGTGACTGCGTGACTGTGGGAGACATTCTACCGTCCAAAGCAGACGTTGTTCGGAGAACATGTGTAACTGCACCGGTATCATTTCTTCATCAGATACTAAAGACAACGTCATCCTGATGTAGCCACCCTTCTCTGTACCTCGCTATCTGTACCATTTGGGCGTAGTTGTTGCTGTCCACTGATAAAGTTTTGTATTTAGGAACATCTGGCCTCCATGTTGGTTTTATCTTCATGAGTTCTCCTTCTAAGCTGTGTTTTAACCTGATGTCAGAGTTCAATGAATTTAGTTTTTCTTCTCTGTATCATGTTAACCAACATTATTTTCTCTTTAATCTCTTTTAGTGCATGTTTATTACATTTTCTTTCAGTCCACGAAGTTTTTATGGCTCTCCTCATGTCCCGATATGTATTGCTTCAAAATTTTCCTTCTTCTATTTGCTCAGAGTCTACTCTTTACAACTACAGGTTAAAATGCTCCAAATACACTACTGGCCATTAAAATTGCTACACGAAAAAGAAATGCAGATGATAAACGGGTATTCATTGAACAAATATATTATACTAGAACTGACATGTGATTACATTTTCACGCAATCTGGGTGCATAGATCCTGAGAAATCAGTACCCAGAACAACCACCTCCGGCCGTAATAACGGCCTTGATACGCCTGGGCATTGAGTAAAACAGAGCTTGGATGGCGTGTACAGGCACAGCTGCCCATGCAGCTTCAACACGATACCACGGTTCATCAAGAGTAGTGACTGGCGTATTGTGACGAGCCAGTTGCTCGGCCACCATTGACCAGACGTTTTCAATTGGTGAGAGATCTGGAGAATGTGCTGGCCAGGGCAGCAATCGAACATTTTCTGTATCCAGAAAGGCCCCTACAGGACCTGCAACATGCGGTCGTGCATTATCCTGCTGAAATGTAGTGTTTCGCAGGGATCGAATGAAGGGTAGAGCCACGAGTCGTAACACATCTGAAACGTAATGTCCACTGTTGAAAGTGCCGGCAATGCTACCAAGAGGTTGCCGAGACGTGTAAACAATGGCACCCAATACTATCACGCCGGGTGATATGCCAGCATGGCGGTGACGAATACACGCTTCCAATGTACGTTCTCCGCGATGTCGCCAAACACGGATGCGACCATCATCATGCTGTAGACAGAACCTGGGTTCATCCGAAAAAATGACGTTTTCCCTTTCGTGCACCCAGCTTCGTCGTTGAGTACACCATCACAGGCGCTCCTGTCTGTGATGCAGCGTCAAGGGTAACCGCAGCCATGGTCTCCGAGCTGATAGTCCATGCAGCTGCAAACGTCGTCGAACTGTTCGTGCAGATTGTTGTCTTGCAAACGTCCCCATCTGTTGACTCAGGGATCGAGAAGTGACTGCACGATCCGTTACAGCCATGCGGATAAGATGCCTGTCATCTCGACTGATAGTGATACGAGGCCGTTGGGATCCAGCACGGCGTTCCGTATTACCCTCCTGAACCTACCGATTCCATATTCTGCTAACAATCATTGGATCTCGACCAACGCGAGCAGCAATGTCGCGATACAATAAATCGCAATCGCGACAGGCTACAATGCGATCTTATCAAAGTCGTAAACAAAATAGTACGCATTTCTCCTCCTTACACGAGGCATCACAACAACGTTTCACCAGGCAACACCAGTCAACTGCTGTTTGTGTAAGAGAAATCGGTTGGAAACTTTCCTGTCAGCATGTTGTAGGTGTCACCACCGGCGCCAACCTTGTGTGAATGCTCTGAAAAGCGAATCATTTGCATATCACAGCATCTTCTTCCTGTCGGTTAAATTTCGCGTATGTAGCACCGCATCTTCGTGGTGTAGCAATTTTAATGGGCAGTAGTGTAAATTTATTGATCAATTTCATTCATTTGTATATTAAGGTGTTTGTATGTTAAACCAAACTATAGGGTGAAGCTCTCGCAATAATCTGAGAAAATTGTTCCAATTTTTGATGAGGATGAATTACTCACAAAGAGCTTCAGTCAACACTGAGTGTATAGGAAATAAGAAATGTCTAGGGGCAATCAGTGCACATGCTTTGAATGAAATTCTATGTGATTACATAAAAGTTAATTAGGTAGGCTTTCTCAAGCCTGTTCCGTGTATCGGGCTCTTCTTTTTGTTTTGAAACGACAACAGTTGCCTAGGAATGTTGGACTAGGATCTCATAAATCATTTAGCTGCCCCTCAACCGACAACGTTTTCGATCAAAGAGGTACACTATTGCATGGGCTGCTTCAATTATTAGATGTTTCTAGTAACGTTTTTACTGGACGGTAGACGACAGAGGCAGTGGAGTTCCCAGGGCTCCTAGGTCTTATAAAGTAATATCCCTGACCTTTTTTTATGAGACTACGCTAAAAACCGCGCTAAAAATTTTTTCGAGATATTGCTTATTGAAAGTAGTCATTCCGCGTATGGTTTGTTTTGTTAAAAATATTTATTGCTGTTGAAATTCCGGCAGTTTGTCTTTGTAAAGCATTTTGGAATGTTAAAGCTCACTGTACAACGTTAAATTGTGACATGCTTGAACATTGTTACCACCGCTCTGAATCCCAAATCGTATTTTGGTGGAGGCATACCCACTCTCCCATACGCTATGTGAGCATAGGCCACGTTCAAGCTCGATGACAGCAATCAGCTTCAACAAAAATAAAACTATATCCATAATGTACACCAAAAAATTTATGCCGCAAGAGATGAACATTCTGAGGTGGCCCAGTACTTAAAATTTTCAATGTAGTGCATCTGATCGATTACCATCAATTTTCAAACCTATTTATTTATTTCTGGATTAGTAGGGTGCTGACTATGGTACCATATATTATTCACTCAGCTGCTATCGTGCACCCATTTTGCGTAAAATGCACTGAACATTTTCAGAAAATTCTTGCTTCTTATATTCAAGAAAGTATCTTTTCCAGTTCATCGCCGGCGCAAACCTCTAAAAAATTTCGAAAGCTCTTCAATATTTCATTCATGAAAGTTACGAACATAAAATTCAGATGATTTCCTGCCTTACTTTATAGTTTTATTTTAAAAATCACACACTAAGTTTATTGGCAAGTAATATCGACCTTTTCCAGCCACAATAAGTATACTAGCGCTTTTACTCATATATTTTCTTCGTGCTGCTGCAATTGGTCCTCTACAAATATCACATTCAATACGCCTTGATATTTTCACATAGCTTCTAATTCTTTGCTTGCGCCCAGAGATCAATTACAAATAAAGTTAAGAAACAGTGCATCTCAGCTTTTACTTACATGTCTCCTTAATTACACAGACTACATGAAACAGGGTTGGGAAGATATCATTACGGTGGCGAGTTTAGAACACGATCAGAAGTAGAATTCCATCTACGGCACGTCGCTTTACCTCTTTGTTCTATAAAACCTGTAGAATTGTTTTATAGGTGTTCAAAAAGTAATGGAATACGTTCATGAGCTCTTACCTGAAGATTGTAGCTTCCCTTTAGTAGTTCACGTCATATGAAACAACGGGTGAGGAGGGGAGCTCGATGATTGGTTTGGAATCGTCAATTTAGGCCACAAGTCATTTAGTAATGCTTTGATGAATACAGTGAAACACAAAATTAATGACATATAATTGAAAATAGTTACTGATATTGTAGATTTTTCCGGACTGGAAAAGAAACCACGGAGAGGCTGAAATTAGTCATTTAGCCGAATGGTATCACAGTTCGCCGAAGAGGTATGGTGCGATCCCAAGCACGCCCACGCGCAACACGATCAATGCAAAGAATTACCGGTGTAGTGCAGAATAGTCGCCGATATTTCGTCAGCAGTTGAGAGGAACTCATTAACTATCAAACGCTTATGTATAGGATTGATGTTATTCGCGCTGTAATTCTGGAAACTTCGTAATATAAGCCAAATTAAAACTTCTATTGCTTTATTTTAGCTGGCATTACAAATATTCCAATAAGGAAAGACATTTTTCTACGTAAACATGAATACCGCCATTCAAGTGTTACCCGCTTCATTATATTTCAAGTTGAATCAGAGATGCTGCTTGCTAGTCTAAATTAATTCATAGGTATTTATGTAATAATTAGGTTTACGGATACCTGGTCGTAAATATAGATCAATTTTCTCGCGTGATTCGGGGACGCGGTCACAAATAGTTATACTGTAAGGATTTAATATAATTCCGATTGATTTATATCCGCAAAATGAAAGTATAAACATTAAAAGCATTGACTGAGTCGATGAGGTGCCAGCAAACTGGAAGCAACACGAACGAAAAATGCATGCTTACAACTGAGAACAGTCACTTAGCTTCTATCAGCGACTCACATGGCGTGTGAACAGCAGTATCCTTTTGGTGTGTGATGAGTACCGAGTCATCCTTGATCATTTCAGTGTGACATGAATAGAAGTGGGATTTTAAAGACAATTCAAGCTTTTTTCTTGAAATTTAGGGTGAATTTTACAACAATTTATGTACGAATCCAGTTATTGTAGTATAGAAAAACGTATTTTTAATGTGCATATAAAGTTATATTCACACCTTTCAGAAAGAGTACCTACTTTGGCCAACTTTTGCACATAATATGTCATATTTCGACCAACGTTTGCCAAAAATGCATATATTTGTCGTACCTTTAAGGACACAAGAATAAAAGCATGAAGATGTTGCTCACATGACATTTCAGGTTATATTGTCGCAAATAAACACAATTCCTACAAAGTTTTATTTGTCAGGACTTTAGTAGACAACTCATTAGTCGGCTCGTGGACATAAGGTATTGTCGCACAGGGTCGACAAAATGCTCTCGAAGCCAACAAAGGGGACTTCTGACGTAACAAATATCGCTCACGTGGTCACACTATTTAGACTGGATATACACTCAGTCTGGTTCAACTGGTAGAAAGTAAAGTACTCTAACAGCTTCAAGTTGCAAAGTTTCGTTTCGTGATTTTTGTGCTGGTAGGAGCGGGGAGGAATAGGTAAGGTGCTGGGTCGAATTTAAAACTCAAAACTTAGTTTCCCTTCACAACGAAACGTCACATGCCCTTACTTCACATTACAGTTTCTAATGACACCAAGCTACAAGAATAACAGCTTAACGGTTTGATGGGAAAGCACGTGAAATCAAGCTCAAATGACAAGTTTTACACACTGACTATAAGTCAGGAAAGAAGGTTTCAAAACTGACATCAGTTTCACAGAGCTTAGGTAATAACTATACAATGTAAAAGCTGAGTTAGAAGACTTAAATGTGCTTTCGTAAATTTTGACGCAACTCAATTCCAGAAGAATGAATTTGCAATTACCATATAAATTATTAAACTTGTAAAAGGCATGCAGTGAACAGATTTTTAAAAAAGTAAATTCAGCTAGGGAAAACTCTAAAATTTAGGCTTGAATATGCAAAATTCCAAATAATGCAAATATCAGGCACAAAGCCTTTTCAAAAGTAATTATCTTTAGAAAAAGTGGTAGTTCCAAGAAAACCGTAGTTACTGCTTAGTCCCAAGTAATAATTACTATTGACCAGCTTACAGGATGACAAACTAAAATATTGACTAGCTTGCAGCACGACAGATTAGAAGACAGATTGCTTATCTCAAGAGCCTGGCTCCTAAAAGTAACTTACAAGCCCCACTGTCAAATGGCCGCTGCCTGTCTTTTTTTTATTGTTCTTTTAACAGAACATCAGTCATCAAGGTGGTCTTCACAATGTGTTAACAAAGAACATTTTGGTAGAAATACCTGAATCGTAGATTTGTTACCACAGACAACCAACATAGCTGAAACATAATGGATACCACATATATACTTGTTCTATGCAGTAGCTATTGATATGAATGTTAACAAAACACAGCAAAAATTATCACCGCTTTCTGGATAACTCAGTAGAAGGAAAACTACGGGCACATAGCTTACCCGACAGTTTATCAGAGTAAGAATAACTAACAAGACTTTCCCAACGGTCTGCCATAATGTCACCAATTCACTGCAGGCTACACAAGAGTCCGCTCCAAAGAATTCTGAAATAGCTCTTCAGGATGCTAACAGAGCCCTCTAGCAATGGCAGGCCGGACCATAATACTACACAGATAACAGCCGCCTTAGACGCACTACAGCTGGCTACCGTCACATTCCGCGCCACTCGCCGCACCTAGCGGGGAGCCGCCACACAACCCACGGCTTATTTTTCGAAGACAAAAACACAGCAACGCGCATGAGCCGGAAAAAGCCTCCCGTTCCTTGCACAAGAAACCCTCCGACCGGAAAATTAAGAGAGAACAATCGAACTATCCAAGAAGTTAGAAAGCGCAGGCAATACCCCCGCAAAACAATTTGATAAAAGCAAACCGGAGGCTCAGTTTTGGAGATAAGTTATTCAGCACTGACAGAGGAATATTGTTTTGTAAACTATGTGAAGTTAAAATTAGTGCAGAAAAGTGGTTTAATGTGCAACTGCACTGTAATACCGCAAAACACAAGCTACATGAAGAGATGTGCTGCAAATGACAGCGCACAACCGGTGTTATTTGAGTACGCAGCTCATCTTCAACCGTGCATCATTCCTGAAGGATATGTGCGACATGATGGTGTCTTGCAACATCCCTTTAGAGAAGCTGTAGAATCCAATTTTCGGACAGTTCTTGCAGAAGTACGCAACACATGCAATCCGATATGAATCTAGTCCGAGGAAGAACTGTTTATACGTGTGTTACGGGGAGGTGATCAACAAAATATGAATTAGTGTTGCTGGCCAAAACGTCTGTGCATCCATAGATGAAGATACCGGTGTAGGAAGACGTCATGTTGGAAATGTTGTTAATGGTCGGGCTTAGAGAAATGTTAATCTTAACGTGTGAAGCTCTCGAGAGAGGAAACAACTCGGTAATTGCCATTTTCTTCTAAAGTTCTATGAAGCTGCTGTCGCCGGATGATGTGAAAAGACAATGTTTTGTTGCTAGTAACAAGCGGTACTTCACACATGGCTAAAGCAGACAAGGGGCCTCAGATTCTTTACCCAGTGTGGTGTTTGTCACTTGTCCTGCACATGCATTACACAGAGTTGCAGAAGAGGTGTGGTCAAATTACCGCTGTGTGGACAAATGAAAACTCGGCTACGGGTGCAGAAATTCAACGAACCAACACCTTCGCTGCCCCTCCTTCCTCTGGAGGTTCTAATGCGCTGGGATCCTGCTTAACTCTGGTGCGTATTACTGCACAAGCAGCACCAAAATAAACAGTCATTTGTGAGCTTGATAGCGATGAACCAAGTGCTGTCAGAACTGTGGAAGAAGTCTTTATAGATGCCTTACCTGGAAACTTGGAACAAATCACATGACTGGAAGCTGCTGGTACGCAGTTACGTTTCACTCTGGACAGAACTATACTAACAATTCGTTCATAAATAAATTTTGTACTGTATGATATATAAAAAAATCAACAAGAATGTTTCAGATAAACTTTAATAAAGTAAGGTCATTTTTATATACGTTTTAGGTAATAAGTGCTTGTGTATTTCGTTGTTTTTTCTTTGTT
Organism: Schistocerca nitens; assembly: GCF_023898315.1. NCBI lineage: Eukaryota > Metazoa > Arthropoda > Insecta > Orthoptera > Acrididae > Schistocerca > Schistocerca nitens. The sequence goes on from NC_064620.1 coordinate 303,667,565, forward strand.
TTCCTTTTTTGGTCATTAATATCCGGACCTTAGTCTAGAAGAGCACACTAGACAGTCTACTGAGTGCAACCACGTTGCAGGCGCCACTGAGACTAGCAAGACTATGTCGTTGATGTGAAACACAGTGAAAACGGAAGTCCACGATTTGCATATATTTAAATTATCAGGTGATATTCCATCGGAACCGTTGCGCAGAGTGACTGATTAATTTAAACAGGAAAGAAGTGAGCAATCAGTCGCAATTCAACGTGTACTTCATTGCAGATCTCAACTACAGTATAGTTATCATCAGTGCTAGAAAATACAAGAAATACGTAAGGAATCAGACAATGAATGACATAGAACGAGATTTACACTGATCTAACAAAAATCATGGGATAGCGGTATGCGCATATGCAGATGACGGTAATATCGCGTACACATGATGTAAAAGGGCAGTGCATTGGCGGAGCTGTCATTTGTACACACGTGATTCATGTGAAATGGTTTCCGACTTGATTATGGCCGCACGACGGGAAGTAACAGACTTTGAACGCCGAATGGCAGTTGGAGCTAAACGTATGGGACGTTCCATTTCCGATATCGTTAGGGAATTCAGTATTCGAGATCCACGGTGTCAACACTGAGCCGTGAATACCAAATTTCAGGCGTTATCTCTCAACACAGACAACACAGTGGGCGACGCCCTTCACATAACGACCGATAGCAGCGGCGTTAACGTATGCGTTAGGACACTGCGGCGAAATTTGGCGTTAATGGGCAGACCATTTTCATCCATTCATGGACTTCACGTTCCCAAAAACGAGGGAATATTTATGGATGACAATACGCCATGTGACAGGACCATAATTTTCGCGATTGATTTGAAGAAAGTATTGGACAAATTCGAGCGAATGATTTAGCCACCCAGATCGCCCAGCATAAATCCCATAGAACATTTATGGGACATAATCGAGAGGCCAGTTCGTCCGCACGAACCTGCATCGGCAACACTTTCGCCATTATGGTCGGCTATAGCTGCAGCATGGCTCAGTATTTCTGCAGGAGACTTGGTAGTGACATGTTGAGCCTGTGCCATGTCGAGCTGCTGGACTACGCCCGGCATAAGGAGGTTCGACATGATATTAGGAGGTATCCCATTACTTTGGTCACGTCAGTGCATAACTCTAACCAACGAGAGGGTAACGTTCAGTGAGCCGGCGCATGGAATGTCAGAAGTTTGAACGTGGTAAGGAAGCTAGAAAATCGGAAAAGCTGAGTCTCAATATAGATATAGTGGGCGTCAGTGAAGTGAAATGAAAAGAAGGTAAGGATATCTAGTCACAAGAAAGTAGATAATATCAACAGCAACAAAAAATATTATAACGGGAGTGTGATTCGTTATGAATAGGAAGGTAAGGGGAGAGTGAGCCACTGTGAACAGTTCAATGACAGAGTTGTTCTCATCAGAATTGACAGCAAACGAACACCGACAATAATAGTTCGTTTTTACATACTGTCGTCGCAAGCAGAAGATAGAGAAAGTATATGAGGATATTTAACGGGTAATTCAGTAGGTAAAGTGACATGAAAATCCAATAGGCATGAGGAATTGGAATGTGGTTGTAGGGAAAGGGGTGAAAGAAACTGATCCTGGTGAATATGGGGTTGGTAGTAGGAATGAGAGAGGGGAAAGACTAACTGATTTCTGTAATAAATTTCAGCTAGTAACAGCGAATACTCCGTTCAAGAATCACAGGAGGAGCTGGTATCCTTGGAAAACGCCGGGAGATACAGAAAGATTTCAGTTGTGTTACATCATGGCCAGGCAGAAACCCAAAATCAGATACTGGAAAATTTGGAAATTTGTGGTAAGGTCTTATGGGACCAAACTGCTGAGGTCCCTAAGTTTACACACATTTAATCTAACTTGATCGAACTTAGGCTAAGGAAGCCACACACACACCCATGTCCGAGGTAGGACTCGAACCTCCGACAGGGGGAGCCGCGCGGACCGGGACAAGACGCCTTAGACCGCGCGCTGCTCAGATATTGGATTGTAAGGCATATTCAGGAGCAGATACAGACTCAGATCACAAGTTAGTAATGATGAAGAGTATGCAGAAGTTTAAGCGATTAGTTAACAACACTCAATGCGCAAATAAATGCGATACGGAAATACCAATGAATGAAGAGATGCGCTTGAAGTTGTCTGAGGCAATAGATACTGCGACAACCAACAGCTCAGCAGACAGTTCAGTTGAACAGGACTGGACATCTCTAAAATGGGCAATCATAGAATTTGCAAGAAAAATGCAGTACAAGGAAGGTAACTGCGAATAAACCATGGGTAACAGAACAAATACTTCAGCTTATCAAAGATAAAAGGAAGTTTCAGGGAAATACAACAATACAGAATTACATTTCATTCAGGAATGACATTAATATGAAGCGCAAGGATGCTGACGCGAAATGACTGCATGAAAAATGTGGAGAAATCGAAAAAGAGATGATCGTTGGAAAAACTGACTCAGTATGTAGAAAAGTAAAAACAACCTTCGGCGCAGTTAAAAACGAGGGTGATAACATTAATAGTGCAATGGGAATTCCACTTTTAAATGCAGAGGAGAGAGTGTATAGGTGGAAAGAGATTACTGGAAGCCTCTGTGAGGGCGTGATAGAAGAAGAAACATGAGTCGACATGGAAGAGATAGTGGATCCAGTATCAGAATCAGAAATTCAAAGAGCTCTGGGTGACTTCAGATCAAAGGTCAGAAGGGATAAATAACATTCCGCTGGAAATCCTAAAATAATAGAGGGAACTAACAACTGAACTACTACTCATGTTGGTATGTAGAGCGTATGAGAATGGCAATGTAGCAACAGAGCTTCGGAGAAACATCATCCAAGCAATTCCGAATACAGAAACAGCCAAGTGCAAGAATTCTCGCACAATCAGCATAAGAGTTCTTGCATTCAACTTGCTAACGAGAATTATACACAGAATAGTGGGAAGGAAAATTGAGGATTGTTAGTTAACGATTAATTTGGCTTTAGAAAAGATAAAGGCATCAGAGAGGCAGTTCTGATGTTGCGGTTGATAATGGAAAACTACAGTGAAGAAAAATCAAGACATGTTCACAGGATTCTCCGACCTGGAAAAAGTGTTCGACAATACAGAACTGTACAAGATGTTCTAAAGTCTGAGAAACATACGGGTAAGTTGCAGGCAAACACGAGTTATATACAATATATATTAGAGCCAAGACGGAACAAAAAGACTCTAAGAACAAGAACGAAGTGCTCGAATTAAAAAGTATGTAAGACAAGGATGTCTTCTTTCACCCTGCTGTTTAGTCTCTACATTGGTAGGTTGGTTTGTGGGATTAAAGGGACCAGACTGCTATGGTCATCAGTCCCTTTTTCCAGAAAACAAAAACCACCCACAGAGAATAAAAAACGAACAACAGAAATGACGGTAGACGACACAGGACAAGAAATACTCAGAGATCAGACAAAACAAATTAAAATCACACAGATTGTGAGGGTGGTTGGCCGACCATAGAGAAAAAAAGGAAAAGCCAACCACCGAGAACACATTAAGAACTCAGTTCAAAATCGTAGGCCAACGGCCAGAATCAACACAAAGAAACATAAACACTCAGATTAAATGATAAAAAAACCCTGCCCGAATAAAACGCAAAACTAAGCCGGCCATAGCATTGCCATCAGTTAAAAGGGCAGGGAGCGTATCAGGCGGCCCAAACGTCTGCCTGAACATGGTTAAAAGTGGACAGTCCAACAAAATGTGGACCACTGTCAAAACCGACTCGCATCGACATAGAGGTGGGTCCTCATGCCGCAGTAGAAAGCTGTGTGTCAAGCGGGTGTGGCCAATGCAGAGCCGGCAAAGGACTACTGACGGCACGGAGTTTGTTAGGGGTGGTCAGACCGCGCCATTCAGCTCCCATAGCGCGAAAATTTTGCGGCGGAAGACTGCTTGCAAATCAGTCTCCGGGAGGCCAATGTCCAGTGTTGGTTCACTGGTGGCCTGTTTGGCCAGGTGGTCAACATGTTCATTGCCGGGGATACCAACATGACCGGGGGTCCACACAAAGACCACAGAGCGGCCACAACGGACAAGACTATGCAGGGACTCCTGGATAGCCATCACCAGACGAGAACGAGGGAAACACTGGTCGAGAGCTCGTAAACCGCTCAGGGAATCGCTACAGATCACAAAGGACTCACCTGAGCAGGAGCGGATATATTCTAAGGTACAAAAGATGGCGACCAGCTCAGCAGTGTAAACGCTGCAGCCAGCCGGCAATGAATGTTGTTCAGAATGGTCCCCTAGAGTTAGTGCATAACCGACATGACCAGCAACCATCGAACCGTCAGTGTAAAACACGCCAGAGCCCTGATACGTGGCTAGGATGGAGTAAAAGTGGTGGCGAAAGGCCTCCGGAGGGACTGAGACCTTCGGGCCCTGTGCCAATTCGAGGCGAAGGCAAGGGCGAGGCACACACCACGGGGGTGTACGCAAAGGGGCCCGGAAAGGAGGTGGAAGAGGGAAAACCCCAAGCCCAGAGAGAAGCTCTCGGACGCGGACCGCGATCGTACAACCCGACCAGGGCCGACGTTCTGGGAGATGGACGACTGACGACGGAAACAGGAGACGATAATTTGGATGCCCGGGCAAGCTAAAAACATGGGCAGCATAAGCAGCCAGTAAATGTTGGCGCCGTAACCGCAGTGGAGGGACACCTTCCTCCACAAGTATGCTGTCCACATGGCTGGTCCGGAAGGCACCAGTGGCAAGTCGTATCCCACTGTGTAGTATTGGGTCCAGCACCCACAACGCAGATGGGGATGCTGAGCCATAAGCCAGACTCCCACAATCCAGCCAGGACTGGATTAATGCCTGGTAAAGCTGGAAGAGGGTAGATCGGTCGGCGCCCCAGCAGGTCTGGCTCAAGCAACGCAGAGCATTTAGATGCCGCCAACACATCTGTTTAAGATGCCGAATATGAGGCAGCCAAGTCAATCGGGCATCAAAAACAACTCCCAAAAACCTGTGTGTCTCCACCACAGCAAGAAGTTGGCTGGCAAGCTAAAGCCGCGGCTCAGGGTGGACTGTTCGTCGCCGGCAGAAATGCGTAACGCAGGTCTTGGCAGCCAAAAACTGGAAGCCTTGCGCTACAGCCCAAGACTGCTCCTTGCGGATAGCGCCCTGCAGCTGACGTTCAGCAGCGGCAATGCCAATAGAGCTATAGTAAAGACAGAAGTCGTCAGCATAGAAGGACGCTGAGACACACGTTCTCACTGCCGCAGCGAGCCCGTTAATTGCTATTAAAAACAGGCACACATTTAAAACAGATCCCTGTGGCACCCCATTCTCCTGAACTCTGGAGGAACTAAGAGATGCCGCGACTTACACACGGAAGGTACGATGCGACAGAAAATTTCGGATGAAGATCGGCAGTGGTCCCCGAAGACCCCAACCATGAAGCGTAGCTAGGATGTGATGACGCCATGTCGTATCGTATGCCTTCCGCATGTGAAAGAAGACAGCGACCAGGTGCTGACGGCGCGCAAAGGCTGTATGGATGGCTGACTCCAGGCTCACCACATTGTCGGCGGAAGAGCGGCCTTTACGGAACCCACCCTGAGCCGGAGCCAGAAGGCCCCACGACTCGAGTACCCATCTCAACCGTCGGCTCACCATCCGTTATAGCAACTTGCAAAGAACGTTGGTGAGGCTAATGGGACGGTAGCTGTCCACCTCCAAAGGGTTCTTGCCAGGTTTAAAACGGGGATAACAAAGCTTTCCCGACATTTCGACGGAAACTCACCCCCGACCAAAATACGGTTGTAAAGGTCGAGGAGGCGCCGCTGGCAGTCCACTGAAAGGTGTTTCAGCATCTGTCAGTGGATGCGATCTGGCTCAGGAGCTGTATCAGGGCAAGTGGCTAGGGCACTGTGAAATTCCCACTCACTGAATGGAACATTGTAGGATTCAGGATGGTGGGTGCGAAATGAAAATCTCCGACGTTCCATCCGCTCTTTAATGGAGCGGAAGGCCAGTGGGTAATTGGCAGAAGCGGATCTCAGAGCAAAATGCTCTGCCAAGTGGTTGGCAATTACGTCGGAGTCAGTACAAACTGCTCCAGTCAGTGAGAGCGCAGGGACACTGACAGGGGTCCGATAGCCATAGAGGCGTCGAGTGGTGGCCCAGACCTGCGATGGAGTGACATGGAGGCCAATGGTGGACACATACCGCCCCCAGCACTCCTGCGTGCGTTGGCGGATAAGGCGGTGGGCTCGCGCACGCAGCCGTTTGAAGGCAATAAGGTGTTCTATGGAGGGGTGTCGCTTGTGACGCTGGAGCGCCCGCCGGCGATCTTTAATCGCTTCAGCGATCTCAGGCGACCACCAAGGCACAGTCCGCCGCCGAGAGACCCAGAAGGACGGGGAATGGCAGATTCTGCGGCAGTAACGATGCCGGTGGTGACTGAGTGAACCACCGCATCAATGTCATCATTAGAGAGAGGCTCAATAGCGGCAGCGGAGGAGAACAAGTCCCAGTCAGCCTTATTCACAGCCCACCTGCAAGGGCGCCCAGAAGAGTGACGCTGTGGCAGTGACAGAAAGATCGGAAAGCGGTCACTACCACACAGGTCGTCATGCACACTCCAGTGGACAGTAGGTAAGAGGCTAGGGCTGCAGATCGAAAGTTCGATGGCGGAGTATGTGCCATGCGCCACACTGAAGTGTGTGAAGGCACCATCATTTAAAAGCGAAAGATCGAGCTGTGCCAATAATGCTCAATGGTGGCGCCTCGACCTGTTGCCACTGACCCACCCCACAGAGTGTTATGGGCGTTGAAGTCGCCCAGTAACAAGAAAGGTGGCGGCAGTTGGGCTATCAGCGCAGCCAGGACATGCTGCACGACATCACCATCTGGTGGAAGGTAAAGACTGCAGACAGTAACAGCCTGTGGCGTCCATACCCGAACAGCGACAGCCTCTAAAGGTGTTTGGAGAGGGTCGGACTTGCTGTGAAGAGAGTGAAGGACATAGATGCGACCAGACACCCTTTCATAAGCTGCCCGGTTCTTATAATAACCCCGATAGCCACGGAGGGCGGGGGTTCGCATCGCTGGAAACCAAGTTTCCTGAAGAGCAATGCAGAAGAAAGGGTGTAGGCTGATAAGTTGTCGGAGCTCAGTTAGATGATGGAAGAAACCACTGCAGTTCCACTGGAGGATGATATTGTCCATGGCTCAGAAAGGCGTGAATGGACTGGGAAGGCAGTTTACGCCGCTTGATGACTCGCTGCCACCGATTCAGTACCAGCGCGAGTGACATCCATGGCGTCTGAGGGACTGGCGAGATCCTGGTCTTCAGCAGACGCCAGAATCTCGACCTCGTCCTCAGACGCTGAGCTTGTAGGAAGCGGTCGGACGGGTGCCACTACACTATCGGGATGCTGAACCGGTGGTTCAGGCTAGGAGGGCCTCACTGGGTCAGTCTCTGGGACGGACAATGACTGTGAGGCCCTACGACCAGTGACCGGTGGTTGTTTGAGCCACTTGCGGGTGTCCATTTTTAAACCAGTCGGAACTTGCGAAGGGAGGTCCCCAAGGGACCCCTTCCTGAGCCGAAGAAGTCCTATGCTTCTCCGGCTGGGAAGGAGGAACTGATGTCCCCGATGGTCGGTGGGGGCATTTCTCCTGACGTAGATGGAGCAGGAGCAACAGGGAGTGAAGTGCCCCCCCCCCCACCACCACCACCATCAAGGGGACAGGTGTGGCTATCTGGCTCTGAGGGCTAACAGTGTGTGGTGCAGCTATGGGAACTGTAACAGAAGCGACAGTGGCGGCATAAGTGGACGTCATGCGTAATGGATGCAGTTGTTCAAACTTACGCTTAGCCTCAGTGTAGGTCAGCCTATCCAGGGTCTTGTATTCCATTATTTTCGGCTCCTTCTGGAGAATCTTACAGTCCGGCGAGCAAGGGGGATGGTGCTCCCCGCAGTTGACACAGATGGGAGGCGGGGCACATGGAGTATCAGGATGGGATGGTCGACCACAATCGCGACAGATGAGGGTGGAAGCACAGCGAGAAGACATATGGCCGAACTTCCAACACTTGAAGCACCGCATTGGGGGACGGATATAGGGTTTGACATTGCAACGGTAGACCATCACCTTGACCTTCTCAGGTAATGTGTCATCCTCGAAGGCCAAGATGAAGGCACCGGTGGCAACTTGATGATCCCTCGGACCCCGGTGGACGCGCCTGACGAAATGGACACCTCGTCGCTCTAAGTTGGCGCACAGCTCGTCATCGGACTGTAAAAGGAGATACCTGTGGAAAATAATGCCCAGGACCATATTTAAACTTTTATGGGGCGTGATAGTAACTAAACATCCCCCAGCTTCTTACAAGTGAGCAAGGCCCGTGACTGCACAGGGGATGCTGTTTTTATCAAAACTGAACCGGACCACATTTTGGACAAGCCCTCCACCTCCCCGAACTTGTCTAAATGCTCTACAAAGAACTGAGGCTTCACCTATACAAATGATTTCCCGTCAGCTCTGGTACAGACGAGATACCTGGGCGAATACGATTCACTTTCATTCATCGCCTTTCGTTCCTCCCATGGTGTGGCCAGAGAGGGGAACGATTTGGGGTCATAAACGTTAACTTTAAAATGAGCCCTCGAACGCTTAGAGACTGCTGGTGGCTGGCCACCAGCAAGAGATGATGTGCCACGCTTCATTGCGTGTCATCCACCCTGATGCCACCTACTCCGACCAAGGGCCCTCCCCAAGGGCGCCACCCAGCCACAGCAAGGGCCACCTGGCAGGATGGCCATTGCTGGGAGTCCTGATGCCCCAGGGAGATGGGCATCTACTCCTTGGCATGCATGGGGAGCAAACGGCGCAGGCATCAGCAGAGCGATCCCTTTATGGTCAGGGGGCTACAACCAACAGGGTACATAGCGGCCCCACCACAACAGACTGGCTACCGTGTTGGATTTTAGGTGACATGTAGTCCATTGTCGCTATCAGTGCAGAAAGTGGCACTGCACATTGCATGGAGGAAGCTGCACGCAGTAACGTATCCATGCCCAAGAGATGGAGAGCAGGCATCAACGGATAAGCTGGCGAAAGATCTCAACGCAAGATGGACACTATGAACAAAGTAAGGCGCCCTTACCCAATCGGCTCGCTCTTCGGAAAAATTTTGAGAGATGGAGGTCAAACCCAACAAGGGACCATCACATAAGGCTGAAATGTTTGAGACTCCTTTTAGTCGCCTCTTACGACAGGCAGAAATACCACGGGCCTGTTCTTACCCCCGAACCCACAGGGGGGGGGGGGGGGGGGAGTCTCTACATTGAAGAACCAATTATGGGAATAAGAGGAAAGTTCAAGAATCGGACTAAAATTTAGGGTGGGAGGATATCATTGATAAGATTCGCTGATGACTTTGCTACCCTGAGTGAATTTGAAGAACAATTACAGGATCTATTCAGTGGAATGAACAGTCAGATGAGTACATAATATGGATTAGGAGGGGGGAGAGTAGGAATAAATCGAAGAAAGCCGTCATGATAAGTAGCAGAAATGAGAACAGCGAGGAACTTAACATTAGAATTGGGGATCACGAAGTAGGCAAAGTTAAGGAATTTTGCTGTCTAAGAAACAAAATAACCCATGATGGACAGAGCAAGAAGGGCATAAAAATCAAACAAACCTTGGGGAAAAGGGCATTCCTGGACAAGGGAACACTACCGGTGTCAAACGTAGGCCTTAATTTGAGAAAGTAATTTCTGACAATGTACGTTTGAAGCACAGCATTGCATGGTAGTGAAACATGGACTAAGAGAAAACCTAAACGGAAGAAAATCGTAGAATTTCAGATGTACTGCAGGACAATGTTGAAAATTAGGTTTATTGATAAGGTAAGGAATTAAGAGTTTTTCTGAAGAATGGGCGAGGAGAGGAATATACGGAAAACTCTGACAAGAAGAAGGGACAGGATGGTAGGACATCTGTTAGGACGTCACGGAATAATTTCGATGGAAGTAAAGGAAGCTGCAGAAGGTAAAAACAGTAGAGGGAAACAGACTGTAATACATCCAGCAAATAATTGAGGAGTTAGGTTACAATTGCTACTTTGAGATGAAGATGCTGGCACAGGAGAGGAATTCTTCATGGGCCGCATCAAACCTAATTATACAAATCTAATTATACACGTAATTATGTCTTCATACTTTTATTCCCCCATTGTAACGAAAGTATCTTCAAGCTTCGCAACTGCATTCTTTCGATATATATAATGAGAAAACGTACCCTGTGACATTTTAATATTTTTTGTGTGGAGCTTGGAGCTATCAGGGTGGAAGTGATTCGTCTTTCATTAGTAAGGTCGACGGGAAAAACTTGCTATCTTTTTTAACAAATGCGAGAGGGTTGGAAAGAGAAGACATTATTTCCGCGCTTTGCTCTCCTTCGTGAACACGCACGAAAATGACCTACGGTCGCTAAGCACAAATATTAATATAACCTTTGTTCTTTTATTTATATTGAGCAATATAGATTGTTAGCGTTGATGACCTGATACTCAAGGCACCGTTATTATCTATACGTTCCCTCCGAAGAACGACTGCATTTCCCTGCAGAATGAAGTCTCAACTTTTATTCGCTGCTGACACGTAATATTTTTTGGTTCGTATTATTTTGGGTTATTTCTCAAAATGTGAATTCTACTGAAACTTTCTCGCAATAGAAACTAAAAAAACATCGCCCTAGTTGCAAAGAGGAAGCTGCGATTATGAGAGTTGCAGCACTCTAGACGTGCTTCTGTAAGGATCTTTCAAGTGACACACAAAGCCTGTCACGTTCGAAATACTGGTCGTTCGGCCACAAGATGACATTGTAGACCAGATGGCATCGTAGTGTAATTGCGTAGAACGTTCGAATCTCCAGAGATAACCATTCTATGTAAAGTAACCATTTGTAAGAAGTCCATGCAACTATAGCGTGGCATTATTCAATTATTGTGCAAAAAAAAAAAAAAAAAAAAAAGAAAATGTGTGACGAAAAGTGAAATGCATCGTTTAATGCAAACCATATGCTGGGAAGCAAGCTTCGAAAATAGTACTGTGGCAAAAAGCTCTGTTCAGTTTCAAAGTGACAGAGAATAGGGGACCTTCCTTGGACCTGCCGGGAGCGGGTCATAGAAGATTGGTAGAACCCAATCACTGCATGAGCTGTACGTACGTGGGATCCACTCTAATGATCCTGTGTAGAGAAGTGAGATACTAGAAAGTTCTGGCTGTTTGGCTACCGCGACACCTTCACAACGAGAAGAGAGACTTGCGAGTGAATATGTGCCTGGAACCCTGATCTGATACTGGCAGGATGGGACACTATTCATTAATATATCTAATGTGGTTGTGGAATTAACATAGTTTACCAATTTCCTACCGTCGAGAGAAAGGATGAGCCACGAATGGAAATACACACCATCAATGTTCTATTCAATTTCCCTATACGCTGCCTCTATCTTCCCGCTTGACATGTATACTCCTACATCCTTGCACTTCTCCTCCAACCATTCCTGCTTTGCCATTTTTGACTTCTTGTCAGTGTCATTTTACCCGCTTCTTTTCTCTTTTACTAGCTTCATTTGCTGCATTTCTATATTATACCCTTCGCCAATTACATTGGTGCGTTACCTAAGGATTTTTATTGGGTCTTTTTTTTTTGTTTGTTTGATGTTCTGCTGCTTTCACTGTTTCATCTCACAAAGCTATCCATTCGTATTTTCTTGTGTTCCTTAACCCTATTCTAGTCAATTAATGCCTAATGCTCCGTTTGAAACTCTCAGCAATCTATGGCTTTTCCAGCTTACCGATGTTTCATTTCCTTAATGTACTATCTTCCTGCCATTTCTCGATTTCAGTCTCCAGTTCACAATCAACAACTTATGCAACATAAGGGAAATCGAGACATCAGCCGCAATCAGGCATCGAAATAAATTCAGCGCTGGAAGATGAAACTTCGTGCCAGAGAAGGACTCGAAATCAGACCTCCTGCTTAAAGCAACTAATTGCCTTATCTGCCTCAGCAATCCATACACTCTTTATGACCGACAAAAATTCTTGTCACTCGCTAGTAGTGTCCCTGTGCACTAACTTCATTGCTCGCAACATTATCTGTGTTATATGAATGTGCACCCGAGTTCTAGGGGTAGCGTCTTTGACTGGTAATCGAAACGTCCTCGTTCTCGGGTTTGAAAACCGCCACCGCTTAAATTTCGATTAATGATCAGCGTTGGCGGCCGAGGACTTCCGGCATAAGTAGTCACCTTCATTCTACCAACGGGCTTGTCAAAGACGGCGGAGGAGTGGACAGAGTTTCAGGTCACTCTCTTGTCCTTGAGGTGAGAAACTGCCACTGTAGGCGACAGAATCAGCAATGATGAACGGTATGAGGAAGCAGAAGGCAATGAAAACCAATACGTTAAAGACATTTTACGTGTATCCACAAGACTTGTGACCTGTAGCTGAAAAAGTATCATGATGATCTCTTCGTTGGAAAAAAGATTCCGGAATAGTCCCCCATTCGGATTTCCAGGAGGGAACTGCCAAGGGGCAAATGACCATGAAAAAAAATTGAATAACCAACGAAAGGGTAACGTTCTACGAGTTGTGGCGTGGAAATTCAGAAGTTTGAACATGGTAGGGAAGCTGGAAAATCTGAAAAGGAAATGCAAAGGCTCAATCTAGAAATAGCAGTGCTCAGTGAAGTGAAATGGAGAGAAGATAAGGATTGCTGGTCGGATGAGTATAAGGCGATGCCAACAGCAGCAGAAAATGGTATAACGGGGATGGGAATTGTTACGGAAAGGAAGGTAGGACAGTGTGTTACTGCGATCCGTTCAGATATTTGGTTGTTCTCATCAGAACCGACACCAAACCAACACTGACAGCAATGGTTCCGGTATACATGCCGACATCCCAAGCTGAAAATGAAGAGATAGAGAAAGTATATGAAGATATTGGACTGGTACATCAATACATAAAGGGAGATGAACTCTATTAGTCATGAGGAACTGGAAAGCTGTTGTAGGGGAAGGAATAGAAGAAAGATTTACAGGAGAATATGGGCTTTGGGCCAGAAATGACAGAGGAGAAAGACTAATTGAGGTCTGTATTAAATATCAGCTAGTAATAGTGAGTACTCTGTTCAAGAAACAGAAGAGGAACAGGTACACTTGGAAGAGGTCTGGAGATACGGGAAGATTCCAGTTAGATTATACCACGGTCTGACAGATTCCGAAGTCAGATAATGGGATTGTGAGCTGTACCGAGGAGCAGATAGAGCCTCCGATCAAAATTTCGTAGTGATGAAGAGTAGGTTCAAGTTTAAGAGATTACCAGAATGAGATTTTCACTCTGCAGCGGAGTGTGCGCTGATATGAAACTTCCTGGCAGATTAAAACTGTGTGCCCGACCGAGACTCAAAAGGCAAAGGTCCCGAGTTCGAGTCTCGGTAGGGCACAGTTTTAATCTGCCAGGAAGTTTAAGAGATTACTTAGGAAGAAACAATACGCAAAGAAGTGGGATACATAAGTACTAAGGAATGAAGAGATAGGCTTGTAGTTCTCTAAGGCAGTAGTACAGCAATAAGGAACAGCTCAAGAGGCAGTACAGTTGACAAGGAATGGACATCTCTAAAAAGAGCAATCACAGAGGATGGAATGTTACAAAGAAGGTAGCTGCGAAGAAACCATAGGTAACAGAAGAAATACTTCAGTTGATCCACGAAAGAAGGAACTAAAAAAATGTTCCGGGAAACTCAGGAATATTCCGGGAAACTCGGGAATACTGAAATACAAGTCGCTGAGGAATGAAATAAATAGGACTAAAGAAAAATCAGGACACGTTCATAGAATTTGTCAACCTGGAAAAAGCGTTCGACAATGTAAAATGCTGCAAAATGTTCGAATTTCTGAAAAAATAGGGGTAAGCTATACGTAGGTGTGGGCAATACGCAATGTACAAGAGACAAGAGGGAATAATAAGAGTAGACGACTAATAACAAAGTGCTCGGATTAAAAACGACGTAAGACAGGGTTACAATCTACTCTTCAATCTGTACGTTGAAGAAGCAATGATAGAAATACTCACATCAAAAAAAATTTTGCATCACCTCGGTTCCTAGCGTTCCGGAACCTGTACAGAAAATTGGATTAGATATCAACATAAACATCATTTCTGTCCTTATTATTGCTCATTGTAACCACACATTACATGTTGTACCACCACACAGCGAGACCTTCAGAGCTGGTGGTCCAGATTGCTGTATACACTGGTACCTCTAATACCCAGTAGCACTTCCTCTTGCATTGATGCATGCCTGTATTCATCGTGGCACACTATCCATTAGTTCATCAAGGCACTGTTGGTCGAGGTTGTCCAACTCCTCAACGGCGATTCGGCGTAGGGCCCTTAAAGTGGTTGGTGGGTCACGTTGTCCATAAACAGCCCTCTTCAGTGTATCCCAGGCACGGTCGATAGTTTTCATGTCTGCAGAACATGCTGGATACTCTATTCGAGAGATGTCGTTATTCTCAAGATAATCATTCACAAGATGTACACGATGGTGCCGCGAATTGTTGTCCATGAAGACGAATGCCGCGCCAATATCCTGCCGATATGGTTGACAATAGTTCGGAGGATGGCATTCACGAATCTTACAGCCGTTACGGCGCCTTCCATGACCACCAGTGGCGTACGTCGGCCCCACATAATACCACCCCCAAAACAGCAGGGAACCTCCACCTTGCTGCACTCGCTGGACAACGTGTCTAAGGCGTTCAGCCAGACCGGGTTGCCTCCAAACACCGTCGATTTTTTGAAGGCATATGCGACACTCATCGGTAAAGAGAACGTAATACAAATCCTGAGTGGTCTATTCGGCATGTTGTTGGGCCCATCTGTACTGCGCTGCATGGTGTCGTGGTTGCAAAGATGGACCTCGCCATGGACGTCGGGAGTGAAGTTGCGCTTCATGCAGCTTATCGAGCACAATTTGAGTCGTAACACGATGTCCTGTGGCTGCACGGAAAGCATTATTCAACATGGTGGCGTTGCTGTTAGGGTTCCTCCATGTCGTAACTCGTAGGTAGCCGTCATCCACTGCAGTAGTAGCCCTTGGGCGGCCTGAGCCAGGAATGTCATCGACAGTTCCTGTCTCTCTGTATCTCCTCCATGCCGGAACAACGTCGCGTATGTTCACTCCGAGACGCCTGGACACTTAGCTTGTTGAGAGCCCTTCTTGGCACAAAGTAACAATGCAGACGCCATCGAACCGCGGTATTGACCGTCTAGGCATATTTGAACTACAGACAACACAAACCGTGTACCTCCTTCCTGGTGGAATGGCTCGAACTGATCGACTGTCGGACCCGCTCTGTCTAATAGGCGCTGCTCATAAATGATTGTTTACAGGTTTGAGCGGGTTTAGTGACATTTCTGGTCAAATGGAATGTGTCTGTGATACAATATCTACAGTCAGCATCTATCTGCAGGAGTTCTGGGAACAGGGGTGATGCAGAACTTTTTTTGATGCGTATAAAAGAAAGGTTCAGGTGAAGAATTAGAATTCGGTGTGGAAGGATATCTATCATAGGATTCGCTATTGACATTTCTCTCCTTAGTGGAAGTGAAGAAGAGTTACACGATCTGCTGAATGGAGTGAACAGATTAATGAGTACAGAATATGGAGTGAGAGTAAATAGAAAAAACACGAAAGTAATAAGAAGTAGCAGAAATGAAAAAGCGAGAACCTTAAAATCAGAACTAATGGTCACGAAGTAGATGAAGTTAAGAAATTTTACTACCTAGGCGGCAAAATAAACAATGACGGACGGAGCAAGGAGGACACAAAAGCAGACTAGCAGTGGCAAAAAGGACATTTCTGGCCAAGAGAAGTCTACTAGTATCAAAGACAGGCCTTAATTTGAGGAAGCAGTTTCTGAGAATGTACGTTTGGAGCACGGCATTGTATGATAATGAAACATGGACTGTGGGACAACCGGAACAGAAGAGAATCTAAGCACTTCAGATGTGGTGCTACAGGCGAATATTAGAATTTAGGTGGACTGATAAGGTAAAGAATGAGAAGTTCTGCGTAGAATCGGAAAGGAAAGGAATATGTGGAAAACACTGACAACGACTACAAGATGATACGACATCTGTTAAGACATAGGTGAATGATTGCCATGGTGCTAGAGGGAGCTGTAGAGTGAAAAAACTGTATAGGAAGATAGAGATTGGAATACATCTAGTAAATAATTAAGGATGTCGGTTGCAAGTGCTACTCTGAGATTAAGAGGCTGGCAAAGGAAAAGAATTCGTGGCAGGCTGCATCAAACCAGTCAGAAGACTGATGACTCAAAAAGAAATGAATGTATGGTGTCTGTTGTTTCAGGCAAGTCTGCACGCATTCATATTACTGATTCGCCTCGATGGGCAACTAACCCACAATCTTTAGTGCAGATGTACACTTACGTTCGACCTTCAGGGAGAATCTAAGATTAGCGAGCATGGAAGACATAGATCGGGACTGCAGATACGCGGCGCTAGGTGCGAATGTGAGTCATCTAGGGAGCAGTCCTAGACAATCTGCACTTTTGTGATAAACACTGTGTCCAGGTTGCGCAGTGGTTAACACAACTGCCTAGTAAGCAGAAGATCCATAGTTCGAGTCACGGTCTTGCACACATTTTCACTCGTCACCACTGGTTGCACATAAAGGCGCGATGCAGCTGATACCGTTAGTTCCTTTCCTTTCCTTTCTGTCCCCTCCATATTCAATTACATAATATGTATCATAGCTACAGATTCCGCGTGCTGTCCTTTCGGACATGTCTGACGGAACAGAAACCACACATATACAATAAATTATGTTCAAAGTCGACATTTACCACTAGAAATGTTTTGCTATCTAAAACCTGATTTAGAAATCTCTGTCTCGCCATTATGTAATCTATTTGTAACCTTCCTCTGTCTCCAAGTCCCATCCACTCACACAAACTTTTTCATG
The DNA here is from genome assembly GCF_023898315.1 of Schistocerca nitens. Lineage (NCBI taxonomy): Eukaryota > Metazoa > Arthropoda > Insecta > Orthoptera > Acrididae > Schistocerca > Schistocerca nitens. The sequence goes on from NC_064620.1 coordinate 303,684,675, forward strand.
TTTTTTTAATTCAAATATTAGCAATGATTATATTGTGCTAGGAGCAAAATTTCATTCCTTTCCCCCAGTCCATGCTCTCCAAATATTTTTCTTACTCGTCTTTTCCCTACTATCGAATTCCAGTAGCCCCTTGCAATTATCTTTTCATTTTCCTAGACTATTTCAGTAATTTATTTTATCTCATCATTCTTTCAGTCTCTTAATCATCTGCTTACCACGAAGCCATACAGTCTTGTCCTACTGTGGTGGATGTTGGGCTTCGAGTCTGTCTTGGCTGTGATAATGCGTTAACTATCCTGGTCATAGAGACTTATCTGTATTTCCATTTTCACATTCATTGTTGGACCTACACCTGTATCACCCCTTTTTGATTTTGTGCTGGTAATCCTTTATTGACTTCACCACAAGTCATTCTCCCGAGAACACCCGTACTACTTTCCATATGCAGAATTATTTTACCTCGAGAATATTTTACCCAGGAGGATACCATCATCATCAGGCCGTACAGTACAGCTGCGTATCCTCGAGAAAGATAACACCTGCAGTTCCCTGGTGCTTTCAGCTGTTTGCAGTACTAACATATCAAGGCTCTATTAACTAATATTACTGTCAGATCGGTCAATAATAATTATGAGTGCCCCTGCAACTACTGGAAAGGCTGCTGCCTCCTTTTTAGGAACCAAATGTTTCTTTGACCTTTCCACAAATACCTCCGCTGTGGTTGTATGAGGGCTATTTGGAAAGTAAGGTACGATCGGTCGCGAAATCGAAACTACAGTGCAAGTCGTATGAAACTTTGCACATATGTCTTCACTTAAAACTTCCGGGCTGATAGGCCGTGGTCGAAGTATAAAACTGCCTCATGACGTTTCGTCTCCGACTGCGGGAGACATCCTCGGAGGTAAAGCGGCGAACTGCGAAGAGAACTCGAGGAAGCGCTGATTATATAGGCAGTACAGAGGGCGCCACTGTCGATCACGTGGCGTCGGCTATGAGATTGTCTCTGGTAATGCCAACATTCTCGATTGAAAGTAATCGATCGTCACGCTTGCGGTGCAACGTTGACATCCAAATTTTATCCAGTTTAACACCTTCGTCTTTCCTGTTAAAATTATTACGATGTTTATCAGTCTCGATAGCCTCTCTATACAAGCGTGCATAATTATGCGAGGTTTTGATATGACGCTCGTCTCGTTGAATTTTATTTCATGATCACCTTCCTGGTAAACATGTTCGGCTACGGCCGATTTATCCGTGTGACCCAGGCGGCAATTCCTCTTATGTTCGACAAGACGGGTGTTCACACTTCTCTTTGTGGTACCGATGTAAACCTGTCCACAACTACAAGGAATTTTATATAGCCCCGGTGTAGCCAAAGGGTGCCGTGCATCTTTTGCCGACGTTAAAAATTCTTTTATTTTCCTAGTAGGTCTGAAAATAGTTTCCACCCCATACTTGCCTAAAACTTTCCCAAATTCGATCTGTGACCTTGCTAATGCACGGAAGAAAAACTTTGCCCATGGACGACTGTTGTTCGTCGTTACTTCTGATTCTCTGCCAAGAGCGAAGTGCTCGATATATATCCTTGCTGGAATAGCCATTCTTCACAAAAGTTGACCGTAGATGTTCAATCTCATCTTTTAAATAAACAGGTTCACAAAGTTTGTGCGCCCTGTCTACCAAAGTTTTCGTTACACCTCTTTTTTGTCTAGGGTGGTGGTTTGAATCTTTGTGTAGATAACGATCAGTATGTGTGGGCTTTCTATACACCTTATGACCCAACGTTCCGTCCGGTCGTTTAATCACAGACACATCCAGGAAGTTCAATTACCCATTCCTTTCTGTCTCCATAGTGAATTGGATTTTCGGATTAATGCTGTTTAAATGTGTCAGGAAGGCATCCAACTCCTCTGCTCCGTGTGTCCATACTACGAACGTGTCATCGACATAGCGATACCACCTGGCTGGTCTCTTACTGGCAGACTGCAACGCCCGTTGTTCAAAAGTCTCCATAAATAAGTTAGCCACAGCAGGACTGAGAGGACTGCCCATAGCCACCCCGTCAATCTGTTCATAAAAGTCGCTATTGTATTGAAAGTAGGTTGTGGTGAGGCAGTGTTGGAATAATGCCACAATATCGGTGGGAAAAATATCCGCTATACATAAGATAGCTTCGTTTACCGGAATCATGGTAAATAACGACACAACGTCAAAACTGACGAGGATACCATCCGGGCCCATGCTCGTTTCCTTTAACTTGTCAATGAAATGAGCTGAATTTTTAATATGACTGTCCGTCCTACCAACATAAGGCTGCAGCATTGAGGCAAGGTGTCTAGCTAACTCGTGTGTTGGTCCGCCTATAGCGCTAACAATTGGCCTCAACGGAATCCCAGGTTTATGAACTTTGGGTAAGCCATAAAGTCTAGGTGGGTACGCTTCTGTTTTACAAAGCAGCTTCTTATCGTCGAAGCCAAATGAAGACGCTTTCACTAGTCGATTTGTCATTCTTAAAATCTTCATAGTCGGATCTTTCTGGAGCTTTTTGTAATTGGAGGGAACCAAAATATCATTGATTTTTCCATGATAGTCCTCACTGTTCAGTATGACATATGTGATCGACAAAGCCTCTAGTATGCCTTTCTATCGAGTCTCCTTGCCCTTTTCATTTCTGACCACGCAGTGGGGACGTAAAGGTGCCTAGAGCAGTAGTGTCTCCCACCAAGTCTGGGTGTTGGCTGAGAGGTTTCGCCTGATTTCATGCAATCTCACGTAACGTAACTGTCACGCATTCCCTTCTTCATGCCAATTTTCAGCGGCACTCTGCAGGGATAGACACTTCGATAGGAAGTGTTTGATCAGCCACCATACAGCATGACTTGGCTCCCTCTTATGTTCATATCTACTCACATGAACCGCTGAGTATGAAGACAACATTTTGGCACAGACAAAAAACTGCAGACCAGTGTAGAGAAGTGGAGAAAAGCACAAACGGCTGCCTTCTATGCCGAGAGTATTACAAACGGTATTACAACGATTCGACAAATGTCTATGTCGGAGTCACGCTACGTAGAGGAGTAGTTGGAAAGTGTAGCGAACTATTGCAAATCAAATATTTTTTATTTTCATTGTGATTTACATTTCACACGCGATCGGACCTTACATTCCAAGTAGCCCTCGTACCTATGGCATGGCTGTCCATATCGTAGATTCATGCAAGCCACCCCATCATAAAAAGGTGTATGTTGCTACATCTACATCTACATGATTACTCTGCAATTCACATTTAAGTGCTTGGCAGAGGGTTCATCGAACCATAATCATACTATCTCTCTACCATACCACTCCCGAACAGCGCGCGGGAAATACGAACACCTAAACCTTTCTGTACGAGCTCTGATTTCTCTTATTTTATTTTGATGATCATTCCTACCAATGTAGGTTGGGATCAACAAAATAATGTCGCATTCGGAAGAGAATGTTGGTGATTGAAATTTCGTAAATAGATATCGCCGCGACGAAAAACGTCTTTGCTTTAATGACTTCCATCCCAACTCACGTATCATACCTGCCACATACTCTCCCCTATTACGTGATAATACAAAACGAGCTGCCCTTTTTTGCACCCTTTCGATGTCCTTCGTCAATCCCACCTGGCAAGGATCCAACACCGCGCAGCAATATTCTAACAGAGGACGAACGAGTGTAGTGTAAGCTTTCTCTTTAGTGAACTTGTTGCATCTTCTAAGTGTCCTGCCAATGAAACGCAACCTTTGGCTCGCCTTCCCCACAATATTATCTATGTGGTCTTCCCAACTGAAGTTGTTCGTAATTTTAACACCCAGGTATTTGGTTGAATTGACAGCCTTGAGAATTGTACTATTTATCGAGTAATCGAATTCCAACGGATTTCTTTTGGAACTCATGTGGATCACCTCACACTTTTCGTTATTTAGCGTCAACTGCCACCTGCCACACCATGTTGTTGTTGTTGTTGTTGTTGTTGTGGTCTTCATTCCTGAGACTGGTTTGATGCAGCTCTCCATGCTACTCTATCCTGTGCAAGCTTCTTCATCTCCCAGTACCTACTGCAACCTACATCCTTCTGAATCTGCTTAGTGTATTGATCTCTTGGTCTCCGATTTTTACCCTCCACGCTGCCCTCCAATGCTAAATTTGTGATCCCTTGATGCCTCAAAACATATCCTACCAACCAATCCCTTCTTCTAGTCAAGTTGTGCCACAAACTTCTCTTCTCCCCAATCCTATTCAATACCTCCTCATTAGTTACGTGATCTACCCACCTTATCTTCAGCATTCTTCTGTAGCACCACATTTCAAATGCTTCTATTCTCTTCTTGTCCAAACTAGTTATCGTCCATGTTTCACTTCCATACATGGCTACACTCCATACAAATACTTTCAGAAACGACTTCCTGACACTTAAATCTATACTCGATGTTAACAAATTTTTCTTCTTCAGAAACGATTTCCTTGCCATTGCCAGTCTACATTTTATATCATCTCTACTTCGACCATCATCAGTTATTTTACTCCCTAAATAGCAAAACTCCTTTACCACTTTAAGTGTCTCATTTCCTAATCTAATTCCCTCAGCATCACCCGATTTAATTTGACTACATTCCATTATCCTCGTACTGCTTTTGTTGATGTTCATCTTATATCCTCCTTTCAAGACACTGTCCATTCCGTTCAACTGCTCTTCCAAGTCCTTTGCTGTCTCTGACAGAATTACAATGTCATCGGCGAACCTCAAAGTTTTTACTTCTTCTCCATGAATTTTAATACCTACTCCGAATTTTTCTTTTGTTTCCTTTACTGCTTGCTCAATATACAGATTGAATAACATCGGGGAGAGGCTACAACCTTGTCTCACTCCTTTCCCAACCACTGCTTCCCTTTCATGCCCCTCGACTCTTATAACTGCCATCTGGTTTCTGTACAAATTGTAAATAGCCTTTCGCTCCCTGTATTGTACCCCTGCCACCTTCAGAATTTGAAAGAGAGTATTCCAGTTAACGTTGTCAAAAGCTTTCTCTAAATCTACAAATGCTAGAAACGTAGGTTTGACTTTTCTTAATCTTTCTTGTAAGATAAGTCGTAAGGTTAGTATTGCCTCACGTGTTCCAACATTTCTACGGAATCCAAACTGATCTTCCCCGAGGTCCGCTTCTACCAGTTTTTCCATTCGTCTGTAAAGAATTCGCGTTAGTTGTTTTGCAGCTGTGACTTATTAAACTGATAGTTCGGTAATTTTCACATCTGTCAACACCTGCTTTCTTTGGGATTGGAATTATTATATTCTTCTTGAAGTCTGTGGGTATTTCGCCTGTCTCATACATCTTGCTCACCAGATGGTAGAGTTTTGTCATGACTGGCTCTCCCAAGGCCATCAGTAGTTCTAATGGAATGTTGTCTACTCCCGGGGCCTTGTTTCGAGTCAGGTCTTTCAGTGCTCTGTCAAACTCTTCACGCAGTATCTTATCTCCCATTTCATCTTCATCTACATCCTCTTCCATTTCCATAATATTGTCCTCAAGTACATCGCCCTTGTATAGACCCTCTAAATACTCCTTCCACCTTTCTGCATTCCCTTCTTTGCTTACAACTGTGTTGCCATCTGAGCTCTTGATATTCATACAAGTGGTTCTCTTATCTCCAAAGGTCTCTTTAATTTTCCTGTAGGCAGTATCTATCTTACGCCTAGTGAGACAAGCCTCTACATCTTTACATTTGTCCTCTAGCCATCCCTGCTTAGCCATTTTGCACTTCCTGTCGATCTCATTTTTGAGACGTTTGTATTCCTTTTTGCCTGCTTCATTTACTGCATTTTTATATTTTCTCCTTTCATCAATTAAATTAAATATTTCTTCTGTTACCCAAGGATTTCTATTAGCCCTCGTCTTTTTACCTACTTGATTGTCTGCTGCCTTCACTACTTCATCCCTCAGAGCTACCCATTCTTCTTCTACTGTATTTCTTTCCCCCATTCCTGTCAATTGTTCCCTTATGCTCTCCCTGAAACTCTCTACAACCTCTTGTTCTTTCAGTTTATCCAGGTCCCATCTCCTTAAATTCCCACCTTTTTGCAGTTTCTTCAGTTTCATACAGCAATCTTTTCTAAATCGCTTTGCAACTGATACTGGTCTTCGGATGACCTTACTAGACGGTAAATTACAGCATCATCTGCGAACAACCTAAGTGGACTGCTCAGATTGTCACCCAGGTCATTTATATAAATCAGGAACGGCAGAGGTCCCAGGACGCTTCCCTGGGGAACACCTGATTTGCCGTCTATTACTACGAACTGCGACCTTCCTGACAGGAAATCACGAATCCAGTCGCACAACTGAGACGATACCCCATAGGCCCGCAGCTTGATTAGAAGTCGCTTGTGAGGAACGGTGTCAAAAGCTTTCCGGAAATCTAGAAATACGGAATCAACTTGAGATCCCCTGTCGATAGCGGCCATTACTTCGTGTGAATAAAGAGCTAGCTGCGTTGCACAAGAACGATGTTTTCTGAAACCATGCTGATTACGTATCAATAGATCATTCCCTTCGAGGTGATTCATAATGTTTGAATACAGTATATGCTCCAAAACCCTACTGCAAACCGACGTCAATGATATAGGTCTGTAGTTCGATGGATTACTCCTACTACCCTTCTTAAACACTGGTGCGACCTGCGTAATTTTCGAATCTGTAGGTACAGATCTATCGGTGAGCGAGCGGTTGTATATGATTGCTAAGTAGGGAGCTATTGTATCAGCGTAATCTGAAAGGAACCTAATCGGTATACAATCTGGACCTGAAGACTTGTCCGTATCAAGCGATTTGAGTTGCTTCGCAACCCCTAAGGTATCTTCTAAGAAACTCATGCTAGCAGCTGTTCGTGTTTCAAATTCTGGGATATTTCATTCCCTGGTGAGGGAATTTCGGAAAACTGTTCAATAACTCCGCTTTAGCGGCACAGTCGTCGGTAACAGTACCATCGGCAGTGCGCAGCGAAGGTATTGACTGCGTCTTGCCGCTTGTGTATTTTACATACGACCAGAATTTCTTCGGATTTTCTACGAAATTTCGAGACAATGTTTCGTTGTGGAACCTATTAAAGGCATCTCGCATTGAAGTCCGTGCCAAATTTCGCGCGTCTGTAAAGTTTAGCCAATCTTCGGGATTTCGCGTTCTTCTGAACTTCGCATGCTTTTTCCGTTGCCTCTGCAACAGCGTTCGGACCTGTTTTGTGTACCATGGGGGATCAGTTCCATCTCTTACCAATTTATGAGGTATAAATCTCTCAATTGCTGTTGCTACTATATCTTTGAATTTGAGCCACATCTCGTCTACATTTGCATAGTCGGTTCGGAAGGAATGGAGATTGTCTCTTAGGAAGGCTTCTAGTGACACTTTATTCTCTTTTTTGAATAAAATTATTTTGCGTTTGTTTCTGGTGGATTTCGAAGAAACGGTATTGAGCCTAGCTACAACGACCTTGTGGTCACATCCCTGTATCAGTCATGATGCTCTCTATTAGCTCTGTATTGTTTGTGGCTAAGAGGTCAAATGTGTTTTCGCAACCATTTACAATTCGCGTGGGTTCGTGGACTAACTGCTCGAAATAATTTTCGCAGAAAGCATTTAGGACAATCTCGGAAGATGTTTTCTGCCTACCCCCGGTTTTGAACAAGTATTTTAGTCAACATATCGAGGGAAGGTTGAAGTCTCCACCAACTATAACCGTATGAGTGGGGTATTGATTTGTTACGAGACTCAAATTTTCTCTCAACTGTTCAGAAACTATATCATCGGAGTCTGGGGGTCGGTAGAAGGAGCCAATTATTAACTTAGTTCGGGTGTTAAGTATAACCTCCACCCATACCAATTCGCACGGAGTATCTACTTCGACTTCACTACCAGATAAACCACTACTGATAGACACAAACACTCCACCACCAATTCTGCCTAATCTATCTTTCCTGAACACCCTCTGAGACTTCGTAAAAATTTCTGCAGAACTTATTTCAGGCTTTAGCAAATTTAAATATGGCCGATTAATTGGTACATGGATTAATTTTTACTAAAATTATAAATAAATAATTCAAAATAACTTAATTATACTAAACGTTGACTAAATGGTTGACTAAACGTGTAAAAGCATTTGCTGACTCGCTGTTAAGGGTAACCGCCTTGTATTTCTCATTACTTGATTTGTAATGAAATGTATATAAAAATGTGACCATTTGGCTTTGATGACAAATGCACGTAAGTGGTTATCTGCATCCCAACGAGCTGTTCAGTTTGGTGTATAGATCATTTTTATTCCTTAAACCTAAGAGCCGTAATGAGTTTTATCCTAAATGATCATTACATAAAGTATTTTTTCTCAATTATGTTCTCAGTTTCAGCAGCAGATTTTTTTATGAGGTGCACCGCATTCTGCTCGTTGCGTTTGTAACACCGAAAATGCAGGAGGCATGGCACCTGCTACCAATATATAACTCTTTTTTTGAATTGTATGTAAATGTTTGTAATTTAAATGCTTTCTTTTAATAAGTAAGGACATTGCTTCACTGTATGTGTACATTTAGGTAGAGGTCTGTTGACGTTTCATTGTTTTTGTCTGTTTTTTACTGTGAAACTTATAAGCTCTGGGAAAAAGCCAAAGGAATTATTATTTGCATCGACTAGCAACGATAATAGCAGTGCTTGTGCGATGTAAAATCTTTGGGTAGGGAGTTGTTGCGCGAGCGCGCCCAGAGAGGAGACACGGGTTCCAGCGCTTGTGGTGTGCGGAAGTGCGGTGTTAAACGCTCTCGCAGTAGAGAGTACCATTTCGGCGGCATCATGTACGCGTGCCGACCAGATGACTAGTAGCAGGAGGAAGGACAGTGGACGGGCGGAAGAGGCTGTATTAATTACGATTGCCCGTTCCTGTAATTAGCCGTGGCCCCACAAGATTCTACCGTCTTCAACAACAGCAGCAGTTCCAGCAACACAGATTCGTCGTCGGCTCCGAGTTTCGTCGCACGCACAGCACTAAAGTAAGACTGTTCATTGGTAGAATGTATTAACGGCTAACCCAGCAGCACAACTGAATGTGATTTGATTAATGAACTTTATTTAAATAATATTCAGTTAAATTCAGGAAGATGGTGTCATTGCCCCCAGATGTTGTTACCAAGCAGGGTCCTTGTTCCCTTTTTTCCTTATACGCAACCGAAGTTTGAGAATCTACCACTGGAAAAAATCCAAATCTAAAGAAAACGCACAAATTAAGAGTGCGGAAGTTTTATTTATTTTACATCTAGCTTGGGGCACATGGCTGTTTGGTTTGGTACGTATTCTAGTGTTTAATTCTGTTCAAGTCAGTAAAAAAAGCTCAGTTGTTCCGACAATAATATGAAACCCAATTTGAAAATTAAGTAAGTGCAAAGTAAAAAGTGCTTCCCTTTCTCTAAATTTCTTTGACGACGTTATGTTGAGGTCTTTGAAAGTCATTGTTCAGGTAACGAAGTTCAATACTAACATGCAGTTTAAGTGGATATTTTCAAATCATTACTCGATTGCCTTTTTCAAAATTTAATGACAAACTTAACCTAAAAGTGACTTCTCAGTTTTCTTTATCATTACATACTCACTTAAAATTAGTGTCAAAAACCGTGACAACCTTCAGTTGCCACGTCAGAGTTTAATAATAAATGTTTTTCTTTGCCGTCATCTTGTACAGGATTTTGGATGTAAATCGCCCTAGTGGGCTGGCGACCGTAATTATTTCCTTTTCGTTCATTAGTGTAACTTTTGGATTCATGATCAGTGGTACCCATTTTCTGCTCAGTGTTGTTCGTGAGTGAATGCACAAAATAACTTTCATTTTTCCAAACTGTAGCTCTGTTCGGTTTAATTACCTTCTTATTTTTAGTAGACTTTTCTATCAGAAAGATCGGTTGTACACTTTCCCCCTACTTATCGGTATTACTTCTTCGGAAAAGATAGCCTTATCCAATTAGAAAAATTCCATTAGGTATACACGCGATCCACGGTCATATTTTATATCGCAAGCAGGATAGGTCGATTAGTAAGAGGGAGGTTACACGTTCTTTTCACTGGTAGCAGCTACCTTCGACAATTTCACGCCGTCACTCAACGCCTTCCTGCCCAGTACTAGCCTTGGCTCAACCTGCCACTCTCAGTCTCTCTGAGCGGAGTCCGTTAACTCACCGCACGGGATAGCCGTGGCTTCTTGCCACGGTTCGCATGGCTCCCCCCGTCGGAGGTTCGAGTCCTCCCTTGGGAATGTGTGTGTGTGTGTGGGTGGGTGGGAGGGTGGGTGGGTGGGTGGGTCGGTGTGTTTGTGTGTTGTCCTTAGCGTAAATTACTTTAAGTTAGATTAAGTAGTGTGTAAGCCTAGGGACCGGTGACTTCAGCAGTTTCGTCCCATAGAACTTACCACAAATTTCCAATTTGACCGTTAACTGACAGCTCACTCTGGTTATATCGGAAATTGCTATTACATTTGACGACTGTGCTCGGTTAACAACTGCGTGCTTAGTTCTTTCTCTAGGAAGTGCACAACCCCTCTCCCGGGGATACCACCTTTTCGAAGTACTGACCACGTGGGCTTGAATGTTTACGTGACGCTGCTGGATCCATTCCCATTTTCTCAGGTACCCATTCCAAGGTGTGATACGATCTATAACGAGAGTTCCACAGCACAAGCAAAGATGTTTCCTCAACAGAGCATCAGGGATACTGAACGGCCTCTCTGAGTAATTAGCTTCGCTCTGGCCCTGTGGTCTCAACCTACTAAATCCCGCAGTTCGTGGGTCCAAAATAGAGAGCACAAAACAAAACAAAAACTGGGGAACTTAATGAGGCCTCAAATACCCAAGAATGGGGTTTGGAATCGATGAATTTCCCTAACTGGGTTTGTGATAACCAGTAGAAGAAGTGGAAAACGTAGCGAAGAAGGTGGACTAGCTCAAGATCAAATCCTTATCTGTGGTTCTGAGAAAAATTCACGAAGAAGAAAAAGAAAAGGAAGGCAAAGAATAGCTTCCTTGGCATAAATGGATGGAATTAAAAGGTCTCGAAACTAAGACCTTACTTTGTCAGAATGACTGAGGGAAACAGACCTCTTTTACCTCCAATACAGAAAATAAGAGAAGTAGGGAGGAGTGTAATACTCCCATTTCTCAGTATGACTGGAGCCAGAAGGAGTCGAGGCTAGAAGTAAGGAAACAGACCTATAGTACTGCAGTCTTGGTTTTCATGGTGGCGGCTTTTCGGTCTATTTACTAGTCAACATCACATCGCAGCAGGTGGAGTTTGTGCAGATGCGTCACTTTGAGAAGAGCGTTGGGGGCGTGGGGGAGGGGGCGGCGGGGGGTGGGGGCGGGCGGGGCTGCCTTCAAAATACCAGACTCCAAATTAAGGTGGGTCTATTTGGACAAAGGTGCTCTAATCTATGTCTGTGACGGGACAGTGGCTTACGATTGTGCTCAAGACATCTCCGTGGGAGGGGGTGAAGATGCTCGTCAAGACAGCAGCTGAGCTTTTCGGGACAACAAAGCTATCAGTTTGGGTACAGAGACTTCTTAAGGATACTCCTCCAAATAATCTGTTCGAGAAAGTGTGGACGCAGAACTAGAAGGTGTGGATAGAGGACTGGAAGGTAACAACGGTTGAATCGGACGGCCACAAACCTCGTGATGCAATTTGGCGAAGAATCGCTATGGGTGTCGCAAGACCAGATATAAAACTGTTCTTAGTGTTCACGCACTTACCATCGGGGTAGGACGTCAGAAGCGACCAAGGCGACAACTTGCGGGCTGTCTTCTGGGAAGACAGGAGATGGACATGACTCTGATCCAAGAATCCTATTTATTTAAAGGGGGCGATTCAGGACTTGGAGGAACTGCAAGTAGATTTATGCTTGAAATCTAAAGAATACCAGAACATGCATTTATGACAAGAATGGAATTTCATTCATAACGATGTTGGGCTTTTGTTCCAGAATCTTAGTGACCATCAGGATGAAGCAGCGAAAGGAAGGTCGCGCGAGGGAAAGTGTACTGGTCTCAGCTTACCTTCCTCATGAGGACAGTGCTCCTCCTTTCCAGGAACTGAGGAGACTGTTAGACAGCTGGTCACAGCTAAATGAACAATTGTTGGTTGATTGTGATGCTAGTGTCACGGACTTGTGTGCAGAAGCAATGAAATCAACACCATAAGTGAATACCTTCTCAGATATTTACTCTAGTCACCTGGAGGTCCTTAACAGAGGCAGGAAACCTACCTTCAGAAACATAAGAAGAGAGCAAGTAACTGACACAAATTATTTGTCCATCGTAATGAGTCCTTACGTCAAACAGTGGTATGTGGCGTTGGAGACATCCTTATCTGACCACATGTATATCTAATCTAAAAAGACCATGCCCTATAGTAATCCTATGAAAACAGTTTGGGACTCATATAGAAAAGGCCTAAACTCGCCATATCTGAAGTTAGAACTTCAGAGAGGAATCCAGTAGATCTTGAAGTGATGCCAGATGAAGTGACGTCTGTCGTTACGACCTCGCACTTGGAAACTATTCTGTCACCAAAAAGAGCGTAAGCAGGAAAAACTATCATGTCACAAAAAAGAGCATAAGCAGGAATGTATCTTGATGAAACAGTAACCTGGACTTGCGGACGAAGCTGGTAAGAAGACTGCTTAACGTTGCAAGAAGGAAATGACAATAGGAAAAATATCCGGAGGTTCTTGCCAACACATCCTTGTAATTAAGCAAGCGAAAAAATCATCCTGAAAGGCATTCTGTGAGGAGATGAAAGGTAGAGCTATATGCACTACACCTCGTAAAACGCACGCTAGATTATGCACCATTCCAGGAAGCACTCTAGCGAAGGACGACGGTGTGTATACGAGGACAGCGAACGAAACTCTGGATATACTCCTCAAGGCTCACTTTCCTCAAAGCACGTCGTCAGATAACACAGGCAAAGATTCATCCCCTGGGAATCTGCCAGAGAATGTGTTGAGTTCCAAAAAATCCAATGGGCAATGGGAACATTTCAGACATTCAATCACCGAAGCCTGATAGAATGTTTCCAGCTCTGCTGCAACCGTAGAAGGACTAATTTTCTATGCACACTGTTTAGTCAGCCTTGCAGCAGGCGTCTTAATGCCTGGAGGACACTGACAGTTTTTTCATTCAGACTTCAGGGAGAACTGATCATACCAAGGTTAAGTACATGAGAGCCTTAATTTTATCCTCCTTTCTCCCAAAGGCGTAGAAAGAGTGATTAATGCGCATGTCATGGAAGCGAGGTTAACTGAGGTTCCTCGACATGTAAACAACAAGTATGTCAGCCAGGTAAATCATGTGTAACGGCGCTTAATCACCTTGTTGGGAAAGTGGAAAATATGGCATCTTGCCCACTCGTCGCTAATAGGGTGCCTACGAGATGCAGCGTTCTCGGAATGCTATAAAACAACTCAAACACATAACATTAGTAATTTTATTTCTAGAAAGCAATTGACAATACTTAATTTTGGAGATATATCAAATATCGATATCGTGAAAACAGTGAAGTTCTTCCTATATACGAAGTTCCTGGAAGTTGACACGTCACTGATAACTACCGTTCGCGATCCGGTGCCGGCTGGCAGGAGCGTCGCTTTTATGCACGTCTTGCAGAGGGCGCGCCTGGCGCGGAGCGGTCCAATGCCGCGTACCACCGGCCGCCGTTTCTCACTGCCTTCTCTGGTCTTGCGTTCTGCATCTTCGTTCCGGCGTTTGTGGTTACGTTTCCCGGAAATTGCACTCTGCACTCTCATGAATGTCGAATGGGCTTTTAGCAATACGACCTTCTAACCCGTGGTTAGAACTCAAGAAGAGCATGGCATTAAGACCACAACATATAGATTAATTAAGACCATGTTGTGTAAACGGAAGGTAGAGGTCAAAGATTCTCTGACAGCCTTAATACAGCTGTAGCGTTGCGAGTGACACGCTATATTTACTTCTACACATGGGCTATATGATAGTTACCCCTGTCAGTCACTTTGCATTTAAACACAAGAGTCTCGGTATCAGCACTGGAGAAATGTATCGCTAGCTTTGTACATTTTGTAACCAAAACGATCTACTTTATGTACATGGCAACAACAGCGATTCAGCTCAACAAATTATGACCATGTGTAATGCCTGGTGTCTGATATACACGGAATTAACTATTTTATTGATCTGAAGACGGCTCGTTCATAAACTGAAACAAGTAAGCAGTGAAGGAGTTTTAGTGATCCTGACCTAGGATTTTTATCCACGCGTTTTAACGTAATAGATTCCGATTTGACAATGTCAAATAACGATTCGTTTTTTATGCTGACTTGTAGAAACGCTTCTGTTCCTTTAAAAAAGATGTGTGCAATGTACCTTCATACGAATAATAATTGTAATAACAGAACTGTTTTCAAATTAATCGCTCGTTTGTAAGGAGAAAGTTATTTTTAAAGCATAAACAGAAATATAGCAAATGGTTCTTTTATTGGCAATAATTTTTATTTTTGCGTATTTAGAAGATGCACATATATTCATTTTTTTGGTTAATGTAATAAAAAAGATGAAGGCATCCCTTATACATCAGTGACAATAATTTTCACAGATTTTTAATATGCAGATGTACTTGTCTTTTTTTCTGTGTGGTTTACGTATATAGCAGTGAAAATTATTTTCAGAGATTTTTCAAAAGAAGATAAAATATATGTATAATACAGCATATATATATTTTTTTCCACACTATTACTATTATTATGCATTTTTTCGGTACATACAATTTACAATATATACAGTATTTATGTTGTATGAGGGACTAGCAGTACACAGCCAGAAAAAAGAAAAATCCCACATACACATACATGCACACGTAGTAAACAACTTTGCATGTACACATAGTGTGCAGTCTTTCATACACACAAACACACAGCTATGACAAATGTTTCAACTATCTAGTCCACAAACATAAACACACACACACACACATACACACACACACACACAATAACTCTCAAGTGAATAGCGTGATCCCGTCCACACAGATGAAATGGGTGTGGTGTATTTATCGTAGTAGACGAGAAACTCAAATCCACAGAGATAGAAATTGAAACAGTGTGTGAGATTGTCTGAGCAACACTATCAGGGATGGGCATAAAATGATAACTGGGTACTTCTATCGCCCACCAGAGTCATCTCCTGATGTAATTGAAAACTTCAGAGAAAACCTTACTTCACCTGTATGTAAGTTCCCCCAACCAAACTGTAATCATTGATGGAGACTTTAATTATCCAGCAGTCAATTGAGAAAATTACAGTTTTCTTACTGGTGGGCGTGATGAGACCTCCTGTGAAACTTTACTAAATGGCAACAAATAAACCTGACCTTTCCGCGGATGTCCACATAGAAACTGGTATCAGTGACCATGACGCGGTTGTGGCAACAATGATTATAAAAATACAAAGGACAACCAAAACAAGCATAAGGATATATATGTTCAATAACTAGATAAAAAAATCAGTAGTGTTATATCTCAATGAGGCGCCTGAAACTTTCAGCACAAGGCAAGTGCGTCTAGAGGAACTCTGGCTCAAGTTTAAAAGGATAGTTGACCAAACACTGAAAAGATATTTACCCAAAAGAGCAGTTCATAATGGGAGGGAGCCTCCATGGTGTGTAGTAAAGAAACAGAGATTACTACATAATAGGTGTAAAATAATGAGTGGGGCTATAGACAGGGAGATTCTGAATGAAACGCGTTTGGCTGTCAAGAGAGCAATGCATCACTACCGCATCACACTATTGTAAAGTGATCTTTCACAGAACCCAAACAAATTCTGACCGTGTGCAAAAGCTGTTAGTGGCAGCAAAGGTAGTGTGCAGTCCCTAGCGAATGAGAAAGGAAATGAAACTAAGGTTGCCAAAAATAATTGAAATGGTTAACTCCATTACCAAATGTTCCTTTACAAAGAAAAACCCAGGAGGACTGTCCCAATTTAATCCTCGTACCACTGAAAAGATGAATGAAGTAGGTATTAGCGTCAGTGGTGTTGAGAAAGCTGAAACCTTTAAAATTGAACAAAGCTCCAGGCCCCAATTGAATCTGTGTTAGATTCTATACTGAATTTTCGGCTGAGTGAGCCTCTCTTCTAACTATAACCTATCCTAGGCCCATCGAACAAAAAACCGCGTCCAGTTCTTGGAAAAGGCACAGGTCACACCTGTCGACAAGAAGGATAACAGAAGTGATCCACAAAACTACCGTCGAATATCTTTGACATCGAATTGTTGTAGAATCTTAAAACATATTATGAGCTCAAACATAATGAATTTTATATAACAGAATGGCCTCCACAGTACCAACAATCATAGATTCCTAAAACATCGATCATGTGAAACCCAACTTTAACTTTTCTCACATGACGTACTGAAAGCTTTGGATCAAGGCTGTCAGGTAGATGCAGTATTTCCTGATTTCCGTAAAACATTTGACTCAGAACCACACCTACGATTATTGTCAAAAGTACGATTATATGGGGTATCAAGTGAAATTTGTGACAGGATTGAGGACTTTTTGGTAGGGAGGACGCAAAATGTTATTTTGGATGGAGAGTCATCGTCAGATGTAGAAGTAACTTTGAGTGTACCCAAGGGAAGCCTGTTGGGACACTTGCTGTTCATATTGTATATTAATGACCTTGCAGACCATATTAATAGTAAAATCAGGCTTTTTGCAGATAATGCAGTTATCTATAACGAAGTACTATCTGAAAGAAGCTGCATAAATATCCAGTCAGATCTTAAGATTTCAATGTGGTACCGAGATTGGCAACTTGCTCTAAGCGTTCCGAAATGTAAAATTTTGCACTTGAAAAAACGGAAAAACATAATATCCTATGACTACAATATCAATGAGTCACTGCTGGAATCGCCCAACTCATATAAATACCTGGCTGTAACACTTTGTAGGTATATGAAATGGAATGACTACGTAGGTTCTGTCGTGGGTAAAGTAGGTGGTAGACTTCGTTCTTTTGGTAGAATACCGGGGAAGTGCAATCAGTCTACGTTTCTTACGTTGCTTACAAATTACTCGTGCAACCAGTTCTAGAATATTGCTAAAGTATGTGGTGCTCACAGCAAATTGGACTAACAGGGGACATTGAACGTATATAGAACACGTCAGCACTAACGGTCATAGGTTTGTTTAAGCTATGGGAGGGTGTTACAGAGATACTGAAGGAACTGAAGTGGAAGATTCTTGACAATGGACATAAACTATCCCGATAAAGTCTATTAACAAAGTTTCAAGAACCGGCTTTGAATGATTACTACAGAGATATACTACAACCCGCTACATATCTCTCACACATGGATCGTGATGATAAGATTAGAACAATTACTGAACGCACAGTGGCATTCACACAAACATTCTTCCCGCGCTCCATATGTGAACAGGTAGAAACCCTAGTAACTGGTACGATGCCATGCACCTCACGGTGGTTTGCAGAGTGCAGATGTAGATGTAGATGAAGCTTTTCTTCTCATGGCGCAACAGACCAGCTTTCAGCTGCAGTGCAGTACTTATCTCAGGGTCTCACGATCGAAAGACTACTTCCCGCACAATATACGGAAAATCATCTGCTCCACCATACAGGCACTCCTAGTACTCCTCAATCATAAGAGCCTGTGAGCCCACACGATGCACACCCTTAGCCCGCCTTTTGGATGGCACCTCTATCGATACGGTATGCATACATTTTGGATCAGTGCTCCACAAACTCGGCATTCTGCGAGCGACTCGCCTCGTGCTTTATCAGGCCAATAACCTTCTTGTTCAGAAGTGTTATGCCTTAAGGATTGTCGGCCACATATCCGAACCTGACGAATTTCTCTGGATTGTAACTAATTATTTAATATTGATCTTAGTCTTTCACCCAATAGATGAAACTATCTGTATCCATATAAAGTACTTGGGATCAACGAAGTTTAATATTGTCCACGTACGCCGCCACTTTGGTCATAAAATTCAAATTTGGCGCCCCCAGAAGAAGACAATACGAGCACGCCTGCTTCGATCGATGGTAGCACCACCGGCAGACGAGTGTTCCCGATGGCACGCAATCTCTCTCTTGTGCAGCACCAACGCTATGTGAAGGTTCAAACCACAGGCTGAGACAGTTACCTGTCAATATAGGGCAACATAGCAAGTGATCAGACTCTACCTGGACTTGTATTCTACAGTTAGTGTTCTCTCTTTCTTGTGTAATTCCGGTGCTTCTTTCACGCCATTGTAACTACTTGTGTGTTGCTATTGTCAATAACGAACTGTAGGCACTACAGTTTTCAAATATTTACTATCAAAAACAGTCTTGATCACAATTTATTTATTATGGTGACCGGCTTCGACCACTACTGTGGTCATCTTCAGATCAATGAGTAAGAACCTCTTTCTGCTGGAGATCCAGTGTTATTCACCTTGATTCCGTTCTATATCAACCGCAGTCGAATGGGGAGGCAGAGCATATGGTGCATACCCTCCGCCACACACCGTCAGGTGGCTTGTGGAGTATGGATGTAGTTGTAGATACATTTAAGACTCAGATAAGGAAGTGCTTGGTGGATGTGCCAGCAAACCCAGCATTGCTTCTGTTTCTCAGGATCAACAGGACCACCCCACTGAATAGCTGCAACTCGACAGAAATCTTCCATGTCCATCAGCCCCAGCCACCATTTCATCTAGTCTGCCCTGTACTTGCATTTGTATGCTTCAGGTTCGCTCCAGGTAACACTGTTAGGACATGCACTTTCGGTTAGAGGCATTAGTGGGCACTAGCGACAGTATGCGTGATACACTGTCGGTGGATGTTCACAGGGGAGGCCAGCAGATTGCCACTCTGCCGACATCAGAACCAGTTGCAGCCTTGGTGGGTCCCTGGTATGCTTGGTCTCCAGCTGCCAGCAGGAAATCATCTAACAAGTGCCACATCACCCTAGGGCCCATTGCCTAGAGTGCATCTCCAGTTGATGCACGGTTGGACAATGGCGACGTCAAACTGCAGCTGCCGGTCACTCCAGACCCTCTGCCAGTGTCCAACGGCGGCTGCATGAAGGCCGACCTTCTGCAAAAGCATTGGGTGGCCGCTTCCCTCTCGTCATGGCCTCCACTTGTCGCTTCCATGGCGCGTCTTCTAGTTCGTCACCGCCTGTGAGGTGGTTACTATGCTTGGCTTGGCGCCAGCTGGGCGACTTCTGGCTCTATGCCCAGCCAAGTCGCAGCCATTTGACTACGCAGCCTCACGATGGCGACGCCACTTCAGGTGCTGACGAGCTCATGGAAATAAACACCGTCGACCCCCAGCTGCTACGGACCTGCAGCCACTGATGCCAGATCACCTCAGCAGACTTCATGGCCTCCTCGGCCGTGTCAGCCCGTCACCAGTGGCCCCAGCCAGTTCGTTCTCCACCTTCATTCACCAACACTTACTGCACCAGCTCCCCAGAGGAGGGAAGGGATGTGTCAGCGCGCCACATAGCCACCGCGATGGCCACAATATTAGTTTTTAGCGTCACGCACAAGAAGACAACATGAAGGTCCTTGCTTCACTCGATAGCATCACCAATGCCGACAGAACATTCCCAGTAGCACACCACAAGTACAGCCTCACTCTCTTGTGCATCAGCCACGTTACACGAAGATTCAGCTCATAGACTGTGACAGTCATGTGTCATTATATGTCGACACAGCATGTGATCAGACTCTACGTGAACTTGTGGTCTGCAGTTAATTCGCTCTCTTGCTTCTGTAATTCCAGTGCTTGGCTCACTGCCACTGTAGCTACTAAAGCGCTGTTATTGTCAGTAACGAACTGTAGATACTACAAGCGAACTCATAATGCAATCTGAACAGGAGGAGTTTGGAGAGTTCTAGAACATACATACCAATATAGACAGAATTCATGAATTCCCCTGAAATGTGAGGCATCTACACAGTAACTAGTCCTTCATCGAAGATTGTGTCCCACTTAAAATTTGGCTTGATGATGGAATCTCTTGTGTCATTGAAACCTTCCCATCTCCTCTATATTTCTTTTGTTACGAAACCTTCCCTACTACAATAACCTATGAAACCTTCCCTTAGGATTCTCTTGCTTAATAATAACAAATGAAATCTTCCCTTTGAAATTTATTCTCTTTCTCAATCTTCGCATACAAATTTAATTGCTGCTTATTAAAAGTGATTTTCTGATTATTTCGACGAAACATAGAATGTGTCGTCGTCGTGGCCCTCAGTCGTTATCTGCAATAACCCAAACCTGTTCCTTACCTTTTTTACTGTTATTGGATCGCCATCTGACTGCTACATCGAACTGCAACATGATTATACTTACTCAGTTTTACTATATTAGCTGGTGGTGGGCTGTCATAATAAGTGGCTGTATTATTTTCTAAAATAAATAATAAGGTGGTGGTGGTGGTTGTTGGGATGTTTAAGGGGGACTAAACAGCGAAGGTCATCAGTCCCCCATTACAAAAACAGGCGAGACATAAAAGCACGAAGCAGGTAAAACCCCAAGGGGAAGGAGACTCCCCCCCCAGGCCCTAAAAGAACACAAATGCGGTAATGAACACTACAAACACGAAGAGTACAGATTAACACCAGACAGAAATAAACAGAAGAAGAGAAGAAAAGAAGATGGCCGGAGACTGGTTGACTGACCGCGAGACAAAAAAAAGGGAAAGAGTCAACCATCAGACTATACACCAAAACAGCAACAAATTTGGAGAGACGCAAGGACAAAAGACACAGAATGGGAAAGGTGCAGGACCTCCCTAAATAGAACCATAAAAAGGACTACCACGGATAAAATGTAAAACATTGTCAGCCATGTAGGCATCATCACATAAAATCAAAGGCAAAGTGCCCGGGAGATTAAAAGACTGCCTGAGCGTGCGCAGTCGGGGACACTCCAATAAAATGTGGGCGACCGTCAGCTGGGACCCACACCGATACAGGGGGGGATCCTCCCGACGCAAAAGATGGCCGTGCGTCAGGTAGGTATGGCCGATGTGCAGCCGACACAGGATTACAGAGTCCCTGCGAGAAGCCCGCAGGGAGGAGCGCCACACATTGGTCGTCTCCTTGACAGCCTGCAGTTTATTCGGGGATGTCAGGCCACGCCACTCAGCAGCCCACATCCCAAGCACCTTACGGCGCAACACCAGCTGCTGGTCGCGAGCCGTAAGGCCGATCTCCAAAGCTGGGGCGTCGATCGTCCCTTTGGCCAGCCTGTCTACACGTTCGTTCCCCGGGATGCCAACGTGACCTGGCGTCCAAACAAAAACCACCGAACGACCAGAGCGGGTAATGGTGGAAACAGACTCCCGAATAGAGGACACCAGAGGAGAAGAGGGATAGCAGCGGTCGATGGCTTGGAGGCTGCTCAGGGAGTCACTGCAGATGACGATGGACGTACCTGAGCAGGAACACATATGCTCAAGAGCGCGCAATATGGCCACCAGCTCTGCAGTAAAAATACTGCAGCCAGCCGGCAAGGAGCGCTGTTCAACATGGGCAGCGTGAGCAAAAGCGTAGGCAGTGCGACCATCAACCAGGGAACCATCAGTGTAGACAGGCTCACAGCCTGTAAATGAGCCGAGGAGCGCAAGAAAACGGCGACGGAGGGCCACAGGTGGAACCGAGTCCTTGGGTCCCTGTGCCAAGTCCAGTCGGACGGCCGGCCAGGGCAAACACCAGGGAGGCGTAGGTGCACGGACCCGGAAGGGAGGCAGAGGAGGGAATGACCCCAGTTCGGACAGCAGGGACTGGACGTGGACAGCTATGGAAAGCCCAGACCGAGGCCGCCGTTCAGGCAGATGGAGGACTGTGACAGGGAAAAGCAGGCGACGATTGGGATGGCCCGGCGAGCAATGAACGTGGACAGCATAGTCGGCGAGCAGTCGATGGCGGCGAATCCGCAGCGGGGGAACCCCGGCCTCCACCAGTAGACTATCCATGGGGCTCGTACGAAATGCGCCAGTTGCAAGCCGAACCCCACAGTGGTGTATGGGGTCTAACAACTTCAACACTGAGGGTGATGCAGACCCATAGGCCAGGCTCCCATAATCGAGCCGGGACTGCACAAGGGCTCTGTACAATCGCAACAGCGTGCAGCGATCTGCACCCCAAGATGTGTGGCTGAGGCAGCGGAGGGCGTTGAGGTGCCGCCAGCATTTTTGCTTCAGCTGAGTAATATGAGGAACCCATGTGAGCCGGGCATCAAACACGAGTCCCAAGAAGCGGCAAGTGTCCACCACTTCAAGCAGGTGGCCGTCGAGGTAAAGTTCAGGATGAGGCTGGACTGTCCGATGCCTGCAGAAGTGCATAACTCGAGTCTTGGCTGCAGAGAACTGAAAACCATGAGTCAGAGCCCATGATGCTGCCTTGTGAACGGCTACCTGTAGCCTGCGTTCGGCGACTCCCATAGTCGTGGAGCGAAATGAGATGCAGAAGTCGTCGGCATACAAAGAAGGAGACGCCGACGACCCCACGGCTGCAGCCAGACCATTAATGGCCACGAGAAATAAGGAGACGCTCAACACTGAGCCCTGCGGGACCCCATTTTCCTGTATATAAGATGAACTTGAGACGGCACCCACTTGCACCCGGAAAGAGCGGCGCAATAAAAAGGTTTGAAGAAAAGCCGGGAGCTGACCATGAAGACCCCACGCATGTAACGTAGCAAGGATATGATTCCTCCATGTGGTGTCATACGCCTTCCGCAGATCAAAAAATACAGCAACGAGATGCTGACGTTGGGCAAAGGCCGTACGGATAGCAGATTCCAGCCGCACCAAATTGTCCGCTGCAGACCGGCCCCGACGGAAGCCACCCTGGGATGGAGCGAGGAGACCGCGCGACTCAAGGACCCAACACAGACGCCGCCCCACCATACGTTCGAGCAATTTGCACAAAACGTTGGTGAGGGTAATGGGATGATAGCTGTCCACCGCCAGTGGGTCCGCACCGGGTTTCAAGATGGGGACAATAAGACCCTCTCGCCATTGCGACAGGAACATGCCTTCGCTCCAAATGCGGTTAAAGATGGTGAGGATGTGTTTCTGGCAGTCCCTGGAGAGATGCTACAGGATCTGTGCGTGGATGCAGTCTGGGCCTGGTGCTGTATCAGGGCAATCGGCGAGGGCAGTGAGGAATTCCCTCTCGCTGAAAGGAGCATTGTATGTTTCAGAACGACGCGTGTGGAATGATAACGGCGTCCGCTCGGCTCGCTCCTTTAGAGAGCGAAAGGCGGGGGGATAAGTTGCAGTCGCAGAGCTCTGAGCAAAGTGCACAGCAAGGTGTTCAGCAATGGCGGCAGCGTCCGTGCAGACAGCGCCGTCCAAAGAGATCCCAGGGACACCCATAGGGGTCTGGTGTCCATAGATCCGCCGGATCCGTGACCACACGAGCGAGGGGGAGACACGGGAGCCCAAGGATGAGACATACCGCTCCCAGCACTCCTGCTTACGCCGTGTAATAAGACGACGGGCGAAGGCACGGAGCCTCTTAAATTCGATGAGGGTCTCGAGAGACGGGTGCCACCTATGATGCTGGAGAGCCCGCCTACGGTCGCGAATAGCCTCAGCAATCTCCAGCGACCACCAGGGTACAGCCTTCCTCCGAGGGAGTCCAGAAGAGCGGGGGATGGCAGCCTCAGCCGCCGAAATGATTGACGTGGTTAAGACACGGACCACCTCGTCAATGTCACCCTGTGGGGGAGACTCAATGGTTGCCGCCGAAGTAAAACCCGGCCAGTCAGCCCTGTGGAGAGCCCAGCGGGGCGGGCGCCCAGAAGAATGACACTGGGGCAGTGACAAATAGATGGGAAAATGGTCACAACCACACAGGTCAGGATGCACTCGCCAGTGGAGGGATGGGACAAGTCCGGGGCTGCAAAGAGAGAGATCGATGGCCGAGAACGAGCCATGGGCCACACTAAAATGCGTGGGAGCACCGGTGTTCAAGAGGCTGAGCCAACAAATGCTCCATGGCACGACCGCGGTCATTGGAGACAGTCCCACCCCATAGAGGGTTGTGGGCATTGAAATCGCCCAGCAACAAGAAAGGTGGCGGCAGTTGGGCTATCAGAGCAGCCAGGACATGCTGTGCGACAGCACCATCTGGTGGAAGATAAATACTGCAGACGGTAATAGCCTGTGGCGTCTACACCCGAACAGCGACAGCCTCTAAAGCTGTTTGTAGAGGTACAAACTCGCTGTGAAGAGAGTTGAGGACATATATGCAGACGCCACCAGACACCCTTTCATAAGCTGCCCGGTTCTTAAAATAACCCCGATAGCCACGGAGGGCGGGGGTTCGCATTGCTGGAAACCAAGTTTCCTGCAGAGCAATGCAAAGGAAAGGATGAAGGCTGATAAGTTGGCGGAGCTCAGCTAGATGGTGGAAGAAACTGCTGCAGTTCCACTGGAGGATGGTATTGGCCATGGATGGGAAAGGTGTGAAGGGACTGGGGAGGCAGATTACGCCTCCGTGGCCCCTGCTGCTACTGAGTCACCACCTGTACAACAGCCATCTATTGCGTCCGAGGGACTGGCGAGATCCATGTCCTCAGCGGGCGCCAGAATCTTCACCTCATCCTCAGACGCAGAGCTTGTAGGAAGCGGTGGAATGGGTGCCACCGCAATATCGGTAGCCTTGGGGAGTTTCTTCTTCT
Source organism: Schistocerca nitens (assembly GCF_023898315.1). Lineage (NCBI taxonomy): Eukaryota > Metazoa > Arthropoda > Insecta > Orthoptera > Acrididae > Schistocerca > Schistocerca nitens. Next base: position 303,709,486 of record NC_064620.1, read on the forward strand.
TCTGCTTCTCGCGCTGCGCCTTGGGTGGTTCAGGCTGGGAGGGCGTCACTGGGTCAGTCTCAGGGACAGACGACGACCGTGTGTCCCGACGACCAGGGACCGGCGGTTGTTTAAGCCACTTGCGGCTGTCGGCTTTGGTACCGGTCGGAACTTGCGAAGGGAGGTCCCCAAGGGACCCCTTCCTTATGAGAGTACCCGAAGAAGTCTTACACTTCTCCGGCTAGGAAGGGGGAACTGATGTCCCCGATGGTTGGGGGGGTGTTGCTCCTGAAGTAGATGGAGCAGAAGCAACAGTGGGTTTAGTGCCCCCCACCATCAAGGGGGCAGGTGTGGGACTTCGACTCTGAGAGCTGGCTGGAGCGGATGGAACGGTAGCAGGAGTGACAGTTGCGGCATAAGAAGCTGTCATGCGCACTGGATGCAGCCGATCATATTTCCGCTTCGCCTCAGTGTACATCAGGAGGTCGAGAGTCTTGATTTCCATGATCTTCCGCTCCTTCTGCAGAATCGGACGGTCTGGCGAGCAAGGCGGATGGTGCGCACCACAGTTCACACAGATTGGAGGCGGGGCACAGGGATGATCAGGATGGGATGGTCGACCGCAATCGTGACAGACGAGGTCGGAAGCACAGCGTGAAGACATATGGCCGAACTTCCAACACTTGAAGCACCGCAACGGGGGAGGGATATATGGCCTGACATCACAACGGTACACCATCACCTTGACCTTCTCAGGTAACGTGTCACCCTCGAAGGCCAAGACGAAGGCACCGGTGGCAACTTGACGATCCCTCGGACCCCGGTGGACGCGCCGGACGAAATGGACACCTCGGCGCTCCAAGTTGGCGCGCAGCTCGTCATCGGACTGTAAAAGGAGATCCCTGTGGAAGATTATGCCCTGGACCATATTCAGACTTTTATGGGGCGTGATAGTTACGGAGACATCCCCCAGCTTATTACAAGCGAGCAAGGCCCGCGACTGGGCGGAGGACGCCGTTTTTATCAACACCGATCTGGACCGCATCTTGGACAAGCCCTCCACCTCCCCAAACTTGTCCTCTAAATGGAAAACAAAGAACTGAGGCTTCACGGATAGAAACGAGTCACCATCAGCTCTAGTACACACAAGATACCTGGGCGAATACTGCTCACTTGCATTTAATGCCTTTCGTTCCTCCCACGGTGTGGCGAGGGAGGGGAACGATTTGGGGTCATAAACGTTACCTTTGAAATGGGCCCTCGAACGCTTAGAGACTGCTGGTGGCTGGCCACCAGCAAGAGAAGATGTGCCACGCTTCATTGCGTGTCATCCACCCTGATGCCACCTACTCCGACCAAGGGCCCTCCCCACGGGTGCCACCCAGCCACAGCAAAGGCCACCTGGCAGGATGGCCATTGCCGGGAGTCCCGATGCCCCAAGGAGATGGGCATCTACTCCTTGGCGTACGTGGGGCGTTAACGGCGCAGGCATCAGTAGAGCGATCCCTGTGTTGTCAGGGGGCTACAACCGACAGGGTACATGGCGGCCCCACCACAACGGACTGGCTACCGTGCTGGATGTTAGGTGACATGTGGTCCATGGTCGCCGTCAGTGCAGAAAATGGCCCTGCAGAGTGTTTGGCAGAAAGTGTATGCAAGAGCATATCCATGCCGAAGCGATGGAGAGCGGGCAGGACTGCAATGCAACGACGAAGAAGATGGCGAAAGTTCTGAACACAACATGGACACAAGGCACCAAGTAAGGCGCCCTTCCCCAATCGGCTCGCTCTTCGGAAAAATTTTGAGATATGGAGGTCAAACCCGACAGGGGACCATCACATAAGGCCGAAACGTTTGAGACTCCTTTTAGTCGCCTCTTACGACAGGCAGGAATACCGCGGGCCTATTCTAACCCCTGAACCCGCATGGGGGAATTAATAAGGCCTAAAAAGCTCAGTAGTTCCTTCTTATTTGTGGCACGTCGATATCTTTCAATGCTTGCAATTTGTCGGAGTCTGGTGCAATACCTGTTTGTGAAATCATATGACCTAGAAATTTTATTGAGGCTTTTCTAAATTCAAATTTACGGAGGTTTATAGTTACACTGTTCTGCTCGAATGTATTCAGTAATTGTTGAAGAGTGTGGTTGTGCTGTTCCCAGTTTTCTGCTGCGATTAGAATGTCATCTACATATGTAGTAATTTTGTTTTTAAGATCCAGTGGGAGAACTGTTATTCATGCCTCGTATAATGGCTGCAGACGAAATCGTTAGTCCAAACGGAGGTTTACAAAATTGGTAACATTCACCAAAGCAAAGGAATGCCGTATACTTTCGACAATTTGGGTGCAACTGGATTTGCCAAAATCCTGATTTGAGATCGAGGGTGGTATATATAGAGGTGCCATGAAACTTTTGTAGTAACTATTCTATCGTCTGTGGTCGCTCAGTATCTGTAATGATTATTTTATTAACCTGACGTGAATCTAAAACTAAACGGAGTGATCCACCCTTCTTTTCAACGATGTGTAATCGATTTACATATTGGCTTGCTGCTGGTTCAATTATACCCTGATCAATCATTGCCCATAATTCTTTCTTAACTGCTTCTGTGTGTATATGCGAGATTGGATAGTGTTTTGCTTTGAAAGTCTCGCGTGGTTTCACCTGAAATTCGTGCATGAATCCTGTCATCGTTCCTGAAACATTGTTAACAACTGTTTTATGTTGCACAAGAATATTTTCTAATTCTGTGCGTTCTGCGTCGTCTTTTGCTATACTGTCTCCAACCTTGCATGTAATTGTCTCTTATACATTATACTCCTGTTACTCTGCCATGTCGTTATTATGTGTATTCGTGTATAGTGTGAGATAACAATCGTTATCTTTAGAATCTGCAATAATCTCGACCCTGTGCATAATTTGTTCTGTGTTTTGAAATCTCACTACCACTTCACTGTCTTCCTTCTGTAATGTTAGGTATGACGATTTAAAGTCAATCTTTGCGTCGTACTGTACGAGAAAATTCATACCTAATATTATATCAGTTGTTAAATGTGGAACTATCCAACAATTGCTGTGAAAAGTTTGCCCTGCAAAAACAAACGTTAATTGTGTCTGTCTTTTGACTTCAATGCTTTTGCCTGAAAATGCTCCCTTAACTTTAGTTTCGTTTAACGGGAATATTGGGTAATCATTATTGCTATTGCGTCTATTAAATGTGTCTTCGTTAATTACGCACATTGGTGAGCCTGAATCAGTTATTGCTAAAATATTTTGTGACTTTAAATTTATCTGGATTATTGGGTGGCATATAGTTTTCTGCATGATAGGTTTTTCGTGTAACAATGTGTCTCATGCGTCGTCGAATGTAATGGCATTCGCTTTCGTTATCTTTTCTCTGTCCTTATCCGTAGTGTCGTCATTTAGAGATTCATCACAGGCTATCTCTAGTCATAAATGTTCTGACATTTCATTTTTTGTTGGGGAGTGTTGTGTGTTTTCTATGAGCTGTACTGTTCTACTATTTTGATTATTAGTGGTAGGTGGCGGATGAAGTCTTGTGTCTGGTACATTCATACAATGACTTGGTTGTTGTGGATTGTTTGAATTTCTATGAAAATTATCATTGTAGAATGTCTTTTGCGGTCGGTGTTCATTTTCTCTCCTACTGTCGTTATAGCTGTGGTTATACGGCGAGGCACGCGTGTTTCTGTGAAAAGGCTGCCTTTGTTCGTTTTGTGTATTTTGCGGCTGACCCATGTAATGGCTTGCACCTGTCGCATTTTCTGGGCGATGATGAGTCATGTGAAAGTTTGACCGGTTGGGCATCTCCTGTCGTATATGTGTCGTGTTATTTGGATGGCTTTGTTGCCGCCTTGAATTGTAATGTATATTGTTATTATACTGCTGTTCATTAAAATTTTCATTTTCGCTGCTGTTCATTAAAATTTTCATTTTCGCTGCAAAAGCGTTCATTACGATTGTTATTGCCAAATCGGGTATGGTCAAAGTTAGCATTGTTCGTCTGGTTTGCGTTATGTCGTGAAATGATCTTATTAACAAACGCATAATCTGCCTGGTGTACCTCTAGCAACCGCAGGATGTCTCTAAATGCATACACGCTGTCCTTTTTCTGGCCTGTTAATAATGACACTTCCAATGCTCTGGGGAGTTTTGAAATACACAGTTGTATTAATGCGGATTGACTGTATGGCTCATTGAGGTATTGGTTTTGTTCAACCATATACTCGAAAAATTGTGTGATTGTTGGGAAAGTAGAATTCTCGAAATTTGGCAGACTTATTAGCCGATTTTTAATGCTACTCTGTGTGGTATCTGACCAATATGCTGCTAGAAATGCTTACTGGAATGCTTCTACTGAAAAACACTGCCTAACAATTGGTTGCATTCTCCTCGCTGGTTTTCCTTCAAGAAAACTAATAATAAATTCTAGCTTATGTTGAAATGGCCATGATGGTGGGAGTGCCGCATTGAATTGTTGGATCCAGTCCAGTGGATGTATTTGCGTCCTGTCGTTTTTAAATGTTTTAAACTTTCTCACTGAAAGGAAATGCTTGTGTTCGAAACCGTCATGTCTTTGTATGTAATTATTTTCGTAATGTTGTGAATATGAATTTATGTGTCTTTCTGCCTGATTAAGATCTCTTACTCTCTGAAGTCTACCGACATTATATGTACACTCCTGGAAATTGAAATAAGAACACCGTGAATTCATTGTCCCAGGAAGGGGAAACTTTATTGACACATTCCTGGGGTCACATACATCACATGATCACACTGACAGAACCACAGGCACATAGACACAGGCAACAGAGCATGCACAATGTCGGCACTAGTACAGTGTATATCCACCTTTCGCAGCAATGCAGGCTGCTATTCTCCCATGGAGACGATCGTAGAGATGCTGGATGTAGTCCTGTGGAACGGCTTGCCATGCCATTTCCACCTGGCGCCTTAGTTGGACCAGCGTTCGTGCTGGACGTGCAGACCGCGTGAGACGACGCTTCATCCAGTCCCAAACATGCTCAATGGGGGAAAGATCCGGAGATCTTGCTGGCCAGGGTAGTTGACTTACACCTTCTAGAGCACGTTGGGTGGCACGGGATACATGCGGACGTGCATTGTCCTGTTGGAACAGCAAGTTCCCTTGCCGGTCTAGGAATGGTAGAACGATGGGTTCGATGACGGTTTGGATGTACCGTGCACTATTCAGTGTCCCCTCGACGATCACCAGTGGTGTACGGCCAGTGTAGGAGATCGCTCCCCACACCATGATGCCGGGTGTTGGCCCTGTGTGCCTCGGTCGTATGCAGTCCTGATTGTGGCGCTCACCTGCACGGCGCCAAACACGCATACGACCATCATTGGCACCAAGGCAGAAGCGACTCTCATCGCTGAAGACGACACGTCTCCATTCGTCCCTCCATTCACGCCTGTCGCGACACCACTGGAGGCGGGCTGCACGATGTTGGGGCGTGAGTGGAAGACGGCCTAACGGTGTGCGTGACCGTAGCCCAGCTTCATGGAGACGGTTGCGAATGGTCCTCGCCGATACCCCAGGAGCAACAGTGTCCCTAATTTGCTGGGAAGTGGCGGTGCGGTTCCCTACGGCACTGCGTAGGATCCTACGGTCTTGGCGTGCATCCGTGCGTCGCTGCGGTCCGGTCCCAGGTCGACGGGCACGTGCACCTTCCGCCGACCACTGGCGACAACATCGATGTACTGTGGAGACCTCACGCCCCACGTGTTGAGCAATTCGGCGGTACGTCCACCCGGCCTCCCGCATGCCCACTATACGCCCTCGCTCAAAGTCCGTCAACTGCACATACGGTTCACGTCCACGCTGTCGCGGCATGCTACCAGTGTTAAAGACTGCGATGGAGCTCCGTATGCCACGGCAAACTGGCTGACACTGACGGCGGCGGTGCACAAATGCTGCGCAGCTAGCGCCATTCGACGGCCAACACCGCGGTTCCTGGTGTGTCCGCTGTGCCGTGCGTGTGATCATTGCTTGTACAGCCCTCTCGCAGTGTCCGGAGCGAGTATGGTGGGTCTGACACACCGGTGTCAATGTGTTCTTTTTTCCATTTCCAGGAGTGTATTGTGCATCTGAGGTATGTCGTAATGGTGTGTGTTCTGTTGGAATTGATTGTTTGCAGTTGTTTATGGTGTGTCAGCTATCCCTTGCTATAAAGAATTGATTTTCTGATGTGACAAATTATTACGTGATTCTGGGTCTCCGATTATTTGTTGCACATTTGTAATTTGCGTATCTTTACTATTAGAAATCTGCTGAACTGAGATTGGTGTAGTGTCATCTGATTTACTGTTATTGTTAGTATCTAACAGGTCTGTTCTTTTAGTGAGTTCGTTGATCTTTTCTGTCAATTCGTTTCGTAATTTACGATTACTTTTGGTTACTTTCTTAAAATCTGCTTTCAAATTTCCTGAGTCATCATTGATTTGTGTGTGTTCTATTTTGTCAGTTAGTGTCAGAACTTCTTCTGTTAATTTATCCCTAATATTCTGGATTTCAGTGTCTGTACAAATTTTCGCCTTAATTGTGTGTGATTGGATTTCCGCGAGCCTCTCTTGTATTTGAATATTTGTGTCCATGTAAGTTTTTCCCTGAGCGAACACTTCCTTTTTGTCGTCCTGACGCTCTTTATTAATTGTTTGTAATAGTTCCTTTCGTTCCTTATCCTGCGATCGCATCAGTTTGCGGTGACGTATCAAACAGTTTTCTGTGTGATTGTTAAAACGTTTATCAATATCAGCGTTTTGTTTAGAAAAGTTCTCTGCCATTGTTTCTCGTATGCTAATTGCGAATGCTTCTTGTTTATCTATTATTTCTTGAATCTTTGCCTGTAATTCTTGATTTGATTGTGAACATTTTTCAGCGACTACCTTGATTTCGTTTTTTAGGTCTGCTGCTTCTTGTGCCCTTCAGTTAAAGTTTTGATTCATGTCTTGTCTCATTTGTAGCAAAAATGCAATTATTGGATCCGTTTCTGAATGACTTCTTTGTGTATTTGTATTAGTTGATGAAGGTTGTACATCTGTGTTCATTTGAACATCTTCAGATGATTGTAATCGTGTCACTTCTTCCGTTGTTTCGGAATTTTCGTCAATAAAACTGTGGTATCTGCTACGCAGATTGTGTAGCTGTGTACCGTTTGAATCTGTTTCGGCACGTAATGGAGTCACACCGTTTGACTGCATTATAGTGGTTTTCATTACTGAAACTATTATGTCTGCTACGCGTAATTTGTAGCTGTGTAGCGTCGGTTGTATTTAAAAACAAATTATTTTTCACTAATGTCTCATTATCAGTTGGCATTTCTGAAGTTGATTGTTCATCAAAAGATTCCATATTATTACTACTCTCGAATGTCTGTTCACCTAACGTTTCACTATTGGGTTTTTCACACATATTATTTCTGTCTGCTCCTGAAAAGAATTTCTCATCAGTATTTTCTACACTTTTATCACTTTTAGAACTAGTAACTATTCTGCGGGACATTGTTTATAATTAGCACACACAACAAAATATATCACTGTTCTAAGCGGATTCAACCCTGAATAAACACTTTTCAACGCAGAATCAGTAGAACAAACAGAATTGCCGATGGGCTATGAATTTAAGGTATACGCTATAGTATATGCATTGCGCCACTTAACACTAGCTTATTCATACAATTGTCAGACTCAGTATATTCATTTTCACAGTAGATTCACTAAAGAGTCTTACTGTTTGTGTGTCGCCAAGTGAAACCTTCCCGTCTCCTCCATATCTCTTTTGTTACGCAACCTTCCCTTTCTACAATAACCTATGAAACCTTCCCTTAGGATTCTCTTGCTTAATAATAACAAATGAAAATTTCCCTTTGAAATTTATTCTTTCTCAATCTTCGCATACAAATTTAATTGCTGCTTATTAAAAGTGATTTTCTGATTATTTCGACGAAACATAGAATGTGTCATCGTCGTGGCTCTCTCTGCAGTAACCCAAACCTGTTCCTTACCTTTTTTACTGTTATTGGATCGCCATCGGACTGCTACATCGAACTGTGACATGAATATACACTCCTGGAAATTGAAATAAGAACACCGTGAATTCATTGTCCCAGGAAGGGGAAACTTTATTGACACATTCCTGGGGTCACATACATCACATGATCACACTGACAGAACCACAGGCACATAGACACAGGCAACAGAGCATGCACAATGTCGGCACTAGTACAGTGTATATCCACCTTTCGCAGCACTGCAGGCTGCTATTCTCCCATGGAGACGATCGTAGAGATGCTGGATGTAGTCCTGTGGAACGGCTTGCCATGCCATTTCCACCTGGCGCCTCAGTTGGACCAGCGTTCGTGCTGGACGTGCAGACCGCGTGAGACGACGCTTCATCCAGTCCCAAACATGCTCAATGGGGGACAGATCCGGAGATCTTGCTAGCCAGGGTAGTTGACTTACACCTTCTAGAGCACGTTGGGTGGCACGGGATACATGCGGACGTGCATTGTCCTGTTGGAACAGCAAGTTCCCTTGCCGGTCTAGGAATGGTAGAACGATGGGTTCGATGACGGTTTGGATGTACCGTGCACTATTCAGTGTCCCCTCGACGATCACCAGTGGTGTACGGCCAGTGTAGGAGATCGCTCCCCACACCATGATGCCGGGTGTTGGCCCTGTGTGCCTCGGTCGTATGCAGTCCTGACTGTGGCGCTCACCTGCACGGCGCCAAACACGCATACGACCATCATTGGCACCAAGGCAGAAGCGACTCTCATCGCTGAAGACGACACGTCTCCATTCGTCCCTCCATTCACGCCTGTCGCGACACCACTGGAGGCGGGCTGCACGATGTTGGGGCGTGAGCGGAAGACGGCCTAACGGTGTGCGTGACCGTAGCCCAGCTTCATGGAGACGGTTGCGAATGGTCCTCGCCGATACCCCAGGAGCAACAGTGTCCCTAATTTGCTGGGAAGTGGCGGTGCGGTCCCCTACGGCACTGCATAGGATCCTACGGTCTTGGCGTGCATCCGTGCGTCGCTGCGGTCCGGTACCAGGTCGACGGCCACGTGCACCTTCCGCCGACCACTGGCGACAACATCGATGTACTGTGGAGACCTCACGCCCCACGTGTTGAGCAATTCGGCGGTACGTCCACCCGGCCTCCCGCATGCCCACTATACGCCCTCGCTCAAAGTCCGTCAACTGCACATACGGTTCACGTCCACGCTGTCGCGGCATGCTACCAGTGTTAAAGACTGCGATGGAGCTCCGTATGCCACGGCAAACTGGCTGACACTGACGGCGGCGGTGCACAAATGCTGCGCAGCTAGCGCCATTCGACGGCCAACACCGCGGTTCCTGGTGTGTCCGCTGTGCCGTGCGTGTGATCATTGCTTGTACAGCCCTCTCGTAGTGTCCGGAGCAAGTATGGTGGGTCTGACACACCGGTGTCAATGTGTTCTTTTTTCCATTTCCAGGAGCGTACTTACTCTGTTTTACTATACTTTATTAGCTGGTGGTGGGCTGTCATAATGACTGTATTTATTACCAAAGCTGACGTTATTCTTTAATAGCAAATCTGATGTTATTCTTTAATTAATTTGACTGACGTTATGTAATTCATAGTTAAACTTTTTCTTGACAGCAATAAAATTTTGCAAAGTTTTACGTTGATGGTTTTTGGGATGGATTATAATCAGTAATGCAATATTGCTGGCAAAAATTAATTACATTCTGAGTAAAATGATTTTACAAACGTTCAAATGGGACTTACTTTTTACAATAATCTTACAAGTAGCACTGCGCAGAAATACCTTCAGTAGTCTTGAGTTTCTCAAAAAAATAATTCAATAATATTAGTTCCTCTTATGATAATAGTTAGCTGATGTCTCTGTACATCCGTTTATAATCTCTTGTAAATCATAGCTGGTGGCAACCTCTCGCTTCAGACCTGCTACCGACTCGCTTCGCTTCTCGCTTACTACTGACTTCCTACGAACGCTAAAGTGCGGTCTCTTCCGCCAACAATGCTTTCTGGTGCAGACAATCCCTGCTACCATTACAAAATGTATCAATGCTCGGTCTTTCCCGCTATTTCTTAAAATGTATCCATACACTGTCTCTCACGCCCTTTTTAAAATTATATCAATGTGAGGTCTGTCCTGCCAACGATACTTTGGTGCAGACATTCCCTGCTACCACAATTATTTCCAACATGACAAATATTAATTATTCCTACTTAATCCTATTAATTGTGGTTTGACAATAGGCAATAGAAATATACTCGTCTTACACTATTACACCCATACCATTAGTAAACTAAAGGGTTTCATAGTAGTTTCTAACATTCTCCATGGGTTTCACAAAAACCGAATTATTCGTTAATTTATAGAAGTCCTATTGAACGTCACACATTATGAGAGCAGTTTCTTCAGCATTAACATTAATGTACTCCTTCAGCCAGGGACACTGTTTAAAGGTGATGCTGTAGGTGATTCTAATAAGTCTCATCCCCAGCCTGCGAAATTTCCAGAGGTTTCCATAATGAAGAATGTATGCTCGTTCTGCAACTTGGGGGATGGAACCATCTCTTGGGACAAGTTGTCTGAGAACGGCGTCAAATATCTGTGTGTGTCATGCAAAGTGATGGAATATTCTAGGCCTGCATCTAGGATATATCCAACACCAGCATCTGCAGCGACATCTTGAAAATTTCATCTTTCAGTCTGACGACTGCATTACAGGCAGCCCCTGGAACCTTTCAAATGGCAGAAACTGTTACAAGGTATGTTTGTATAGGGTGTTTATATCCAAGCAAAGGAAACTGGCAGATTGCTTGAATTCTTCCGCACTCATAGGCGGGTTGTTCGTCTTGGCATACCTGTGCATGTACTGACAAAGTTTTCCACAAATCCCGTGTTCAAAAGAAAGCATGCTTTCAACATCGGTCAACATTTCGATGTTGATGAAAGAATTGGTGCAGTGTAATAGAAGGTAGGATCGCGAGTGTATGTGCCTAGGCATACACTATGGAATTTCTCAAAAATGTCTTTGAGCAGGTCTTCATATTAAAGACGTCCAACTCCTGCCAAACATTCGCCTGCACCTGTACTCTACATCTGTTATCATACCGTCTGTGAATTTGTGGTTAATTGCGGTACCGCGCCGATAGGTCAACGCAGAAGACGCCATTCCGCATGCTACCAGAAAGAAGTTCGTGTGGTACTTACCCAGGTGGCTGGTGAGGACGAAGGGACTGTGGCCTCACCTAATGGGTCACCTGTGAACCTTGGAGTTGATGAACTCCGCCAGAAGATGTAGCTGGTCCGATTTGGAACGAAGCAATCCGTGCCACCCTGTAGCCGCTTGTCCATAATGCAACGAGCGAATTCACAAGGCCGCACTGCCGCCGCAGAACTCCTCACTCATCAGAAGTAATCGTCGCTTAGCTGTACGATTAGAATTGCACAGCAGAGCAAGAAGAAGAGGAAACGTATGAACTATGTATCTTCATTACCATGCTATATATAAGAAACAAAGAAATGCAGCTATAAAAGCCCTCTCCATGCTAATGTAATTGTGTAGTCCTCACCATGACTGAGTGGATGAAGCACTCCCATCACAAGAGTGTAGTAACCGACTGGTTCTGCAGCTTTTCCGATAGTCTACAGCACGTTGAATTGCATGAATGAAAAACATTAAATTATTAAAAGTGCATTCCTGTAGATGAATGCTCTCTCTCTCATTAGCCAGTTTAGCTATTCGTGAGAAACCTCCTACTATGAAGGTATGATCACCTAGTTTCACTGATGGGGATAGAGTGTTCCTGAGGAATAAAGGATCAATCTGCATTGGTACACTACATAGACGATTCCATTCATCTATACATAATGTTACTTCATAGTCACAATATCCCAGATTTTCGAATACCACCACTGTATAAAACTCGCGATCTGACTGCATACCCACATTGATGCGTTTACAGACGTTCTTGTTTAACCTGTAACTGACAGTAAACAACATTATTTGTGATGACGTGGATAGCCTTTGAAAAATCTCAAATGACTGAGTGAGCTATTAACAGATAGCTTATCAACGATTTAAAACTTTTGCAGGCAGCAATCAAATAATAACAAAAAATTGATCAAATGGTCGGAGCCTGGTTTTCTCACCCGAGAGAACAGACATCAAATGATTCCTGTGGAACGACCTTAAAACGCAAGGGCGTGATGGAGCTTCTTTCCCATTTGCCAACCCCTCACCCCCCCCCCCCATCCTCCTCCTCCTTCTCGCCCTCTTCCCGCCCCTGGATGACCTTAACAAGTGTTGCCAGCGACCTTGAATAATACATGCACAACTGCATCAGCTGTAATATGACACCAAAGGTCATTTGAACGTTAGCCAGCTCTCTCCTTGACAGCCAACTATCGTGATCTCTGACAGTATTACTTGTTATCGTCGAATACATCTCGACTGACGAATAAACAATGCAGTGTGTCTAGCAATGATTTCTCTGGAAGTGGAGTTGCTTCACCTGCAGAAGGGCTTTTTTCTTGATTACATGACTCGTGTGTATTGCAATTTGTATTAGCAACTAAATATCAAGATACTAACAAACACACTTAAACTGTAAAATTTCTGAAATAACATCAAGTAGAGATCTAAGTGGAGCATCAATCCAAGTGGAGTATTAAAACAAAATGAAAAGTAACTAGGCTATGGTAACTACGAAAGATAAATAGAAGTGAAATCCAACAATCAAGGAATTATTCAGTACCGCTAACTGATTTAAAAATTTAATTAAGAGAAACTGAGAAAAAGAAGGAAGATCGAAGTTGAACTCTTACATAGCCGGGTTGTTAGACATAAAGTATTAACGTACATTTTCATTGAAATATATGAGTTTAACTCTGGTCAAAACATTGCACTACTAAATTTCAGCTGAGTTAAGCAAAATCACATTATGCAAACCGTCCTGATACACTGTATGTAGTAAATAATATTTCCCAAATGAAATGAGAGACAAGAAACCTGTTCGCTCGCCGCCCACTAACCTCTCCCTTCTACAGATTCGTTACAGACCCCTTGCTTGTTTATTCAGGTGAAGTTACGTCCACGTGGCAAGCTCAGTGTTTTATTTCTGGGAAGCCGTCGTTGCTCTTAATTAACGTCTTCCGGAGCAGTTCAATCAGCGCCTTGAATAAAACCGTTAAAAGAATCACCCAGAATTGATGCAAACTTGAGTCTGTGTGAGACGGAATACGAATCTCCTAAGGCTTTAAGCTTCAGATTTCCATTGACATTGGGTCAGGAGGTAACGAGGAAGGGAGGTGAGCAGCTATTTCGCTATAGGAACTGTTTCCAGATTAAAGATTCATTCTGGAGACAATCGCCTACAGTGTGATTAAATGATTTGTTCGTGATTTTCTTCCTCCAGGAATTCTGTCTCTGGAACTTACAGAGAAGAACTTCATCTGCAACTATATTTAAATGATTTCAATTCACAACTGTTTCACAGAGGGTACATAGAAACACTTTCAGACATATCACCTATCATTCTACTCCGAAAATCTTTCAGTGCGAGTTCCAGTGTCTCTTGTTTTATCACGATGGTCATTTATATCTATGTGGTTGGTAGTCAGCAAAATATTTTGGTATTCGTAGAAGAAAATTGTTGATTGAAATTCCGTGAAAAGACCTCACAGTGTTGAAAAACATTTTTGTTTTAATTACTTCCACCGCACTCGTGTCCCACATCCGTCACAGACATAATGTTAGACACGTAGTGAATGTGAAGTCGTCGTGACTAATGAACGTATCTGAAATTTACTTTGACCTTTTTCTGCCATTTTTACACTCTCACCTCTTTAGATATTTAATTCCTTTTGATTAGAATACTGTTAATTCACTAATAGACTGTATGTTCTTGCCTTATGAGATAGAGCAAAACAAGAAAAAATTATTGTTATAATCTCTACCAAAATTCGTGGTAATAGTTGTTGATCGTCTTCGTTGCTTAGACAACCAAAGATAATATTTAATCTAGCGCTCAGCTAAATGCAGTGGTTTTAGTGATATAAAACATGCAGTTAAATATTTTCCACCCTAATGTATTATATGGTTACTTCTACTTTATTGGAGTAATGTTTCTCGTTCACATTCAGATAATAGGTCATTCTAGCTTTTTCAAAGAAACAGAAAAAAACCTCAGTTACAGTTACGAAAATATGTCTCTGTGAACTATTGAAAGCAGACATATTGCTTCCTACTTTTCGTACTTTTTTTAGTATATGGACTCAGTCCGATAACGTTTCATAAAGACGCCTTTAAAAATAAACTTCTTCACCTGTATACAGCTCAGGAAAACGTACCAAATGTCCCTCCTAAGAGTCGTCAGGAGTATTTCCCCTGATGTTGCAGCAGATATTTGCAAAATCGTTTGGGATTGGTGAAACGTCCCCTTAGAAAAATTATACATGACTGTGCTTAAACTGACACACAATATTTTTTAGCGCAGCGCAATCTGACTTTCAATAATCCCTACAAAAGAATGGCCCTGACTAACATTAACCTATACCTTCCACAATTCACTTACCTCACAAAAATCTTCGTTACTCGAACTACTGCAATACAGTGAGCGCTACTACTGCCAGCTAAATAAAAGATTCAAACTACGGAAGGCACTAACTACTGACAGGCATAGTTAGCAAATGAAAGATTTTAATAGAGAACAATGTATTTACCTCAATAGTCATAATATATATATATAGCAGTTCATGACATCCAGTCTTACAAATTTCAAAACTCCGCCATCTCTCTCCCCACATCCACCACTGCTGGCGGCTCACCTCCAACTGCGCAACGCTACGTGCTGTTAACATCCAGCTGCCCAACACTACAATGGCAGACAACAATGCAAACTAGCCACAGGCTGCACACAGCACAGCCAGTGATTTTCATACAGAGCGCTACGTACGTTGCCAATAAGAAAACATAAACAGCCTACTTACATAGCTCCCATGCTCCCCACAAAAAATATTACAAATTGTTTTGGGCAGTAGCCAATATTGATTTGATAAAATTTTTCATAATTACAATAACAAAGATATCAAATGCACACTCTTATTGATACAATGTTGGTCAAAAGCTAAAATTTTCTCACAGTCCATAAAGACAGTCCTGATCGTTCATCACAGTAAAATAGCAGTGTTTTTCTCAAAGTCTGAGCAGTAAAAGAAGATGCACACGGAAGTAGTGGATTTCCATGCAGTCTTGAAGAAGTAGTGTTGTCCTTCTAACGGAAAGACACTGCTGACTCATGACATGCAGGCGGGTAATGGGTCACAGCAGAGCAAAACCACAGCAGGGTCAGTCAAAGTTTTGAAGAATATTGGTAGGTAGGTCATCAGAGAGCAGACCCACTGCAGTCCCAGTAGAGATTATGGTATTGGTGGGCCATCAGAGGTGCAGATCCACTGCGGTCCTTGTAGAAATAATGGTATTGGTGGATCATCAAAGGTGTAGACCCACTGTAGTCCTTGTAGAGATGGCCAGCAGCCATCTGCTGCGACTGTGCAGGTGCACAATCACCATCGAAGAGTCTTGCGGACAATATAGCAAGTCCATAACCAACACTTGTGCAGTCACAAAGTTTTTGGAATTGTCCTTAGAACCAGCAATGCTGTTCTCCAGTCCCTTGCTGAATTATTAACACAAGTGCAAACACTAACAGTCCCTACTTCACACATATTGTCCATATACTATGACCAACAGAAATGTGTGCAGTGAAATGGAACTTACAAGTTAATAATATGATGCACTGGTGTCAATTACAATTTTATAACATAAGAATACAATTACAAAGGTACAAAATACATCATTAAAGAACATACCAATACATATTACATTTGTAGTACAGGCTTTACAAAAGAATCGAAAAAACATATACATCAGTGTTACAGGAATTATGACATGAGTACATACATAAAAGATCAGAATAACTTTCGAAACATCAACTTCACGCATGAGCATTAAACAGACCAGAATAAATAATGTCTAAACATCTTTACAAAGAAAATAACATATTATCAGAAAAATTCTACAACATAACTCTTATTAGCTAACCACATTAAGACAGGAAAAACACAAATTCACATAGTGTAATAACACATAGAGGGATGACACAAAAGGAAAGGACAGGGTTCCTTTTGCTGCAGTATTTTGCATGGAGATCTCCCTTCATTCATCATTATTCCCAAAAAGTCCTATCTAAGCCTGCTTTCTGTATTCTGTTCACATCCTCTTTCAAAAATAGTTTTTTTTTCCACTGTACACCACTTTTTTTTGGCCAAACCATTTTCTTATAGCTTTTCAATGCATTTATTCCAATTCATCATAGTTAGTTTCTTATATAGTCTACCCCCTCTTAAGCTAACTTTAATCTACTGAGCTCAGATATATATACCAAGGGATGAGGCAATGCAGCAGCACATAACAAATTAACACAAACAGCAATGACAAAAATTGAAATTGGCAAAGCAAGCAGCAGTAAAATAAATTAGCAGAGCAATTGCAATATTACAACTAATATAAGGCAATGGGCAGCAAACAATAAAAATAAATCAGTAGTAAAACTGGCTTAACAGAGTAATACAAAGTCAAATTCATTAACACTATGCCTGGCAAACAGCAGCAGCAAATGAAATAACTTATAGCTAAACATGACAAAGCTCAAGCAGAAAAAAATATTACACTAAAGACAACAATGCAGACAAGGAAAATGTCTATTCACATCTTAATGTCTATGTAATCTTAACACTAGAGGGATGCATCACGATAACTTACTCTACCAAAAAAAAAAAAAAAAAAAAAATTACCAAGTAGTTGAAAAGAAAATTATGTATGCAGTTACTGTTATTGTTCTTTCCTTTCCAAGTGCTCCTTTTTCGAAGAATGTGGATCATAAAATTATTATTTAATACATCTATTGACAGAAAGTTTTCACATTAGCAAATCCATTTCATTTTATTTTATAAAACCAATGCTGCAACACAGCTGGAAAACAGATATCAAATGGAATAAGCAACTATGTACAAAGCATAAAAATATCATTCAATAGTCATGTGGCATTTCATAAGTTAGTAGAAATTCTCTCAATTCTCGTAGGAAGACGCTTTTCATAATCAGGTGTGCAGACGTAACTATCTTTCCAAGTAATGAGCGTGTCGTATTTGCGATGCTTTCTACAAAGGAATGTCAATAGCGAGGATAATGGCCTTTTTTTTTCTCTCCACCTAATGGCTTCCTTTTGTCAGACGACTACCTCTCAGCTGGTCGCCCAAAACGCATTACGTCAAGGTCACTTACCTTTCTTACTGAAATATTTATGACATCAGTTTCTGCTACAGTGGCAGTCTCATATAAAAAATTTCACAGTTCAAGAATTTGCGTTACAAATCTGTAGAAACAAAATCCTATTGATATAACAGTGTCCAAAAAATTTTCATCGGTATTGTGATATATTCACGCATTTACATACATTTCATAACTCTTAAAGTACGATTCTTGGTTTCCAACAACCTTTTTCACAAACCAGAGTCCCTAACCACTACTCATTATTCCTTACCTTATTCGTCGACACTTCTTCAATATTTCATCATAACAGATACGTAGCATAATTAAATAACTCATACAGCATCAGCTTATTGATCATAAACATACCGCAACAGCATAATACACATAGTCATCGTAATAATAACATCATAAAACCTCAGTCAAATCTCAAAATCGTCGTAGCTTTCTGCAATCATTTCAAAACCTAAAAAGCATTTTCTGCTCATTTCAATAGTATCATCTACCTCAAACGTACTTTAAAAATCGTGATCCCATACCAAATATATCATTCAAAGCTCTCATAATATCACAATGGTTCCAAAAAAATATGAGCATTTCACAAAGTACAGACAAAATACAATTTCGTAAGTGTGAAGTTATTCAACTGTGTAATTACGTAAACATCTGTCACTGACGTAGTAAAAAAAATGTTTCTTTCTCTGTTAAATGATCAGATAGCTGTGTAATTTATGTGTTAGAGAAATATGGTACCGATGTGTAAAGTTGTATAAGCAAATACCATATTAGCTATGGCTCCTTGTGCTTGCCACACACATGGTACACAAAGTAAGCATGTACCCCCCTGAGGATTAATGTAATTATACCCTCAGGTGTTACAGATTACAGCAATGGAATGAAATGTATCACAGAAAACCTTTGTATCATTGTACTTCAAATATCTTTAAAAATAAATGATTTAAGTACAAAATTAATCACTCAAATACGTGTCCTGTAGCGCTAAATGTGCGTCTTGCTGTAAGATAATTTCTCTGGAAGTGTCGTAGCTATTGTCCTCCAAAAGCTAAGTTCTGCAGACGCCAATGTACTTACCTCATGATAAACAAAAGTGAAATGCTTTGCGTATAGATATCTTAGTTATTACCCTTATTGCCGTGATGAAGAAAGTACTGTGCTGTAACGTATTGTTGTACTATGGAAAATGCTGTCTCCTTGTAGCTATACCACAAAAGTTACTACTAAAACATGTTTTACTTTCCAGAAGAATTCAGAAAAACTGTGCAGATATAAAACAGAAACACCGCAAAAACAACATCGTAAATTGTCACTCATTAGTAGCGTTGTGATAAAATCGTGTAGCTGTCACATAAACTAACCACTGTGTCGTCTGGTGTCTCACAGAAAGTACTTTAAATCCAGAATGTATTTTCAAGTAAACCAAAATGTTGCATTAAAATCTCTTAGCAGTACTGGTAAATGTTCTAAGTATGTGAGCCTTATAGTCGTTACATAATCGTGCAACTAACAAGCAAGAATGTACACACACAATAACACTGTGATGTCTGTTCACAATAACAATGCATTCGTAATTTCTGTTTAAATAAGTTCTCTTGGTTCTTCACTGGATATTTAACTTCAAACATTGTTGCATATTAAAAGATTCTAAGTCTGACAAAGCATACTAGTAATGTGAAGTGAAAAGTTTTATGGCAAAGACAAAGTTAAAAAGCAGATTATCTTTCAATAAACGGTTTTACATGTGACATGTGGTGTAAACCTTTACTCTTCCTAGTACGCAGTGTTTCAGCTTCAGTGGAATTATCATGTGGTATATGGTACATCGGTAATGAATGCTAAAATTTTTCTCAAGGTTAGCGTCTATGTTATTTTTCCCCAAGCCAGCTGGGGCACGTGGCTGCCTGCGGTGCGAGTCATTGTCTGTCTCTTTGTTGGCGTGCGTCGTTATTGGGATTAGGAGACCTAACTTCTACAAATTCACCTTGTCGAGAGTGCCCTGCTCTGTCTGAATTCCGCCAGTTCTGATGGAATTCAGGTCTGTCGTTTTGTCGGTAGTTTACATAGTTTCTTGTTTGTCAGTCATGTGGTGGAGAATTTCTCCCGGAATCGTAACTGCGTGCTGAACTGTTGCGTCTGAAGTTATTCTGTCTCCCTCGATAATAATTGTTTTTGTTCCCATATTGTCTGTTTCTATGGTAATCTCTGTCATATTCATTACTACGGAAATGCGATCTTTCTCTGTAACTATTATTACTGTGCCAGTGGTTGTGATATAGGTGGTGTCTGTTTTGGTCACGATTTGCGTTGTAAGAATAGCCTTGTCGTGGCCAGTTATTATTTCTTTCTTCGCGGAATTGCGACGGATGTGACCTGTAATTGTTGTGTTCCTGTTTTCGCGTTCCGCGATTATCAGTGTCAATTTCTAATTCTTGTAAGAGTCCCTGAAAAGCTTCAATGTCGTCTTTGCAACGTCCTGCCAAAGTAATATGTCGTAAATGCTCAGGTAATTTGATTAAGCAAATGCGGATGAGTTCTGAGGGGCTGTATGGGTTTGACAGGTACTGATTATTGTGCAACATGTCTTCAAAATATTTCACAAGACTGGAGAATTCAGATTGTTCGAAATGTTTCATCATTATAATGCTGTGTTTTACTCAGTCTTGTGTAGCTTGAGACCAATATGCTGAGAGGAAGGCCTGATAAAATTCTCCTTCACTGTGACAATCGTGAATGACCGATCGCATTCTTACAGCTGGTTCATTCTCTAAGTAGCCACACATAAATTCTAATCTGTGCTGCAATGACCAGTTGGGAGGAAAACAATGAGAGAATTGATGAAGCCATGCTCGTGGATGAATGTCGTTGCCAGAATTCTTAAATGTTTTGAATTTATGTGTAGTAATGAACAGCTTATAGTCAGAATCATCTTGTCGGCGAGTCGCACATCGCTCATTGTTACTTCGTTTCGGCGGTTATATCTCAAAACTCAATGCGCCTTGCCAATTTCTTTCATAATTTCCGAAGTGTCCTGTGTTATTATTTTGTGGTTGCTCCGTATTTCTATGTCCCTCTTCCCGTACTGGAGTGCGAGTGTCCTCTGAAATACGTAATTCTTGCATTACTTGTGCCAACTGATCTTGTACTTCCCAGATTTCTCTTATGTACTGTGTATTGATTTGATTTTGATTTTGTTTGAATTTTCTAATTTGTTCATACTCTTCAGTGTCAGTGAAGGCTACAGGTCTTGCGTCATTCAGATCATCATCTACCTGTGTAGATAAGTTAGTGAACTGATCTGAAAGTTCGGCTACTTTATCCGATAGTGAAATTATCTCCTCTGTGTGTTTTTCTGAACCAAGTTTCAGAGTGTGCATTTGTGTTGAAATCGTATCTACTGTGTCCTTTAAGTTTTCCTGAGTTTTTGCAAGTTGCGTAACCGAATCGGTAGATGCAACTGAGTCAATTTTAGCTTGCAAGGTCTCATGATTTTCATGAACCATAATTTGCAGTTCTTTTATGGCTGCTTCGTGATTCTGTAATGCATTTTCATGCTGCGAAAAAATAGGTTGAAAATGCTCACAAATTTGTGTTTTTACGTCATTACAGGCTTTTTGACATTTCGATTCAATGTTATGTAACTCGGTAGTTAAATCTTCACGTGTTTGTTCAAGTGTGATGTCTAACTTTTGAAGCTTTTGCTGTGTTTGTCTCTGATTTTGTTCCATTTGTTGCATTAATTGCAATAATAATATATTAGTGTCTGGAATGTGTTTCTCTATGCTTTTTGGCAGTGCATTTTCACCGGCAACATTCACGTTTTGACAAGCAGAAAATGTGTCTTGACTCTTTTGAGAAAACGGTTAAGACCCAAAACCTGAGTCTACAGTATTTGCAATAATGTGTTCTGTCATTTCGGATTCCTGAGGCGAGCTGTTGCCGACCGATCGATCGATAATGCTTCCCTGTTCACTAATTGTTTCACTGCCTACACCATTATTTGCAGCCCGCTCCATTTCCCTATGCACAATTACCAAATTACTGCTTTGAACATTAGTTAATTCATTACTCTGCGGCGCTAACACACTGCTTTCGTCTTCACTGTCATTTCTCAGTTTACTTTGAAGCCTAGTATTAAGTTTTTCACACGCCATTATTGTCACAATATTTCACACGACATCACAGAAAAGCACAATTTGAAGAGCAAAATAACAAAACACATTAACATAGCATTGAAAATAATATGTAGTTAATTGCAAGCGCAGCTGCGAAATACTTGGTGCAAATCTACATGCATGCCACAACTGTTTTACTGTACAAGAATAAAAACTACAACTACAAAGGAAATTCTCTCTACAATTACGCGCTATCAATAAACAAAGGCTGCACTAATTTCACAAACTACAAAAAAAAAAAAAAATCAGAAGATTCCAGTGAGGTATCCTCGGCTAAGGGTCGACATATGAAACATCCCCTTAGAAAAATTATACATGACTGTGCTTAAACTGACACACAATATTTTTTAGCGCAACGCAATCTGACTTTCAATAATCCCTACAAAAGAATGGCCCTGACAAACATTAACCTATGCCTTTCACAAATCACTTACCTCACACAAATCTTCGTTACTCGAACTACTGCAATACAGCGAGCGCCACTACTGCCAGCTAAAACTCCGCCATCTCTCTCCCCACATCCACCACTGCTGGCGGCTCACCTCCAGCTGCGCAACGCTACGCGCTGTTAACATCCAGCTGCCCAACACTACAATGGTAGACAACAATGCAAACTAGCCACAGGCTGCACACAGCACAGCCAGTGATTTTCATACAGAGCGCTACGTAACGTTACCAATAAGAAAACATAAACAGCCTACTTACATTGGTAACTGGAATCACTCCAAATAAATACTGCTCATCACATCTTTCATGTGACGTCCGGCGTCGACGGGAATCGTCAGTTTGCTCCAGTTGCAAACAAAATGATCTCTAAAGCGGAATTTTACATGCCCATTCGATATAGCGATCCACGCTTTGTCTAGTTGATACTGGTTTTAGCGATATGTATTAACAGATGCATTAGAACGCGATGGATAACCAGTTTCCAGCAACCAGGGAGCAGCGCCCTGGCCCAAGCTCACTGCTAACGCCACGCAGCAGCGCTCCTCATTCGCTGCTGGAGTACTGATTATTATCCGTGCTTTACTGTTTCTGTTAACGCGTATCTATAAAACGGGTATAACAGCACTAGACTAATTTGGAATCGCTCTAGCGAATAGGCACGCAAAATGACCATTTACAAATCATTTTGTTTTCCGTAGACACTCAGTGTCAGGTGAAAGACTTTATGAGTAGCACTTGTTTTGTGTGACTCCAGCTACACACTGCAAAGATGATGTCACAAATATCTGCGGAAACATCAGAGGAAAGGATCCTGACGACTCCTAGGCGGCAAACCACTATATGTAGTATGACGTATTTGTCATTTCATGATAACTTTAACTTAGTTTATTCTTCACAAGAGAATACAGTTGAATGCCACATTTTAAAAAACTTTAAGCACTGAAACAACGCAGAGGCTGACTTGACCGTGGCCAGATGCGCTTTCATTTCTTTTATCGTACAATCATAGTCGCCGCAGATGTATAGCTTCGGACTTCTTGTTGCGGTACTCGGCCGTCGACCACTTGAGTATTGAATCTGCGCCACACGAAGAACGACCGGCAACGCTCGCCAGATCACTGCAATCTACATATAACAAAAGAGAACACACAAACGCTTTCCAATTTTATATTAAATAAATACTAGTATGAATAATAAATATACTGACCTAAAAAAATCGCAGCACCGAGGAGTTGTGGGACATAGACCGATGTTGGTAGGTGTGTTTCTACATCTCAAAGGTGATGTATATTCAAATTTCGCACCAGCTGTATAAATGTGGCGCTATTAGCGTCACTATGATGATGCGAACCAAGTTTGACTAAACACGCGCTGTAACGGTCTTGAGCGTTACTTAACCTGAGACTGGCGAGTTGATGTTAGTCAAGGCTGCCTTTAAGGCGATAAAGACTCCGTTATCAACACCTCAGTGAGTTTGAACAAGGCCGTGTAATAGAGCTAAGAGTGGCTAGATATTCCTTCTGAGATACTGCAGACACACTGTGGGCACTGTACAGGATTACTAACTGCGGTACTCACGAGAATGTGTAGTTGCAAGAAGATCAAGCTCTGGGAGGCCACACGGCACTACCGACAGAGAAGACCACCCTGTCTGGCGTATGGCTCTGGCGCGTCGTACTGCAGCAGCCACGAGGGCTGTTCAGAAAGTAGGGAACGGTTCCGTATGACGCTGCTAGGCGCGCGCCGATCGCGTATATTTTGGTATGCGCGTGCACGGCAGCTCAGTCGGCATCCATCCGTGACGGCGGAAGCGTCTCTGTGCCTCTGACTTTTTCGATATTCGAATCTGAAATGTGGGTTGCAATCGAAAATCTCGCCAGTTGTGAGGTGCGGTTTGTGATACAGTTTTTGTTGGCAAAAAACCTAAAGCCTATAGAAATTTATCGTGAACAGTGCGAAGTGTACGGAACAACGTAATGAGTGAATGTTCCGTCCGGAAATTGTGCATTCGGTTTACAAATGGCGGAACCACCGTTCATGATGAAGAGAAGAGTGGTCGCCCGAGCATTGTGACTGACGATTTTGTCGCTAAAGTTCACGAAACGATTCGTGAAAACCGTCGCTTTCTTTTCCACAAACGCCGATGAAAGCTGACGTCCAAAATTTTGTTTTTGCTCGACAATGCCCGACCTCACACGGCAAACAGCACTAAAGAGCTCCTTAATTCATTCAAATGGGAAATTTTCCCTCATCCAACCTACAGCCCCGATATTGCACCAAACGACTTCCACTTCTTTCCCAAGATGAAGAACTGGCTTGCAACACAGCGCTTTGATGACGACACGTAACTCCAGGCGGGCGTGACTCTCTGGATGAAGTCTCAGGCGGCAGAGTTTTACGACGAATGTCTTTCAAATGTTGTCCACCTCTATGATAAGTGCCTCAATGTTTTTGGCAACTGTGTGGTGAAGCAGTATGTCAGTCGCTCTTTCAGATGAGTATAATAAAATGTATTTCTAGTACTTAGATTTTTTTTAATGCCGAAACGTTCCCTAGTTTCTGAATAGCCCTCGTATTTGAGCAGCAGTTGGCCCCACAGTGGCACAACGAACTGTTACAAATCTTTTCGTATGACCATCCTTCAGACTGGAGGTTTGAAGGACTTCGGCCATTCACCTATGTAATAAAATGGAATACAACAGCAGTCCTTACGACGTTATTTATTATTTGGCTACCAGTTTCAGAGCCTCAAGAGCCGGCCGTGGTGGCCGAGCGGTTCTAGGCGCTTCAGCCTGGAGCCGCGCGACCGCTACGGTCGCAGGTTCGAATCCTGCCTCGGGCATGGATGTGTGTGATATCCTTAGGTTAGTTAGGTTTAATTAGTTCTAAGTTCTAGGGGACCGCTGACCTCAGATGTTAAGTCCCATAGTGCTCAGAGCCATTTGAACCAAGACCCTCAATACACCATGTTCTGGCCTTTACTGACACTGAGAGGGTTAACTCCAATCATATACACGATTCCATCAGTGGCCAACATCTGTGAACTGGTTGGTAACGATGCTGTTTCTCCAACTATCAATTACCAACTCAAATTGTTTACTTCAAGGACAGCTCCGAACTAGGTACCCTGTAGCGTTTATTCCACTGACTCAAAGCTATCGGAATTTGTGACTTCAGTGGTGTCAAGCGAGAGCTCATTGGAGGGCAAGGTGGAGGTCTGTTGTGTTTTCTGGTGAAAGCTGGTTCTGCCTCAGTGCCATTGATGACCAGGTGCTGGAGGCCATGTGACAGCCTACAACAAACTTGTCTGCAGCCTAGACACACACTGGACGTACACCTGGAGTTACCGTCGGAGATGCGACTTCGTATGGCAACAGGAGTTGTTATCCCACACACCCTGACCGCAGATTTGTACGTCAGTCTGGTGACTCGACCTGTTGTGCTGCCATTCACAAATAACATTTCAGGGGGTATTTTCCAACAGCATAACGCTGGCCACATACCGCTGTCGTAAGCCGACATGCCCTACAAAGTGTCGAAGCGTTGTCTTGGCCTGCTCGATCACCAGATCTCTCTCCAATCGAGCACATATGGGAGACCATAGGACGACAACCCCAGCATCATCCACAACCAGCATTAGCGATTCCTGTTTTGACCGACCAAGTGCAACAAGCATGGTACTCCATCCCACAAACTGACGTTCGACACCTGTGCAATACAATTTATTCACGTTTGCAGGCTTGCATCCAACATACTAGCGGTTACACCGGTTGTTAATGTACCAGCATTTCGCATTTACAATGGCGTATATCACGCTTACATTAATCTGCGATCTTGCAATGTTAATCACTCGAATATGTTACCGAGACAAATGTATTCCCGAAATGGTATTATTTTATATTAATAATTTTTTTGGCGTTGTGATTTTTACCGTCAAACAAGCCGATGTTTTCCCCCCGCGCTGGTTGTTGCATCAAATACGTGACGAGCATTATTTGTTTGGGCTGACTCCAGGTACATGTTGTGAAAACGAAATTGCAAATATCTCGGGAAACACTAGAGAAAAAGTGCCTGACGGCTCTTAGGAGAGGCCGGCAAAGTCTTCAGTGATACTGTACAGAATGTGTATTACTACACATTCTAGCCCATGTATCGTGATAATACAAAACAAGCTGCACTTCTCTGAACTTTTTCAATGTTCTCCGTCAATCCTACATCGCGTAGCAATACTCTAGAAGAGGACAGAGAAGTATAGTATAAGCAGTCTCGTTAGTATATATGTTGCATCGTCTAAGTGTTTAGAGAATAAAACGCGGTCCTTAGCTCGCTCTCCCCATATTTTCTAGGTGAACGGTCCGATTTCAGTAGTTATTATATAATCGCTAAACGTTTCTGCGAGTGAGGAGCTTCTAATGCTGGCAAAAGTGAAGCTGTGAGGGCGTGAGGTGACTCGTGCCTAGATAGCTCAATTGATAACAGAATTGTCCGGAAAACGCAAGGTTCCGGGTTAGAGTTGCTGTCCCGCACACGATTTTAATCTGTTAGGAAGTTTCCAAGTATCCCACACACTGCTGCTGGATGAAAGATTCATTCTCAGTTACTGTAACTTTCTTAGCGATTAAAACCGTGTATAGCACTGGAGCTCGAATCAAGACCATTACTATCCTGTGACTGGTGCTCTGAATAGAACGAACAATGGATGCACCTCAAAGACTGACTGCAATCTTACGTATTCTAGTGCCTCTCCCCTAACCTCCAAATAGAAGTTTGGATAGTAACATTGTCAAGAAAGATACGGTAAGAGACTGAATCCCTGTCCAGTAAACAATTTTAATCATCCGCGAATATCATTTCTGTGTGCACATACTGCTGCAGAGTGAGTGGTGTTGATCACACTTGATTTATTTTGCTACACACTGTCGCTATTACTAGCTAGCGAACCTGAAAATGATTCGCAATCGGTGGCATTGCATAGGTATTTGGGTTATGAGAGAGACTTCTCTAGCTGCTGGATGTGTGAGGAAAGTAGTTTCAGTGACAGCATTTTGCGTAGTTTAAACTGCGAGTGCGTACAAAGCTTCGGACGATTCAGATTATGTAGTAGTATTCTAATCATTAGCCACAAATACATTCCCCTACGAGAAGATCCTCATACGATGGTCTTCCCAGCAGATAAGGGAAACGCCACCGTGCTACTGCCACTTGAGGTTTATGAACGGTAGATTTATAACTTGCTGAATGAGCCAATGTATCGGAAGATTGACAAATACCCCACAGCGAAAGTGGAGAGGAAAACATTAGCACTGCAGAATTTTTCTTCTGTGCCGCAAGAATTGGCCAAAAGACTAATACCCCATAGTTCTGTGCCACCCAGGTTATTTGGCTTTCAGAAGATTCATAAAAAAGAGCTCCGTTACGGCCGATCGTCAGTAACATCGACGCCCACATGTGTGATTTAGCGATAAATCTCGCCTATTTACTAAGACCTTTTGTGGGGAAGTGCGTGCATCATGTTCGCAACTCGGCTGACTTTATGCATAGACTCAAGTCACTTCAACTCAGTTAAACTGACTTACTAGTGAGCTTCTGTGTCATCCCACTTCTCACTACGTTTCCTCTTATGGGCTCTTTGTCACTCATCAACAATAAGTTCACGGCTGATATAACACCACTTTTTCATCATGTCCTTTCCTCAAACTTCTCTTTATTTAACAGATAATATTTTGAGCAGACTGGCGGTGTTGCCATGGACAGTCCTCTCCCTCATTTGGTAGTAAACTATTTCATGGAAGACTTTGAGGAGAGGTCACTTGATTCGGTAGAACTTAAACCGAGAGTTTTCTGGTGATATGTCGATGACGCTTTTATAGTGTGGCCTCATGGTTGAGAAGAACCGCCACGTTTCTTGCAACATCTGAATTCAGTCCACAAGAACATCCAGTTTACGATGGAAACAGAGAAGGATGGTTGCTTACCGTTTTCGGACGTCTTAATTACTAGGAGAGCGGATGGTTCATTAGGGCATTCTGCCTACCGTAAGCGCACACATACGGAACCTTACCTGCAAGCGTCGAGTTGCCATCACCCTTCACAAACTACCGCTTTCCTTAGAGCGTTGGTGCTCCGGGCTCATGTTGTTTCTGATGGACACAGCTTTACAAAGGAGTTAGGACATCTACAGTCGGTGTTCAAAGTTAATGGTTACTCTCTACATCAGGTTAGCATAGCGCTAAGGAGGAAGAAACGTGACCACCCACAACATCAAGAAGATAAGGAGCTGTTCAAGTCCAGTGCGTTCCTTCCACACGTCGGCAACCTTTCATTTAAAGTAAGCAATATTCTAAGGCAACATCAAGTTAAAGTAATCTTCCGGCCACCGGCGAAGATTAGTGCCCTTCTCGGTTTGGTAAAGGTCGATCTCGATCAGCGGAAAGACGGGCTCTACAAAATTCCTTGCGTGTGGTAAAGCTTACATAGATCAGACGATGCACACAGTGCATGGAAGGTGCTTTGAATGTGAGCGCCACACTCTCCTTTCTCAGCCCAGTAAAGCGGCCATAGCTGAGCACTGTATCACCACAGGACACTCTATGGATTTTTCTGCCACAAAAGTCTTGGCACCAGGGAGAACTTTTTGGGATTCAGTAACAAAAGAATCTGTGGAAATACTTCTAGCAGAAAATTTTATAAATCATGACGGTGGCTTTCAACAGGACTAGACTTGGGACCCAGTGACCTCTCTAACTTGTTGTGAGGGAAAACGATTTATTCATAATGACACGTCTGGCGAAAACTGACTTCTGGTTTTAGCGACAGGCCACTTTCCGACAGAGTGCGGACATGTAGTTTCACCTTTACGCATTCGCCTGCGCCACAGGTAGAACAGTATTTGCAGAGGGCGGATTTCGGTAGAGGACGCTCCTGTGACGGCCGCTAATGAGCATGCATTTCTGCGCCAATGTTTGCTATAAA
Organism: Schistocerca nitens; assembly: GCF_023898315.1. Taxonomy (NCBI): domain Eukaryota; kingdom Metazoa; phylum Arthropoda; class Insecta; order Orthoptera; family Acrididae; genus Schistocerca; species Schistocerca nitens. Next base: position 303,738,469 of record NC_064620.1, read on the forward strand.
GCCGACGCCAGGAAGTTACAGTCTCCCCTCCTTCAGTCCACCTCCTGCAGTATGCCGATGGCACCGCCTTCCTTTCCCCCACTCCTACCCTTCAACGGTTCCAACGCCTTCTCCAGAATCACCATGACCTTTTTACCACATGGTGTGATCAGTGGCTCCTAAAAAAAATCCTTCCAATACCCAGGCGATCATCGTAAGTCGTGCCACTTGCTCCTTCCGGCTCCTTGACTTTTCCCTTACCATCTGCGCCCGCCCTGTCCACCTCTCCCCCACCCTCACCTACTGTGGACTCACCAGTGACCGCCACCTTACCTGGAATCCTCATCTCTGCTCTATCCAATACAAAGCCCACAACCGCCTCCAACTCCTCTCTAGTCAGACATGGGGGTTGAAACACTCTACCATTCTCCACACCTACAAATCCTTGATTCGCCCCATCCTCTGTTATGCCAGTTCCGGCTGGATATCCGCCCCCCCCACCCAAATTATATAAGTCCCTCCACATCCTCGAGCACAATGCACTCTGCTTCACCTCCCGTATATGCCTCCAGTCCCCCATGCGGATCCTCTATGACCTGATTCCTTTCTCCCATTTGCTCCTGTTCCTCAAACTGCATCCTACACCTCCCACTGACTTGATCCCCCCTGATCCCCTGGTTGCTCTTCTCCTCTCCAACCCCTGCCTGCTGCCGTGCCTCCACCATTGTGTCCCACCTACCCTCCACTTCTACACCCTTCATCTCCTTTCCCAAGGTGGCTTCCATACCCTCCCAGATGATGCCCTCTCTCCCTCCATTTATCCCTACCATCAACTCTGAGCCTCGCCTCCCCCTCCCTCCATCCGTCCTTTTCCTGGGCTGCCTCTCCCCCCTTCCATCCTTTTTTTCCCAACCTACTCTCTCTTTGTCTTCATTCTCTCCCCCGAGTTCTTTTGTTTTCCTCTCCATTGCTTCTCCACTCATTCTCGCATCCGCCCAGTCCCCTCTCTCATGTGTCCTCTCCCTCCATTAGCTCTCCCCGCTCTCGCTTTTCCTCTCCTGCCCCCTTTTCCCCTCTCATCTGTCCAGCTCTTCCATCCCCCCCCTCTCCCCACCCATCTGCCTAAGTGTCTATTCTATAGCGCAGTATTGTGTGCACTCTTTTTTAAGTGTTGTGAACAGACACCATACTGTCACTTTGATTTTTAATTGTGCCTATCTAATTACCCTGTGTTTTAATCAGCATCACCAACCCTTTGTTTTTATATTTTCCCTTCTGCAACTTTTCGCCATCTTACAGTTTTAAACTGTCGCTGTTTTATCGCCTGTTTTTAGTGTTTATTATCTCCTTATTTTGTTTTTAACTCTACTGTAGGCTGCAGAGCGGCATATTACACTGCTGCCAGACCACCCCCCCTTTGGCGGGGGGAGGGGGGGATCTAAATTCAATAAAGGAAAAAAAAATCATTCTCTACCCCTCCTACCAACTCTAACCCTACCTTTCCCACTCCTCAGGGCCCCCTCACCCCTCCTCTTCCCTTCCCCTGAGCGGTTTTCCTCCCTCTCCACTCACCCTCCCTTTCCCATGCACTCCTTCTGTGTCTCTGCACTCCCTTTTGACTTGCCTTCCCTCTCAATCTCCCACCCTGCCCATCTCCTGTCGCTTAGAGCACTCCCCGAATCTCCTTTTCTTTTCTTCCAAGCCCCTCCACGCCACCCTCCACTGCTGCACCTTTCTCTCCACTGTTTTTCCCTCCTCTCAGGCCTCCTCTCTCTCAGCAGGTCCCTCTTAGCAGTTTTTATTCTTCGTTGTGTGTGCTCTATCTCTTACAGTGGTTGTAAATTATCTTTTTTCTGGAATGTTTTAATGCTACAGCCAACATTTTAACTTGTGCATGTGACTTCAGTGTATTTTATGTGCTCCACGAATCGCCAAATGTGTTTTTTAACTTTATGTCGACTTTTTTTAACTGCCCCACAATGAACGTCTCCACGTCAGTGTATGTTTAACCCCCATTGTCTCCACTTATTCTTTTCTTGTGTCCGCCTTTTTATCGCCTTTTATATGTACAGTTTGCCCCCCTTATTAACTGTAATGTCACTCGGCTGAAGAGCTGCGCTTTGTGCCGCCGCCAGCCCTCCCCTGCCCATATGGGGCAGGGAAATGAAGTCACAATAAAGAAAAAACAAAAAAAAACTTGCAGTCTCCATACCCTGCACACCAGTGAGCTCTGGTTTTGTTCATTAAGATAGTGACTGTAACAGTGTTGCAGTCTTCAATGACGGACACTCACCTGAAGGTGGCTGGACGGTTGCCAGCCGAAATATTGTGGCAAGAAGCCAACATGATCCTGCTGTAATCCCAAAACGTCATCGAACATTGTCATATTCTGTTAAAAGCTGACTGCGAGGGAGAAAACGAAACAGTACATTTTACATACAAGATATGTCTAGTGGCTTAAATGCCATACAATCGTAGTTATATCTGACTTCCAGAAAGAAACCTAAATCGTACATTTGCATAGCACAACACATTTTCTTTCTCACAGTCGATATTAACAGGAAACCTGTTGATTTTTGCTGGCAAAAAATATATATAATCAATGTCCATTTGAATGTTTGTTAGAGTATCGATAAAATGTTAGATTTCGTATTGTACCACGTAGACAGCACAAACAAGTCATAGCAACAGCACTCTCCAACATCAGAAAGGCAGCCATCAAAAGAAAAGAAAGAGGAGATAGAACAGCAATTAAAAGAACATTCTCAGTAGGCCAGAAAGTATTTGTAAAAACACACCATCTCTCCAGCAAACAGAAACACAAAATACATAAGTTTTACGCTGCATACAAAGGACCTGTCATAATTAGCCGAATTGCTCATAATAATGCTGTGGAACTAATGAACCCAAAAACAGGCAAAACCTTAGACCTTCACCATGTGAGCCATATCAAAAAGTTTGAAGATTAATTTTGTTACTGGTAAATAATCAGCACAATATTTCAAGATTATGTTGCAGATAAGATCGTCAGGAGAAAGAAGAGTGAAGAGAGAGGAAGGCGGGAAAAAGAAAGTAGTTTCAATAAAAACAAAAACAAAGATAACACCAATAGTACCATAGATTAAGGTGAAGGGATAAAGTGTAGATAGTCTAACAGCATGAAATACTAAAATGCTATACACCATGACACTACACAAAAATAAAAAACCAATTTGAGTATTCTTGTAGAAGTTAAGACTCAAAATATCTTAGAATTGTAACATGGAAAGGGCGCCAAAATTTGTAAAGCTTTTTAAGAATGTGTAAAACAATGTAGGTACTAGATATATGTTAAATCAATATAAGTAAAACTTTTTGTAAGAACTATTGTAAAAAACTCCAGCAAAAAACCAGATGCAATGACCCACAAGTTGCAACCAGAGAAGTACCAAGAAAGGAAAGGACGTAATTAGCAAGACACGATTCCTACAAGGCAGAAGCGTCAAGAGAAGGGAAAGGACAGTGAGACCAACAAAGGGCACTTATAAATCTACTGCTGAAGGGACAGACAAGCAAACACCGGACATTCACCACTCGTAAACCCCGGGATGCCCCGACTCAGCAGAGCGAGCAAAAAACGGCCCGACGAGAACAGCGCTTGGGCAAGCCACCACTGGCAAAAAAATATGTGTAAAAGTCACAATACTGCTATTAAACAGCATGCTGATGCACGAAACTGAAGAAAACTTCCACAAAGTAAAAATGACACGTCCAAACAATTTATCAAACTGTTACTAAGAGGAGAACTTCAAAGTGACTAGTTATCAATAAATATTCCCATATCCTGCCCAGAGAAGAACCAAGAATCAAGTAAGAAGCAGAGAAAAAGCAGGAAGAACAGAAGGTGAAGATTCGCAAGATTGAGACCAAGAAAGAAGATGGGTGAAGAATAGATGACATACCTTCCCAAATACCTATCCTATTGTAACCTAGTCATCTGCGAAGTATCACAACGAAAAACGACTGCTTTCAGCGACACATAACGATGACTTACACACATTCAAAGCCAGTAAACCACGAGATTCTGCACTCACAGCTCCATTCCATTATGGGACCTCCACAACAGCAACACACCATTGCAAAGCCAACAAGGAACAACAAACGAAGCTGTACATCAAATACTTGCCCACATCCATCTCCCTCAAGTCCATCACCTTCATGCAAAAACATTCGCCAACCTCATGCTTAAACATTCATAGGATTGTGTGAATGTGTGAAATCAAATTATGTGATGTAGGAATTGTGCAAAAGAAACGTGTGAAAAACTAAATAAGTTAAGCACACCAGACAACTAATAAACTACAAAATAACAGTCATTGACTATGGACTTAAGTAAAAAGTAGACTATCGATAAAAATACGTCATTATTTCTGAAATGGACAGTATATAAAGAACAAAAGTAAGGCATAAAAACACTAAAACTATATGCCACTTATTTTCTCCTCATAACAATAAAAGAATAACTATAGTTTACTTATTTTCTCCTTATAAAAACAAAGAATAAAAAATTATCTTGTTGGATGTTTTCCCTTTTTTCGAACATTTGTACCAATTGTTACGATAATATCTCAATACTTGTGTATGTATAATTCTTTGTCAAAGCAATTCTTGAAAATAATTCTTATTTGTTGGTGTACCAATGTTGAAATGAGTGTCTAGAAACAGAAACATTTTACTTGTACATGACATTTAGAAAATGTATTAGGAATAAATTTTACTTAATTACTACATTTATAAAAAAAGAGTTTCTAAGAAAATCGATGTGAAAGACTCCTCACTTTCGATAACAAACTTCTTAAAAAACAAACTTCACACTTAAATAAAGAAAGAAAATAATGAAAAATTAATAATAATAGTAATAGCATAAAAATATTCTTCTCTTGTCAATATAAACATATTTTTGAGAATAATACGGAAGAATATAAAAATATAAATTAGTAATACAAACTAGCATAGAACCAGAATAATGTGGCTGAACAGTAGGCAACAAAATTTAGATAAAGGAATAATTTTTGACTGACTTAGACAACGATTCAAATATTGCCTAACTTCAGTGCAAAAATTAAGTTTGAAGGGTGGTGATATGTAAGGTGTCAGGCAAATTCAACACCTTCCATGAAAACCCTGACATGATAAGCAAATCCAGCAGTATGTGACATAGCTCCAAATAAATCGTGACATTAAATTAACCAAAGTAATACGAGTAACAAGTGAGCAAATGGAATACCACAGACTAACACAAGAATGCCTAAATGCATGTCATACCTTCCCACCGTGAGACAGATGTAGTTCAGAGAGGAGAAACGAGAACAGAAGCCGAAAGCAAAACTGTGTTAAGCTAGAAGGCCCTACGATAAGGGACAAACACCCACGTCGCCAGCCAACCGCCAGGACCACCCCCCAGCCCATGTTAAAAGATAGAGCCCTCCAGAAGAACAGTATAGATCTTACGATAACAAAGGGCCACACCAGCTGCAAGTTTTAGCCTGAGAGTTTTTCGCGTCACTGTTGCGTTGCAAACGTTAAAAACATTGCCCCACCATGAAAAGTATTACGTTTCTCATTGGATGGACAGAATTTTTGTAGGTGGAGCTTAAGGTTAACATTGAGACCCTGATTGGTCAGATGAAAACACAGCCAGATAGTTTTTTTTTAAACCAACTTCGGTAAATTGTAGTAAGGAGGAGTTAGGAGAAAGTTGCTTCCGAGACGACGAGCTGTATGGAGCTGCGCCGCCCACCGCCCCCTGACACTGCCTAACCAACGACAAGGTAATGAATGCACGCGATGCTACATAACAGCGCATAAAGCTTCACTCAGAACTGCAGAAGTCTCATCTGTTACACCCCCTTTTTGCGTAATACTAGTGTCGATCGTCAAGTAAAGCTCATGGTATTCACATTTGCTACGTAAGTTAAAATCTGAAACGTGATGATTTTTCTGTTATATAATTATTGAGAATCCACATCAGCCACTGTAATTTACGACAAGTTAGATAAGTAATTAAAGATAATTGAGGGTCACTGTAGACCATTTTGATAGTTTTCTCTTTTGTGAAACTTAATTTAAACCTAGATTATAGATGTGATATGGCATAGGTCATCCTTCGATCCATTGTAGAAGTTGGAAACCCACTCAGGGAATATTCGTTCACATTTCTGTTGAACGCAGTTGGTTTTTATCATCCCGTATTAAAATATTTCCTTTTATCAATAGTGCAATTTATAAACAATGTTTTGTGAGTAGAATAAAATTTCCAATGGTAAACATAACTGCTTTTTCAACCTTATTTTACCAGCTAACTAAAAATAGGAAAGCCTTGAACCCCTTCCACTAAATTTAGTTAGTATTAAGATTCTTTTACAGGGAGTGCAGTGAAGCTGACGCTGAAATCATTAAGTATTTGATTATATCATCGCTAGTCTCACTGAACTCTTCTGAACTCTACATGTCATGTGTGGTCTGGCGTCTCCTTACCAGCAACAGGTCCCAGGTTCAAACTAGTCAATTCCCTAAAAAACACGCTCAGAGGGTAGTTGCGCAAAAGTGGCAGGGAGACACGACTTAGAATAAACAGACACCACGCTGAATGTTAGAATATATATATATGCTAAAAAAGAAAGGTATTACCTTTTCGCAGCTGGTTTGGAGCATTCATTTCCATAAGCTATCAACATGTAGAACTCCTCGAAATTTTTGCTAAAACGTTGCCCGCCTCCTCTCTCTCTCTCTCTCTCTCTCTCTCTCTCTCTCTCTCTCGAGAGAGAGAGAGAGAGAGAGAGAGAGAGAGAGAGGGCGAACTAGAGAGAGAGAGAGTCGGAGAGCATTGTTAGCAAAAACCTCGAGAAGCTCTATATGTTGATAGCTTATGGAAATGAATGCTCCAAACCAGCTGCAAAAAAGTAATACGTTTCTTTTTTAGCACTTTACACAACAGGCCTGTTTCGGCTTATTGCCATTATCAAGTGACGTCTAGATGGATGTGACGACTATACTGCATCTGTAGTAAAGCCTTTCTGTCATGTCTTGGTAAGTATAATAGTTCTTGTAGTTACGAAACGTAAAAATACGTTTCTGTCAGATATTCTGACAGTTCAGTTTTGACAGTCCTTTACTATGATTGATTGGCGACTCCATGGAGTGTCCTGTGCACCACGACCGGATAATGGGTATACTTGGAAGGAGAGACAGCATTGGTCGTATTTTTTTGTTTTATTAACCGCAAAATCGATTTTCGGTCACTTAGTGACCATCTTCTGTGACTGAAGATGGTCACTAAGTGACCGATAATCGATTTTGCGGTTAATAAAACAAAAAAAAAATACGACCAATGCTGTCTCCCCTTCCAACTTTACTATGATGCTGTGTGTTTACTTACCGAGACATGACAGAAAGACTTAACGACAGAGGCAGTATGGTCGCCACTTCTAACTAGACGTCACTTGATAATGGTAATAAGCCGAAACATGCCTACCGTGTAAAATATTTAAATAATTGCCTTATTGCAGCTAGTTTGGAGCATTCATTTCCATAATCTTTTACATCGAAGTATACTATTCTGTGAGCCCAATAGAACGTAAAACAGAAGGCTTATGTCGATCTAAAAGTTTATTGGAGCATCGTATAAAAATTTGAAGTAAATTGGTCAAAAACTTTTCGAGGTTTGAGCTAACGTTTCCTAATTCTCTTTATATATTATATATATTTATATACCATATATGTTAAAAATATGTGGTCTGTGTCCGTCCAAACGTTTATTAGAGTATTGTGTAAAAGTTAGAAGCAAAGCGGCCTTGTACATTTCCAGATTTTTGGTAATAACGTTAAACAACAACTTGTCTTTGTTCAGTAGTATAGACTGCTTGCATAGAGTGGTAAAAAGTGTAGACGCTGCGAAGGAATTCTCAGCCATCTCGAGCAACTAACTCTGTTGCAGCTCTTGATGTAGATTAGTCAGTCATCTAATCATTTAAACAGAACCATTTCCGTAACGGACCCACAAAAACAAGCCGTCTACTAACATCTTAGGTTAATGCACGTGAGCTCATCACACAAAATATTAATCATCTGCCGGCCGATGTGACCGAACGGTTCTAAGCGCTTCAGTCTGGAACCGCGTGACCGCTACGGTCGCAGGTTCGAATCCTGCCTCGGGCATGGATGTGTGTGATGTCCTTAGGTTAGTTAGGTTTAAGTAGTTATAAGTTCTAGCGGACTGATGACCTCAGATGTTTAGTGCCATAGTGCTCAGAGCCAACCATTAATCATCTTCTTAAAGGAGCCACTGGTAGGTTTGGAGCGCTGTAGTAAAACCTCTACTTGTTGGTGACCTAAGTCACAGCAGTCACGTAGTGTCTTCGTGCCAGCCATCGTCATTGGAGGTGCCCATACCAAAACGTAAATAATGCTGATCGATTTGTTAGGATACCAAAGTGGACTGTCCAACTAGTCTACAAGGAATTGGGTACCTCGACAACCATGTAGCTCTGTGCAACAGCTGTGGCCATATAAACTTCTCGTGTAACAGGGACCTTCAAACTGGATAGGAATTGCTGCCGTCAATGATTTCAGGTCCATCTCTAACAGTCAGCTTGAAAATGTGAAGAGATCTACATGCAATCGACATATGGAGTCGCGTATCTCGCAAAAGGCCATTGTTCCAAGTAATACATAAAGCTGCCCGTCTTCAGTGGTCAAATAAGACAGTAGAGCCTATTTTTAATGATGCAAGGCGCTGAGTGCACCTACGCACCAGTGAAGCGTTGAAACAGCAGCGTCTGAAAGGTGAGGTCGTGTGATGTTTTGGGGCTGTTTTTACGATCATTGATTTGGCCTACCCTTTCAGTTTAACGTGAACAAGAAAGGACACAACCGTCTTCCAAGATGACAATATCCATTTTAATAGTACTTGCATATATACGTTCCTGGTTTGACGAAAACTCAAGCAGTCTATCACACATTGATTGTTCCGCTAAATCAGCCTATTTTAATCGCATGGAAAATTTCTGCTACTATTTTGAACAGCGGTTGCAACATAGTAGTCAACATATCCGCAGTTTGGTAGGTCTATATGATCTGATCATCAGCAAATGGGTTCAACTGAATATGGCATACGTTAAGAAACTTGTGGATTCTCTTCCTTGCCGGCCGAAGTGGCCGTGCGGTTAAAGGCGCTGCAGTCTGGAACCGCAAGACAGCTACGGTCGCGGGTTCGAATCCTGCCTCGGGCATGGATGTTTGTGATGTCCTTAGGTTAGTTAGGTTTAGGGGGACTGATGACCTCGGCAGTTGAGTCCCATAGTGCTCAGAGCCATTTGAACCATTTTTTTCTCTTCCTTGCCTGAGACCACTATTAAGACAAGAGGTGGTGTTAAGCGTTGATAGCATCATGCGTAATGAGAGAGACTAAAATTTTATATTGTGCAATTATATCACTCGACCCGACGGAGAAACGGTTAGAGAGTATGCCCCTCTTCTAGTGCACCGTAGGTATCTAGAATATCGAAGCGTTTCTGATGACTGGATAAGAGCACAAGTCCTTCCCTCTTTCTAGTACGGTCGACGAACAGACGCGTAAAATATAGGCCGATATCTCTGACATCGGCTAGCTGTAGAGTTTCGAAAGACGTTTTATGCTCGCGTATTATGATATTCCTGGAGACCGAAAATCTCCGCTGTAGGAACCAACATGGATTTCCAAAATATCGATCGCGTTAAATCTAATTCGCTCTATTTGTCCACGAAACCCAGAAATCAGTAGATATTGGCGCCCAGGAAGGCATTCGATACAGCTCAGCACTGCCACCAAGTGAAAATAATACTAGCGCATGAAATATCAGACTAACTACATGATTGGACTGAAGATTTTCTAGCAAACAGTACGTAGCATGTCATTTTTAGCACAAAGAAGTCTTCAGAGGTAAAAGTAACGTAGGTGATCCTCCGGGGCAGCGTTAAAGGAGTATTACTTTTCACAATATTTATAAATGGGCTAGTAAATAACTTCGGAAGGTGTATGAGGCTTTTTGCGGATGAAGCTGTTGAATACAGAAAAGTGGTAACGTTAGACAATTGAAGCGAAACGGTAGAAGACCAGCAAAGAAATGACGCGTGGCGCAAGGAGTGTCAACGGACCGTCAACATAAACGGATACAACGTATTGCGAATACGTAGACACAAAGATCGATTTCTCTATGATTACAAAATCGCAGATCAGTCACAGGAAGTAGTTACTTCCGTAAATTATGCGGACCGAGTGATCTGAAGTGGTACGAACACATAAAACTCCAGTGGCAGACGCTCCTCCAAGGTCTGTTGTTAGTGTTCCGAGAGCGTACGTTCCTAGAAGAGTCAACCAATACATTGCTTCCCCCTATGTATACCTCGCGAAATGACCATCAAGATTCGAGTCCACGCAGGGTCTTCCCAGCACTCGTTCTTCCTCCGAACCAGATGCGACTGGAACAGGAAAAGGGGGATGTGACCTTGGTACACGAATTACCCTCCGCCATACACCATAAGGTCGCTTGAGGGGGTTAGATGTAGACAGAGATGAAGCCAAGGCAATGTGAAATAATTCTGTCCTTGCGTAAGACAACAAATCAGGAAACCAGTTAGGAGTCTCTGGAAGACGAGGTAAATTAGAGCTCTATGTCCCATTGATAGTATGGTAGTTACAGGCGAACAACCTAGTCAGCATAGGAGGAGAAATAGGTGATGTCCTTTAAGCGAATTATCCTATACTCTGGGGGTACTATCCACAGATACACACGAATTGTCTTACGTGTACTTGGACATCATTGTGAACACAGACATGCAATGTATGTATCTCCGACAAGGAGGTTTGTTGTTTAACCATATTCCACTGATTGTGCTTACATTACACTGAGATGTTTGCACCACTGAATACTATTGAATACGGTTTCGGGTGTTATGCTGGCAAAAGTTGCCGATGTTAAAGAGGTGCATTATGGATACCGTCCAGTTCACAATCGCTAAGCATTACAGGTATTTTCAGAAGTATTAAGCCATAGGGGTTGTCAAGACGGAAGTGATGCCTTTCTCTCCGCATTTTCCTGATGTAGTATTCGAAAGACGACGTCCGTTTACACAATGCTCCAATTGCTCTCAGTATAGTCCCTCCCCACCCCCCTCTTTTTTTTTACAGCACCAAATGCTTTTGTTTTGGCCTGCCATTTTTCAAAGTGAATCACAAACTGTATACCAATGGCACATGGTCGCTGCGACTGGCCAGTCGGTCTTCATAAGCGGCAGATACAAGTGACCTCTCAATGAGGATCGGAATGTTCGGCTGACGTGTAGTAGCTTTTAGTACACATCACGACAGTTTCAAAAAATCTTAGGTATCGTAAAACTATTTGCTTACTCGTTCAGACTTACAAAATAATGTATATAGTCATGACTAGATTAGACTTACAGCAATATTCCACCATTACATTCGTTACAAAACACGTGTTAAAAGAGATCTTACATATCGCGTATGAATCTCACTTAAAACTGTTGGGACAGAAAAATTAACACTCGAAAAGCCAAAAATTAAAATTCACAGTTTATATTTGTTTGTGAATAGTAAAAAACAACAGAGGTAAGTTACAGGCAGTTACGTTTAAGACTGTGGTCCGTGGCAGCAATCAACATATGACAGGATAAGGTGAGAGAGACAAATAGGGATGTGCGAAAGTGGTATAATACTAGAAATGAACAAAAATGAAATGGAGACAATGAGTTGAGTGATTGAAACAAAAAAAAAGCGTAACTAGAAAGAGGAGAGAGCGATTACATCATGAATGGTTGTACAGGTTGCTTTTTAAGAAACAATCTTGACGATGGAGAAGCGAAATGTTTCTTCTTTTTAAAACTGTTCCACAAGCAGTATTCAAGGAGTCATTCTTCCCACGGTCCGTACGCGAATTGAAAAGGAAGAAATCAAATTAGGCTTTACAACTGAAAGGACTTTCTGTCACTTGTATCACAGAAATTTCCAGAGTGTCGACGTAGTTGTAAATGAAGACGCTGATGTAGAAGACAGCATTAATTCCTCCAGTTTGGACACTTACGTAAAGCTGTATATCATCGATATAGAAATGGTATTTACTGGAAAACTGTACCGACAAGATGTCATTGATATACAAGGAGAAGAGTAGAGAGCACAGGACTTCATGCTGTGGCACTTCTGAGAGAAATTGTTCCCGTGACAAATTTTCATTCCCATTGACAATACGCTTCTTTCGAAATGTAACTATACCACTATTTCACTCCTGTCGCTTTTTCGTGAGCAGTGAGGCAAAGTAAATAGTTTCAAATACTAGTACATTACAAGCAGACTAGACATTCATATCACATCGTTGTTCAACTTTAAAAGAATATTAATTGTTTTGAAAAGAACTGCCACCCAGTGGACCCGTTATATTAAATGTTTTAAACCATGGTAAATTAATTCGCAACTGACCGATTAATACGATTGTTCCTTAAGTGTGAGGTTTGTCTTGAAAAAACAGAAGCCACTACGTAATTTCCTTCCGTATCGCTTAGCTCTATTGAAGAAATGAACTGTACACTATAGTTTTAACTGTTGACAGTTTAGTATACTGTTTTGTATACCTCGAGGAAATTCTGATTTAATACAAAACATTAGAAAAGAAGTTGATCAGCATGAACAGTTCTACGATACATCTGCTTACTGTAACGAAAATTCTGGTGATAAATGTTTCTGGTGCCACAAGGATTCGAAACTGCTACTCTACGTTTCCTACAATCGCAGATGTTTTGGTAGGGTCTCACCTTCCGTGCTGTGTTATACAATTGGCTTCTCACGTACTCGTGTTTGTCTACAGAACAGTGATTCTGGTCCTACTAAGGTAAGTATTAATGTAGTAGCAACAGGTAGGCAAACGAGACTTGTTAGTAGATCAAAATTTTGCATCTACTCGTATATCATCCTCCCACGTTGTGTTGTCATTCCCGAATTAGTCCTCTGCCTCTTTGAAGCGCGAACTATTCTGCATGACGACGCCGAATTTGGTAGGCGCTGGCTTTGACCTGCATTGTATTCCACACACTAGAGATGGATGGCCGGGCATTTAGCCCCATTGTCTTCCTGTCTGTCCACCCATGGATCACTGACATATGACACGAGGGAACGTCATAGACCTGAACATATGACCGCATTCCTCTCTCTATGAACATATTTATGAGAAAATTATTTGCGTTAAAGCAGAATAGTTTGGCGAACGTATTATAGGTGTATGCTGTAGGTAACGGTAGTGTTTCCTCACATCAACCAACTAACTAATGACGATCTCTTTATTTTTTACATATTAATAAATTTTTCTACTGCTGTAGTGACGCCAGGATCTCAACAATGATCACAAGTATTCCTTCAACATCCTATTTCTTCGGCAGTATTCTTAATTTTCAAACCATCTAGAGATATCCTAATTTGGTAACTTTCAATCACTGAATCAAACGGTAAAATAATTACTTTACAGATGTTACAGATCACTGCGAGCATCTGTCACAATAGGTTCATTTGATCAACCGCAGCAAAATGCTGTATAGTGTGTTGTGAAGTATATCTGTATATGCAGATATATTGTTAACAGTTTTGCCAAATATTCAAAACTTCCTTAGTGAGGCAATATTTTATAGTTACATTGGGCGTGACATTTTAAGGAACTACTTTGGAGGTAATTCACAGGTCTAAGAGGGACGGTAGGCAGATGGAATAAATGTTTTGAAAAGTTTTGCTCCCGCGCCGTACTATACCCACGAACGAGACAACAGATCTATTCATATTAAAGTGAGCTATGTCGCGACATTCACTTTCGATAACAGTGATGTGACTTACAGTGTGCGTCGCTATGCATGTAATTGTGACTATGCCCCTCAAAAGGTGTTGGAGAATCGTCGCTAACGCTGCCTCTTCTATAGATGATCTTGTAGTTCATTGTCCTCTTGCACACAGAAAGCACAAGTCGCTGAATGTTGGAGTGCTACATTTTGTATTACAGTATCTTGGCAATTATGGCTTCCGTGATAACTTATTTTTAAAGCGTCTATGACGTGTGATACGTCTGTGATAATTTTCGTGAGTGTTTAGATCGATTTTACACTTTTTCTGTTTTTCTTATTTTGTTTGGCATTGTCACTTTGTCCACGTTTCTATTTTCTACAGCTACCGCTGATTATGGTTCAGAACCTAAACCGGTAACAAAATGAAGTAACATTATTGCAGACAGCACTGTGTTATGCATTTTCTAAAACTCCGATACTTTGGGCGCGATTTGCTTTCATTAGCATCAAAAACGAAAAAATTGTTCACAATATGCTTTCGAACAGCTGATTAATTGCAAAGCCTTTAAGCTAATCCTTTCGCACTACAATAATCATATGTTGTGAAGCCATCTTACAACTATGTCACGAAACGGTACGGGGAAATTTTCGCCATCAGCTGTCAAACGTGTGATTTCTAGCACACCATGTTTCGGGACTACGTTATCCCATCATCAGGTGCTATAAAACAAGGAAACCAATCAATAAATTGCAATACGACACTTACTAACCACCATATAAAATATTACACCATCCGGTAACATCTCATACCTCAAAGCCTCTGTCCCATGAGTACCGTCAAAACTAAAAGCCAAGCACAAACATGTACTATCAAACGTAAAACTCATCTCCGAAGATCTTAAGTTGGCGCTTAATGCTCTCAGTTCACAGTTGTGAACTAAAGGCAGCCGCTTTCACATACGAGGATAAAATCTGTGAACGTTATATGTCAAGTTCCAGTAAATTCAAAAAATCTGTATCACAAATATGCTGCATCGTGCGCATCTATATAAATGGCCAACAGAAAACACAAAACCTAGCGCTGTTACTTTGAGAACGTTGGTGGCATCATCCCAAGGAGGACATCGCTAAAGTTGGCCTAGAAATCCCTCTTGAACGCTTCTGTCTTCTCATTTAACACGCTGACGCATTCAAAAAATCCACTTCCTCTAAATTTGACAACAACCACCCTTTATCCTTAAAGTGCAATATTGTCATAATTGGTTTTAAATGCAGAAGAGCACTGCTAGATGGGAGATCTTACGAAATACCGATAAAAGAAGAGCGAGCGTTTATGAACTGTTAGAGTATTGTAGCATTGGACAGCCAGACTTGTATCTTGGCCAAGAAAACGTTTTTGGTAATTTCTTTGTGCGGAGATTTGTTGCGATTGGACTGTGATCGGATTTGTTCCGTATCTTGAGACTAGTGGTCCTGTTGGGCAGCCTCTGATGTGACTGAGTAGTAGTAGCATTTTTGTTGGGATTTGGCACCCTCTAACAAGAAGACGACGCCTACTCGCCATCGCCGAACTCGTCCAAATTCATGGAACATATAGGGCGTGGTGAGAGATGAAAGTGCCCCTAGTGGGAACTTCATATGGCCAAGCGTTTAGGAAATAAAAGGAATTTTGATATGGATCTGTCACCATGTGCACCTCATCAATTGTGCCTGTGAAAATGTGTTCAGTAAGTGGCGTTTGACTCAGCGGTAAGAGACCGAATTGATATTGAAAGAGTCGCGGGTTCGACTCCGCCCAGCAGCAGATATTTTTGTGCTCCTTCTTCAAAATCCGGTAAACTGACAACAGACTTGTACAAAAAATATTTAACTGCTGTGATGAAGCCGTACGTCCAAGAGAATAAATGTCTTCTGTTCACCGACTCGTAGGGAGGACAAACAAATCCACAAATATAAGATGAACTGCTCCAAGACGAAAACGGATTGTGAAGATGCAGTATCAAAGTTATTTCCTTCCAGATGTACGTCAATAGTGCAACCACGCGATATATATTTTTATCGTCAGGTAAAAAATCTAATAAAAAATGTCAATACTGCACTTAGCTCATCGAGAAAAAAGAAAAAATCACTTCCCGAGAAGCTTGCATCAAACTATACTACTGGCCATTAATATTGCTACACCATGAAGATGGCGTGCTACAGACGTGAAATTTAACCGACAGGAAGAAGATGCTGTGATATGCAAATGATTAGCTTTTCAGAGCATTCACACAAGGTTGGCGCCGGTGGCGACACCTACAACGTGCTGACATGAGGAAAGTTTCCAACCGATTTCTCATACACAAACAGCAGTTGACCAGCGTTGCCTGGTGAAACGTTGTTGTGATGCCTCGTGTAACGAGGAGAAATGCGTACCATCACGTTTCCGACTTTGATAAAGTTCGGATTGTAGCCTATCGCGATTGCGGTTTATCGTATCGCGACATTGCTGCTCGCGTTGGTCGAGATCCAATGACTGTTAGCAGAATATGGAATCGGTGGGTTCAGGAGGGTAATACAGAACACCGTGCTGGATCCCAACGGCCTCGTTTCACTAGCAGTCGAGATGACAGGCATCTTATCCGTGTGGCTGTAACGGATCGTGCCGCCACGTCTCTATCCCTGAGTCAACAGACGGGGACGTTTCCAAGACAACAACCATCTGCACGAACAGTTCGACGACGTTTGCAGCAGCATGGACTATCAGTTCGCAGACCGTGGTTGCGGTTACCCTTGACGCTGCATCACAGACAGGAGCGCCTGCGATGGTGTACTCAACGACGAACCTGGGTGCACGAATGGCAAAACGTCATTTTTTCAGATGAATCCAAGTTCTGTTTACAGCATCATGATGATCGCATCCGTGTTTGGCGATATTGCGGTGAACGCACATTGAAAGCGTGTATTCGTCATCGCCATACTGGCGTATCACCCGGCGTGATGGTTTGGGGTGCCATTGGTTACACGTCTCGGTCACCTCTTTTTCGCATTGACGGCACTTTGAACAGTGGACGTTACTTTTCAGATGTGTTACGACCCATGGCTCTACCCTTCATTCGATCCCTGCGAAACCCTACATTTCAGCAGGATAACGCACGACCGGATGTTGCAGGTCCTGTACGGGCCTTTCTGGATACAGAAAATGTTCGACTGCTGCCCTGGCCAGCACATTCTCCAGATCTCTCACCAACTGAAAACGTTTGGTCAATGGTGGCCGACCAACTGGCTCGTCACAATACGCCAGTCATACTCTTGATGAACTGTGGTATCGTGTTGAAGCTGCATAGGCAGCTGTACCTGTACACGCCATCCAAGCACTGTTTGACTCAATGCCCAGGCGTATCAATGCCGTTATTACGGCCAGAGGTGGTTGTTCTGGGTACTGATTTCTCAGGATCTGTGCACCCAAATTGCGTGAATATGTAATTACATGTCAGTTCTAGTATAATATATTTGTCCAATGAATACCCGTTTATCATCTGCATTTCTTCTTGGTGTAGAAATTTTAATGGCCAGTAGTGTGCATTCCACTGTACATCACCAGCTATCCTCGAACGCATTCAACGACATGGTGCGTTACGCGTGGTTCGCTGCTGGAAGGTTCGATGACAGAAGCTGTTTTCAGAATGTCAATCAAGTTTGTTTATCTATGGGGACATTAAAAAAAACCATGTCACTGCAAAAAGGTAGCGTTTATAATGTGCACAAGATGCGGTCAAAATTATTGCTTCCCCTGTTTCTTTGATGAATATCACCGCGGTACATGTAATTGATCAGTTGCAAAAGAATGCAAGTATAGATTTATATACACGACGTTCCCTTGTAAGCGTTAACTACAATCCCTTTTTAACTGATTGCAGTCTCGCATTTCATCCTACGCCTATACTTTTTGTGCTTATATAAATTAATAAAAGAATCTATATGATGTTGCGGTTAATTGTGATGTCAGCAGTGTACGCATTGACAAGGAGCACAAAAGTATTTGCCACCGGGCGTAGTCGAACGTGCGTCCCTTTCAATGCGAATCCTATCTCTTACCGTTTTTTTTTTCTTTATAATAAACTTTACTTCTCTCTCTTTACAATGTCTTTTCCATGCGCATCAAATATATAAAAGTGCATTAAAGCAAATAGTTTACCAGCAATGTCCGTAAGTCAAATGTTTCAATTAAGTACTTATATTCGACATCACAGGAATTCCTTAAAATTCAGTATAATACTATTATACAGTCAGAGTATGTCATGTTTGGCAAGTAATTATGGATTTTTTACCGAGCAAAAGAAAAATAATTTTATCACATACTTTTCATATGATAACAAATTAATACAGATACACACATTTCACATATAAAATTTATTACCAATAATATAACCTGAATGGATCTCTAAGCAACACATGAAGTTTCAAAAAATAGACAATTTGCAATGCCTCCACCAAATGCATTATAAATGTAAACTGTATAAAATACTGTTATGACTCAGGCACATGTGACCCATAAGGCATCAGTAGTAATCTGGCACAGGTGCACATGCAGTCTTCACAAAGTCCTGGTACTTGCTTCTCTAAAAATCTGTTCCACTTCTTTCCCACTGATTCTTTCACACCAATTAAGCAGCATATGCTTCAATTGCCGAGCTGGTAACACACCTTTCTTTCCAGGATCATCTGCTTGAAATGCTGCCAATACTTCATCTGGTAAAATTTCAGTCCGGCTGTGGGTATGCATCACTTCAAGGAACTCTGCAAACGACATCTTTGCACCTTTCTCTTTCATATACTTTTTATGCTCGTGAATCGTTGGGCTCATATTCAGCGAGGTCATTATAGTAGTTAACTCATCCAAAGTACGAATCTGTCCACTTTGTGCGAACAGGTAGAAGCATTCACGAAATTCATCTATATCCTGCTCCAGGAAATATAGAGCCATATGCTATTAACAGCTGTTTCAAACAATACGCCAACAAACGTCAAATGGCGACTATTCAGATAAACGGATCTTATATAGCTTACAAACTTTCCACACGTAACATTGTAAGTGTTCTAAAATAGTGGTGAATAAAACATGTCCTTGCACATATCGTCAGATTACTGCGTCACAAACCGCAATGTGAGCCAAAAACCGCTTCCTCAATTCCACTTGGGGCACTTTCTTGTGTCACCACGCCCTACATGCACCATAAATTTGAACGACTTCGGCGATGACCATTATCGTTCCCTCCTTTTAAGGTAACTGAGTAGTTGCTTTACGTGCATGGAAGATTGGTTCGTGGTTTTGCATTGAGCGAGGTATTGCCACTAGAGTTTTCAAAGTGGAACTTTCCTTTGATCATGCAGCGTGTGCTGTCCAAAAATTCAGAAAGATCTTTTCCGGAATTATTTAATACTTGCACTCTATCGGGATCATTAATGTCAGCTTTTTGCAGAATTATCATTGCTTGCAGAATTATTGTGGTGAGTGACCATTCATTTACGAAATGACGATGGACGCGTTTGCTCAGACCTGAGGAGGCAGAATTTTTCTTTGCTGTTTAACTTCGGGACCTAAAACGGTGAGAGGCGAGTAGGTTTTGGTTTGTATTTTTAATTTGCTATCGTCGTTGTTTGGCGATGCGCTTTCGTCCACAGCTGACGATAACCTGCTATAAGAGGAAAAAAATTAAGTAAAACTTTGGTTGGTGGAAAATTATGACAGAGATCTTGACGCTTTATTTTGGAGCAAAATAGAATTTGCCATTAATTAATCTAGAATCAAAAAGAAAAAAAGAATGAAAGAGAACATGTCTTAAAATAACGTAAATAAGGCAAAGATATTAATATTTTTCTGTTAGCTGTATTACAGAACAACAGTTCAGGGATGCTATTTACTTGTATTATGCGTGGAGGTAAAAAAAGAATAGAGTGTCATTACGTGACAGACTTGAAGCCGACATCCGCCCTCTAAAGTGTCCCAAAACATTGGGTTCGCCGCATTCATGGTTCACGGTGGTGATACATCCACGTGACGTCACTCTGACGGGCCCGTGTCCGGCTCCTACAGTGTTGGGTGCTTATGTTGTGTGGAGACATGGTTGTTTCATCAAAAATGCCAGCCTGCACTTTAGGGGGTTACATTTCATTCGTCAGCGGAGCTGTTCAAGCAATATTTCTTTTTCACACATGAATTACGGTTGCACTGTTCACTTTTATTGTAGTGGTTTCATTTCTGTCATTTGACTTTAGATTTGCCTTACTTTACTCAGTGCTCGTTCCTTCTCTTCTTTGGTGTGTTTTACAAAGGCTTGCAAATCGCAAAACCTCCAACATCCGAGCCACGCTGTATCAACGGTCCCGTCATCGCACAGTACATGGCGACGTATACGCTCTGACTGTTGGGATAGCATCTCATGGCCTAAATTCCTCTCGTCGATAATAATTCATTGTTCAATTTTCCTCCTCCTTTAGAAAATATGATAGTAGAACAGCCGGAGGCAGTGGTCACATGCATATGAGTTTTGTACTAGTATCTATGATAGTGGTTAGCACACTGTACTCGCATTCGGGAGGACGACGGTTCAATCCCGTCTCCGGCCATCCTGATTTAGGTTTTCCGTGATTTCCCTAAATCGTTTCAGGCAAATGCCGGTATGGTTCCTTTGAAAGGACACGGCCGATTTCCTTCCCAATCCTTCCCTAACCGGAGCCTGCGCTCCGTCTCTAATGACCTCGTTGTCGACGGGACGTTAAACACTAACCACCATCACCACCATCTATGATTGTATGAATGTGTATGTGTGTTTCGCTTCCTTCTTAAAGAAGGTTTTGGCTGAAAATTCTTTGAGATTTCTTTTCGTCGTGCTTGCCTGCTGCTAGGCGCATGAATAGCAATCTATTCGCTTCACAGTATTCTTATTCCCCCACGAAATTTGTTGTAAATAATCCGTTGCACTTCAACAGGAATAATGATGTATATAATTACAATACCAGAAGAAAAAATTACATTCATTATCTCCACATTAAGGCTGTCTGTAGCACAAACAGGGATTCACAATGCTTCAACCTAAAGTTCTGAACACATACACATTGGCAGAAAATGCCTGTCAGGCAGCAAATTAAAATTTAAAATGACGCTGAAAAGGTTTCTCTTTGACAATTACTCCTACGCCGGAGAATGTGTAAATGGTGATGGGTAGGAATTCCTAACATCTGTCTGTCATTAATTAAAAAACCAGAAAAACCAATAAAACTAACTAACCACTGGTATATCACAAAATATGGTACAGGCTTATATACTTTGAGAACCTCAAAATTAAGTAAAACGAAACAGATAAAGTACACGTAAATTCTAATTGTCCTAAGTTTTGTTACTTCCGAAAAACTGACAGAGTTACTGCGGGAAATATCCTGGAAAAAAAAGCAAACAGGCTACTATTGGAAACATAGGTCTACATCTTACACATGTTTGGCTATCATTATTAAAAAGAATTACTTACATATATGTTAAAGCAAAAAGTCCATTTTATGTGGTATTAAGGGTGTGAGGCCATTCCCTTAATCACATTTACAGCATCCTGCAGTGATGAAAGATGTTTAAACAATTGCATCGTTTTTTCACTCTGTAAATTGCTATTATAGACCACACACTGAATGACGCATCATAGGTAAGATTTTAGAGTGATAAGATGTGTTAATTACAGTGAGACTAATGCACGGACAATCTAGTAAAACAAGAACTCTATTCTGCATGGAGGTATACCTCTATGCAGTTCTGTTTCTTTGTCATTTCAATACTCTTTCACTTTCTTGACATGCACAGGATGCCTTGTTTCTTTCCTCATTGCACACGTGTATGGGCTAATAAAAGAAAATGTAGGTAAGTTTCTTGCACGCGTGAACATTAAAAATGTTGCGCTTACTAGCTGAAAGCTGAAAATGTGCCGTACAAGAAGCAGTACCAGTAAGCAAACAAGCGTTGGTTTCGGAATTTCAGCCCCATTTGCTGTCCATACAAACATAATAAAAGTGTAATAAAATGCATTACGAAAGCATCCTTTTCACATCACATCCTTCTCTTCTTGGCCATTCGAAATATATCAACAAGAAGAAGGCACATTAACGAGGCCAAATGTGTCGCACTACTAGAGCAAATACGCGTTAAAGACCAGCAAAACGTTCGAAATTGCCTTCCTTACCCTATGTCCCCCCCCCCCCCCATGAACCATGGACCTTGACGTTGGTGGGGGGGGCTTGCGTGCCTCAGCGATACAGATGGCCGTACCGTAGGTGCAACCACAACGGAGGGGTATCTGTTGAGAGGCCAGACAAACATGTGGTTCCTGAAGAGGGGCAGCAGCCTTTTCAGTAGTTGCAGGGGCAACAGTCTGGATGATTGACTGATCTGGCCTTGTAACATTAACCAAAACGGCCTTGCTGTGCTGGTACTGCGAACGGCTGAAAGCAAGGGGAAACTACAGCCGTATTTTTTCCCGAGGACATGCAGCTTTACTGTATGATTAAATGATGATGGCGTCCTCTTGGGTAAAATATTCCGGAGGTAAAATAGTCCCCCATTCGGATCTCCAGGCGGGGACTACTCAGGAGGACGTCGTTATCAGGAGAAAGAAAACTGGCGTTCTACGGATCGGAGCGTGGAAAGTCAGATCCCTTAATCGGGCAGGTAGGTTAGAAAATTTAAAAAGGGAAATGGATAGGTGAAAGTTAGATATAGTGGGAATTAGTGAAGTTCGGTGGCAGGAGGAACAAGACTTTTGGTCAGGTGAATACAGGGTTATAAATACAAAATCAAATAGGGGTAATGCAGGAGTAGGTTTAATAATGAATAAAAAAATAGGAGTCCGGGTTAGCTACTACAAACAGCATAGTGAACGCATCATTGTGGCCAAGATAGACACGAAGCCCACGCCCACTACAGTAGTACAAGTTTTTATGCCAACCAGCTCTGCAGATGATGAAGAAATAGATGAAATGTATGACGAGATAAAAGAAATTATTCAGGTAGTGAAGGGAGACGAAAATTTAATAGTCATGGGTGACTGGAATTCGTCAGTAGGAAAAGGGAGAGAAGGAAACATAGTAGGTGAATATGGATTGGGGGGAAGAAATGAAAGAGGAAGCCGCCTTGTAGAATTTTGCACAGAGCATAACTTAATCATAACTAACACTTAGTTCAAGAATCATGATAGAAGGTTGTATACCTGGAAGAATCCTGGAGATACTAAAAGGTATCAGATAGATTATATAATGGTAAGACAGAGATTTAGATACCAGGTTTTAAATTGTAAGACTTTTCCAGGGGCAGATATGGATTCTGACCACAATCAATTGGTTATGAACTCCAGATTGAAACTGAAGAAACTGCAAAAAGGTGGGAATTTAAGGAGATGGGACCTGGATAAACTGAAAGTACCAGAGGTTGTAGAGAGTTTCAGGGAGAGCATAAGGGAACAATTGACAGGAATAGGGGAAAGAAATACAGTAGAAGAAGAATGGGTAGCTCTGAGGGATGAAGTATTGAAGGCAGCAGACGATCAAGTAGGTAAAAAGACGAGGGCTAATAGAAATCCTTGGGTAACAGAAGAAATATTGAATTTAATTGATGAAAGGAGAAAATATAAAAATGCAGTAAATGAAGCAGGCAAAAAGGAATACGTCTCAAAAATGAGATCGACAGGAAGTGCAAAATGGCTAAGCAGGGATGGCTAGAGGACAAATGTAAGGATGTAGAGGCTTGTTTCACTAGGGGTAAGATAGATACTGCCTACAGGAAAATTAAAGAGACTTTTGGAGAGAAGAGAACCACTTGTATGAATATCAAGAGCTCAGATGGCAACCCAGTTCTAAGCAAAGAAGGGAAGGCAGAAAGGTGGAAGGAGTATATGGAGGGTTTATACAAGGGCAATGTACTTGAGGACAATATTATGGAAATGGAAGAGGATGTAGATGAAGACGAAATGGGAGATACGATACTGCGTGAAGAGTTTGACAGAGCACTGAAAGACCTGAGTCGAAACAAGGCCCCGGTAGTAGACAACATTCCATTAGAACTACTGATGGCCTTGGGAGAGCCAGTCCTGACAAAACTCTACCATCTGGTGAGCAAGATGTATGAGACAGGCGAAATACCCTCAGACTTCAAGAAGAATATAATAATTCCAATCCCAAAGAAAGCAGGTGTTGACAGATGTGAAAATTACCGAACTATCAGTTTAATAAGTCACAGCTGCAAAATACTAACACGAATTCTTTACAGACGAATGGAAAAACTAGTAGAAGCCAACCTCGGGGAAGATCAGATTGGATTCCGTAGAAACACTGGAACACGTGAGTCAATACTGACCTTACGACTTATCTTAGAAGAAAGATTAAGGAAAGGCAAACCTAGGTTTCTAGCATTTGTAGATTTAGAGAAAGCTTTTGACAATGTTGACTGGAATACTCTCTTTCAAATTCTAAAGGTGGCAGGGGTAAAATACAGGGAGCGAAAGGCTATTTACAATTTGTACAGAAATCAGATGGCAGTTATAAGAGTCAATGGACATGAAAGGGAAGCGGCGGTTGGGAATGGAGTAAGACAGGGTTGTAGCCTCTCCCCGATGTTATTCAATCTGTATATTGAGCAAGCAGTAAAGGAAACAAAAGAAAAATTCGGAGTAGGTATTAAAATTCATGGAGAAGAAATAAAAACTTTGAGGTTCGCCGATGACATTGTAATTCTGTCAGAGACAGCAAAGGACTTGGAAGAGCTGTTGAATGGAATGGACAGTGTCTTGAAAGGAGGATATAAGATGAACATCAACAAAAGCAATACGAGGATAATGGAATGTAGTCAAATTAAATCGGGTGATGCTGAGGGAATTAGATTAGGAAATGAGACACTTAAAGTGGTAAAGGAGTTTTGCTATTTAGGGAGTAAAATAACTGATGATGGTCGAAGTAGAGAGGATATAAAATGTAGACTGG
This sequence comes from Schistocerca nitens, assembly GCF_023898315.1. Classification (NCBI taxonomy): domain Eukaryota; kingdom Metazoa; phylum Arthropoda; class Insecta; order Orthoptera; family Acrididae; genus Schistocerca; species Schistocerca nitens. The sequence continues at coordinate 303,763,294 of NC_064620.1, forward strand.
CAATGGCAAGGAAATCGTTTCTGAAGAAGAAAAATTTGTTAACATCGAGTGTAGATTTAAGTGTCAGGAAGTCGTTTCTGAAAGTATTTGTATGGAGTGTAGCCATGTATGGAAGTGAAACATGGACGATAACTAGTTTGGACAAGAAGAGAATAGAAGCTTCCGAAACGTGGTGCTACAGAAGAATGCTGAAGATAAGGTGGGTAGATCACGCAACTAATGAGGAGGTATTGAATAGGATTGGGGAGAAGAGAAGTTTGTGGCACAACTTGACTAGAAGAAGGGATCGGTTGGTAGGACATGTTTTGAGGCATCAAGGAATCACAAATTTAGCATTGGAGGGCAGCGTGGAGGGTAAAAATCGTAGAGGGAGACCAAGAGATGAATACACTAAGCAGATTCAGAAGGATGTAGGTTGCAGTAAGTACTGGGAGATGAAGAAGCTTGCACAGGATAGAGTAGCATGGAGAGCTGCATCAAACCAGTCTCAGGACTGAAGATCACAACAACAACAACCCTATGTTATTCATGTTAACACTAATTTTTAGTATTTAAAACAGCTATTGCTTGCACACGATAGAAATAATGAACAAGAAGCCATCATAAACAACAGTCTGCGAATATTTTGGGTAGCCGCGCAGGATTAGCCGAGCGGTCTAGGGCGCTGCAGTCATGGACTGTGCGGCTGATCCCGGCGGCGGTTCGAGTCCTCCCTCGGGCATAGGTGTGTGTGTTTGTCCTTAGGATAATTTAGGTTAAGTAGTGTGTAAGCTTAGGGACTGATGACCTTAGCAGTTAAGTCCCATAAGATTTCACACACATTTTAACATCTCAATATTTTGGGTTATTTAATATGACGGCAGGCCCCACCCAATCTGGCTTCAAAACAGCGTACAGCCTAAGTGTATAGTGCCATACCCCTTCTTTTTTTTTTAACTCCATCATATTACGTCTATCTAGATCAGGGCTTAACAACTGGCCGGTTTTGAGCGCGAGTACTCGCGTGTGCTCAGGCACATGCTCGCGAGCAGCTGCAAGGTCGCGCAGTAGGGAGGGAGGGGAGGGAGGGGAAATGCGCGCGCACGTTTGAATAGGGCCGCAGCGTACCTATTGAATTCGCGCCGACTGTGTAACGTTTAAAGTACTACGATCAGCTCTTAACAGTCACTTCGCTGGTTAAGAATCATGTGAAGTCGCCGTTGTGTAACCCCAACCATACTTTCGCAGTTCAACCCCCATTGGGAGGAATTGTATCTGTTTACTGAAAAAGATGGTGTTGCAAAATGTTTACTATGTCACAAAACGCTGAATTCTTTTACGAAATTTAATTTGCAGCGACATTATATGTCGTACCACGCGAAAGACTACGGACGTGGGAAAAGTGATTGACCAGATCGTGCACAGGAAGTTACTAAACTTAAAAGGAAGCTATCCGAAGAAGATCTGGACGACGAAGAAAAATCAACTGAGGCAGCTCTCAGAGTGGGTTACAAAATTGCTTTGCTTTTAGCAAAATCCCTGCGCCCCTTAACTGATTGCGATTTAATAAAGTTTGGAATGTAGGAGACGAGATGCTGGCAGAAGTAAAGCTGTGAGGACCGGGCGTGAGTCGTGCTTCGGTAGCTCAGATGGTAGAGCACTTGCCCGCGGAAGGCAAAGGTCCCGAGTTCGAGTCTCGGTCGGGCACACAGTTTTAATCTGCCAGGAAGTTTCATATCAGCGCACACTCCGCTGCAGAGTGAAAATCTCATTCTGGAAACATCCCCCAGGCTGTGGCTAAGCCATGTCTCCGCAGTATCCTTTCTTTCAGGAGAGCTAGTTCTGCAAGGTCGTAGGAGAGCTTCTGTATAGTTTGGAATGTAGGAGACGAGATACTGGCAGAAGTAAAGCTGTGAGGACCGGGCGTGAGTCGTACTTCGGTAGCTCTGATGGTAGAGCACTTGCCCGTGAAAGGCAAAGGTCCCGAGTTCGAGTCTCGGTCGGGCACACAGTTTTAATCTGCCAGGCAGTTTAATAAACGAATGTTTGGTAGTTACAGCGGAACATTTGTGTCCATCTCAAGTTGAACAGTTTCGGATTGTGCCATTATCTAACATGACCATTATGCGTCGCATACAGGACATGGCAGACGACGTCCAGAGCCAGCTTGCTAATATGTGTAAAGATTTTATGGCGTATTCTCTAGCTCTGGACGAAAGTGTTCATATCACTGGAACAGCGCAGCTTGCCCTATGTATTAGAGGTGTTAATAGAGATCTTCAGGTGAGGGAGGAGCTCCTCGATGTAGTAGCCATGAAGAACACTACAACCAGATGTGATATTGTAAGTAGTGTTGAAGAAAGTGTTGAAAATATAGGATTGTCGTGGAATTCATTAGTTTCAGTGTCTACAGATGGTAGAGGCATACACTAAGCTAGTAAAATTATGTGGCACGTGTAAATTCTCCTTCATTGTTTCATTTGTCGCAGTAATAATTCGTGAGTGATATCCCTACAGGTGGCCGCGGATTTACATTGACTGGCGGCAGCTGTTTTGTGCCTCACATGACTCTCCCCACTCACCGCTCTGGTCCAGTAGTGGGGGTAGCGTGCTCGCGCTGCTCCGTGCTCGCGCCTTGCTGCTCACAGCTTGCTCCGCGAGCGCGTATGTTGTGAAGCCCTGATCTAGATAGATATAAACTGTTAAATTCAGTTTGAGGAAAAGAGATAAAAACTGAAAAATATAGTATGGATATAACTGATGGTAATTTCATATTACGAAAAGAAGTAGAGAGAATAGAAATATAGAAAAATATGTGTTTGCAACTGTTAAATAGCAGAGAGGAGACGGAAATTATAATATCGCTGATCTGGCTGTTTATTTGATCTTTCCTTGAATTTGGCGTACAGTAAAGCAACAGAAGGAAGGTCTTCAGTTACTTCGGCTATTTCGAATAACTGTAAGTAAAATAGAGGTTTCAATCGTTAGATATTTAACATTTTTGCCGTAGAGAGACGAGAGCTAGATCCTTTCGGGAGTGTTAGTAAAAGTTGTTTATACCATCCGTGCAAGTCAGCGATATTGTTACGGCCGAGCTGCGCACTGTTACGTGTTGTATAATTAACCATAAAGAATACATATTAATTATTATTGTGACATTGTGCATATTCCATAATTAAATTTTCACTCCGCAGCGGAGTGTGCGCTGATATGGAACTTCCTGGCAGATTAAAACTGTTTTAAACTGCTAGGAAGTTTCGTATCAGCACACACTCCGCTGCATAGTGAAAATTTCATTCTGGAAACATTCTCCAGGTTGTGGCAAAGCCATGTCTCCGCAATATCCTTTCTTCCAGGGGTGCCAGTTCTGCAAGGTATGCAGGAGAGCTTCTGTGAAGTTTGGAAGGTAGGAGGCGAGGTACTGGCGGAATTCAAGCTGTGAGGACGGGTCGTGTGTTGTGCTTGGGTAGCTCAGATGGTAGAGCACTTGCCCGAGAAAGGCGAATGTCTCGGTCTGGCACACAGTTTTAATCTTCCAGAAAGTTTCATTTTGCATACTATCATTTACTCATAAGAAGCAAAAGGGATGTACGTTACAGTGATTTGAAATCTGGACTAATCACTAACAAAAGTTCTTAGCGAGTTACTCATTTAAAGCAATACTAGTCTATATAAGGAGGTAAGAGGACGTGCTAAAAACTAATGCTCCATATTTTTTATGTGAGGGCTCTTACAGCTTCTTAAAGAAAACAAACTTTATTATTACTCTACATATTCATTCTTCTGCCTATATATTTATTTCTTGACAGTTACACCGGCGACGAACACATTTCTGCTAACGAGAGACCAGTTTGTTGATACCATCACTGAAGAATGTTTAACTTTGTTGACGGAACCACAACCTTACCTCTGCTTGCAACACTTCACACTGTCAAAGTGAAGTGTTCTAAGTTGTTCGTCACGTGTTAGAAACAAATAAAAATGCTGTCTACGTATGTTGTAATTGTCTGTGTGAATAATTGTACGCTGCAATTTTACTTTGGTGCTTACGTCTAGTTTAGTTTGTGTCCATATTGCAGCACAATAACTGTCACTAATTCGTAGTGATTATGTGACTGCAGTAATTATAAACGTATATAATAGGTTTTGGCACGTATTTGACAGTTCGTTTACTATAAAGGACGAATTGGCATTTATTTGGCAGTTCGTTTACTGAGATTATGTTTCTCGAAGTAAAGCAGTGATAATCTTGTATTTCACTGAATGTATTTTGCTGTGGACTATATCTTTGATCTGAGTAGGTGTTGTAGTCCAATTTACTATCCCGTTTCGTATTTCGATATGTTAATAAAGTTTTCCGAATAATATTAAAGTTTAAAGTCTCTGTGTTCGTTTAGTATTTCATGTAGATGGTTTCTCGTATGTGTGTATATCTCAGTTCTTCAAGTATGTGCTCTCCACTGGACTCATGAATGCCCACGTGAATGTTCCCCAGAGCATAATCGAGCCGCAGCCTGCTTGTCTCCGTCCTGCAGTACCGGTGTCAAGGAGCTTTTCCCTTGGAAGACGACGCATTCCCGCCATCCCATCGGCGTGATGAAGAAGGTACAGGAATTCATCAGACCATGCAACGCTCTGCCACTGCGCCAACGTCCAGTGGCGATGGTCACTTGCCCATTTCAGTCATAGTTGCCGATGTTGTGTTGTTAACATCGGCACATGGACGGGTCGTCTGCTACGGAGGCCCATCGTTAAGAGTGTTCGGTGCACTGTGCGTTCAGATACACCTGTACTCTGCCCAGCATTAAAGTCTGATGATAGTTCTGCCACAGTTCGTCACCTGTCCTGCTTTTCCACTCTACCCAGTTTACGACGTGCGACGCCTGTAATAAGGGGTGGCCGCCCAACCTTACGACGTCTGCACCTGGTTTCACTTTGGTTTCGCCACGTGTTGAAGACGCTCACCACAGCGCTCCTCGAACACCCGACAAGTCGTGCAGTTCCCGTAACGCTCGTGCCGAGTCTCCGTGCCATCACAACCTGCCCTCGGTCAAAGTCTGATGGATCGCTCGCCTTCTCCATTCTACACACACACAGCACGCTCATTGATACTACATGCACTGTGCCTGTGTCTGACTAGCAATCATTCCTCACTAGGTGAAGCTCCTATCGCCTGGGCGGGTTTATATCGATAGTAGGTCGGTGGTCATAATGTTCGGGCTGATCAGTGTATATCGAATTTGTCCACTAGTACGCATATGTAACATTCTAAAAATTTAGTAACGTAAGAACACATCAGTAGGATTATACTGCGCACAAATCAATAGGATTATACTGCTACTTAATTGTTGGTAAACCATGTATAGGTCTTGGTTCAAGAGGTGTTTACACTGTAGTTACTCCTTTATTTCTTAATTATTTCTCCATGGTTCTTGATTTGTGTCTTTAGGTTCAATTTTGCTATCAGTTGAGGTTCGATTTTGCTATCAGTTGAATAGACATATGACGGAATAATTCTGTATTGTAGACAGCGGTTGATGTATCTTATGCCTTCAGTTTATTTTCCTAGCTTCATTTGTAAGCACAGATATTGCAGAACGTTCCTCGTTGTTTCATATGACGGTATCGTCAATATTTTACGCTCGATTGAGCCTCAGCATAGTATATGTTATAGTATGACATTTTGAAAATGAAAGGCCCAGACCATCTGCAATATCTTTAATGTTGTTTACGATAGCTGTTTCGGCTTTATTGCCACTCTCAAGTAACCTGTGAATACAACGTAGGTGAGACTATCTACGCCGGCCGTTGTGACCGAGCGGTTCTAGGCACTTCAGTCCGGAGTCGCGCTGCTGCTACGTTCGCAGGTTCGAATCCTGCCTCGGGCATGGATGTGTGTGATGTCCTAAGGTTAGTTAGGTTTAGGTAGTTCTAAGTCTAGGGGACTGATGACCTCAGATGTTAAGTTCTATAGTGCTTAGAGCCATTTCAACCATTAGACTATCTACATATGTGGTGCTTGTCCTTGTGAATAATTATACAGTGTATTACCACATAGATAGTTATGTCTAGTTTGATTTGACTACCAGATTTCATCTGTAGTAAACTATTACTATCTAATTCGTAGTGATCACGTGACATCTAGTAATTGTAAACATATGGAATACGTTCTGACACGTATTTTGCAGTTCGTGTACAATAAAGTACTATTTGACATTCATTTGACAGTTTGTTTACTAAGATGGTCTATGTTTATAAAGAATATTAAGTTAACAATTGATAATGTTATATTTCACTGACTGGATTTGTTTGTGGAGTATATTTTAGTCTAAATATGTGTTCTTGTCTAAGGTACTATCCCTTTTAGTGTCCCTGTATTTCAACAGCGTTTTCCACATAATATTTATGTTTAAGTCTATGTACTTCTTTAGTATTTCGTGTGGATAGTTTCTGATATGTGTATACATAACCAGTTCTTCGTGTATATTCATACTGAGTCTTTTCGGTGTGCTGTGTAGTGTTTGTAATGCAGCTACATTGATTACTGTCGCTGCTTCTTGTGTCTTCTCTGGCTCTGATACTAAGATTTCTTCCTGTTTGGCCGATACTGAAATTATTACGATTATCACAAGCGATTTTGTACATTCCTAGATTGGTATTTTCTGAGATTATGGTACTGCCTGAATGCAGTTTTATTGTGAGATGGATGGAATGGAAGGCCAGTTGGATGTGAGCAGCTTTGCAATTTTTATATTTTTCTGAACACACCGGAAGAAAACTTTTCCGAATCTCATTTTTCAATATTTAATCATTTACTCGTATGAATACGTAGATGACAACCTAATGCTAATTGATGGAATTCATACAAAAACCAAGACGTCCACACGCACTTAACAGCCTACAGCCCAAAATCAAATTTAGCATGGAAATAGAAAAAGACTCTTCAGTAATTTACCTTGACCTCAAAATTAGCGAAAACAAAAACCACCCACACGTCTGAAAGTTCAGAAAACCTACCACTACAGATAACACAAAATCACAAAAGCATGTGTACTTCCACTCAGCGATCAATAGCTTAATTATTTTACCATTAGAATAACGAGTAATACGAGAAGAAGTGGAAATACTCCGTTACGTAGCCCACAAAAATGATTTTGATCCAGATACAGTAACAAAACTATATAGGAAACACATGAAACCCGACACAATACACAACGACATATATATATATATATATATATATATATATATATATATATATATATACATATATATATATAGAGAGAGAGAGAGAGAGAGAGAGAGAGAGAGAGAGAGAGAGAGAAACCGCAACTAAACAGAGAACAATGTGCAAACCTGTAATTTGCGTAGGACAAATATCAAACAAGATATATGCAAAATTCCAAGCTACGTACATCCAACTGGCCTTCCATACTATTAACATTTTAAAACAAAACTGCATTCAGGCAAAATCAAAATTTCAGAATGTACAAATCTTGGAATATGTAAAAGCAATAAATTTTCTATCGGACGAACAGATGAAATTATCTGGAAAACTTTGTGGACATGCTGGAGCACGGAAAAGAATAACACATGTGACAACAACACATACTCGGACCCAAGGTATAGATCGCAGCAAAATCCCACAGACATCCATTACTATGTCTGTGCGAAATCCGTGGATGTAAAAAAGAATGGAATTGTCATTACGTCAGAAACTTGAAGCGGACGTTCACCATATTACGTAGTCAAAACCATTAGGTTCACCCCTGGAGATGAAAAAACAAGGAAGTTCTCATTATGTCACAAACGTGAAATCGACGTCCGCCATCTTACATAGCCCAAAATATTAGGTTCGCCGCATTTATACCTCCATGATTCACCATCGTGATACTTCCCTGTTGCGTCACTCTGACATGCCATGCCCCGTTTCGTCCCTGGGCAAGTGTACTGACTTTCGTGGTCGTATCCCAAATAGCATCTGGTGCTCTGATTGTGTGGAGACGTTGTTTTCCATCAAAAAAGCCAGGATGCGTCGTTTACTGGTGTACTAATCGATATTCATTGCTCGAAAACGTGCTGCAAGAATATGATGTGGTGCTCACCAACGATCATCTTGTAGCCATCTGTGTAAGGCGCTAGGCATTTTGACTACTGCTTCGCAGTACATCACACGGTGGAATGGAAAGTAGAGCTTAGAATGTCAGCAGTAGTGTGAAAATAAGTAAAGAAGGAGTAAAGAAGACACATCGAGCAGCAGACACACACGATGAAAAGAGTGTCGATACAAGCTTTCAGCCATACCCTTCCACAGAACTGGAGGAAAGCACAGACATTCACGCACACATGACCGCTATTTCCGGCTACTGTAGTAGAGATCGGAGTCTATCTTTGATATTCCAATATGGACACGCTGTGGTTTGATTTTGCCCAACGGCTTTTCTTCTATCCCACAAATCAGTCAGGTTGTCCTTTGTTACTGTCTTCTAAAGTTTTACTTTACTCAGTGGCCGTTCTTCCCATTCCTTCCTGCGTTTTTCAATACCTTCCAAACAACAAACTTCACCTCTTGCAGATTGTACAGAACAAAGTGCTGTATATCATTAGCAACGCTCCACGCTACACTCACACCGCGGATCTGCACAATGAATACCACCTTGAAATTCTCAAGGAGTTATTTAAAAAACTTGCCACACGACTAATCAGGAACTCGAGACACTCGAACAATCCTTTCGTCCTTACTCTGGGGAACTATAATCACAACAACAATCACGCTGTTAGACCTAACCGCCTATGGCGAGCTAACACACCCTCTCAAGCGAGCTCATCGGCGAACCTCTGCACATCAGTAATATTGCCTGGCCGTGCTAGCTGCTGTCGCAGCCGACCAACAGGCAACAGCAGGGAAGCCGATAAACTCGTACACTAGCGCACAAACAAACCACCTACACTACCCTACTCTGTGCATCCGGTATATGACCTATCAGACACTAACCGATGACGAACTGTTACAGGTATGCTGATGCTGACCGAGAAGACAACGTTGGTACCCAGCTGCGGCCACTCAGTGACAACGGCCCGCAACGTCAAAGGTTTCAACGCGCATGATACCCATTATTAACTTACCTAGCCTTTGCAAGATCCGTCGCAGATATTGAGTAATCCGCTTACTGCTCTTACTACCCGAACGACTATCACATACGTTTTTTCCCCTTGGCTCTAGCCTAGGGAACTACTCTTCCCCTGCTCTTCAAACCGCTACTTTCGTTCAATTTTCGACCTAATCTATCTCCAGATGAACGCGTATCAATGGCTAACCATAACCGGACGTAGGCAAACATCGCAGTGTCGACATATTGCACAGACCTCACTTAGTGAACACTAACCCCTATACAGAGATGGCAATAGACCTTTTGTCTTCGCCTTCATGCCGGTGTTGGCGTGGAGGGGCTCCACCCTATTAAAAAAATAATAATGAAAACAGCAAACGTTCCCCACACAACTCTCGACTACGTGACCGCGCTGATTGTTGGTGCAGCATCTCATGGCCTAAATTTCTCCCGCCTATTATCCATTTTTCACATTTCCTCCCTCTTTAAAAAGGATTCTGGCTGGAACAGCCGGAGACATCGTGTGTGTGCGAGTTTTGTGAGTACGATTGTATGAATGTGTGTGTATATGTGCTTTGCTTCCTTTCTGGATATAGCTTTGGCTGAAAATACATGTGAACACTCTCTTCGTGCTACCTTCCTGCTGCTGTCGCGACAGCAAGCGGTCTAGATGCTCAGTGACACTGGAGACTGGGGAAGGTCCGTCCAGTCAGACAACGTGGAGATGGCTAACTGGAAGTTTGAAAGCGCTGTGAAACTCGGTCGGGAAGTAATCGAATGAAGACATGAATAACTACAGTCTTTAATGGTTCGTCTGAGCAAGAATTGGATAACGACTTGAATGGCCTACACAGACGTACCTTCTGGGCCGTTTTCTGTAATAAACTCCCTCTTTCGGCTGTCGCCGCCTCCGCCATGCCGCCCCTTCCGCAATGGCGCTTCTGTGGTGTCTCGTATGACTATATATGGTCACCGCCAACGCACTGCCGCGTCTCGCGGCTCTCCGCATGAGTTCACATTATAACTCGTGGATCTATGTGACATTTCTGGCCAGAGCCCAAACCAGCGCCCTTTCTGTGGCGTCTCCTTTGTACTATGAGTGCTTTACAGAAAACCTATTCGTTCTGGCAGGTCTTCTACTGCCTTTCAGGCGTTGCATTTTTTAAATATGCGACACTGCTCGGCATGTCCACTTCACAGTACGGTAATTCCTTCATGACGTTTCTTGTTAATAATGCTTCAACCAAAAGTTTTTGTCATTTACCCAGCGATATAAAATGCCTGACAGACAGCAAAGTAAAACTTGAAACTAAACTGAAAACATTTCTGTTTGGCAGCTCCTCCCATTCCTCAGAATGCTATCTATTGTTGCAATGTGCAAATGGTGATGGGCAGGAAGAGTTAACATCTGTCTTCTTTGATTAAAAAACGAGAAAACTAATAAATGATCAGCATGGAGATATACAGGGTGTTACAAAAAGGTATGGCCAAACTTTGAGGAAACATTCCTCACACACAAAGAAAGAAAATATGTTATGTGGACATGTGTCCGGAAACGCTTACTTTCCATGTTAGAGCTCATTTTATTACTTCACATTAATCATGGAATGGAAACACACAACAACAGAACGTACCAGCGTGACTTCAAACACTTTGTTACAGGAAAAGTTCAAAATGTCCTCCGTTAGCGATGATACATGCATCCACCCTCCGTCGCATGCAATCCCTGATGCGCTGATGCAGCCCTGGAGAATGGCGAATTGTATCACAGCCGTCCACAATACGGGCACGAAGAGTCTCTACATTTGGTACCGGGGTTGCGTAGACAAGAGCTTTCAAATGCCCCCATAAATGAAAGTCAGGAGGGTTGGGGTCAGGAGAGCGTGGAGGCCATGGAATTGGTCAGCCTCTACCAATCCATCGGTCACCGAATCTGTTGTTGAGAAGCGTACGAACACTTCGACTGAAATGTGCTGGAGCTCCATCGTGCATGAACCACACGTTGTGTCGTACTTGTAAAGGCATATGTTCTAGCAGCAGAGGCAGAGTATCCCGTATGAAATCATGATAACGTGCTCCATTGAGCGTACATGGACGAAACTAAAATGAGCTCTGACATGGAAATTAAGCGTTTCCGGACACATGTACACATAACGTATTTTCTTTCTTTGTGTGTGAGGAATGTTTCCTGAAAGTTTGGCCGTACCTCTTTGTAACACCCTGTATACACAAAAAAGTTGATGTTAATTTAACATGATTCGTTCCACATCATTACGGTTTATCTTGCAAATATACGTGTAACATAAAACTAACTACTTAATTGTTGCTATATCACGAAGCATGGTGTAGACTTATATACTTTGAAAATCTGTTAATGAAATTCTAAAGTAAAGTGAAGCAGATCAAAGTAAACATGCATCCCAATTGCGACATGTTTGATTGTTCCTGAAAAATTACAGAAGTACTGGCAATAAATATTTTGGGAAAGAAAGCAAACAGTCTACTGTTGGAAAGGTAGACCTATATGTTACACGGATAGGCTACCATTACTAAAAGAATGAGCTACAGACAAGTTATAGCAAAATATCCATTTTACGGGATCTAAGCCTTTGAGGCCATTCCTTTAATGCTTTTATACCATTGCACAATGACGAAACATGTTTAAAACATTATATCTTTTTTACCCTCCAAATTGCTATTTTTGGTCACACTCTGAATGACGCATCACAGCTAAGATTTCAAACTGAGAAGACGTGTAAATTGCAGTGCAACTATTGCATTGACAATCTAATAAAACAAGAACTCCGTTGTCCGTGGAGGTTTACCTCTGCGCGGATTTGTTCCTTTGACATTTCAATAATCGTTCACTTTTTCCATGCATAAGAAATGACCGCATGCCTTGCTTCTTTTCATATTGCACATGTTTGTGGAATAACAAAGAACACGCGAACATTAAAAATGTTGTATAAACGAGTTGACAGTGAAAAAGTAATGAACAAGAAGCAGTACCAGTAAGTAGACAAACGTGGTTTCGGAGTTCTAGGTTCATTTTCTGTCGATAGAAATACATTAAAAGTGGAATTAAACGGATTACGAAATTAAATGGATTACGAAAGCATGCTTCTTGGATATAGGATGTCCCATTTATCTTGACCACCCTAAATAACTGTTTGTGCAGATGCAAATTACAAAATGTTTCAAGCAAATATTCTTCAGCCGCCAGGGGGACATCAATCAGCATGATTGCCTTCGTTGTAGCTTTGCTTTTTGCAAAGATACGAACAGCGGCATGACTTTTTGAAGTGGCACCCTGTATTTTTTATTCGGTAATTCATTTCCTCTCCTAAAGACCGATTCAAAAATGTATCACAGTGTACCATTCGATGAAACACAACGTTATTAATTACATAACATTGACGTTGACGCTCTCAGCACTTAGTGCAGGTACTCGGGGCAATGGAACACATCCAGATGATGATGTTGACAGAGGATAAATGTAAACATAAGTAGAATGCACACCCGTCATTCCGTCAACCATCGTCAGTTGAAGAGTTGTGTGAATAGGTGTACACCAACGAAGGGAAGGTAGAAACGCTACTCATCTATGGGGAATGTAAGTTAGCAGAACAGTAATTGCAATACTGTTTTCTTATGCACTGGTACATTTACTAGTATAGTATGAAGGCTTTCACGACCGGATGACATATCTTCTGGTAAACCTTCCGGGATGTAAGGTCGTGGTCCATGAAACTCTTCAGCTCCTAACGTTTCGTCCAGAGCTGCGCTGGTCATCTTCAGAGGGATGTTTCTCCTCCGGTGAGTCTTGCCGACTCACCGGAGGAGAAGTTGTCTTGTCGTCTGTTACGGCGTCGTTCTTTTCAGTGGTGTCCTTTTAGTCACGTTAATGTCAGATACTGCGTCATGTTAGTGTTCCCTTCTACTGTGAATTCGTATCTTGTTAAATTTATATAATAGCGCAATTCTGTCTCTAACAAGTGTTGGGTTGTTCACGATGGCAACATTTTTCCTCGTTTGTTCCCTGTATAACTTATTATTAAGTTTGGCTTCCAGTGGTTCGTTACATATGTCTTTAGTGACGTAAGTAAATCGGATATTTCTTGACTTATGGAAGGAATCTCCATTTTGTTTCTTTTCTTGTGTGTGGTTTTTCTGTGTGCTGGTAGCACTGAGATGTGTACGGTCGGTAAGAGAGAGCTATCATCATTCGAAGTTAATTTAATTGCCGCCAGGTGATTGTTTTGGTAAGTATTCGACTATGTTAAGATTTAGAGTGCTTCTGCACTAGTCCTACATGTAACCATGTGAAATAATTTGGTAATTATTTTATTTATGTTTCAGTACATGTGTGGAAGAGTTTCTTAAAAGTGTCTGTTAAAAGGTGTTCATAACTAAGATGTAATTTTTTGTGATTGGTAAGATCAAAGATTTTTGTAACCTGTGGGACAGTGCAACCAAATGCAAATGCCTATCAAATTGGATGATGATTGATGTTTGTTCAAATGGTTCAAATGGCTCTGAGCACTATGGGACTCAACTGCTGTGGTCATCAGTCCCCTAGATCCTAGAACTACTTAAACCTAACTAACCTAAGGACATCACACACATCCATGCCCGAGGCAGGATTCGAACCTGCGACCGTAGCAGTCGCACGGTTCCGGACTGCGCGCCTAGAACCGCGAGACCACCGCGGCCGGCTTGATGTTTGTAAAATCGCTCTTGACACCAAGTGTGAAATGGTGATACTATGTTAATTTATAAACCATAATTTGGAAGTTCATCCAGTAAAACACCCAGCACATGCCACTCCCCACCACCCTTGTTCCCAGCCTATCAATGGTAGCAGAATGTGGTTCTAATGGGAGCTGAACAAAAATAATAAAATTTTAAAATTAGATTGATCTAATTATGGTGTCAAGAGCCTGACAGGTAGCACATCTGAGTCCTATGAAGTTATTGACCACGTTCGGCAACAGGTGGCACTGTATGGTACAACTTATTTTAATGCTAATTATATTTTAAGAATTGTACCTTTTCAGTTATTAGCTTGTTAGCCCTCATATCATTTGCCATCGAATTTTGTGTAGTCTAATCTGTGTTGTTCTCCAGGCTCTTTTGTACATTGGTGATAAAGTTCATAGAACTGTTTACTGTGCTCCTGTTGGAAACTAGGTCCTGCCTTTTTTTGGTCTGTTGTGTTACAGCTACTTGCCTGCCCAGCTTCTGGACTACGTGGGAGGGGGAGATTGAATCATTCCAGGAATTTTTATGCCATAAAAAATGGTTCAAATATCTCTAAGCACTATGGGACTTAACATCTGAGGTCATCAGTCCCCTAGACGGTTCAAATGGCTCTGAGAACTATGGGACTTAACATCTGACGTCATCAGTCCCCTTGAACTTAGAACTACTTAAACCTAACTAACCTAAGGACATCCCACACATCCATGCCCGAGGCAGGATTCGAACCTGCGACCGTAGCAGTCGCGCGGTTCCGGACTGAAGCGCCCAGAACCGCTCGGCCCCAACGACTGGCTCAGTCCCCTAGACTTAGAACTAGTTAAACCAAACTAACCTAACGACATCATACACATCCATGCCCGAGGTAGGATTCGAAACTGCGACTGTAGCATCAGCGCGTTTCCGGACTGAAGCGCCTAGGACTGCTTGGCCACAACGACCGGCCTCTATGTCATCGATATCAGGGGGCTTGCCGCAACTGCTATGTTGCAAGAGTTATCTGTGGCCGAGTGAGAAGTGGAGCAGCATCGGCTAGCGCAGAATCTCAGTGAACCTGCCTGCGGGTGAGGAAGTGTGTGTGTGTTGGGGTTTATGGGCGCTCAACATCGAGGTCATCAGCGCCCTGGGTGAGGAAGTCAACGCACAGTAGGCTATGTGCGTTGGGGAGCAAATCCAGCATGTGTACGGAGTCAGTAAGGTACGACTGCCGAGCCACAAGGGCAGTATCAAGCCTCTGGTAATGGGCGCAGGCCGCCTGCCTGTCTTAGCTCGCTGCCGTGTATGCAGTACAGCGTCCGAATGGATGGTGCGCAGATACTGGTAACAAATGCAGGCTGTGTGCTTGCCTTTTTTTTTTTTTTTTTTTTTTTTTTGCTGTCGTGTACGAAGTGCAATTTCTAGATGGATGCTGTGGAATTACAGTCAAAAAGTGCAGTTTCTCTGCCTGCCGTTTCTTGCTGCAGAGTATGAAATATGGCTCGCCAATTCATGCTATACTTGTCACGTTCAGTGGATGTGAAAGTGACGGAAGGACATTAGCATGGTTTGCGCCTGTGGTTACAATAGGACAAACAGCCACCACGCCAATGATCGCTGGAGTAAAGTCATAGTCTCTTTTTTGTGGTTCACTGAGCATCTCTTGTGGCAGTTGTGTTTTCCTCTTTACTACTTTGTGCTGGTACAGCAGTGTGATATGTACCTAGAGTATCCTTTAACATTCTTCAAGCGACGTTGTGTGGTAGTCAGTGTGTTGTTCAGTTCCATAAGCTGGGAATTGCAGGACGAGCTAGAATTTCCAAACTACTCATCAGTGATGCAAATACCCGTAATGGGAAAGCATTGTGGCGAAGCCATAAACCCTGAACTGCAGAATAACGGAAGTATGTCATTTGGCCGAATGAGTCTTGTTTCACACTTTTTTCAACTGCTGGGTGACTTCATGTCTCAAAAGTGAACAATTGCGAGGGTTCGGTGATGATTTAGACTGCCATATTGCAGTATTTCATGGACACCACGCTTACTCTACAAGGTCTTATTACTGCCAAGGATTATCTGACCTTTTTGGCTGATAAAGACCATTCCATGGTACAATGCTTGTTCCAGAATGGTGATGCCTTGTTCCAAGCCGACAGGGCCCCTCTTGACAAAAGATGGCACCAGGAGAAAATATGCTTCTAAATTTTTGGATTGTATGTTGGCATGAGAGGGATTCCCTTCCCAGTCCAAAGGCTCGTCCAAGATTACGTCAAGATCTTTGACTGTTTTCGAGACGGCAATTGGATACCATTGAGAGATATTGAAGGGGATCTTTCACGAAAATGTCCTCTGACCAACTTTCCGTGAGATGTGAGGATAACCTGTGACTTCCTAGGATTTAGTTTAAGATCCAGGTTTCGTACCTATCATGATAGTGAACAAAGATTGTCATTCATATCTGCTACAGCGTCAGCAATTTTCTTAGGGCCATCACTTACATACAACTGGATATCTGTGGTAGTTACAAGAGTGAGCACTGTAGTGTGCGGTTAGGATTGCCGTATTTTACAAATCGTGGTCAAGACTACAACAAAACCAATCACTTATGATTAGCGTAACATGTGGTTTCATTTAATCGCTGCCTCTCCCGGCTACAGATAGTTATCCTGTCAAAGAAATCTCCAGCTGAGAACGTGTACCAATGTTGTCTGTCAATCAGTGAAAATGGGACTAAATTTTTTTACAAGAGTGATCTCACACAATTTAGCGAACTATTATTGAAGGTGGCAACGTTTTTCCTTAAACAAAACAAACACACAATACCACACACGCACAACACTAATGTATTTTTTTTCCTGTCAAAAAATATTTCCTAATAGTTCTTACGTTATAATCAGGGTCCATACATGAGCAGAGAACAAAAATTCTTCATTGATTTCAATGACACAGAAACTCTATTTTTCAAATATTACTTAGCAACATAATACAGTTTTTTTACCGACCTCAGTGCTACAAGACATCAATCGCGTTCGACTATTACAACAGTTCGAACAAGAAGAAGAATTATTCTCGAAGAATCGTAGAAAACAAGAGATGAAGATTTCCATTATCTTTTCCCATGAGTACAGTCTGAGATATAATTTTCACAGAAAATTAAATATAACAATGACAATAATTAATTATTATTACTTTAGTATCAACGAAGTCCTTTTTTATTAATATCACGGGAATATTGTTCTGAATAAAAAATAGTCGTGGATATTACAGCACATATGAAAATCACGCAATGAGAAAAGCAATAGACAAAGGACGGAATCCAGAACAACAGCAGGGAGAACTTTTTACTTAATTATCCACAGATTACCCTTTTCCATCTTTTTGTGATAGTTTTCGACCCACAGTACTGTGAGAAATCCAGCTATTTTAATAAGCAAAATATCGCATGAAAAGGCTTGCGGAAATCAATTTCCACTTGGTGCTTCACGTTTGTCCATTGTATGCCTTATGTCACCAGTCACATTGATTATTGCTGATGCTGTACTGTAGTGTCATTAGAAACATGACTAATATTGATCATAGATGTTATATGTTTCAAAGTAATCTGTTAATTGTTCATGAACTCAAAGGCTTATAGGTACTGAAGGTAGTATGCTGGTCAGAGTATAGTAATCTGGTTATTTTGTGTTATCGTTCTTAGACATTTGCTTCAATTAAACTTTGCTTTCACACAGTAGGATTTGTACTACAACAGAAGAGAGACTGAAGATGTCCGTGAGAACTAAAATAATAGTATCGACATTGTTCTATTGATTGCTTTCCGTAGTGTGCGCGTAGAAAGATGTGGCGATAGGAACGGCAACCGCGCATCCTCTACCACTAACACTGCCAAATCCAAGTTAACGTGCCGAGCCCATGAAGATGCGGAATCCGGACAGGAAAAAGGAGAAGAAAAAGTACGTCCACGCTTTACGAAAGCTCGGCACACTCACTACCAACTTTTCGCAGCTAAACGCTGTGATAACGTATCATTAATTGCGCGCCAGAGAAGCTTGCTTTTCTCATTGTGACACGGAGGACGAAACGACTTGTTCTGACATAAAGTAATGACTGAATTAATGTACAGAAAGTAAATATCTAAAAGTAATGCACCATGTGAGGATGTGTTCTCCTCACAACGTGTGCCTCTTTCTCTCCCACAACGGCTGCATGTTCGTACTGCGGTAGTGACCAAGACAAGAGTGATTAGAAGGACAATAAAGCATCGATTTTTGTTGGTTTATAGATTACTCCAATTAAAAATTTCTGGTTAGATACAGTTTATTTTAAGAAACTAGAGCTCTGCTTCTACTCCAGCATCTAATGCACTTAGTTTCCCCGATTTTAGATCGAAACGAGCATGTGTGCACACACTCCGCCCTCACGATGTGCACAAGCCATGAAACGGACAGAGTCAGAGTAGATGTCTTGTTTGAAGCAAGTCCCTGAGAGAAGGATGAGTATAAATTACAAGTCGTGGCACAGGTCATAAAACTTTTCAAAGCGAACCACAAACGACTGCACATTGTGAGCGAAAAGTACTTCACAGGTATATCCCACTGTGACTGCTTGCAGACTGACCTGAGCGGCATCTGCCCTCGGAGGTGACATGCAAGCCCGTATTCGCCGCGACAGGCACTCTGCAGTGGTGACCAAGGTCACTGCTGTCAAGATCGTCTGCATGGTTCAGTGAGTGACGGAGTGAGCAGATAGTTCAGTGACAAGTTGTTGCAACAAGGGCGGATAAGAGGTCCACTCTGAGTGCGTCTGTCTGCCTTAGGCAACAGTTGAGAAGTTTCAGAGGGAAAGGCTTCAATAACACTGATTATAGAACTCAGAAGGAAGTGATACTGGAATTTTAGGATTCTGCCAGTAGATGTAAACTGCATCAGAGCGTAAATTAACTTGTGATAAATGAAACAACTTGTATCTTTTATAGGAGCTCAGTTCGAAGCGTGACCCATCATCGAGGGCAGTTCCTCTAAAGCCAATGAGATTACAGGCCCCGATGAGCAGCGAGGACGCGTCTCGAAACGTCTCAGACAGAGGTGGGATACCCAGCTGACTGTCACCCGCCCTAAGGCCCGACAACAAGGAGTGGTGGTCTGAGCTGCCACTTCATCTCACAGCCATCCGCGGCACTCTTACAGCACAGCGTTGCGACGACGATACTCTATGCCCAGTTTTGTTGCTCTTCACGGCAACCCATCTGGGCTTACATTGCAGCAATGCACTGCCCTTCTGCACACGGCGAGAGTTTCTATAGTTTGTCTTCGTGCTTGCCAAATTCTACCTCGACCAGCAAGGTCGCCGGATCTCTCCCCAGTTGAGAGCGGATGGAGCATCATGGGCTGGGCCCGCAAACCAGCTCGGGATTTTGACGATGTAACCCACCAGTTGCACAGAATTTGGCACAATATCCCCCAGGAGGACATCCAACAACTCTAAGACATGTTTGCATAAGGCCCAGAGGTGAATGAACGTGTTATTCATTTGCTGAACTTGTGAAGCACTTTCTCTTGAATAACCCACGCAATTTTTCTAAAGTTGCAATATTTGTTTGTCTATACATTTACGTCACGTCTACCGATCCCACTCGAATAATGCCTTCGTGGTACATCTTTTTTTCTCTTAGAGTGTAAATGAATCATTAGGATCTAATATTTCGTTTAGTCGTGTATATTTCGTCGTAAAAGATGTTCAAACAGTTCAACGTCAACTGCAATCCATTTTGCAGCTGTTGTAGACAATAGCTATGTGAACCGTGGTACTACTCAGTTCTTTAGAGAATCAAAAATTACAATCTCACCACAATTATTTAAAGGAAATAGGAAGCCTGGGATCACAAGCTTGTGATTGTTTTACAATTTTAATTTGTCTCAAAACAGACTGTACTATAAACTTCAATTCGGATATTTGCCCTCTTACTGATGCAATATACAAATCTTCACTTTAATTGAATTCCATAAACACCAATAAGAATCATATTTGGTGTCCGCAACCAAAAACGTAGATAGTAGGCACGGTGAAATAATCAATCATAAACAATCGTTCTTGTTTAACCGTATCTCAAAAGACTAGTAACACTATGCACTTCCCACCCAAAGTTACATAGCCGCATAATACCACAACTTCATTAAAAACAAAGATCTTAAAGCTTAATAAAACTGAAATGCTCACTTATAGGTCCACAGTGAAACATGGTTATACTAAAAATGCAAAGTGAGCCAACCAAGGTCGCAAAACTGGCACACAGGGAAAATAACAAGTTGCACATTCATTAAAGATACACAAATGATTAACATAAGTTTTAAATAAGAATGGCCAGTAATAACTCAACCAGTAAAATGACTTACAGAAACGCTAATATTAACAAAGTGGCCTCACTTAACGAACGGAGATAATGACTCAGAATGATTCCCAAATTGCACTTAACTTTAGAGAACAGCCTTCAGGCCCACAGCAGTATTCAGAAGCAATAACGCTACGGCCGGCAGGCAGTACGAGCGTTCACTCCCCACGGCTTGTGCACAGGCTAACTAGCAGGCGGTATATATCTATATATAGTCCGACCGCCCTCACAATGAGCGCTCCTGACAAGAATTCATAACCGCACTGACGCCAGGAAACGAGCAGACTTAACAAATGGGCTGCAGTACAAATAGATTGCAAAGAAACCAAGGTCAAATCACAGCCTCACTGTAATATACTCCTGGAAATTGAAATAAGAACACCGTGAATTCATTGTCCCAGGAAGGGGAACCTTTATTGACACATTCCTGGGGTCAGATACATCACATGATCACACTGACAGAACCACAGGCACATAGACACAGGCAACAGAGCATGCACAATGTCGGCACTAGTACTTTCGCAGCAATGCAGGCTGCTATTCTCCCATGGAGACGATCGTAGAGATGCTGGATGTAGTCCTGTGGAACGGCTTGCCATGCCATTTCCACCTGGTGCCTCAGTTGGACCAGCGTTCGTGCTGGACGTGCAGACCGCGTGAGACGACGCTTCATCCAGTCCCAAACATGCTCAATGGGGGACAGATCCGGAGATCTTGCTGGCCAGGGTAGTTGACTTACACCTTCTAGAGCACGTTGGGTGGCACGGGATACATACGGACGTGCATTGTCCTGTTGGAACAGCAAGTTCCCTTGCCGGTCTAGGAATGGTAGAACGATGGGTTCGATGACGGTTTGGATGTACCGTGCACTATTCAGTGTCCCCTCGACGATCACCAGTGGTGTACGGCCAGTGTAGGAGATCGCTCCCCACACCATGATGCCGGGTGTTGGCCCTGTGTGCCTCGGTCGTATGCAGTCCTGATTGTGGCGCTCACCTGCACGGCGCCAAACACGCATACGACCATCATTGGCACCAAGGCAGAAGCGACTCTCATCGATGAAGACGACACGTCTCCATTCGTCCCTTCATTCACGCCTGTCGCGACACCACTGGAGGCGGGCTGCACGATGTTGGGGCGTGAGCGGAAGACGGCCTAACGGTGTGCGGGACCGTAGCCCAGCTTCATGGAGACGGTTGCGAATGGTCCTCGCCGATACCCCAGGAGCAACAGTGTCCCTAATTTGCTGGGAAGTGGCGGTGCGGTCCCCTACGGCACTGCGTAGGATCCTACGGTCTTGGCGTGCATCCGTGCGTCGCTGCGGTCCGGTCCCAGGTCGACGGGCACGTGCACCTTCCGCCGACCACTGGCGACACCATCGATGTACTGTGGAGACCTCACGCCCCACGTGTTGAGCAATTCGGCGGTACGTCCACCCGGCCTCCCGCATGCCCACTATACGCCCTCGCTCAAAGTCCGTCAACTGCACATACGGTTCACGTCCACGCTGTCGCGCCATGCTACCAGTGTTAAAGACTGCGATGGAGCTCCGTATGCCACGGCAAACTGGCTGACACTGACGGCGGCGGTG
The DNA here is from genome assembly GCF_023898315.1 of Schistocerca nitens. Classification (NCBI taxonomy): domain Eukaryota; kingdom Metazoa; phylum Arthropoda; class Insecta; order Orthoptera; family Acrididae; genus Schistocerca; species Schistocerca nitens. The sequence goes on from NC_064620.1 coordinate 303,785,096, forward strand.
CACAAATGCTGCGCAGCTAGCGCCATTCGACGGCCAACACCGCGGTTCCTGGTGTGTCCGCTGTGCCGTGCGTGTGATCATTGCTTGTACAGCCCTCTCGCAGTGTCCGGAGCAAGTATGGTGGGTCTGACACACCGGTGTCAATGTGTTCTTTTTTCCATTTCCAGGAGTGTATATAATAAGCACGCCCCCCAAATTCTTAGGGAGCAATACTCTAACGTTACCCGTCTCCGAGTAAATTAGCAGGAAACTTAGAGATCACTTCCAGTTGCCTTAAGGCACTTTCAACATTAAATATACCAAATCATGTCGTGACAAATGATTAAACCATTAACTCTACGGCTGCCGGGCGCGTACACATTCGCAACCAGTCCCAAAGCGGTCAATATGTCCTAAAACAAGTTCAAATTTGCATGAAAACCACTTAAAACACACACTCCACAGATGATGAGAAACGAAATGAGGAACATCAGCCTCCTTAAAATAGCCACTGTAGAACCAAGTTCTGAACCATCTCCGGCGGTTACCCGTGCCACAATAAGTTCCAACAATCTTCTTAGTTAAACGCAGAATAAAAGTGATACATAACTTCGAGCTTGCAAACTGTTCAGCGTGAGACTACGAACCCACCACAATTTTGCACGTCAAGGCACCCAATGATCGGCACCGTACATCCGGCGCGACAAAAGACAAGGGCGGAGAGCACGGCGAGGCCCATGCACCACGGTTAGGGACGCAGGCTTGTTTTCAACACAAGTTGGCTCGTTGGACGCCGACCGGAGACTCTCTCGTCACACGTTCACCCGGAAAAGCGCCGGGGGGAGCAGTCAAAGATAGCAAGACAGCCCAATATCGATATCAGCGATGCAAGTAGAGCACACTACCGCCAGTCGCCACGTCTCACTATGATTCTGATCTGAGCTCATTCGTATGGTCCTTTACTTGAGTAGAAGCATGTAAAATACAATTGAGGAGTTCCTCCTTTGTATCTGCTCCACGCTTCTAGACTTCGCTCTTAAGCCGACCACACAAACAATCTAATGGAGTAAGATCGGACGACCCTGGTGGCCAAGAAATGACTGAACGGAGACCAACGATCACGATACGTTTCAGTGAGGTAATATTTGTTTCGGCATTGAGAATGCGCAGGAACTCCGCCGTCATGAAAGTACATATGAAGTCGTGTCACCAAAGGGATATCCTGCAAGTGGTCTGGTAACACATTTTGAAGGAAATCAGGACACCGTACTCCATTAAGACGATTATCTAAAACAACATGTACACTTGGAGGGCTCGTTCCCCCCAGTCCATGCGCAAGTGAAATATGAACTGAAATGGTCAATAAAGACAACACTGTGCAGCGTAATGTCGCTCTGCCTGTATTAGCATGCGAGTGCTGGTGGTGAAGGACGTGCGACTGATGCCTGTGATTATCAAATAGCTGTATGGCGGACACGGTTTTGAAGAGAGCATACGTTCAATTGAAGTTTTTAGTTCAGAATCACCAATACTGCACCCCTCAAGGTATATTTTGATTCATTGTAAAGTTACATTTCAGCATAAAAATAGGAATAATAATAATAAATGACATTATAACAAATAATAATAAAGTAATGTTAATATCAATAAAATTAATCAGTAAGTAATAGTTAAGACAAGAAGGAACGTGTTATGTATCACTACTAATACTGGTGCATTTATACAGGGCGAATATTAATAAATCGACAGACTGAAGGGACGGATTCTTGACTGGAAATGGAGGAAAGAAGGTCCTATGAACATGTGCCCAGAAATGGAGGGTGTTCCTGGAACGACGACAAATCGTTCCGGAGTGCAGCAAACAACTGCATCACGCCCACGTCACAACAGATGACGATTATGTAGATTGATGATGCCGAGTCTGGTGAAGGTTGCTTCGTCGGTAAAGAGGAGTGGTGACAGGAATCTCATAACTGTGACAGTCTGCTGCAAAAAGCAGGAACAAAATCCTTCCTGTAGAGAGAAATCCGCTGCAGATAATCCTTGCACTCATTGCTGGTGACAGGGATAGTAGCGGTTGTCATGAAGGATACACATAATCGTACTTTGGCTTTCTCCTTGTCGGCGGGCAACTTACCTGGAGCTTGTACTGGGGTTCGTGTTAATATCCTGTAGAATCTGGTTCTCCAAATCTGGTGTACGCACAGTTCGCCTCCTCCCTGCACGTTCGTCTATCTGAAAGGACACATGATCACACAAACGCGCAAAAAGTGATTGAAATGTTGCGTTATGTGGTTGATGTCCGTGAGGTTCAAAAATCTGAGGTCATCAGTCCCCTAGAACTTAGAACTACTTAAACCTAACTAACTTAGGACATCACACACATCCATGCCCGAGGCAGGATTCGAACCTGCTACCGTAGCAGCATTGCGGTTCCGGACTGAAGCGCCTAGGACCGCTCGGCCACAGTGGCCGGCGTGATTTCCGTGTGGAATGTGATTTGGTATACCCGTGCTGCCACTTGACCGATTTCCATCTGCTTGGGCGTACACAAATACCATCTCTGCTTGTTCTCGACATGAATACAGTACCATTCTGCTGCTTACAGTACGCTGCGTCAATCACACATGCCTGCAACACACAAAGAACACACTGCACGTGGCGAGAGGAACTTTCATTCGTCAGCACCATCTATCTTTGCAACAATGCATTTCCAGACAAATGTTCATAGGACCTTTTTTCGCTGCATTTTCAATCAGGAATCCGTCCCAGAATTTGTCAGTTTTACTAATGTTCACCCTGTATACCGTGATGGAAAAAATCGCAGTACCAAGAAGGAGTTGTGTGACATAAACGAAAGTTTGTAAGCGTGTTTCTACATCTGAAAGATGATGTCTGTCCAGATATCGCACCAGGTGTTGGGCCGTGCGGCGGGCAACATTCAGGTCTCCGCTGTCCACAACGTCTCCAGAGACTTCTTCGGCCTTAAATCTCATTGACTGGAGTGGAACTGTCTTTAGTGATGAGTCCCATTTTGAACTGAACCCAGCTGACCAGCGAATGCGTGTCTGGAGACGCCTCGGACAGCGGTGGGACACTAACCCGATATCCCTCATGACGAAATACGATAACTTTGTCAATCATTACCAAGCTCCATAACTACCTGCATAAGGGCCAGAGGTGGACCAACGCGTTACTCACTTCCTCGATTTGTGAACCTCTTTTCTGGAACTGTTGTCAGCTGTTTATCTGTACGTGTATGTTAGATCTAGCGATTTACATCCTATTCGGATAGTTCCTTCGTAGTGCAGCGTTATTTTTATTTTTTTATAGTGTATTATTTCTCTCCCTCACACCCCGCTTTCGTAGCCAACAGACTGCAGATTTGTTCTGAATGTGTCGCTAATTACCCAGTCACATAAGGTTAAAATTATGGACATACTGCCTCGTTAATTTTTGCACTTTCCAGGTAATGATGTTGCAATATTCAGAGTAGTCCACTCATATTTACGCGGACGCCTCATTACATCTTCTTGTTGGGAAGGTTACTCTAGCAGAGGTCAGATTTTTTATCAGATTTCGCAGTTTTCGCCACGAAAATAGCGACTGTCGTTTCTTCCTATTGGTACAACTATTGTTGTTACGCGCTGTATCGCCAGAAAACGAGTCAGATATTAACGTTTTAAAATATTGTTGGAAACACGGATTGTCGAGAGCAGTCCTGAAAGTAAATCCGCCAACACCACGAGTATCTCATAATCAGGTTATTATATTCTGAGAAAGCAAAATATAATAACTCCAGAATCGAAGCTACCGTATTTGCTTGCATAATTTGAATATCCCCAAAAATTCAAACCCTATGAACAATTTGTCATCAGCTGTATTTTCGTGGTGATCTGCGATTTTCCTAAAAAAAATATGTATCTGCCTAGTCCACTCCTTCGTCTCCGTATTTGCATCCCTATTTTTTCTTTTAATTTCAATTAGAAACCCACAAGACGATAAACATTTCAAAATTGTAGGATCGCAGTCAACAGAAATGTGCAGCACTCCAGCTGAGTGTGAGCCCACTTCAGGGTGTCCACACCATACTAAAATGTTTTACGACTCAAAGGTACAAAAACTTAAGGCAGGTTCCCACGCTCATGTAAGAGTAGGGGAAGGACAGGGAATACTGAACTTGCGTCTTGGTTAATTTCTTGTGGAATCGGCATGTCAGTACTTCGCGCAGACACCTGATGTGGGTTGCTTGTGTGAGTGTGCAGTGTAGATGACAGAACAAACCACTTGTGAGATTTGGTATCATTTTTCGTTGACAAGGGGCAGTACATTTTCTGTATAAAAGGGGAAGGGGAGCGGTATATGGCGACCATTCGAGGCGGTGTAAAGTTGGACGCCGGGTTTAATGTCTCTGTCAGTGGACATTATCAGCACCACCTGGCGCTGCAAATACGACTGTTTAAGGAGGACGTCTCGCATGCAATCCGAGACTGGCACTTCACCTCCTTTTATGCCTAGTCATAAAATTCTCTGTACCAGTCGGACACTAGTCGCAACGTCATTTTCGAGCGAGCACTTTTCCCTTTTTCTATCTTTAACAACAATTCGTCACCCGTTTAGCAACACGTTAGCAACAGCTAATGGATCCTCTTGAACTTTAAAAGTATAACTGTTATTTACTAGATGGTTTAAAATAATAAATTATAATTATGATAAATATGTTCCATGCTCATGCATTATGATGTTCCTGGAGGACGAGAAACTGGTCTACAAAAAGTAACGTGGAATCCGCAAACGGATATCTTGCGAAACACTGGAAGCTCTCTTCGTTCATGTAACCCACCCCACTGGAGTTTTGGATGTACGTTACTGTTTACAATATACCGAGTGTCCCTGCTGAGAGTCGCCAGGCGCATTTCCTCTGATCTTTCAGCAGATAGTTGCTATTTCGTTTTTGTAAAGCGTCGCTGAAGTCAGGCCAGACAAATACTACCCATCTCTCCTTTTATGTGACGCTCACTGTCGCCGGAAAGCGTTTCTTTCCTGTTACAAACAAAATTATTTTTAAAGGGGAAATTTTATGTGACTATATCATATAGCAGTCCCAGATTAGTGTAGTGCAGTGTTCGCTTTATTGATTCGTACTGCCCTCTTCCCCGCGGCTTCGCCCTAAGCTCACATGCAACGTATATATTGCACAAGTCTCTCCCTGCCTCTCTGTGTACTGTGTCCACATCTTCCTGCCCCAAATTCTCTGTCCACTTTATCCTCCAACCTCTGTCTGTCCATATCCTATCCACCCCTCTCTCTTCCACCTCATCCTTCTACATACTCTCTTCGTCCATCTCCGCCGTCCCTCTCTCTCTGTTCATCTCCACCCATCCCTCTCCCTCTGCTCATACCCTCGTCCATCATTCTCTTTCCATCTCCTACTTCCGACTCTTATTTGTCTACTTGCCCAGTACACCTCTACACTTTCCACCTGCCTCCTGCATCTGCTCTTTCTTACTCACTTATCTGTCCATCTTCTCCTCCCATTCTCTCTGCACATCTTCTCCTCCTCTACTCTGCCAATCCTCTACTTACACTTCTCTTCGAATATGTCCACCTCCTCTACCCATCTCTCTATCTCACCCTCCTCCACATAATTCATCTTCTTTTCCCCTCTCTGTCTGCTCTGTCTGTTCATCTTCTCCTGCTTCTCTGTCTCTTCAACACCTCTGCTATCCACCTCAGTCTTCCCTCAGGCAAACTCTTCTACATTTGAAGCACATGAAAATCAGGTTCATAAAGTAGGCCAATACTCTCTCAGTCCGTCTCTTCCTCCACCCTTTGTTCATCTCCTCGACCCACCTCCATCTCCTCCTTGTCCACCTCAATCTTTCCTCTCTCTCTCTCTGTCCATTTCTTCCTCCCCCTTCTCTCTGTCTGTCTCCTCCTCTTTTATTTCTCTGTGCATCTGCTCCTCTTTCTCTGTCCATTTCCGCCTCTCCCCTGTCTCTGTCCATCTCCTCTTCCTCCCTTTCAGTCCATTTATCCTCCCCCTGTCTCTGTCCATTTCCTTCTACCCCCTATCTGTGTCGCTGTGCTCCTTACCCCCCTCTGCCACTCATTCACCTTCTATGCTCTTCTCTGCCACGTTATCAAGTGTACCCCAATAGAAGGTTGCTGGTTCTAGCTGTGACAGTATTTCTTTCCTGGTAGTAAATGGTATGTACACCACGTTTGGTTGAAATCGATCCAGGGGTTTAGCAGGAGCTTTTTACCCATGGTTTTACCTGCATACACCCATTTCACATACATTTAACATATTTCACACATATTTGTACACATCCTTCACCAACATCTCTAGCGAGTTTCCTATTCACGCATCTCAACATTTATGGCGTCATATCTCCTGAACGACGTATTGTGCGATGATGTGATATGGCAGGTACATTCAGCGGCATATGAGGATACTGTCTGCGAAATGTGTTGCGAATAGATTTAGTAGCTGAGAAAGTAATAAATTTGAACATTGTGCATGATGCCCAGTTTTCAAGTACCTCATTGCTTATGGCGTCATATCTCCTGAACCATGAGTCATACAATGATATAATTTTGTAAGTACATTCAGCGGTATGTGTGAATAGTATCTGAGAAACCCGTTAGGAATAGTACTAGCAACAAAGAAGTAATTAATTTAATCGTCTTGCATGATGTGGCAGTCTTTCACGCATCTCATTATTTATAGCGACATATCACCTGAACTGTGTCTCGTAAAATGATATAATTCTGCAGCTACATTTAGTGGTGGATGTGAATACTGTCATTAAAATGTGTTGAAAACACAGTTAGTAATAAAGAAGTAATAAATGAAAGCGTCATGCCTGAAGCGACTGTTTTACGGCATGAACAGCAAAAATGTAGTAACCGATTTGTTTCTCATGTTAACTGATTCATCCGTCAGTTCTAGGTTCATTCCATTTTTTTTTTCTTTCCTCATTTTCTGGGGATTGTCAGCGAGAAAACGTTTTGTAAAGGTGTGAAATTATGTGTAAAGTTCGTTGCAAGTCACTAAGTGCTCTCATCCTCAAGTACTAGATGAACAAAGTCTGGTTATTCGCGCATCTTGGACTGTACTCCTTTTCCACTCCAACCCCCAACCCTTTGATAGATAGAGAGTTCGTTTCCCCGCTGAAGCGTTGTAATAAGTAAAGAAATAAAACTTAGTGTAATTAAACTAAAGACACAAGTCACATAGTTCATGAAGAGATTAAACTTTCTTCATACAGACCAAGAAAAAGTACTAAACACTTATCCCATATAACAATATAACGTACTAAGACGTGACTGGTATGTATGTAACAATTCTTAAAAGTCATGTGGAAGCATAGAAACTGGGAGAAGCTTGTTTTAAAGTTGTAAAGACACATGAAGATTTCGTCTGTAAACAATGATGAGGAACAAGTTGGCTGTTTTGAGAAATTGCCCTGTAAAGTTTCAATAAAATCTCGTAACTTGTATTCCAAGTAGATCCACTGTGATTCTTTTATTCTCATAACCCTGTAAGATGGCAAGAACTATGCCCCTTACATGAAGTCATTAAAGATCACCTAACTCACGCTGAGCGAACAGTAGGGCTGAACAAAAAATGACTGACAAGGCACAATGCATCTTGTAGAGGGTATAGTATGGACGTATTGAAATAATTAATGTCGGGTGATGGTTTTAAAGTAATTCACACGACATGAAAACTTTGTGGAAACACGTCGATTTACTGGAGGCTAGTTTATCCCAGGGAAGTACTCAGAATTGACCGTGGTCGCCGGGGGAGTGGCTAAGGGAAACGACAATGGGTAACTTAGGGCGGCTCAAGCTCTGAGAAAGCGGTAACGGGGCGCGGCCGCCAGCCACCTTAAGATGAGTGATAATGAGTTGGTGGTTGACCCCGACTCCATTCTGGTGTACCGGGAAACAGACGGAGAACTTGTACGCCTGTTGATAAATGTCCGTCGTCCCGTATTCTGTGAAACATGCGAGACAGCCGCGCAAAGCTATGGTGGAGTGGTCAAAATATGCGTGTTCGTGACTATAGCAACTTCACGCTGAATTCACGGTCTGCAGAGTCTGAAGCAAATCAGGTGAAGAGCGACAGAATGAAATACGCCGGCCTCCGATGGGAACGTAGGACCAAGGAATTTGAAGTACTCTCCTGGGAGTCAGAATTCCGGAAAACTTGGTGTTGTGCAAACTCTAACCTTGATGGGTGGCCTGGGAGGAGCTAAATAACAGAAGTTGAGAGGAAGGGAAATTTTGTGGGAATTTGTTCACTTCCCAGAGCAGGCATTGGTCGGCGCTGGGAAGCGACGCATAATTAACGCGACTTGTGCTGCAATTGGCGTAAGTGAGGGGGAACCGAGGTGAAGAGCGGACTGGGAGAAGTCCCCGCAGAGGTCTTCCATTCCCAGCTTGCCTGCGGTGCGGACGTAGCATTCTTTACTCAGCTTGCCTGGGAAAGAGTGAGCATCTCTGCAGTTTACGACCTAGCAAATGGAACGATTGAGCTTGGAGACAGGAAGTTTTGGTTGAGCTATATACTGAGCAAGATAGCTAGGAGTGAATAGACGAGCGCAGCCTTGCAGCACCACGAGGTCGGCCGACGCCTGCACAACGACACTGCTCCGCCACTCTGTATTCGGTGATATTGCGCCCTCTCCGGCCACTGATTAATTTGTTGGATCACGTCGGCAAAGTTTCCACGAGGGTTTCATGGGCCGTGTATTGTAGAATTCTTCTCGCACTTCGCATTACGCTTGGGTCAGTCGATAGGAATTACTTTTGAGTTATCGCGTGTACTTTACTCCATGCAAACGCAATTTATTACCACTGCCTGATAGGAGAGTCTTGTAATGTGATCATTGAAGGTCGGGAGTTAAAATAAATTTGTGCTAATCGACTGAATATGTTTTCAATCAAGTAGTTGAAATCCCAAGTCACTTTCTTAATTAATTTTATGTTTAACATTTGCACCTGGTGTTCAATAGCTGAATATAAGATCAATGTGCACCCCTTTTTAATTAAAAGTGATCAATTCTGAATAAATTAATGTCAACACTGGCACTGCAGTTCAATCAGGAGTCACAGGGCCATATTACTTTTTTGCGTTACCCGATAATGCGGCAGTTTTGCACTCTCTGTTGATCTGTTAGTCAATTAGTTGGGGTGAACACACGTCAAAACCAGCTAAGTGACTGGTGGGGTGTTGCAACCCATTGTTTTCAAATATTTCTAGAGTAACGACATATTTTTACAGTCATTAATTATATCAAAAATCTTATTCTTAAAAATATGTCTGTTGACACCTTACATTGGTTAGTTGAAAAACTGAGTGTCCTTAACACGGGTTGAATTACCACTGTTGACTTGATGGACGAGTTAACGAAGCAATTCTTTGAAAGTTCAGAAAAATACGAATTTAAAAAGTCCGATTTGTTTCCGTTTATGATACTAAGATCGATATTACCATTTTTTTGAAATAATAAAGCATACAATATCAAAAATTAATCTATGATTTAGCACAAAATAAAATAAATTTTATTGCCATGTTATTACAGTACGTAATCAACGCTGAGGATGACACTTAACATTTCTGCCATCACTCTGTCACGTAAATTCGCATAAACAAAGGTAAGGAAGGCGACATTGTTTACTTACTTAAATAAATATTCACATTTACTTAATTTGCAACAACTTCTTAACTATATTTGCGTTTAGGAACATGTTAAGGATGTTAGCTGAGTCCTAATTATCCACATCATCGTTGGATTTGTACAAATCATCCCTGAAAAGAATTTTCCTCTCATTTACATTGCATGCGTTACTACTACTGGCAACCATGTTTTTGTCACTTAACACTGTTTACATGCACGTATCTTGACAAAGTTGCCCTTAATGAGAATCTGCTCAGCCATGGAGCAATCAGCTAATACGAATAAAACACATCATGTACCATGTTTCACATGCAATAACTGTGTTTCTAATCGACTGTCTCTTGCCACAGTTTACAGGCGTATTCTTCATATGTTAAGCGATCTAGACCGTTTTATTCTCAAAATATTCATAATTATCACGAACTCATTCAGGAAATTTATTTCCTTTATTCGTAAGGTATATGAAGTTCTGCAAGAACATGGATAGGAAGGCAACCAGAGATCTTGTTTATAGGAACAATCCCAATATTTGCTCTAATCTGTTCAAAGAAACCGCAGAGAACGTAAATTTATATGGCCTGAGGTGAATTTGAACCCCACACTTACCGAATGCTAGCTAATTGATTGAGTTAACTAGCAAAGTAGGAGGGTGAGGAAGTAATACGACTTTATGTTAATACATTTGGTATAATTTATAGTTATTTCGAAGGTATTTCCTTCGAGAGTTAAGCACTTGAACCAAAAATGGTCCTCTTTTTTCTTTATATCAATTTCAGGAAAATTTCTATGGCGAGATCATTTCCACATTCGATAAAAAGTTCTGCTTTGATCTCGCTTTATGCAAAAGCCACCAATCGAGAAGGGCTCAGGTTTCTTTTCGTGCAAATTTTTTGGGAAGAATGCACTGTACTCAGCCAACTCAAATGCTTGCCATATCACGTCCATGGCACACATTAATTTTCAAATATCCCATTACCTTATCTTTTCTTCTGTGGTTGCCTGTGTGACAGCTTAAACTCCCCGACTGGAACGCGCTGGTTTTAGCACTGTCTACTTCATAGAAACTCGTTAATTAATAAATAAACAATACCAATTTATTGTATAGAGTTTACACAATCTATCAAACGGAATGTTAAGTAACAGTGGTAAAGTCGTTTTTTCTTTGTTCCATTCTTCTTCATCGTCTTTGCCACATCGCTTTCATTCAGTAACTACACGCCTTATCAGAGTTATGAAACTGCCTTAAACTATCATAAGTAAGGGTAGATTACAATAGTTTTCCTAGTAGCGTTGTTCAGTTAGGTGTGTTGCATAACTGTCAGGCTTTACCTCATTTCGATTTCTTTGTCTGCGTATGCCATCAAAGTCTTACTAGATTCCCCTTCAAACTGGAAGCGGTGAACCGTCTAGAAACTGAGTGAGGATACAAAAAGGGCCACGTAACCTAGGGGCCTTTCTTTTGTTCTACGCTGTTATCCCTCTCCCTGTTCAAAAATGGTTAAAATGGCTCTAAGCACTATAGGACTTATCTTCTGAGGTCATCAGTCCCCTATAACTTAGAACTATTTAAACCTAACTAACCTAAGGACATCACACACATCCATGTCCGAGGCAGGATTCGAACCTGCGACCGTAGCGGTCCCGCGGTTCCAGATTGTAGCGCCTAGAACCGCTCGGCCACTTCGGCCGGCCCTCTGCCTGTTACATAAAATAAACAATATCTATAGCAAAATTGAAAGTGTCAATACTTAAACCAGGTTTTATTCGAAAAATGTTGATTTTTAGCGTGGAACGGATTTGTAGTAAAAAAAATCAAGACAGATTTATCATATAAAACACAATTTCCTCACAAAAAGGTAAAATTTTAAAAAAATTTAAAAAAAACATATCAAACATCGCTACACTACTTCGTCGAGCTTATATAAAACATGTTTCTTTTATTCATAAACAGCTTTCGCACTTACCAGTAACAGCAGGAAACTCTTGCCTTTGATAATGGTGAAGGATGTTCTGTTGCATACAAAATAACAACAAAAATTACATAGATGTTTTATGTTTGTGCGTGTAAACTCCATTTTCTTCAAAAGTATAGCAGTTAGGTTCATTTCAGAGTATGCTGATGCATTAGCTCCATACTTAACATTCACATGCAAGCCGTTCACTCGAAGAAAGATCTGTACCCAAAGACTGGACAGTTGCACATCAAGAAATGTAGTAGGAGTAATCCACTAAATTACAGACCCATATAATTAACGTCGATATGCATCAGGATTTTGGAACATATATTGTGTTTGAACATTATGAATTATCTCGAAGAAAACGGTCTACTGGGACACAGTCAACACGGATTTAGAAAACATCGTTCTTGTGAAACACAACTAGCTCTTTACCCTCACGAAGTGTTGACTGCTATTAACAAGGGCTTTCAAATTGATTCCGTATTTCTGGATTTCCGGAAGGGTTTTGACGTTGTATCACACAAGCGGCTTGTAGTGAAATTGCGTGCTTATGTAATATCGCCTCAGTTATGTGCATTCCCGATTTCCTGTCAGAGAGATCACAGTTCGTAGTAATTGACGGAAAGTTATCGAGTAAGACAGAAGTGATTTCTGACGTTCCACAAGGTAGTGTTATAGGACCTTTGCTGTTCCTTATCTACATGAACGATTTGGGAGACAATCTGAGCAGCCGTCTTAGGTTGTTTGCAGATGACGCTGTCGTTTATCGACTGGTAAAGTCATCAGAAGATCAAAACAAATTGCAAAACGATTTAGAAAAGATATCTGTATGGTGCGAAAATTGGCAATTGACCCTAAATAACGAGAAGTGTGAGGTCATCCACGTGAGCGCTAAAAGGAATCCGTTAAACTTCGGTTATACGATAAAACATTCAAATCTAAAGGCCATAAATTCATCTAAACACCTAGGAATTACAACTACGAACAATTTAAATTGGAAGGACCACATAGAAAATGTTGTGGGGAAGGCTAACCAAAGAATGAGTTTTATTGGCAGGAGACTTAGAAAATGTAACCGATCTACTAACAAGGGAACCTCCCCATCGCACCCCCTTCAGATTTAGTTATAAGTTAGCACAGTGGATAGACCTTGAAAAACTGAACACAGATCAATCGAGAAAACAGGAAGAAGTTGTGTGGAACTATGAAAAAATAAGCAAAATATAAAAACTGAGTAGTCCATGCGCAAGATACGCAACATTAAGGTTAATTTGAGCTGAGGAGCGCCGTGGTCCCGTGGTTAGCGTGAGCAGCAGATGAACGAGAAGTCCGTGGTTCAAGTCTTCCCTCGAATAAAAAGTTTAATTTTTCATTTTCAGACAATTATTATCTGTCCGTCCGTCCGTCCGATGCGAGGTAACTGCGCCGTAGTATGGGGACGCTACACCTAAACAAACATCGAAACACACGACGTCAGTCGACTACAACGCACGGAAGAGAGAGTATTCCTGCTAACGAGGCTCCCTGGCTGGCAGTTGACTGTTCGCTACTTTGGACGAGAGTGCATTAAATACGTGAGATGTATTCCATGGGCAATATGAATCCAGCAAATATAGCTCGCGACTTCAATAACAAGGTCAATGAAAATTTTCCTGTGGAGGAATCGGTTGACCTATGACCTTGCGATCAAATGTTTTCGGTTCCCATTGTAGAGGCACGTCCTTTCGTGTACTAATCGTACGGTTTTGCGGTGCGGTCGTAGAACACAGACACTAAACCTATTACAGTGAACAGAGACGTCAATGAACGAACGGACAGATCATAACTTTGCAAAAATAAAGAAAGTAAACTTCTCACTCTACAGAAGACTTGAACCATGGACCTCTCGTTCCGCAGCTGCTCACGCTAACCACGGGACCACGGCGTTCGTCACCTCACAATGCCCTTGATGTTGCCTACCTTACGCATGGACTACTCAGTTTGTATATTTTCCTTATTTTTTCATAGTTCCACACAACTTCTTCCTCTTTTCTCGATTGATCTGTGTTCAGTTTTTCAAGGCCTATCCACTGTGCCAACTTCTAACTAAATCTGAGGGGGGTGCGATGGGGAGGTTCCCTTGTAAGGAGACTGCCTACACTACGCTTGTCCGTCCTCTTTTAGAATACTGCTGAGAGGTGTGGGATCTTTGCCAGATAGGATTAACGGAGTACATGGAAAAAGTTCAGAGAAGGGCGGCACATGTTGTACTATCGGGAAATGGGGAGGGAGTGTCACTGAAATGTACAGGATTTGGAATGGACATAATTAAAACAAAGGCGTGTTTCGTTGTGGAGGAATGTTCTCACGAAATTTCAATCACCAACTTTTTCCTTCGAATGCGAGAATATTTTGTTGACGCCGACCTACATAGGGAGAAACGATCACCATTATCAAATAAGAGAAGTCAGAGCTCGTACGCATGCACTTAAATGTGATTTGCAGAGTCTCCATGTAGATGTAGAAAAGTAACTGCTTTGGTTACATAAAAGTTCAGAAGTTACGCGATCAACTAATTTTTATTACTTGTAAAATGCAATTTATGTTTTCTAAGGATGCAAAATACACAATGAAGTAACATTGAACAATGTGCGTTTCTATTTATGGGCAAAACAAACCATCAAACCAGAATCTGGAAAACCTGCATTTTGAGTGCATTCACAAATTTTCAGGCATTTCTAGCGACATTAACAAAGCTATTAAACTATAATTGTGCAGCAGACGAAGAGTGCTGGAGACAAATGACGAGTAAAGGGTAGAGCATCTGGTCCACAATGTACTGTACGAACGAGGGAAGGAGGTCGTAGAAGAACTGGAGCCAGAGAGCTAGAAAAATGGATATGAGGCGCTTAGTGAATATCTGCTACACATCTGTCCAATAGGCATCATGAAATATCTCAGTAGCCACCTTATTCGACTTACTGCCAACACGAAGAGCTTGCGGTCACGACGTATGCGTGACGAGGTATTGCGTTACTGACAGCAGAGCACCGGCCCTCGTTCCAGTCGGTGAGGTGAACGGCAGCTGCTGCACTCTAGCGGCAAGCCACCTGTTGGAGCGAAAGTGGCTTACGTCGCTTCAGTGTCCCGCAACACGCACCAGATGTCTACACGGGCCCACGCGTTTCTGCGGCAATCGCGGCGCCGTAATGAGCCATGGAACAGGTACGTCAGCATCCACACCACACTGTGTTTCAGCCACGAGCGACAGGATGACTGGGAGGCACAACTGACACAACCGCCATTTGATGCGATTTATTTAAGACTGTACTTCCAGAACAGATCGCATATTTGCTACCGCTTTTTTTTCTGTACTTCCTACTGTGCCATATTTCACACCTGTTGATTTACGATCCTGTAATCAACGAGAGAAAACGAGGTTGCATATTGGTTAAGACTCTGGATTCGCACGCTGGAGAACGGCGTTTCATGTCCCTGTACGCTCATCCAGATTTAGGTTTCCTTAAATTACTGAAGGTAAATTGCAGAAACGTTACGTTGAAAAGGATACGCCCATTTTCATTCCTCATCCCTATTTAACACACCCTTTTTCTCTAGCTGTAATGACGTTATCACCGACGTAAAATTGAACGCTAATCATCTTCCTGCCTTCATAAATCTCAAACGCTAAAAATGCTAGTTTTGTTTCTATGTCAGGAAGGCTATATCTTTAAATATTTCTCCCAGTGGAACACATTATAGAAATATTCTTAATCGAGAAACAGAGCCTCCGTCTAAAAGACGTTTCTGTTCATTTACTCTCCCAGAGCTCTCTCAGATAAGTTATGCTGTCTTGTTTTGCGCTTCTGCTTTTCGTTACTTTCTGTTTGTTATGACTAACTAAAATCCTTTGTTAATCGGTCTCTCTATTTAAAAAGAATTTCCCTAAATATCACTTATTTCAACCAGTGTTGCTGTGAATTGTATTAGCGACACCCGTTAATCTACATAATTTTGATAGTTAGGTAAAGAGATTAGTTAAACCAATAACGAAAAGAATAATACGTCATATTGCATCACGCTGTTCGCAACAATACCTAAAGAAAAACACTTGCTGATATACTCTTTCAAAAGTGATCAAAAGTATTCGCGAAATTGACCACTGTATGTCACGAGATGCGAACGCGCCAGACAGGGAGTACTGAGCTCTCAGTAGAGAATTAGTGACAATAGAATTGGTCGGGCAGGAGAGCTGAGTGACTTTGAGCATGGGCTAGTTATAGGATGTCACTAATTAACAAATGTATCATGGACTCTACAACCCTTCTGAAGATACCCAAGTCGACTGCTGGTGATGTAACTGTGAAGTGGAAACGCGAAGCACCACAACTTAACCGAGACCAGGCAGACCTTATCTTATTGACGGACAAGGATCGTCGAGCATTGCGGAGGGTCGTTGTAAAAAACCGCATCATATCAGCGGAAGGGATCAGTCGTGAGTTCCAAAGCACTACCAGCAGTCCACTCGTACAGTGACTGTGCGTAAGGAGTCCAACAGAATGAGGTACAATGTCGAGCAGCTCTTCATAAGCCGCACATTTCAGTGCTCAGTTCTAACAACGCTTGAATTGGTGTGGACAGCGACGTCACTGCAACGTGGATAAATGGGAACGGGAGATATGGAGGGAGGAGACACGCTGTCCTTCGTGGCAATCCGATGGAGGTGTTTAGGTTTGACTTATGAGTGGAGAACCTTACCTGTCATAATGTGTCGTGCTAACAATGAATTACTGAGGAGGTAGTGTTCGTGTGTTTGTTGGGGGGGGGGGTGTTTTTCGTGATCAAGATGTGATCCCCCTGTTGCGCTTAAGAAAACGCTAAATACAGACATGAACACATTTTCCATCATTGTGTACTGCTGCGTACAGTGGAAGAACCATTCGGAGACGATGATTGTACCCCTCAGGCAGCAACTTCCTCCGGCTGGGAACCAATGTTACATACACTCAATATCAGTTACGAATGGCTGAGATAGCACTAACTCTGTCCCTTTGTTGTTCGACTAGAGAGAGAGAGTAAGATTCCAAGCAGAATTTAGGCATAAACCTCTGTCACATAGTAATTTAATCTCAACTGATTCCTTGATAACACTATCGCAATCAATAGCTAGACCCGCCAAGACAGTCAGAAAAATCCAACTTGGAACGATATTTCCTTCCGCTGTGCGACCGAAGATTTGAATTGGGACGGCCACAACAATACACACGCGCAGTGTAGATACTACTCACGCAAACCAGGTTGACCCTCGGCGCGTTGTCTGATGCAGCGCACCCATCAGCCACGGCGTCGAGTGTAATCTTTATTTTCGCAAATACTACAGCGTGCAGTGCTTTCCCGATTGATCTGGTTATTTTCATTTTGTTTTTACAACAGTAAATATATACACCTCCAGCATTGGTAGAGCCATGAGCCTCCAGAAAAAAACGTAAAATCAGTGATCGATTTCGTGTGTTTAACGAAGAATGCACAGAGACACACTTCTTTGTTGTTACAGGAAATAAAGCAGCGTGTTTCTTGTATCATGAAACGATTGCCATGTTTAAGGCGTACAATCTGAAGCGACATTATGAAACAACGCAAAATAAAAGCTGTGCAGTGCGTGAAAAGGATGAAGCAACAAACATTGTTTACAAAGCAATTAACACCTCAAAATAGCGCTACAGAAGCAAGTTTCAGGGTAGCCTACACTCTCGCTAAACGCAACAAGTCATATTGGGATGAGTTTATTAAGCAGGGTTCGGTAGAATGTGCAAGCATATTGTGTCCTGATGTCAGAACCAAATTTGAAAACATTTCATTCTCACAAAGGATTATGGTGCGACGTATTGACTTTGTTTTGACGAAGTCACAGACAGCTGAAGACTATGAGCGAAAATTTTGTTTGGTTTTCCTTGGCAGCGGATGATAGCACAAATAACGAAGATACCCCACAATTACTCATCTTTATCCGTGGAATTAATTAAAGTTTTGTCATGACAGAGGATTTACTTGGCCTAAAATGAATTTAAAGATAGAACCACTAGTCAGGATTTTCTTGACTGTGCTGTGAATTGTGTGGAGAAAAGTGGCTCGTCCTGGAACAAAATTGTTAGTATTACAGTAGATGAGGCCAGTGCTTTCAGTTGGAAAAATGTAGGTAAATGTACAAGTTACAAGCTCAAGGCACAGTGTTTTCTTCTCTCTTCATAGCACTTTACATCGAGAGAGCCTTTGTAAAGCTGCATCGGGCTTAAAAACAAGTAGTAGATTCAGTTGTTGGTGTTGTGAACACAATCAGAGCAAGAACACTCCACCATCGACAGTCGAAATCTCTTCTTGAGGTGAAATCTCTTCTTGAGAATGTGGGGACAGTTTGAAGATGTAATTTACCACAACAGTGTGTGGTAGTTGAGCCTGGGCAAATTGTTAAAAACAGTCTGGACATTGTACAATGAAATCCCCTTACTTACGAACACGAAGGAGGTATCTCATGATTTTGTTACAAAAATAGGATGTGAACAGTACAGATATGACATTATGTTTGTAGCTCGTATATCTGTTATTTCCATTTATTAAGAAAACAGAAAGGGCCTGAAAGTGTTTCTTCTAACGTTAGGGATCATCTACAGAGTTTGGAGGAGGAATTCACAGGACCATTTCTGGACTTTAAGAAAAGTGAGCTTCAATTCAGTTTTCTATCTTACCCCATCACTGCTCATATTGACACAGCAATGGAGGAGCTGCAGCTTGAAATTACTTACTATGCAGTTAGATCACACTGCAAAATATATTTTTAATGCTCTGACATTATCTGACTTTTACAAATATTTCTCAGCTGAAAAATTTCCACGTATGACGAAATTTACTGGGAAAATGTTCTCCGTGTTAGGGTCTACATATATTCATGAGCAAAGTTATTCTTGCTTGAAAACCGATAAGAGTCTGTATCGATGCTCTTTGCCAGATATTAACTTGCAGGCTGTGATTAAAATCTCAACAAGTAGTCTCACTCCTGATTTCAAAAAATTGTACAAAAGTGTGACAGGATGCATTTGTCTCATTAAAGTGGTTAGAAATTAAATGTGGCTTGCAGATGTAGATTATATGAGATTACGAAATTAAATAAATTGAATGAAACTACTACTATTTTATTTATGTTTGTTGATTATTATATGCAATCAATGAGTGCAATCATTTTTAAAAGTGTGGCCCTCTGCTAATCTCCACTTCCACCTCTGAGCCCAAAAAATTGCCCACCCCTGCCACTGGATGATCGGTCCCAAAGGCAATGTTCTGCAACGACACAGTTACTTGGCTGTTGCAAGTGTGTGTGACATGCTCAAGATACCGATCCTCCTCAAGACATCAGTCCTACACAGTTCTGATGGTTTGACTATTGTATGACATGCTGCAACTGCAAGGAACATAGATTGGTCAGATCAATGGACTGTGGGGGATCTACATACTGAACACAAGTGTCATACACGCTTACGGCAGCCGAGCAGATTTGCTATTGCAAACATGGAGATTCTGGCAGGCACCTCCAGCTTTTTGGATAGTGTTATAAAGGATGCAGTTCAGATTAAATCAGGAAGTGACTTTACTAACTGAGATGGAGGTAGTTGCTTAAATTCTGCTCGGAACCCTGCTCTCTCTATGGTCAAACAACACAGGGACAGACATAATTCTGCCTCACCCATTGGTACTTAATATTCGTCATCGACAACATATGGGCCGTGCGGTTAAAGGCGCTGCAGTCTGGAACCGCAAGACCGCTACGGTCGCAGGTTCGAATCCTGCCTCGGGCATGGATGTTTGTGATGTCCGTAGGTTAGTTAGGTTTAACTAGTTCTAAGTTCTAGGGGACTAATGACCTCAGAAGTTGAGTCCCATAGTGCTCAGAGCCATTTGAACCATTTGACAACATATGACGTTATTTTTGTTTGTTTCTTGATCATAGTGTTTACCGAGTGTGTGTGTGTGTGTGTGTATGCGTGTGTGTGTGGTCTTTTCCCCCCCTTGCCTAGTGCTATCTCATTCCATTGTGCCTTGTAAATGACAGGGTGTGGACCTATCGCAATATCGCCGATTGTCAAAGACGGCATCCGCTGCATTCCGGTAAGGTGCTCGAACATTTTATATACCGGAAAAAATTCTACTTCAGCAATATTACTGGGCTGAAGATAAAATTCTTAAGTTGCTATCGAGCATCGATATAAGCCACGTGAAGACATATTATGAGCAGTGTTTCGAGACAATTCCATTGTGTACTTCAACTGGTCCTGCGAGGAAGACAATCACTACTGTTCTAGCTTAATTTGGTAAGTTTGTAAATATTCCACGTAAGTCGTTTCTTTTTTTGCCGTATTTCGCATGCGAGTTTTACCGGTAAAACTCGTGCATTTACGTACAGGAAATTGCCCAACACTAAGTCCATCGAATTTGGTTAAACAAGTCACTGCGCAACGAAAGTCTCAAAACGGTTGCACAATAATACGTCACGACGAATAATTGCATCATAACGCACACGCACTTTGTTTCTTTTGTGTCTGGACAGCGCGTGTGAGTCCTTGGTGTCCCAGAAACTTGCTATCGATAAGTGGATTATTTGGAAAGTTGAAAGTCTGTTTCTGTTAACTCACCTAAGCTCCCCCGTCTTTTACACAAAACTACGATGTAGGTTGGAACGTTGAAGGGACATGAAACCAACATGAAAAGGAATTGGGAAACACAGGAAACAGGTCAGAGAAAACTAAAAACTACTCCATCCGAATAGGCCTTGGAAGTCCCAACGGTACCGACTGGCCGCCGTGTCATCCCCTAAGCCCAAGGGCGTCACTGGATGTGGATACGGAGGGGCATGTGGCCAGCACACCGGTCTCCCGGCCGTTGTCAGTTTTCGTGACCGGAGCCGCTACTTCTCAGTCAAGTACCTCCTCAGTTTGCCTCACAAGGACTGAGTGCACCCCGCTTGCCGACAGCGCTCGGCAGAAAGGATGGTCACCCATCCAAGTGCTAGCCCAGCCCGACAGCAATTAACATCGGTAATCTGACGAGAACCGGTGTTACCACTGCAGCAAGGCCGTTGGCAAGAGAAAGAAATTTTAAATGTTGCCACTAGCGTTTTTGGAGGAGAGAAATATTACATGATAGAGTATCGATGTTGTTGTTGTTGTGGTCTTCAGTCCTGAGACTGGTTTGATGCAGCTCACCATGCTACTCTATCCTGTGCAAGCTTCTTCATCTCCCAGTACCTACTGCAGCCTACATCCTTCTGAATCTGCTTAGTGTGTTCATCTCTTGGTCTCCCTCTACGATTTTTACCCTCCACGCTACCCTCCAATACTAAATTGGTGATCCCTCGATGTCTCAGAACATGTCCTACCAACCGATCCCTTCTTCTAGTCAAGTTGTGCCACAAACTTCTCTTCTCCCCAATCCTATCCAATACCTCCACATTAGTTACGTGATCTACCCACCTAATCTTCAGCATTCTTCTGTAGCACCACATTTCGAAAGCTTCTATTCTCTTCTTGTTCACACTAGTTATCGTCCATGTTTCACTTCCATACATGGCTACACTCCATACAAATACTTTCAGAAACGACTTCCTGGCACTTAAATCTATACTCGATGTTAACAAATTTCCCTTCTTCAGAAACGATTTCCTTTCCATTGCCAGTCTACATTTTATATCCTCTCTACTTCGACCATCATCAGTTATTTTGCTCCCCAAATAGCAAAACTCCTTTACTACTTCAAGTGTCTCATTTCCTAATCTAATTCCCTCAGCGTCACCCGACTTAATTCGACTACATTACATTATCCTCGTTTTGATTTTGTTGATGTTCATCTTATACCCTCCTTTCAAGACACTGTCCATTCCGTTCAGCTGCTCTTCCAAGTTCTTTGCTGTCTCTGACAGGATTACAATGTCATCGGCGAACCTCAAAGTTTTTATTTCATCTCCATGGATTTTAATTCCTACTCCAAATTTTTCTTTTGTTTCCTTTACTGCTTGCTCAATATACAGACTGAATAACATCGGGGATAGGCTACAACCCTGTCTCACTCCCTTCCCAACCACTGCTTCCCTTTCATACCCCTCGACTCTTATAACTGCCATCTGCTTTCTGTACAAATTGTAAATAGCCTTTCGCTCCCTGTATTTTACTCCTGCCACCTTCAGAATTTGAAAGAGAGTATTCCAATCAACATTGTCAAAATCTTTCTCTAGTCCACAAATGCTAGAAACGTAGGTTTGCCTTTCCTTAATCTTTCTTCTAAGATAAGTCGTAGGGTCAATATTGCCTCACGTGTTCCAACATTTCTCCGGAAAACAAACTGATCTTCCCCGAGGTCGGCTTCTATCAGTTTTTCCATTCGTCTGTAAAAAATTCGCGTTACTACTTTGCATCCGTGACTTATTAAACTGATAGTCCGGTAATTTTCACATCGGTCAACATCTTCTTTCTTTGGAATTGGAATTATTATATTATTCTTGAAGTCTGAGGGAATTTCGCCTGTCTCATACATCTTGCTCACCAGATTTTGTCAGGACTGGCTCTCCCAAGGCTGTCAGTAGTTTTAATGGAATGTTGTCTACTCCTGGGGCCTTGTTTCGACTCAGGTCTTTCAATGCTCTGTCAAACTCTTCACGCAGTATCATATCTCCCATTTCATCTACATCTACATCCTCTTCCACTTCCATAATATTGTCCTCAAGTACATCGCCCTTGTATAGACCCTCTATATACTCCTTCCACGTTTCTGCTTTCCCTTCTTTGCTTAGAACTGTGTTTCCATCTGAGCTCTTGATATTCATACAAGAGGCAGTATCTATCTTACCCCTAGTGAGATAAGCCTCTACATCCTTACATTTATCCTCTAGCCATCCCTGCTTAGCCATTTTGCACTTCCTGTCGATCTCATTTTTGAAGCGTTTGTATTCCTTTTTGCATGCTTCATTTACTGAGTTTTTATATTTTCGCCTTACATCAATTAAATTCAATATTTCTTCTGTTGCCCAAGGATTTCTACTAGCCCTCGTCTTTTTACCTATTTGATCCTCTGCTGCCTTCACTATCTCATCCCTCAAAGGTACCCATTCTTCTTCTACTGTATTTCCTTCCCCCATTCCCGTCAATTGTTCCCTTATGCACTCCCTGAAACCCTGTACAACGTCTGGTTCTTTCAGTTGATATACACTATCTAATCAAAAGAAAGTGTCCGTACATTAGTGAACATTAGTATGCCGTGTCAGCTTTTCCCTTTCATGATGGCTTGACCTCTGCTGGGGAGATAACGTCTGCAGAGGAATGGCAACCCATTCCTCCTCAAGAGCAGAACCCGGAGAAGGTAGTGATGTTGGAAGCTGGAATCCGAAGCAAAGTCTATGGTCCATTTCATCTCAAAAAATGTTTACTGGATTCAGGTAGGGACTCTGGGCAGGCTGGTCCATTTCAGGAATGTTATTGTCCACAAGTTAATGCCTCAAAGATGCCGTTTTGTGACAGGGTCCATTGAAATGAAATGTCATGTGGTGCGGACCTACTGACGGGTAGACATGATCGCCTGGTGCAAATCTTTTGAGGTGACGCCACTTCGGCGACTTGCGTGTCGATGAGGATGAAATGATGATGATGAAGACGGCATAAAGACCCAGTTCATGAGCGGATAAAATCTCCAACCCAGCCGGGAATCGTACCCGGGGTCCCCGGCATGACAAGCTGGAGCACTGTCCACTCAGCTACGATGCCGGACACCATTGTCATACTGATACAATCACCGTCTTCGAACTACTCCTTTGCTGCACGCAGCAGTACATAGTGCTGTAAGATGAGTCCGTATTCTTCCGCACTTGGAGTTTTCTTAATCAACACAAGCAATAAGGGAAACTCCTCCAAGACCTTAACACCACCTGCTCTGTATTTGACTGTTGGCACTACACTTGCTGGCAGATAACGTTCTTCAGGCATTCACCAAACCCATATCCTTTCATCGGATTCCCACAGTAGGAATCACCAATTCAAGTCGGCCTGTTCCAGTCGTCCACTGCCCAGTGGCGTCACTCTAAACACCACCTCAAGGTTCGCTTAGCATTGGCTACAGAAATTTGTGGCTCATAAGAAGCTCCTCGACCATAGTACCCTATTATTTTTAACTCCTTGCACACAAGCATTGCAGTAGCTGGACTGCAAGTAGCAGTTTGGTAGCCACGAATAATTCATGCTACTAATTTCATGTGACTCCTTGCAACCACCCTCCGCAAATGTTCGACGGTCCTTCTACGTAAGTACACGAGGTCTACCTGGTCTTAATTTAGTCCTGGTGGTTCCTTTGCGCTTCCACTTCACCATATCAGCAACTGTCGACTTGAGCAGCTTTAGAAGGACTGGATCGTCCTTGCGGATTTGTCACTCGGCTGACTTCCAACGACTAGTCTATGGTCTCTCAACTCTCCTGAGAGAGCTTTTCTGCTGTTACTGCTTTTCTACCGACAGTACTCCCCATCTTCTTTTACACCGGTGGGCCTGTGACATCTACTGGTCAATTCTCTATTGCATAAGGATGTTCAGATACTTCTTACTAGGTGGTGTTTACACAGATGCGCCGAAACATGACAACTGAACACTGCGGGACTATTTGCCTCCCGGTGGCGTTGAGGATATGTAACATGATAAAGAAAGTATGAAATGAAGCAGAGACGAATGGGAAATCATTCTAGCGACGATACTGACTCCAGATGAGGAATTCCACTGACACAACCGACTTTGACAAAGGACGAATTGCTATGACACTGCACGTGCGTTTTCGCAAATCGTAATCAGCGAAAGTGGCTCATTTTCGCGGGCTACTGTCGTGAGAAGTAATGGAATGTAGGTGAAGGAGGGTGGAACCACGAATAGACGACAAGGTACTTGACATGCACACCTCACTCAAAGCAAGTCCTGGAAAATTCCTTGTGTTCCATGGACGAATTTCTGTAGAGAAACAGCTAGTCTGTTTCAAAAAATTAAAAAGGCATTGATTCTTAAGTATAGTTACACGTGTAAGGTTAAGGGGAGATTTACCTTCGTAGGGGGCAAGATATAAAAAAAACTTTTTTGGTCATAAACGTTCCTTGGAGAGTATTTTACTAGAGAGGAACTTACCATCATAGAATAGTGAAACTGACACAGCTTACAGAAACTGGGCTGAACATCAATGATGATTTTTAAAAGAAAGTTCTGTTTAATATCGTAGAAATTATGACTTAATAAAGCTTAAATATGTGGAAGAAATTTTAAAACTTGCAAAAAAATTCTCTAAAAAATAAATTATGCGATCGACTTATCTACAAAAGCAGTCAATGGAGAGAGACTTCCTCCACCGGCCACTAAAAATTTTATAGCACTATCATGAACCGTTCACGCGGTAAATGTACCTAAAATTGACAAACTTAACACTGTAAGTATACAGGGTGGCCCATTGGTCGTGACCAGGCCAAATATCTCACGAAATAAGCGTCGAACGAAAAAAGTACAAAGATCGAAACTTGTCTAACTTGAAGGGAGAAACCAGATGGCGCTATGGTTGGCCCACTAGATGGCGCTACCATAGGTCAAACGGATATCAACTGCGTTTTTAAAAATAGGAACCCCTATTTTTTATTACATATTCGTGTAGTACGTAAAGAAATATGAATGTTATAGTTGGACCACTTTTTTCTCTTTGTGATAGATGGCGCTATAATAGTCACAAATATATGGCTCACAATATTAGAAGAACAGTTGGAAACAGGTAGGTTTTTAAAATTAAAATACAGAACGTAGGTACGTTTGAACATTTTATTTCGGTTGTTCCAATGTGATATATGTATCTTTGTGAACTTATCATTTCTGAGAACGCATGCTGTTACAGCGTGATTACCTGTTAATACCACATTAATGCAATAAATGATCAAAATGATGTCAGTCAACCTCAATGCATTTGGCAATACGTGTAACGACATTCCTCTCAACATCAAGCAGTTCGCCTTCCGTAATGTTCGCACATGCATTGACAATGCGCTGACGCATGTTGTCAGGCGTTGTCGGTGGATCACGATAGCAAATATCCTTCAACTTCCCCCACAGAAAGAAGTCCGGGGACTTCAGATCCGGTGAATGTGCGGGCCATGGTATGGTGCTTCGACGACCAATCCACCTGTCATGAAATATGCTATTCAATACCGCTTCAACCGCACGCGAGCTATGTGCCAGACATCCATCATGTTGGAAGTACATCGCCATTCTGTCATGTAGTGAAACACCTTGTAGTAACATCGCTAGAACATTACGTAGGAAATCAGCATACATTGCACCATTTGGATTGCCATCGATAAAATGGGGGCCAATTATCCTTCCTACCACAATGCCACACCATACATTAACCCGCCAAGGTCGCTGATGTTCCACTTGTCGCAGCCTTCGTGGATTTTCCGTTGCCCCATAGTGCATATTATGCCGGTTTACGTTACCGCTGTTGGTGAATGACGCTTCGTCGCTAAATAGAACGCGTGCAAAAAATCTGTCATCGTCTCGTAATTTCTCTTGTGCCCAGTGGCAGAACTGTACACGACGTTCAAAGTCGTCGCCATGCAATTCCTGGTGTATAGAAATATGGTACGGGTGCAATCGATGTTGATGTAGCATTCTCAACACCGACGTTTTTGAGATTCCCGATTCTCGCGCAATTTGTCTGCTACTGATGTGCGGATTACCCGCGACAGCACCTAAAACACCTACTTGGGCATCGTCATTTGTTGCAGGTCGTGGTTGACGTTTCACTCGTGGCTGAACACTTCCTACATCTACATCTACATTTATACTCCGCAAGCCACCCAACGGTGTGTGGCGGAGGGCACTTTACGTGCCACTGTCATTACCTCCCTTTCCTGTTCCAGTCGCGTATGGTTCGCGGGAAGAACGACTGTCTGAAAGCCTCCGTGCGCACTCGAATCTCTCTAATTTTACTTTCGTGATCTCCTCGGGAGGTATAAGTAGGGGGAAGCAATATATTCGATACTACATCCAGAAACGCACCCTCTCGAAACCTGGCGAGCAAGCTACACCGCGATGCAGAGCGCCTCTCTTGCAGAGTCTGCCACTTGAGTTTATTAAACATCTCCGTAACGCTATCACGGTTACCAAATAACCCTGTGACGAAACGCGCCGCTCTTCTTTGGATCTTCTCTATCTCCTCCGTCAACCCGATCTGGTACGGATCCCACACTGATGAGCAATACTCAAGTATAGGTCGAACGAGTGTTTTGTAAGCCACCTCCTTTGTTGATGGACTACATTTTCTAAGCACTCTCCCAATGAATCTCAACCTGGTACCCGCCTTAAAAAATGGTTCAAATGGCTCTGAGCACTATGGGACTTAACAGCTATGGTCATCAGTCCCCTAGAACTTAGAACTACTTAAACCTAACTAACCTAAGGACATCACACAACACCCAGCCATCACGAGGCAGAGAAAATCCCACCCCGCCGGGAATCGAACCCGGGAACCCGTGCGTGGGAAGCGAGAACGCTACCGCACGACCACGAGATGTACCCGCCTTACCAACAATTAATTTTATATGATCATTCCACTTCAAATCGTTCCGCACGCATACTCCCAGATATTTTACAGAAGTAACTGCTACCAGTGTTTGTTCCGCTATCATATAATCATACAATAAAGGATCCTTCTTTCTATGTATTCGCAATACATTACATTTGTCTATGTTAAGGGACAGTTGCCACTCCCTGCACCAAGTGCCTATCCGCTGCAGATCTTCCTGCATTTCGCTGCAATTTTCTAATGCTGCAACTTCTCTGTATACTACAGCATCATCCGCGAAAAGCCGCATGGAACTTCCGACACTACCTACTAGGTCATTTACATATATTGTGAAAAGCAATGGTCCCATAACACTTCCCTGTGGCACGCCAGAGGTTACTTTAACGTCTGTAGACGTCTCTCCATTGATAACAACACGCTGTGTTCTGTTTGCTAAAAACTCTTCAATCCAGCCACACAGCTGGTCTGATATTCCGTAGGCTCTTACTTTGTTTATCAGGCGACAGTGCGGAACTGTATCGAACGCCTTCCGGAAGTCA
Source organism: Schistocerca nitens (assembly GCF_023898315.1). Classification (NCBI taxonomy): domain Eukaryota; kingdom Metazoa; phylum Arthropoda; class Insecta; order Orthoptera; family Acrididae; genus Schistocerca; species Schistocerca nitens. The sequence continues at coordinate 303,812,873 of NC_064620.1, forward strand.
AGAAAAATAGCATCTACCTGGGAGCCTGTATCTAATATTTTCTGGGTCCCATGAACAAATAAAGCGAGTTGGGTCTCACACGATCGCTGTTTCCGGAATCCATGTTGATTCCTACATAGTAGATTCTTGGTTTCCAAAAACGACATGATATTCGAGCAAAAAACATGTTCTAAAATTCTACAACAGATCGACGTCAGAGATATAGGTCTATAGTTTTGCGCATCTGCTCGACGACCCTTCTTAAAGACTGGGACTACCTGTGCTCTTTTCCAATCATTTGGAACCCTCCGTTCCTCTAGAGGCCTGCGGTACACGGCTGTTAGAAGGAGGGCAAGTTCTTTCGCGTACTCTGTGTAGAATAACTTAAATAACGTAACTACCCGGCGAACGGTCCGGACACTTGGATGATACCAAGCAGCATACATAGCACACGCCCGTTGGGCATTTTGCTGACAATAGTCATACATCAACACGATACCGACCTTTTCCGCAATTGGTAAACGGTCCATTTTAACACGGGTAATGTATCACGAAGCAAATACCGTCCGCACTGGCGGAATGTTACGTGATACCATGTACTTATACGTTTGTGACTATTACAGCGTCATCTATCACAAAGAGAAAAAAGTGGTCCAACTAAAACATTCATATTTCTTTACGTACTACACGAATATGGAATAAAAAATGTGGGGTTCCTATTTAAAAAAACGCTGTTGATATCCGTTTGACCTATGGCAGCGCCATCTAACGGGACAACCATAGCGCCATCTGGTTTCCCCCTTCAAGTTAGAGAAGTTTCGATCTTTGTAGTTTTTTCGTTCGATGCTTATTTCGTGAGATATTTGGCCCGGTCACTATCAATGCACCACCCTGTATAAGATACAATCTCCCCTTAAGAAATATATGTTAATTAATATTAGCACTTGTTTCACATCATTTTGATAAAAAAAAGTCCTTCAAATGATCTATGGAACTGACTACCTAACTGACTAATCTCATCACGGTCGGATAGTTGTTCACTCTGTAAAGGTGGATGGGAGTCGATCTGTAGCAGGTCTGACGACAGGCAGACACAAAGATCTGAGAGCACAGCTTTCAGTGCACGTTCTTGAACGTTGGCCCCACATTAGAAGAGCCCTCTGTATTCCCACGTTGACGCAACGACCGTGTCAGTTACCATTGCAACGGGTGTAGGACCATCGACATTGTACCGTGGATCAGTTGATAAGTGTCACGTGATCCAACGAATCACGTCTCTTGTTGCACCATGCCATATCCAAATACACCGCCATCCAGGCAGAAGACTGTTCCAGACTTATATGGCACAACGGAACTACGTCGATGGGAGCAGTATTATGCCTTGGGGGACATCCACTTGTGCTTCAATAGGACCTGTGGTACAATTATAAGAAACCATGGCAGCTGTAAACTACTTGAAGATTATTGAGTAGCATGTTTTATGTGCTTCTTAAAGCAGGATAACTGTCGGTGTCACAAAACCAGAATCGTTCAAATGGTTCAAATGGCTCTGAGCACTATGGGACTTAACCTCTGAGGTCATCAGTCCCCTAGACTTAGAACTACTTAAATCTACCTAACCTAAGGACATCACACTCATCCATGTGCGAGGCAGGATTCGAACCTGCGACCGTAGCGGTCGCGCGGTTCCAGACTGAAGCGCCTTGAACTGATCGACCACAACGGCCGTCAAACCAGAATCGTCCTACAATGGTTTGAGGAAAGTGACAGTCAATTCACATGGATGTCTTGGTCACCAAATTCGCCTGATATGAACCTCCTGGAACACATCACAGACCGCATCAGGTGCAGGCATCGAGACAAGAAAGACCCGCTATAAATTACGGACTGATGGTTTGTTGGTGCAGAGCTGGGCCTCAACTGCGTCCAGAAATTTTCCATCAGGTCTAGAGAAGGTGAATTTGGTGGTCAAACACCAACGTAAGTTCACTATCATGTGGCTCAAACCATTGTAGAACGAATGTGGTATTGCGACAGGAACGGTTATCCTTCTAGCAGATACAATAACCACTGGGGTTGGAGGTGGTCACAATAATTTTCACATATTCCAGAATAGTGTCTTTAGTTAATACCACATGTCCCATTGAACACCACGTGAATACAATATTGCCTCTGCTGACCTGAGCCCGTTCGACAATGCATGTTTCTAGCTGTCGTTTCCCTGATTGATGGTGAAAATAGGCAGGACTGTAGACCTGGTGTAACAAGAAATTTCGTTCATCTGACAAGGAGACATTTTGCGTTGATCCATGGTCCAATCTCGATGACCCCTAGCTCATTGCAGTCGTACTTGATTATGCCGTTACGTCAAGATGGAAACAAGTAGGAATCATCTGTTGCGCAGCCTCATGTCAGCAAAGTGCACTGCACGGATGCTCCAAAACACTTGTGCGTGAACAAGATTTGCAATCCTTTGTAAGTCCATCTTTATACAGATGGTTGCGGAACGTCGGCTGTTGAGTACGAATTGTCGAATGAAACACCTTCAGCCATCTAAATTTCCATTTATTTTATTTGAGCAACAAATTTCAGCGCTGCATTACGCCATCCTCACGCCTCCTGACCGACGTTTGGGGAGAATCCCACCTGTGGTCCAGCCAAATAGGGGCCAGCATTCAGTGGCTTGTATCTGTAGATTTCTTCTTAACACTGCGATCCCTTAGATTACCATTTGCCGATCAGTGGGCCCGAAGGTGGCGTAATGTAGCGCTTGGACTAGTCTCACAAATAAAATAACAATAGAAAAGTTAGACGGCTGAAGGTGTTTGATTCGACATTTTAGATTTGCAGTCTGTCGCCATATCAGCCAGAGATCGCTGCCTCTCCTGCTTTTCAGAGTGGCAGGCCTCCCCTATTTTCTGATGAGTTGCTGGTGTGCAGAACATTGCCGCCTGTTGCTGATTATTGTATACTTTCAAGAGATGCTCGCGACTGTGTCATAACAGCCGATCAGCTTCACCATTTCCGAAATACTCGTTCCCAGGTCCTGCGTCATAACAATCTGACAAACGATCCGCTTATATATCTTCCTTATATTGTCGCATACCAACAGTGTTACCAGGCGGCATTCAGTCTCGCGGTAGGCAGTCCTCAGAATGTTCTGACTCATCAGTGTATACAGTGAACTGTGTATCGGCTCTGATAGACAGAAGTCTTCCCTTGACTCTGTAACCTACCAACGAGCGCTATGACGTCCCACCATAGTGCGCATCTTGTCCCGCCTGCTTGTTTTTAGAAAGCTGTCCGCGCAGGCTCACTCTCATTGTGCTTCTCGTTCAGTGCCTTGAGGTCTGCACGCTGCAGCTGAAGCCAAGCCGCTGCGGTGCGCAATGTTGTTCACTCTAGCCCGTTGGAGAAGATGCAAACGCTGTACTGTATTACAGGATAAATGCTGTAGTTCGACGGGTCGAGCTAGTAACAGACTGAGGCAGGCAGCACCTAAGGAATTAGCTATTGTCGACTTCGTCCACTGCACCTCCTGCAGCCCACCAAACGCAATTAATTTCGTGAGACGATTCGCTTTTGGCTATGTTCCACAGCCAGTGAGTGATGCGTTTGAGTGAGACAAGCCTTAGCTAAATCTGCTTCAGTTGCCAAGCTTAACTCTCTTATCGAGTGTCACGAGAGTGTGGTCTAGCTGTTTGTTTCTACTATAAAATCCGAATTACTGTCATTGGGTCTGATGTACAGCCACCCCAGGTTATGTGTTATCCTAATTACTATATGCTGTTGGTATGCATTATGGCTGCCCTATGATTTTTACATGTTAATAGTTTGTTCATTTAATACTGTAAGATTTTTAAGAATACTTATTCGAAGCTCTGGAAATGCTGGTGTGTATGTGCTCTAAGTGTAACCTGAGGTTGTCTGATTTCATATTTATATTGTTGTGTATACTTTGTTCATTCCTATGTTTAATGAGAACTACCTTTTAAATCTTGTAATTGCCAAATGCGGCCAGTTTATTCCATGAAATTGTCAAGGTTACCAGACAGTTAGCATGTCCAGTCTTGGTGACAGAGACCAGCTCCTGGCTGTAAACTGCCTGCATTAATACAAGTTGTTGTAATCTGTTCAAGTGTCAGTGTGATACGTGATTAATGCCTTGTATTTATTTTTATGTCTCTTGGCAGCAAACTTGTGCTGATAACAATGCATCTATTCTGGTGGAAGGAATGTGGTTTACCTCTACTGAACTTCTGTCCCAAAATATTCCAGAGCACAGAGCCACTTGTAGCGTTGCTATTGGGGGGCGAAAATAAAAAGAATTGTTATTTTTTTTAATGTCGAAAAAGTGAATATTTTGGTGGGCCACTTGGCAACAGAATGAGAGATTGATTACACTATTGTAATAACATACGTTGAGCATTAAATACCTGAATAAGAGCAGCATATTGATATATATTTGAGATCGTTCGGAAGAAACATTATTATTTCTGTGCATTTTTATAGTCGCGATGTAGTCATACCCGGATCAACACTAAGGGACCAGAAGATTTATAGATTTTAAAAGAAATGCAACATTACACAATTAAAAAAAGTTGGTTCAGAAATAATAGGAAACCGATAATGTTCCTTCTGCCTCATGCTGCGTTCGGCCCATCAGCGTGATCGTAATTTCTTTTCATATTAAATTACAATAGATGACCATTGTGGTTAAATACTTTATACATAACAGTCAAAATGTCCTCTTGATGCTGTCTGTTCGTAATCAGTTACAAGAGAAACTACATGTTTTCTGATTGGAAAAAATAACAATTATCATATTCACTCAATATTTTCACCTAAAATATAAAATACAGTTGCGGAACCCAGCAAGTCCGCTTCCGCCTTTCATAGAGTACAAACAGTAAAAGGTGAGGCGCAAAATGCCTCATTTGTCTTGAAACAACATAATTCTTTTTTATATCATTAATTGATACATGTACATAGAGATTTACAGGCACCGCGCAAGAACGGCAGAGATAAAGAATAATAGACTCTGTCGCTGCTATGCGATGATTCATTTCTTTTACATTACAATTGTTCGATAACTTTAGGCCATCAGGCGTTTACTATTGAGCGTATAGCAATGTTTGTGAGGCGAAAATTACTAATATTACACACTCTTTGGTTACACCACTGTAGAATGTTATACAACGGAAAGTTTATATGCAAAAGACTCATTTTGACCCTTAGCGGTAAAGCTGAAGTTGACACGATGCATAACATTCCAAAATAATTCTTATCAAGTCCCACATAAATGAATAAGTAAATAAGGCAAAATCTCCTGAAATAACAGATGAGTTTTTAAGAAAGCGTAAACTTATTACATCAACAGAGAATGATCATGAACAGACATAAACACCACTGATTACATCCAAGTTCTTGTATAACGAAATAATTTGTGTGTACTGATGTGCAGTTTACAAAGCTGAGGAGTGGTTGCAAAATTAATTCCTACTCTGTCACTGACTATGGATATCGTAATATGGCTTAAACTAATTCATTGACAGTGATTCCTGGTGTTTGAAAGTGCTCATCGTGGACAATGAAAATTCACCTTAAAGATTCCTGCTGTGCCGAAGCTGTGAATGCTCACCATACACCAGCTGGAGTCAGGCATGTGGCGACCAACACACTTCTGCGTCGAGTGGAACAGTGAACCTCCATCTCGTTCTCTGCATCAAGCCCCGAATTCTCACTCGGATGCCAATCGTAGCCGTTGGCCAACAGTTCGATCCAACACCTGGCGCAGCCCAGGCCCGAAGCTTATACGTACCATGGTTTACGCCTAAATGTCCTCTCGGTCTCTTTACCGCTAGTTTCCAAAAAACACTCCACGTAGAGTACTCTCTAAAAGCTGAAACGACCAATAATAATGCATCAGCTCTTCCAACGTCAGTCGCAAAATTCTCCACTCCCCATCGCTATTCGTGACAAGGAACAGACACCTACCAGCACGTCTTCTGATGCAGCAGTCGGCGTACCAATCAAGAAGCTGTTTCTCGATGCGTGAGGGAAACAGCTTGGCGAGGATGCCTGCGTGGCTCTAAAAAAGAAGCGATAGCTGTCCCAGCGACATTGTGATGGGTATCTTGCCATGCCGGCCCATTTCAGCCACCATGGGGAAATGCTTTTCACGATACTAGCAGACAAAGATCTCAGCAGGAAAGTCTACAGGAACCAGCAGGAGGACAGCTGGAGATTCAGAAGAATGCTCTCTTCCCAGCCAGGAACAACTGTCAAAGCGTTGGGCAGTCTAGAGCCTCTGAGTCAAAATGCACTGTGGTCCACTAAGAGTTCCTCTCTTCCTGAGGCTAGGAGATCCCTGCTGCACAGGCTGTACCTGTCAGCGTGTTCCAGCTTCTTGAATGTGGCAGGCAGGGCTCTCAGGCCCGTCTGACATACCTTGTTCCAAGAAGCGACGACAAAAAAGCAGTCTTTTTGCCATCTATGCGCGGTGAGCTTTCCTTTGCCTAGCGGCAACCATAACTATTCACCAAACCACAAACGCAGTCCCATCACTCCACGAACTTAGTACCTACTTAATTCACACATTAAAAAAAGTTTTACATCACCTTGGTTCCGAGAGTTCCAGAACCTGTACAGAAAATTGGAATAGAGATCAACATAAACATCATTTCCGCCCTTTTTATTGCTCATGAAAACCACACATATTTTACCACCATACCTCTAATACCCAGTAGCACGTCCTCTTGCATTGCTGCATGCCTGTATTGGTCGTGGCATACTATCCAAAAGATCGTCAAGGCACTGTTGGTCCATATTGTCCCACTCCTCAACGGCGATTCGGCGTAGATTCCTTACAGTGGTTGGTGGGTCATGTCGTCCATAATCAGCCCTTTTCAATCTATCCCTGGCATGTTCGATAGGGTTCATGTCTGGAGAACATACTGGCCACTCTATTCGAGCGATGTCGTTATCCCGAAGAAAGTCATTCACAAGATGTGCACGATGGGAGCGCGAATTGTCGGATCAGATGAAGCGCCATCTGTCGGCAATTTTTTGAACTTTTTTATTTTTTTGGTTCCTATAAAACCCCATGTCATTCCAAGCATGTGTGTCAATTCTTACCTCTCTATCTACATTATTCCATGCTTTATTAAGTTTTCAAATTTATACTGACTTTTGATCACCCGGTATATGTCTTCATAAACGGAGCAATTAGAGTGAAAGGAAGGCGAGCCCAAAGGACTTGCCACCTTTCAAGATTTTATTGTTTTGTTATAGTACTGGCCTTAGAAATAGAATAATTTGTTTCTTTGAGATAAATATTTTGTTGGCCTGGTAATTCCAGTCCGACCTTCTCGCTCTCCGACTTTCATATAGAATCAAAAGGACAAAAGAATTTCGCTGTGATTTTGTAGCGACTGATACACCTGCCCATTCAGTTTATTAGTCGTTGTGTCTAGAAGGAAGACAGCAGCTTCATGGCACTCCTGTCTAGAAGTCATTACAAGATGGAGCGAAATTTGGTTTCTTGAACGCAATAGCTGCAGTTTTCCCTCAGACAAACAGAAGAGACCGCGCTGAACAGTTAATCTGTACCCAGAGCAGCAGAATAGGACACGCTGTGGAAGAAGGACATGGTTCGATACCAGGATGAGGACAAACCGAACAAATGGAAGTATGTCCAGTGAGCCGTCAACTTGTCTCCGAATTCGAATTCGAGTTTGAAAGGGAGGCCAGTTCTTCAGTACCTAATCTTCCAACAGGTGACAAAAAGGGAAGTTCTCATGTACATTGTCGGTTAGATTTGGAAACCACGAACTCCCTGAGCTAGTGCGATGAGGAAACTGGAAGCAGAGTATCCCTCAGAAACTGTCTTAGCAACTGCCATGTCCTCCACATGTCATGGTAATCGTAACAAATACCTTTCTTATTTGTATTTCTTGTTTCTAAAAACTAAATAAATTTTCAGCTGCCAAGATCGCTAATACCTTTCATTCATGTAAGTGAGCGTTTTCAGCAATTCTCTATTTACATCCTCGGATCTATGTTTATTATGTTAACGATGTAAACATAGACCCGAAGAGGGCAACAGAGAATTGTCGAAGCCCTTCGTCTGTATGAATAAATGATTTTAGGGATGTATGTATGTATGTAGGAACGCCACCTGCATTAATATCATTTATAGTATTAATTGAAACAATTAGAAATGTCATTCGACCAGGTACACTTGTATATTTCTTGCTTGTCTTTTCACACTACCAGTCCTCTGCCTCACTTAGTATTATTAATTCTTTATCATTATTATTATTATCATTATCATTATTATTATTATTATATTTTGTTTTATTCTTTCCTTCTATTATGTTGGCTGGAGTGCAGTTATGAGGGGTAAATTAGTAATAGATAATTAAGTGCAGTTTATTTCTTAGAAGAGAAAAGTGCAGAGCAACGCAACTTGTCGCAACGAACGTCCGCCACCAACTATCAAAAATGACAGTAATAAAGTTTATGAGTTCTGTACAAGTGTTATGTAACAGATATCGTCCACGTACGTTCACTACGTGATGTATTATTAATGAAGAGAAATGAACTAAAAGTATTTTTACTCAGTCGACCATCGTGTCAAGCATATGACAAATCACCGATTGTATCGTACTTCTCATCATCTTCCGTTACTTGTCTGTAAGAAGAAGGAAAATGTCTTACTTTCTGAAGCTACGAGCGTCTGCTGTTTATAAGGTACAGCCTCTTCTAAGAAATCCACCTGAAGTTTGTTTAACAAGCTGTTTCGATGTCGCACAGAATTCGACGAATTTACCTCGTTTCGTCTTGCGCCAGATGTAACATCGTCGTAATAAGGGGCAGATTTTTCCATTAGTACACAGTCGGGTAACTCACTGATAATTAGCTACGGCACTGTTACAACTCGGGCACCACGACGAATATGGTACAATTTTCTGGACTGCACTGTGGCCGAACATGAAATTTTGGTAACTCGCGACACTTGCAAGAATAGGTGACAGGGCAAGAGGTTATAGATGAGTGACGAACAGGAACAGTTCTGCTCCTTGGGAATAAAAAAGCAGCACCACCACTGGGTGTAACTGGAAACGTACTTAGAGTATATCATAGACATACTCGAAATAACACTAAATTTTAGTGTAAGTATGTTGGTTCCGGCGGGCAGTGTCAGTTGACAAATACGAGTGACGTATCTGGATGCAGAGCCATATCATGTTGTAGCATAACGGTTACTGGACGAATAAAACAGAAATGCCACTCAAACTATGACCGACACATCAGTTTTATCCACCTGGCGACATTTATTGTACCAAATGAGATGACTCCACACCCAGAAATCTTTTATGTTATACTGCTTCATAAATACCGTATCTGCTTTTGTATTTCTTCACCATTATCATCATCATTTCACGTGGCTCCACAGTTCTCATCAAAATCGGCAGCAAACCAACAACGACTACGATAGATCAGGTATACATGGCGACTTCGCAAGCCACAGATGAAGAGCTAGGGAAAGTATATGACAATATTGAACGAGTAATTCATTACTTAAAGGGAGATGAAAATCTAATAGTCAGGAGAGACTGGAATGTGACTGTAAGGTAAAAGGAAAAGAAGAGAGTCTTAGAGGAGAATATGGATTTGGTGGTAGGAATGAGAGAGGGGAAAGACTAATTGAGTTCTGCAATAAATGTCAGCTAGTAATATCGAATACTCTGTCCAAGAATCAAAAGAGGAGGAGATATACTTCGAAAACGCCGGGAGATACGGGAAGATTTCAGTTAGATTACATCATGGCAAGGCAGAGATACCGAAATCAGATACTGTATTGTAAGGTGCACCAAGGAGAAGATAGAGACGCAGAACACAATGTAGTAATGATGAAGGGTACCCTGAAATTTAAGATACTAGTCAGGAAGAATTAATGTTCAAAGAAGTGGGATACTAAAGTACTAAGGAATGAGGAGATACCCTTGAACGTCTCTGAGGCTGTAGACACTGTGATAAGGAATAGCTCAGCAGGCAGTTCAACTGAAGAGGAATGAACACCTCTGAAAATTGCAGTCACAGAACCTGGAATAAAAAAACGTGGGTACAAAGAAGGTAACTGCGAAGAAACAATGGGTAACAGAAGAAATACTTCAGTTGATCGTTGAGAGAATGGAGTACAAAAATATTCAGGGGAATTCAGGAAAACAAAAATACGAGTCATTCAGGAATGCAATAAACAGGAACTGCAGGGAGCTAAAACGAAATGGCTGCATGAAACGTGAGAAGAAATCGAAAAAGAAATGATATCGGTAGGACTGATTCAGCACACAGAACAGCCAAAACAGCATTAAAAGGAGAGGTGGTAACATTAAGAGTGCAATGGGAATTCCACTGTTAAATGCAGAAGAGAAAGCGGGTAGGTGCACTGAAGGCCTCTACGAGGGCAAGTCATGACTGATGACGTGGTAAAGCTGGCCGAAGTGGCCGTGCGGTTAAAGGCGCTGCAGTCTGGAACCGCAAGACCGCTACGGTCGCAGGTTCGAATCCTGCCTCGGGCATGGATGTTTGTGATGTCCTTAGGTTAGTTAGGTTTAACTAGTTCTAAGTTCTAGGGGACTAATGACCGCAGCAGTTGAGTCCCATAGTGCTCAGAGCCATTTGAACCATTTGACGTGGTAAAAGGGAAAACAGAAATCTATATAGCAGAGAGGATCCAGTATTAGAATCAGAATTTTAAAAAGCTTTGGAAGACTTAACATCAAATAAGGCCGAAGGAATAGATGACATACCATCGGAATTTCTAAAATCATGGGGGGAAGTGGCGACAAAAGGACTATTCACGTTGGTGCGCAGAATGTATGAGTCCCGCGATATGCCATCTGAGTTTCGGAAAAATATCATCCACACAGTTTTAAAGATTTCAAGAGCCGACAAGTGCGAGAATTACCGCACAATCAGTTTAACAGATCATGCATCCATGTCGCTGACAAGAACAATGTGCAGAAGAAAGAAAGTTTAATATGTGTTAGATGACAATCAGTTTGACTTTAGGGCAAGGAAGACAAATGAAAGGAAGACTAAAGAAAAATCAGGACACACATCCATAGGATTTGTCGACTGGAAAAAGGGTTCCAAAATATAAAATGATGCAAGATATTTGAAATTCTTTGATAAGTAGGTGTAAGCTATAGGGAAAGACGCATAATATACAATACGTACAAAAGCCAAGAGAGAACGACAAGCGTGTAAGACCAAGAACAAAGTGTTCGGCGTAAAAAGGATGTACTCGTTCGTCCTTACTGTTCAACACATACTTCGAATAAGTAATGAAGAAAGTAATAGAAAGGTTCAAGAGTAGAATTAAATTCAAAGTGAAAGGATATCAGCGATAAAATTGGTGATAACATTGCTATCCTCAGTGAAAGTGGAGAAGAATTACAGGATATGCTGAATGGAATGAACAATCTAATGTGTACAGACTCTGGACTGATAGTAAATAGAAGAAAGACAAAAGTAATGAGAAGTAGCAGAAACGGGAACAGTGGGAAACTTAACATCAGGACTAGCGATCATAAAGTAGATGAAGTTAAGGAATTCTGCTACCTAGACAGCAAAATAACCCATGATGGACGGAGCAAGTATGACATGAAAAGCAGGCTAGCGTTGGGAAAAAGGACATGTCTGGCCATAGAATTCTGCTAGTTCAAACATACGCTTTAATTTGGGGAAATTTTTTTCGAGAATGTACAGGATTTTGTGGCAGTGAGATCTGCAGGAAAACCGGAAAAGACAAGAATGGAAGCATTTGGGTTGTGGTGCTGGATACGAAAGTTAAGGTTTAGGTGGACTGATAAGGTAAGGAATGAGGAGGTTCTGCGCAGAATCTGAGAGGAAAGGAGTATGTGGAAAACAATACAAAAATGTTTGGACAAAATGATAGTACATCTGTTAAGACATCAGGGAATAAGTACTAAAGGTAGCTGTAGAAGGTAAAAACTGGAGAGGAAAACAGAGGCTGCAATAAATGGAGACTGCAATACATCCAGCAAAGAACTGAGGAAGCAGCAGGTTGCAAGTGCTGCTCCGAGATGAAGAGGTTGTCGCAAGAGAGGAGTTCGTGGAAGGCTGCAGAAAACCAGTGAGAAGAATGGTGACTCAAAGAAATGGTTAATCTAATGGTATGTCTTAGAAAATTTGAGGAAAATTTTTTTAATTCAAAATAGGCTCTACAGGCTGCTACTAATTTCTGTTCAGTTTCATAAGTGCATCTGAGTGAGCGACTGTCAATCCCAGATATTTAAACTGCTAGACTCACTCAAGTTATGACTGCCCAGTGTTACTGAGGGTGTCATATTCTCCTTTACGAGCTTTCCGAGCAGATATATATTTAGTTTGATATTCAATGCCATACCTGATTGGCCTGCTCCAGTGGGATGAATGTCTCCTCCTTAGCCTCCCGAGGTCGTGCAAATTTTTCTTTGGCGTAAGCGAGTATTTGCACTGATTTATGACAGATGGTTCCCGCAAAGCAGATTTGTATCTTCGTAGGTCATCACCCGGCGCACTTCAGAACGCAAAAGCACTTTCCAAACAACGTCACCATTTTGCAGCTCATACCGCTTTGTTTTACATGTTGCATGGGGGCTTAATTAAATGAAATTAAACGTGCATGGGGGCTTAATTAAAATAGAATGCAAATACTTTAAAATTTTTTTGCTTTAGTAGCTGTCTGTCCGTTTACGCAGTCTCGTAAACGGTTGGCCCTGACTAGTATTATTACGCAATCTGACTGCATAGAACAACAACAAAGAATGAAATGGAAATTTTCATTAACACAATTAATTAATTAAGTCCCCAGCAACTATAAAACCTACGAAACCAAAGCACAAGTATAACTGTTCTGTGTGTGGAAGTGTGATTCAACGTACGCATCTGGCACGGTTCTTCTTCAATAACGCAAGAAATTTTAAATATCATTTATACTGAATTAATTAAAGAAAATAAAAATACCATAATTACTCAAGAGAACCAGAATTACACTCTAATCCAAGAACACAAGCCAGATGCTTTGTTGACTGAACCTGTAATGAAGCATTACTTACGACATTAAACAATGAAAAATAAATCAAGTTTCGTTACCTTCATATGTTGACCAAAATCACTCTAATCATTACAATATATCTCCACACCGACTCGCTATTACCACATCTCAACAAGAACTTTTCAGTATCACATCTCAGCAAGCACTCCCTACTAGCACATCTCAACAAACACTCTCTGCTACGAGTTCTTAACAAGCACCTACGAGTCCTCGACAAGCACTGCCCACTACGACATCTCAATAATCACTGCCAGTGGAGGCGGCGGAACAATACTCTCTAGCGCGATCTCTGGCGCTGTGGCTTAGTGTAGCCACCTTTCATATGCCCTTCCTCCACGGGCTAGAATTTGATGGTATTTTTGCCAGCATTGGTGGTGAAAATACCACCAAATTCGTCAAAAAAATACAGACAAAAATAAAAGATAATATTAATGCGTAAATATCATATAACTAGATAAAATTTTGGCTTTGCACTGACCTTTCAATAACCTAACATATAAAATACAGTAATCAATACAAATTATTTCATACATGTGACTTTACGTAACAGTTTACACAAGTATTACGTGGTTAAACAGTTCAATCAATAGCGTCAGCAATGACGAATATATGCAGGTAAGAGTCTCATAACTTTTCACAAACAGTAATACACAAAAAATCAGTTTATACAAATATTCACATAAACGCTTTCCATAGCCCAAGAAACAAGTAGTTCACAGTTCCAGCAGTAGCACCCAGCAATGGTCAACAGGTGCAAATACCAACAAGTGACATTTTTTCAGTAGAAACAGTCCATCAGTAGCACCCAGTAATGTTGAATAGGTGCAGACACCAACAAGTAACACCATTTCAGTATAAGTAGTTCCATTAGTGGCACCAGCAATGTTGAACAGGTGCAGACACCAACAAGTAACACCATTTCAGTATGAGCAGTTCCATTAGTGGCACCAGCAATGTTGAGCAGGTGCAGACACCAACAAGTAACACCATTTCAGTATAAGCAGTTCCATTAGTGGCACCAGCAATGTTGAACAGGTGCAGATATCAACAGGTGACATCTTTTCAGTAGAAGCAATTCATCAGTGGCACCCAGCAATGTTAAACAGGTGCAGACACCAACAAGTGACATCATTTCAGTAGAAGCAGTCCATCAGTGGCACCCAGCAATGTTAAACAGGTGCAGATATCAACAGGTGACATTTTTTCAGTATAAGCAGTTCCATTAGTGGCACCAGCAATGTTGAGCAGGTGCAGACACCAACAAGTGACATCTTTTCAGTAGAAGCAGTCCATCAGTGGCACCCAGCAATGTTGAGCAGGTGCTGACCGCATCCATAATATTCACTTTCACTAATCACACAGTTCATCGGCAGAAATTAAACATGACTAAATGTCACACATCATGTTGATAAGTGCAGCACCATCACTAATCAGACAGTTCAGGCATGAACAATAGTTTGAATACACATACAATGCTTTTACACTAAACATACAAATCATAACAAACACATAAATGATATCAGATAATTGTCCTATTAACTATTACAATACACAAATACCAGTAAACCTATAATATTTATGGGTGTCAGTGCAAGCCACAACAAACAAGTAAAATAATATTTAGGAGATAGGTTGGTACCAATTTGGGATAGGGAAAGGAAAACACACAAAAAACACTCACTCATCTTTCATCCACATTAGTGCTACTGTGTAATTGAATAGTGTTAACTGTGTAAATGCAATTCTGTCAAAATTTTATGTTCATCATGTGTATCAAGTAGTAGTGGCAGCAATGTATAACAGTCAATAATAGTTAGTCAACGTCATAGTCATCATGTCAAGACCAATGTTTGCCAAGCCAGATCAAAATGTACGGTTGCTGAACAACTGTCAGTGAGCCAAGATATGCAAATACTTCCTCTCTTCAAAAAAAGTATATACTGCTTAGTGATTTAACAAAGTGTGTGTGTAGACAATCTTCCTTCTACTTGAGTGTTCTAGTCTGCCATCTTTATCCTCCTTGTTCCATATAGACCAACAAAAAAAAATATGCTCCTCACTTACTTTACCTCTTATCCAAAATAATCATCAGCATCACATAATCTCAATACTTCAAGAATACCTCTTCAATACGTCAATACATATAAACCTCAGCACCAATATCATGTCACTTCCATAAGAACTCTTTCCTCTAGTCAGTCTCCTCGAACAAGTACAGATAAAATCCTAATGCAAACTTTAATTCAGCATCCCATACAATCCGAAGACACAGTGTCCACACACAACCTCTGTGTAATCCATCTGACCCAAATTTTCTACTCATTATAAATTTTAAGATACATTTTGGTTCCTTGTCCATCATTAAATAAAAGAAATGCATTCATGACCTCTAACAGACTTAGTTCGAATAACTCTCAGTAATTAAGTACGATTATGAAGTGTTAATGATCGTGATATTTCAGTGTGTACACCACTTCAAAAATTATGGCAAACAGAAGCAAACATGTGGAGTATTTCTTGTGTCAAGTGTCACTTCCTATTTCAATTGCTCACGAAGAATGCAGTGTAATAACTGTCAATGGTCTAAACCTAGTGTTGGTATGTCATGTCGTTAGCTTCCTTCCTATTAGCATAAATTTATACAGCTTCCATAAAACCTCCAGCTCATGTGACTTCTATGAAGTTTCTCGTACTAATGTCGTTCGTCGAATTATAGCAGTTCATTATCTTATCTTAAAAATATCAGGCACTGAGCGTAAGCAAAGCATGCAATAGCGAGTAAATATACCAGTAGAGAACAGAATGTCAACAAGTGGATGCAGCACAATCCCTGCAACGAGGCTCTGCCAAGCAAACAATCTATAATTAATACCATAGTGTGACCTAAACTCTATGTTCATACACAGTATATCAGCATTTCTATATACCAAATTAAAGAGTAGTTATGACAACAAACAGAAATGTGTTAATACGCAATCCATACGCAAAGCAGCAAATATGTATCTTACATAATAAACAGGCCATTATTATCATATCAGCATAAGCAAAAATGTTCATACGTAATCTTAATAAGTAAACATGAAGGCGCAAGCAGATAAATCACAAAGTATATCTTACATACATAACCACAGTCAGCACAATTAATCAGTTGACAATTACAATTTAAATAAATAAGCACATCAGTGAAAAAGCAGTGCAGCCAAGCGATGCATAATATATACAAATAACAAGCCTGTTCATTAATCAATCATCGTCAAAATCAGTAAATGTACACAAGCACGTCGCTTCACAAGTAAATTCATAGAACATGAAATTTAGCACAAAGTATGAGTCACGTAATCGCAAGCAGCAAATTACGTCTAAAGTACGTACCTAAGTGGAAATATGTTACCTGAAAAATAAACTCAATTAATAGTTACCCTTTTTAGTTTATTGCTTTTTTTTTCTTCGAAATTACATTCTTCCTGAAATTTTCTCCATAGCAAGTCGTCTTAACGTCGGACACGCACAGAATTTACCTGAAGGTCTTAAATATTTTACACAACCGTATCCTGAAAAATACTGAACGTTAATAACATAATTTATAAAGTCACCATAGCTTTATACAGAATTTAGTCGGAGAAATTAGACTGTGTATTTGTTTACGTCTGTCAGTGCATTCGCACTGAGCGCTCGATCAGCTGTAGGCGCGTGACGTAGAAAGTGATTGTTTGCGGTCAACGACTGCCTTGTGCGGCGCGCAGACTTCACTGTTGCTTTCAGTATCTGCCGCCGCCGGAACACGTCGCGGTATCCTTGTATTCTCTGCATGTTTACGTATAACTGTTGGTTTCTCAAAAGTATGTCATTCCACAAAAATTTTAACGTTAGATATGTGATGTATTCCCTTAGAGCGCCGAGATTTAAGAGTTTCTACTTCAACAGTGTTATCATGGATAATTTTGCGAATCCTATATGGACCGTTATAAAGCAGAAAAAATTTGCGACATAAGCCTTTTCCTTTATGAGACAAACGATGAGACTTAATTAACACCTTTTGACCAACTGACAAAATTTTTAAACGACCAGGACGTTTAGCTGATTTCTCTCTTCTAGCAGCCGCAGACGCAATATTTCGTAGAGCCAGGTTGACAACTTCAGAATGCCGCAGTTTCCGTGAAGGCGGAAAAGGAACGATTTCAGAAATGCGATTTGTTGGTACTTTATTTTTTAATATCAATAGAGGCGGTAAAGAAGTTGAGTCATTAGGAAGTTCATTCAGAATGTTTTGAAAAATATGAAGATACTGATCCCAAGTTCTGTGATTCTGATGACAATAAAGACGGCACAATTTATTGATTTCCTTCATCCATCTCTCTGAAGCATTAGATTGAGGGTGGAAAAGTGAAATAAAAATTGGTTTAATCTTACGACCCCGTAGAGTACGAAGCCAAACTTTAGAGCGAAACTGTGATCCATTATCTGATATAACCTTATCAACATGACCAACTTCTTTAAGAAAATGTTTGATGAAAGCGTTAGATACTGAACGAGCTGTTGCTTTGCGTAAAGGTGTAAAACACACATATTTTGATGTCAATTCCACTGCTACGAAAATGTACGCAAAACCATTAGTAGAACGAACCACTGGACCGAACAAATCGACTGCAGCCATGTCCTTTAATTTCGCTGGAATGATAGGAAACAACGGTGCTCTGTGAGAAACAGTTGGCGGCTTAGCCTGTTGACATAATTTGCATTTGGCAAGAACAGACAGTGTTGCCAATTTAGCGACTTTGTCGCTAGAAATGGCGACTTTTGCCTTCGTCTTAGCGACAAAAAAAACTTATTAGCGACAAAAATTATTTAGCAACCTATCTGGCGATTTTTGGAGTACTAACGACTTTTGAAGTACAAATCAAAATTATTTTGGGCCAGTATTTTTATTAACAAAACTAAGATTTTAACTATAGAATGGATACTACACTGACTTTGTTCTAGAATTACTAAGTTAAATTAGGTTCTTGGGAGATCATGTAGCGTTGTTCAGCATTTAGTAAAACTGAATGTGGGAATTGCCTACAGAGTAAGAAAACCTTGACTATTGAACAATTCATAATTCATTACCCACTAGCCTGTTATCGTCGATAGCGTGTCGATACGCTATCGATCTATAATTCTTCAACTTTTGAACTCCCTTTATTTTTCGAATTAACAAAAAACATACGTAATATTAAGTATAATAAAATACATTTCTGTCCAGCAACCTCTAATTTTTCGAAATGTTAGCTCGCAGTCAAATTATTACCACATGCGCAGTAGTAACGCAAGAACAATTCGATGGGGGTATCTCAGACATTATTACGTTTTAAACAGTGAACAATAGCACTGATATCGAATTACCGAGTCAGTAGATTGTTTCATGACCTCTAGTTTGCCTGAGTTTTAATGTATTTTCAGTGAATATAAATTGGTGAAACTTACGTTGTGGTGGCTTACATAATGGATTTACCGCAGAAGAAGAAGCTGCACGCTCAAAAATATCGGGATGCGTGGGAAGCAGAACCTGAATTCAATGGGTGGCTGAAACCAGTCGTTGGAGACTTATCCAACGCAAGATGTCAAGTATGTGCAACAGAGCTTTATGCTAAATTGTGTGATATTAGACAGCATTCGAAAACTATTAAGCATAAACAAAAAATTGATTTAAAAAAAAAAAAACAGAAACCACCTTAGCTGTGAAAATTGTTCCGAAAACTACAGTTAGAATAGCAAGCAGAGCGGAAGGCGCCCTTTCTTTCAAATGGCTCTGAGCACTATGGGACTTAACATCTATGGTCATCAGTCCCCTAGAACTTAGAACTACTTAAACCTAACTAACCTAAGGACAGCACACAACACCCAGTCATCACGAGGCAGAGAAAATCCCTGACCCCGCCGGGAATCGAACCCGGGAACCCGGGCGTGGGAAGCGAGAACGCTACCGCACGACCACGAGCTGCGGACCGCCCTTTCTTTATTTATTGCTGAACATTGTTCTATTTTAGCTGTAGATCATTTAGGAATACTGTGCAAGAAGGTGTTTTCCGGTGATGAGGGCGCTAAAAACATGCAATTACATCGTACAAAGTGCGGTAACATTATAACTGAAGTTTTGGCTCCATATTTTACACAATAATTGGTTGAAGATATAGGTAACCAGAAATACAGTGTACTAATAGATGAATCCACAGATGTACCAATACCTAAAATGCTAGGTATCGTTATACGGTACTATAGTGTAAACAACCAAACCATTAGATCAGCATTTCTCAAACTCGCTGTAGTAGAAACTGCTGATGCAAGAAATCTGGTTGCTGTTCTTGTGAATTCTTTGAAAGATCTCAAACTTCCAGTCGCACATATGATAGGAATTGGCACAGATAATGCTTCTGTAATGGTTGGAATAAACAATGGGTTTTTCGAACAACTCAAGAGAGAATATGGCTTGAAGCATTTGGTATTGATCCGTTGCATTTGTCACTCTCTTCAGCTTGCAGTTTCGCACGCCTCAGTGGATACCATACCTAGAAACATAGAGTTTCTTGTACAGGAAACCTACAATTGGTTCTCCATTTCACCCAAAATACAAGAGGAATATAAAAAGGTTTGTGAGACAATAAATTGTGGAAAACAGCCATTAAAAATTTTGAAGGTCTGTGCAACACTTTGGCTTTCAATTGAACCAGCAATACGAAGAATTCTGGAGCAGTGGGAAGAACTAAAGCTACATTTTTCACTTGCCATGGTTCAAGACAATTGTTACACTTCCGATCTTTTGTACGAGATGTATTGTGACGACTCAAATCATCTTTACATGTTTTACCTTAAACATGCTTTAAAAGACGTACAAATAGCAATAAAAGATTTTGAAGGAGAAAACAATGACCCCACTAAATTACTAGATACACTTGTATTTCTCATGCAGTCACTCGGACAAAACATAGTTTTTCCAACTGTTGATTTGTTGACAACACCAGTTCCAAGCTAATGTATGTACACAAATCCGAACCTTGGCTTTATCTTTGAACAGAAATTGTCTGAGTCGAGTATGTCTGAAGAAAATAAAGTTTATTTGAAGAAGAGATGCATTCAGTTTAGTCTGAAACTCATGAAAGAAATTCAACAAAGACTGCCAAGTAACGTTACGATCCTGAAAAAATGTCAGTGCTGAATGTTGAAGAAACACTAAAAGTGAATAAAAATAATGTTGTAGCGGATGTAGCCAAAGAATTGTGTTTTAGTGGCGATTTCATAGACGGTATGCTGCAAGAATGGCATAATATCAACTTCATTAGGTGGAATAACACTACTAACACTATTCGATTTTGGAGTGACGTTTTGCAGCATAAAAATGCCGCAGGGGAGAATCCTTTTTCTTTGATTTTACAGCTAGCAATGACTGTTCTGTGCCTACCGCAATCAAATGCAGAAGTGGAAAGAATATTCAGTTCTATGAGCACTATAAAAACTAAACAACGTAACAGATTATCGTTAAAGACAATTAATGCTTTGATCATATTGAGAGACCAGCTGAAGAAACAAAATAAAGATTGTGCATCTTTTGACATACCGTCAGACGTATTGGAGCTTATTGGAACGAACAAAAGTTACTCTTTTGCGACAAAACCAGTCGAACTGCAACATCATCTTTTGAGCGACGTTCAACCCTCTACATCAACTACAGTTCTGTCAGAGAATGAAACAGCAGAGTTATTCGATATTCTGAGTGACGACGATGAATAGCTCACATACCGGTATGTATATATTTTGTAATGTAATTTGAGTACTTGCTTTCTTTTGTTACAAATATAGTTGTATATTTCTAGTATATTTGGCTACTGTGATTGAAACAACAATTTATGTGTTGCGTCAATTATGATAACATATTTAATTAAACGTTAGCGTATTTTATATGTATGTTTTTGCAAGCGATGCGTCATTTAATTAAGACAATATAGCAATTACGTATGAGACAATTTTTATTAGTATTTTATTACCCCCCCCCCCACACACACACACACACACAGACTGGCTTACTGCACGATTCACAGCTCGAAATTTTCAGTACATCCCTAGTAAAATCAGTTTTAGCGACTTTCTAGCGACTTTTGATATTGAATCTAGCGACTCGGGTTTTTTAGAGTTGGCAACACTGAGAACAGATCGAATACGTTTTTCCATATTACTGAAGTAGCAATTTTCTCGTAATTTATGAAAGCATTTTCTGGGACCAAAGTGCGCATAACTGAAATGTGTGTACCAAATCAATTTATTGACCCACTCATCAGGAATACAAACTAACCAAACAGAGTTGTCGACCGATTTTCGTTTGAAAAGAATGTCATTGCGAACTAAATAATGCTGTCTAATCGCTACGCTTTCCTTTCTCCTCCACTTCTCCTTAATGTCCTTCCAGATTGGATCCTTATTTTGCTCCTTAGCGATGTCCTGGAGCGAAGACGAAATAAAATTCTCAAACGCAACACCTTGAATGTACATCAAACAATAATGGTTTTCTTTGCAGTCCTCTTCAGCACTTTGTTTCAAACCCATAGGTGCACGTGATAAAGCATCAGCAACAATATTTGAAGAACCCTGTATGTAAACAATACTAAAATCAAATTCCTGTAGGTACAACGCCCATCGTGACAATCTGCCATGAGTTAATTTTGTCGACATAAGAAATTCCAAAGCTCGATGATCAGTGTAAACCTTAGTATGTCTACCGAACAAAAATGTGCGAAATTTTGTGAAAGCCCAAACAACAGCCAAAGCTTCAAGTTCCGTAATCGAATAATTCTTTTCGGATTTAGAGAGAACACGACTTCCAAATGCAGTAGTCTTCTGTACTACAACGCCGTTTTCTTCTATCTCTTGAAATAAATGTGCACCTAGGCCTTTGTATGATGAGTCCGTCGCCAAACAAAAATCTTTAGATAAATCCGGATGTGAAAGAAGTGGAGCAGCAACTAAAGCATCACGAAGTTGTTCCAATTCTGATTGAGCTTCCTCATCCCAACACCAATTAGAATTTTTTCCAGATAGTTCACATAAACGAGGTGTGGCCAAATTGTCCAATCTAACAAAGCGTCTAAGAAAATTACAGACACCAAGGAAACTACGAACATCACGCTTTGTGGTAGGATCAGCATAATTACGAATAGCGTCTAGTTTTTCTGGATCAGGAAGAATACCTTCTGTAGAAATAATGTGACCGAGAAATTTCACCTGAGAACGACCAAATTCAGATTTTTCCAAGTTCACTGTCATGCCAACTCGTGCAAAAATACGTAATAATGAATCCAAAATTTTGTTATGCTCACTCCAAGAACGTTTAGCAATAAGAATATCGTCAACATATGAATTAATATTGTCACGAAGATAAACAGGTAAGATTTCGTTTAAACTACGAATGAATGCTGCAGAAAATATAGTAAGTCCAAACGGTAATTTCCAAAGTCACTTTTGGGTAAAACAGTCAAATCCGGTTATTCTTTACCTACTGTCTAGGTAGATGGATAGTAGAAGAGTTGTTTTTTTTATAGATGCAAAGAATAGTGAAAGAGTAGTCAGCGGTGCAGAAAACTAAAAGGGAAATAGCACCACTACAGCTCGGGGCCCTATGCTCGCTACGGCACATATTCACTTAGAGTAGTGA
Source organism: Schistocerca nitens (assembly GCF_023898315.1). Classification (NCBI taxonomy): domain Eukaryota; kingdom Metazoa; phylum Arthropoda; class Insecta; order Orthoptera; family Acrididae; genus Schistocerca; species Schistocerca nitens. The sequence continues at coordinate 303,835,660 of NC_064620.1, forward strand.
ATCCCCTGAGGACATTAATAGCTGCACATAATTTCCAGTTTGTGACACTGTGGCACATCTGGCGGAAGTGCGTACGTAAATTGATCTAACCATGCACATGGATGTATGTCATTCTTAGAATTGCGGAAGATCTTAAATTTCCGAACAGTCAAAAAGTGTTTATAGTCAAAGTTTTCGCCTCGTGGCGACAAAGACCTACCGCGTCTGTCCCAGTCCCAATGTCGATTATTGTCAAGTTCGCGCGCCTGGCGCTCTCTTGTTGCATCCCGTAAATGAAACAAATTATTTTCTTCAAACCCCTCTGGTATCTGTGATTCTAAATTTCTTTTGCCGTCTTTTCCTACGATTTCGCCTTCAATTTGTTTGACTTGCTTTTTTAATGCCTCAAATTCCCTTTTCACGCGTTCATTAAATTTTCCCTGATTTTCAACATGCTTATTTATGTTCTGATACTCTTCGGTTTCTGCAAATGGCAATGGTGCTGTATCATCTGAATCTCTGTCCCCATGTAAACTAAGATTTGTCAATTTATCTGAAATCTCCTCAACTCTTTCCGATAAGTCACCTAATTGCTCTTTCTGTTTATTTACGTCTTCCGTAAGTGTCGCGACTCGGGTTTCAGTATTGACACATTTAGTAGTTAACTGTTCATATTGTTGTGTTAGATTATTTATTCTGTCATTTGGTACGGATTCCTTGATTCTCTCAAATATTTCCTCCTTATCGTGTGCACGTTGTAAATTTAACTCTGAAAATTTTTGTTACTATCACGCGATCTCTTTCTTCCTGTTCTCTATCTTGTTCCCTTTGTCTAATCTCTACTGCAATTAATCTATTATTGTGAGAATTCAAAATTGGTTGTACTTCTTCTCTGATTTCTTTCTTTAATTCATCTTTCATATTTTTGAAACATGTCCCTATTCGTGAGTCTAACCGTGTTTCCATTGTTTCCATCTCTGTCTTTAATTCAGATCCAAACCGTGTTTCCATTGTTCCCATATCAGTTTATAATTCAGATCGTAAAGTTCCCATATCAGTTTTAATTCAGATCCCAAAGTTCCCATCTCGGTTTTAATTGTTCCTATCTCTGTTTTAATTGTTCCTATTTGTGATCCGAACTGTGATCCCAGTGAGTCTAACCGTGTTTCCATTGTTCCCCTTTGTAAGTCTAACCGTGTTGTCACTGTTTTTAATTCAGATCCCAAATTTAATATTGCACCCATCAACTGCTCCATAATAGCCGGTTCGAAATTCTTTTCGCCCCTAACATTTCCCGCGAAACCAACTTCTTTCGTCATGGCTGTAAAGCTATCTGTGTTCGATACTACACTCCTGGAAATTGAAATAAGAACACCGTGAATTCATTGTCCCAGGAAGGGGAAACTTTATTGACACATTCCTGGGGTCAGATACATTACATGATCACACTGACAGAACCACAGGCACATAGACACAGGCAACAGAGCATGCACAATGTCGGCACTAGTACAGTGTATATCCACCTTTCGCAGCAATGCAGGCTGCTATTCTCCCATGGAGACGATCGTAGAGATGCTGGATGTAGTCCTGCGGAACGGCTTGCCATGCCATTTCCACCTGGCGCCTCAGTTGGACCAGCGTTCGTGCTGGACGTGCAGACCGCGTGAGACGACGCTTCATCCAGTCCCAAACATGCTCAATGGGGGACAGATCCGGAGATCTTGCTGGCCAGGGTAGTTGACTTACACCTTCTAGAGCACGTTGGGTGGCACGGGATACATGCGGACGTGCATTGTCCTGTTGGAACAGCAAGTTCCCTTGCCGGTCTAGGAATGGTAGAACGATGGGTTCGATGACGGTTTGGATGTACCGTGCACCATTCAGTGTCCCCTCGACGATCACCAGTGGTGTACGGCCAGTGTAGGAGATCGCTCCCCACACCATGATGCCGGGTGTTGGCCCTGTGTGCCTCGGTCGTATGCAGTCCTGATTGTGGCGCTCACCTGCATGGCGCCAAACACGCATACGACCATCATTGGCACCAAGGCAGAAGCGACTCTCATCGCTGAAGAAGACACGTCTCCATTCGTCCCTCCATTCACGCCTGTCGCGACACCACTGGAGGCGGGCTGCACGATGTTGGGGCGTGAGCGGAAGACGGCCTAACGGTGTGCGGGACCGTAGCCCAGCTTCATGGAGACGGTTGCGAATGGTCCTCGCCGATACCCCAGGAGCAACAGTGTCCCTAATTTGCTGGGAAGTGGCGGTGCGGTCCCCTACGGCACTGCGTAGGATCCTACGGTCTTGGCGTGCATCCGTGCGTCGCTGCGGTCCGGTCCCAGGTCGACGGGCACGTGCACCTTCCGCCGACCACTGGCGACAACATCGATGTACTGTGGAGACCTCACGCCCCACGTGTTGAGCAATTCGGCGGTACGTCCACCCGGCCTCCCGCATGCCCACTATACGCCCTCGCTCAAAGTCCGTCAACTGCACATACGGTTCACGTCCACGCTGTCGCGGCATGCTACCAGTGTTAAAGACTGCGATGGAGCTCCGTATGCCACAGCAAACTGGCTGACACTGACGGCGGCGGTGCACAAATGCTGCGCAGCTAGCGCCATTCGACGGCCAACACCGCGGTTTCTGCTGTGTCCGCTGTGCCGTGCGTGTGATCATTGCTTGTACAGCCCTCTCGCGGTGTCCGGAGCAAGTATGGTGGGTCTGACACACCGTGTCAATGTGTTCTTTTTTCCATTTCCAGGAGTGTATTTCAGAATCTTCTATCGTTAATCTCGTATTCTGTGAATTTTCTGATTGAGAAAAATTTTGAATTGGTTCCGGACTATTTTCCCGACTTATTAAATTGTTTTCCACTTCATTATTCATGATACTGTTTTCCTCTGTTGGCGAGTTCGCCATGTTAACAATTTCGTCATTCTCACTATCCATAATTTTTGCCTTTCTCATCGATCGTGTAATCATTTACAAAACATACAAAACTCGTCACTATATGAAAATTACACACAATGACACTTTATCTCCAACAATACCATTCACACGAAATGTTTCCCTCAAACACGATTAATCGAACAATTGAAATAATTGCACTAATTGTCAAACCCGTAGACAAGACAACAGAAATGAAATTTTGCAAAAAAAAATACCATTAGAAAAATGACAATTACAAAATCTACACATGCAAAATAGACTACAATTGCTAAACTACAAATTACTACAACAATACTACTGTCTACTATTTTTACAATCAGAAGATTCCAAGGGACGATCCGAAACAGCGGTCGCCACGTGCATGGGGGCTTATTTAAATGAAATTAAACGTGCATGGGGGCTTAATTAAAATAGAATGCAAATACTTCAAAATTTTTTTGCTTTAGTAGCTGTCTGTCCGTTTACGCAGTCTCGTAAACGGTTGGCCCTGACTAGTATTATTACGCAATCTGACTGCATAGAACAACAACAAAGAATGAAATGGAAATTTTCATTAACACAATTAATTAATTAAGTCCCCAGCAACTATAAAACCTACGAAACCAAAGCACAAGTATAACTGTTCTGTGTGTGGAAGTGTGATTCAACGTACGCATCTGGCACGGTTCTTCTTCAATAACGCAAGAAATTTTAAATATCATTTATACTGAATTAATTAAAGAAAATAAAAATACCATAATTACTCAAGAGAACCAGAATTACACTCTAATCCAAGAACACAAGCCAGATGCTTTGTTGACTGAACCTGTAATGAAGCATTACTTACGACATTAAACAATGAAAAATAAATCAAGTTTCGTTACCTTCATATGTTGACCAAAATCACTCTAATCATTACAATATATCTCCACACCGACTCGCTATTACCACATCTCAACAAGAACTTTTCAGTATCACATCTCAGCAAGCACTCCCTACTAGCACATCTCAACAAACACTCTCTGCTACGAGTTCTTAACAAGCACCTACGAGTCCTCGACAAGCACTGCCCACTACGACATCTCAATAATCACTGCCAGTGGAGGCGGCGGAACAATACTCTCTAGCGCGATCTCTGGCGCTGTGGCTCAGTGTAGCCACCTTTCAATGTAATTACTCCAGAAGATAGAGTATTCTGAAAACTACAATTTCCTCATTTGAGAATAATTTCGCTTGCTACATTTCACAAGGAAACATTACCAGTTTGACCTTATATTTTATGGAGACAAAAGCACGCTTTCAAGATATCAACCCCATTAGTCGGTCCCGCGTGAAAATTTGGACCGTAGTTCTGTTAATAGGCACCTATGAGCTTTTGAACATAAAGCTTTTAAACTTGAGCACGCACCAGTTGTCACTCTCTCCGCCCCATTGCCGCCGTTTAATGGCTGAGCGCGAAGTACTGCACAGAGCAGTGAGTGAGACATTTCTGAAATAATGTTTCAACATGGGTAACATGTTTTGTTCACTGTGATTTGGTGAGCGATTTTTAACGTTTAAATGGTACAAGAGATCTCTTTGCATTGAACATTTTTATGTTGCGATTCGCAAGCGCAGGTTAAATGAATGAAACGAATGTTTCATTAAAGAAGTATCGCAGCGGTATTTAATTATTAACATCGCTGTAGTACCTTATTTTCTTTGGAACTGAAATCTGACACTGTTAAAGTGAAGTACAATTGTATCAGGTGCGCTACTCTTCACCGTGACTGCCATGATTAAACTGTGAATCAAAAATCATTAACTTGATTTCATAATAACTCCTCAGTTTGATTAGATTTATTCATTTTTATTTTGAGATGTGTACACTGATAAGCCGAAACATTATGACGACTGCACACCGTGACGTTGGATGCCGCCTGGTGGCGTTGTGGGCACATTACTCGGTAGCAAATGGTTCAAATAGCTCTGAGCACTATGGGACTTAACAGCTATGGTCATCAGTCCCCTAGAACTTAGAACTACTTAAACCTAACTAACCTAAGGACATCACACAACACCCAGCCATCACGAGGCAGAGAAAATCCCTGACCCCGCCGGGAATCGAACCCGGGAACCCGGGCGTGGGAAGCGAGAACGCTACCGCACGACCACGAGAACTCGGTAGCAGAAATACGTAAGCGGAGCAGACACGGACGTGAGATCACCCTAGTTAAGATATGGACTGCGAATGGGGAAATCCACTGAGATAAGTGACTTTGACGACGGGCAGATTATTATTATGCAGAGCCTATGAACGACTATCTCGATAACGCTGAAGGTGGTCGAATGTTCACGTGCTACGGTCGTGAGCCTCTACGGAAAGAGGTAGAAGGGTAGTGAAACTACCACTAGGCGCTAAATGGTTGTACGTTCATGACTCTTTGCAGAACATGGGGTTCGGAGGCTTGTCTGCTCTGTAAAGTAGAACAGACGGTGCATTGTGGCATCTCTGCCGAAAGAGCACAATGCTGGTGCACGTACAAGTGTTTCGAAGCACACCGTTCATCGTACATTTTTGAACATGGAGCTCCGCGACTGACTACCCCTACGTGTTCAGATGTTGACCCAACGACATCGTCAGTTACGATTGTAGTAGGCACGGGACCATCGGGATTTGACCGTCGATCAATGGAAATGTGTCGGCTCTTCGTGTGAATCATATTTTTTGTTACAAGTGGTCAGCGCGCCACGGACGCAGGCTGGTGAGAGCAGTCTTATGCTATGGGAGACATAGGTACTGCTGCGCTTGCTTGGGATCCGGGGTAGTAATCGAAGGCACTCTAACAGCTGCGAACCACCTGCATCCCTTCATGCTTGATATCTTCCCCGACGGCGATGTCATCTCTCACCAATACAATTGTACGTGTCTCGGAGCCAGAACATTGGTACTGTGGTTTGCGGAGCATTATAGTGAACTTACGTTAATGTTTCGGCGACAAAATTCGCCTCATGTAAAGCCTATGGAACCCATCTAGATCGTTAAGGGGCGCCAACACCGCTTACGCAGAGCAGCGGCCCATTATTTTCGCGAATTGCATGACCTATGCGTCAACGTCTAATGTCACATACCTCCAAAAAACCTACCAATAAACTTTCGGATCCCTGAAACGCAGAATAAGTGATGTATTTCGTTCCAAAGACTGGCAAACAAGCTATTAAGCAGGTGGCCATAATTCTTTGGCTCGTCAGTGTATGTAGCTGCAGAATATCAGTACGAGAATGTTGTTAAAACGATACTGAACGGTTTCAGAAGACTTTGGGCAGATGTGTCACATTCCCCCCCCCTCCCCCCCGCCGCCCTCGCCACTCGTCACCCCGGGAATAGGAGGGCTGCGGTTGTCACTATGATGTCACTTCGCGATCGTGCATTAGGGGGCTACAGTGGAACGGAGCGAGTGACGAGTGCGAGTAAAGTTTGAACGTTGTAAACTCCGTAGTTTGTAACCGTGTACTATCAAACTTGTGGCCTAAATTTTCGCTCTGGGTCGATCGCTGTGTCTGATACCTTTGGAGTGTATTTTCTTCTCCTTGAAATATGAGGTGAAGTTGAAACGTCCCCTTTAAACAATAATATAGGACTGTGCTTAAACTGACGCACAATATTTTTAGCGCAACGCAATCTGACTTTCAATAATCTCTACAAGAGAACGGCCCTGACTAACATTAACCTGTACTTTTCACAAATCACTTACCTCACAAAAATCTTAGTTACTCCCCCTACTGCAATACAGCAAGCGCCACTACTGCCAGCTAAATAAAAGATTCAAACTATGGAAGGCACTAACTACTGATAGGGATAGTTAGCAAATGAAAGATATTAATAGAGAACAAACAATGTATTTACCTTGATATCATCATATATATGTATATATAGAGCAGTTCATGACAAATTTCAAAACTCCGCCATCTCTCTCCCCACATCCACCACTGCTGGCGGCTCACCTCCAACTGCGCAACGCTACGCGCTGTTCACAGCCAGCTGCCTAACACTACAATGGCGAGTATTACAACAATGCAAAGCAGCCACAGACTGCACACAGCACAGCCAGTGATTTTCATACAGAGGTGGCGTTACCAATAAAAAAACCTAAACAGCCTACTTACATAGCCCCCTTGCTCCCCACAAAAAAATTTAACAAATTGGTTTGGGCAGTGGCCAATACAGATTTGAAAAAAAATTTTTATAATTACAATAACAAAGAAATCAATTATTGATACAATGTTGGTCAAAAGCTAAAATTTTCTCACAGTCCATAAAGACAGTCCTGATCATTCATCACATTGCAGTGTTTTTCTCAAAGTCTGAGCAGTAAAAGAAAATGCACATGGAAGTAGTGGATTTCCATGCAATCTTGAAGAAGTAGCGTTGTCCTTCCAACGGAAAGACAGTACTGACTCTCGACATGCAGACAGGTCATGGGCCACAACAGAGCAAACCCACAGCGGAGTCAATCGAAGTTTTGAAGAATATCGTTTGGTAGGTCATCACAGAGCAGACCCACTGTAGTCCTGGTAGAGATTACGGTATTGGTGGGCCACCAGAGGCGCAGACCCACTGCAGTCCTTGCAGAAATAATGGTACTGGTGAGTCATCAAAGATGCAGACCCACTGTAGTCCTTGTAGAGATAATGGTACTGGTGAGTCATCAAAGATGCAGACCCACTGTAGTCCTTGTAGAGATAATGGTACTGGTGGGTCATCAAAGATGCAGACCCATTGTAGTCCTTGTAGAGATGGCCAGCAGCCATCTGTTGTGACTATGCAGGTGCACAATCACCATTGAAGAGTCTTGCGGATAATAGAGCAAGTCCATAACCACCACTTGTGCACTCACAAAGTTTTTGAATTGTCCTGAGAACCAGCAATGCTGTTAACCAGTCCCTTGCTGAATTATTAACACACGTGCAAACACTAACAGTCCCTACTTCTCACATATTGTCCATATACTATGACCAATAGAAACGTGTGCAGTGAAATGTAACTTACAAGTTACTTAATTTGATGAACTGCTGTCAATTACAATTTTATAACATAAGAATACAATAACAAGGTACAAAATACATCATTCAAGAACATAACAATACAGATAACATTTGTAGTACAGGCTTTACAACAGAATAGAAATAAACATATACATCAGTGTCACAGGAATTATGACATAAGTAAATACATAAAACATCAGAATAACTTTCGAAACATCAACTTCACACATGAGCATTAAAACAAAACAGAATAAATAATGTCTAAACATCTTTACATAGAAAATAACATATTATTAATGCAAATTATATTTGATGATAACAGTATTCCTCATCATAGTGAATGTAGCTTAGTATTAGAAGAGAAAAAAATTCTGTGAAACAGTACACAGAGACAGGAAGAAAACAAATACACAAGGGTACACAAACACATATGGGGATAACACAATGGAAAGGACAGGGTTCGTTTTCAGTGTAACTTTTGGTACTGCAGTATTTTGCGAACAAAACCTTTTTTGTTCTTGGAGATCTCCCTTCGTTCATCATTATTCCCAAAAAGTCCTATCTGTACCTCTTTTCTGTATTCTAACCATATTTCTTTCAAAATAAATATGGCTCATTGTACAATACTCATTTAGGCCCAAATCGTTTTCATATAACTTTCAAAGCATTCTTTCCCTATTCTCCATAGGTTCTTATATAGTCTACCCCCTCTTAAGCTAACTTAAATCTACTGAGCTCAGATGCTTAACTAAGGGACGAGGCAATGCAGCAGCACAAAACAATTAACACAAACAGCAATGAAAAAAAAATGGAAATTTGCAAAGCAAGCTACAGTAAATCTAAATTACCAAGCAATTCAACATTACAACTAATATGAGGCAATGCGCAGCAAACAAGAAAAATAAATCTGGCTTAGCAGAGTAATGCAAATTAAAATTTAGTAGCACTATGCCTGGCAACCAGCAGCAGAAAATGAAATCACTTATACCTAAACATGACAAAGCTCAAGCAGAAAAAATAGTACACTAAAAATGGCCATGTCTAATACCTATGTCACATCTTAATACTAGAGTGATGCATCACGAGAACTTACACTAGCAGATAAGTTACCAAATCGTAAAGAAATTATTTATGCAATTCCTGTGAAGGGAAATGTCTATTTATGTGCCCTCATTTTCTTGGAAGTAGATCATTAATTTCTTATTGACTGGATCTGTAGGCATAAAATAACTATATTAGTACATAAATTAAATTTTCTAATAACCAATGCTGCAGTGCAGCTAGAAACTAGATATTAAAGAAAATGAGCAACAATGTACAAAGGACGGCATGAAACATCATTCAATAGCTATGTGGCATTTTGTAAGTCAGTAGCTCTCAACTCTCGTAGAAAGACACTTGTCATTATCAGGTTTGCAGATGTAAGAATATTTCCCATCAATTCAGAAGCATTTCAGTAAATATCGTAAATTAAGAGCTCCACAGTGTAATCATATGTTTTCAAGTTCGACCGTGTCGTTTTTGCGATGCTTTCTACAAAGAAACGTCAATAGCCAGGATAATGGCCTCCCTTTTTTTTTCTACCTGTGCCGCTGAAAAGGGCTCGCAATAATGGCTTTTTTTTTTCAGGCGTCTGGCACACCTGGCCGCTCAGCTGGGTGCCCATGACGCATTACGTGCAGGTGGTCACTGAACTTTCTTACCAAAATATTTACGACACCAGTTTCTGCTACAGTGACAGTCTCATATAAAAATATTACACAGGTCAAGAATTTGGGTTACAAATCTGTAGAAACAAAATCCTATAAATATAACAGCGTCCAAAAAATTTTCGTCAGCATTGTGATACATTTACGCATTTACACACATTTCCTACCTCTTAAAGTACGATTCTTGGTTTCCAACATCCTTTTTCACAAGTCAGTGTCCCTAACCGCTACTCATTACTCCTTACCTTATTACACACATATATATTCGTCGACGCTTCTTTAATATTTCATTATATGTAATATGTAGCATAATCATATTCCTCATATAGCATCAGCTTCTTGACCATAAACATACCTCAGCAGCATAATACACATCTTCGTCGTAAAAATAACATCATAACACCTCAGTCAACTCTCAAAATCGTCGTAGCTTCCTCCAATAGTTTCAAAACCTAAAAAATTCTCTGCTCATTTCAATAGTGTCATCAACCTCAAACGTACTTTAAAAATCATGATCCCATACCAAATACATCATTCAAAGCTCTCATAGTATCACAATGGTTCCGAAAAAATATGAACAGTTCACAAAGTACTGACAAAATACAATTTCATAAGTGTGAAGTTATCCAACGGTGTAATTACGTAAACATCTGTCACTGACGTAAAATAAATGTTTGTCTCTCAGTTAAATTATCTGATAGCTGTGTAATACTGTGTTGGAGAAATATGGTACCGATGTGTAAAGTTGTATAAGCAAATACCATATTAGCTAGGGCTCCTTGTGCTTGCCAAACACATGGTACACAAAGTAGGTGTGTACCCCCCTGAGGATAAATGAATAATACCCTCAGGTGTTACAGATTACAGCAATGGAATGAAATGTATCACGAAATACCTTTGTATCATTGTACTTCAAATATATTTAAAAATAAATGTTTAAAGTACAAAATTAATCACTCAAATACGTGTACTGTAGCGCTAAACTGTGCGTCATGTTGTAAGATAACCTCTGTGGAAGTCTCGTAGTTATCGTCCTCCGAAAGCTAAGGTCTGCAGAAGTCAATGTACTTACCTCATGATAAACAAAAGTGAAATGCTTTGTGTATAGATATCTTAGTTATTACGCTTATTGTTGTGATGAAGAAAGTACTGTACTGTAACGTATTTTTGTGCCACGAAAAAGGCTGTCTCATTGTTGCTATACCACAAAAGTTACTACTAAAACATATTTTACTTTCCAAAAGAATTCAAAACAACTGTGCAGATATAAAGCAGATACAGCACAAAAGCAACAATGTAAATTGTGTCACACATTAGTAGCGTCGTGATATAATTGTGTAGCTGTCAAAGAAACCAAGTGCTAAGTCATCTTTAATCCCACAGAAAGTACTTCAAATAAAGAATGTCTTTTCAAGTAAACCAAAATGTTACATGAAAATCTCATTAGCAGTGCCGGTATATGTTCTAAGTATGTGAGCCTGATAGTTGTTACGTAATCGTGCAACTAACAAGCAAGAATGTACAAATACAACACTGTGTCGTCTGTTCATTATAACAATGCATTCGTAATTTCTGTTTAAAAATGTTCCCTAGGTTCTAGACTGGATATTTAACTTCAAACATTGTTGCATGTTAACAGTTTCTTAAGTCTGACAAAGCATACTAGAAATGTGAAGTGAAAAGTTTTATGGCAAAGACAAAGTTAAAAAGCAGATTATCTTTCAATAAACGGTTTTACATGTGAAATGTGGTGTAAACCTTTACTCTTCCTAGTACGCAGAGTTTCAACTTCAACGCAATTATCATGTGGTATACGTCGGATTCTGTAAGGTCCATTGTAAACTAGAAAGAATTTGTGACTCAAGTGTTTCTTCTTATGTGACAATCAATGAGCTTTAATGAGAACTTTCTGACCAATATATAGTTTCTTTGCATTTGCTTTACCGTGTAGTTTTCTCCTTTTGTCTGCTGCAGATTTTATATTTTTAATAGCCAAATCAATTATGTCTTTGTGTCGAAGTTTACGTGTATTCGGGAAAGGTACAAGCTCTCTGATTCTGTTCGGTGGTTTTTCATTCTTCAGTACAAGAGTAGGTGGTAAAGCAGTGGAATCATGAGGCATTTCATTCAGCTCATTTTGAAATAAGTGTAAATATCTGTCCCAATGCTGATGCTTTCTGTGACAATAAAGTCTGCAAAGCTTATTGATTTCTTTCATAATCCGTTCGGAGGGGTTACAATGTGGTGAGTACAATGAAATAAAAACAGGTTTGATTTTATGGTTGCGAAGCATGCGTGACCAAACAGCAGATCTGAATTGCGGTCCGTTATCTGAAATGACTTTACTAACGTGTCCAACTTCACGTAAGAAATTTTTAACAAAGGCGTTGGATACAGACCGTCCAGTGGCTTTACGTAACGGTGTGAAAGAAACAAATTTTGAAGTAAGTTCAACAGCGACTAGAACGTACGAAAATCCATTAGATGTTCTGACAAGCGGTCCCAAGAGATCAACAGCAGCAAATTCTTTTAATTTAGAAGGAATGATAGGAAACAGCGGAGCACGATGGAAGATAGTAGATGGTTTCGCCTTTTGACAAAGTTTACAAATAGACAAGACTCTTTGAATTCTCTTTTCCATATTGTTAAAATAACAAGTCGTTCGAAGAATATGATAACATTTTCGTGGACCAAAATGTGCCTAGCTGAAATGCATGTACCAAATGAGCTTATTAACAAAATCGTCTGGAATGCAAAGTACCCATAGCTTGTCATCAACAGTGCAGCGTTTGAAGAGAATGTTGTTTCTAACCAGGTAATAATGCCGAATCTATGTGTGTGTCTTTTCATGCCATTTGCTTTTGATGTCTTTCCAAATCGGATCTTTATCTTGTTCATGAGCAATGTCCTTTAAAGATGTGGTGATGAAGTTTTCAAAGGCGACTTTCTGAATGTAAAGAATACTGAAATTTTTCTCGAGGTTTCCTTCTGTGTTATTTTTCTCAAGCCCAGCCGGTGCGCGTGACAGTGCGTCCGCAACAATGTTCTCCTTGCCGGGAATGTAGACTATTGTGAAGTGGAATTCTTGCAGAAACAATGCCCAACGTTTTAACCTGTCATGATTTAATTTTGAAGACATAAGAAATTGTAATGCACGATGATCACTGTATACTTTTACGTGCTTACCAGAAAGAAAGAAACGGAATTTGTTAAATGCCCAAACGATAGCTAAAGCTTCTAACTCAGTAACGGAATAATTTTTTTCAGATTTTGTTAGCACTCGGCTAGCAAAAGCAATGGTTTTCTGAACAGTAGTGTCATTTTCTGTGGTTTCTTGAAATAAATGGGCACCAAGACCGACTTTAGAAGAATCCGTGCTAAGGCAGAAATCTTGTGACAGATCTGGATGAGCTAGTATTGGCGCGTTAAGTAGCGATTCTTTCAAAGAACTGAATTCCAACTGTGCTTGTTCGTCCCAGTTCCAAATAGTATTATTTCCAGTGAGAGAACAAAGTTTTGGTGTAACAAGAATTTGCATATTCAGAAAACGACGGTAAAAATTTACGAGACCCAGAAAACTGCGGACTTGTCTTTTTGTGGATGGAACTGGAATGGCTCTGATTGCTTCTAACTTTTCAGGATCCGGCTGAATGCCTTCAGAAGAAATAATATGTCCCAAAAACCTCACCTTTGACCTACCGAATTCAGACTTTTCCAAGTTAACTGTAATTCCAGATTCTGCAAAAATACGTAACAAACTGTTGAGGATGCGATTATGTTGTTCCCATGAAGCTTCTGCTATTAGAATATCGTCCACATATAAGGTGATGTGACGTTTTAAGAACTCCGGTAATATGGAATTTAGCCCGCAAATGAATGCTGCTGAAGAAATGTTCAAACCAAAAGGAAGTTTCCGAAACTGATAACAAACGCCGAAACAAAGGAAAGCTGTGTATTTTCTACATTCTGGATGATGTTCGATCTGATAAAAGCTGGATCTGAGATCAATGGAAGACAACACTTTTACACCATTAAAATTTTGAAGAAGTTCTTCCAACGTTTGCGGCCTGTCTGTTTCAGGAATAATGATAGTATTGATTTGTCTCGAATCTAAGACAAGCCTGATCGATCCATTTTTCTTCTCAACAACATGTAATGGATTGTTGTATGAGCTTACTGCAGGCTCAATAATGCCCTCGTCAAGCATAGATTGTATTTCTGTTCTAACACGGTCCCTATAATGCGCTGGAATTACGTATGGTCTAACACAAAATTTAGTATGCTCACGAACACGAAATTGGTATTGAAATCCCTTGATTGTTCCTGTTTTGTGAGTAAAAACTGTGGAATGTGCTTGTAAAATCTCAAAAAGGTCTTGCCTATCATTGTCATTACAATTTTCAATTGTTTGAATTTTATTCTGAATTAACTCATTAGTATCAAATGCGCCGTCGATATCACCCCTGTCAGTACTTGCAGAGTGATTGTTAGTGTCAAGTTCCGTCGAAAATTCAGAACTGTTGTCTAACAGGAGGTAAAGCCGATTAATTTCTTCGTCATGGTTTGAGAGCCAATCTTCAAAATTCAAAGCTACTGACTTACCTTCTTTTTCTAAACTTATATCAGCATCGTGAAAGCTTAAGATTGCTTTGTATTCATTCAAAAAGTCTACTCCCGGTATAATTTTCGTCGACAATAATGGAACAATAAGAAAGTTCATAGAGAAGCTGTGGCTTTGACAAAAGAATTCTAAGTAGGTTTGTTGGCGTACATCTACACTTTTTCCAAAGATTGCACCTTGTAATTTAATCTTACGTAACGGAAGTGTGGGGCAATCGTTCGATTTGTTGCATTTGCTAAAAGCTGTTTCACTAATTACTGAAATGGGACTGCCAGAGTCAAGTACTGCCGTAAATTTTACGTCATTTACAGTAATGTGAATCACAGGATATGCAATGTTGTTAAGTTTTACGTCGTGTTCCTGGAGTAAGATGTCCCTAATGTCTTCCATTTTTACGTAATTACTAGCTACGGCAGCTGCGTCGTTAGTGTCACACGTGCGTTTTGTGGCTGCCAGCGGTATGAGTCATTGCCTATTGTCTCTTTGTTGGCGCGCGTCGTTATTGGGGTTTGGAGACCCAACTTCTACAAATTCACCGTGACGAGAAGGCCCTGCCCTGTTTAAATCCTGCCAGTTCTGATGCAATTCAGGTCTGTCGTTACGATCATATCGTCTATCGTCATGTCGGTAGTTCCTGTGGTTTCTTTCTTGTCGGTTACGTGGTGGAGAATTTCTCCCTGAATCGTAACTGCGCGCTGGACCGTTGCGTCTAAAGTTATTCTGTCTCTTGTAATAATAATTGTTTTGGTTCCCATATTGTCTGTTTCTCTGATTGTCTCTGTGATAGTCATTACCGCGGAGAGGTGATCTTTCCCTGTAATTATTACTACTCTGCCAACGGTTGTTATACGGGTGGTGTCTGTTTTGGTCACGATTTATGTTGTGAGAATAGCCTTGTTGCGTCCAGTTATTATTTCTTTCATCTCTGAAATGTGACGGATGTGACCTGTAATTGTTGTGCTCCTGTTTTCGCGTTCCGCGACTGTCAGTGTCAATTTCCAGTTCTTGTAAGAGCACCTGAAAAGCTTCAATGTCATCTTTGCAACGTCCTGCCAAAATAATATGTCGTAAATGTTCAGGCAATTTGATTAAGCAAATGCGGATGAGTTCTGAGGGGCTGTATGGGTTTGACAGGTACTGATTCTTATGCAACATGTCTTCAAAATATTTCACAAGACTGGAAAATTCAGATTGTTCGAAATGATTCATCATTATGATGCTATGTTTTACTCGGTATTGTGTAGCTTGAGACCAATATGCTGAGAGGAAGGCATGATAAAATTCTCCTTCACTGTGACAATCGTGAATGACCGATCGCATTCTTACAGCTGGTTCATTCTCCAAGTAGCCACACATAAATTCTAATCTGTGCTGCAATGACCAGTTGGGAGGAAAACAATGAGAGAATTGATGGAGCCACGCTTGTGGATGAATGTCGTTGCCAGAATTCTTAAACGTTTTGAATTTACGTGTAGTAATGAACAGCTTATAGTCAAAATCATCGTGTCGGCGAGTCGCATGTCGGTCATTGTTACGTCGTGTCGGCGGTTCAATCTCAAAATTCGGTGCACATTGCCAATTTCTTTCATAATTTCCGAAATGCGCTGTGTTATTATTTTGCGGCTGTTCCGTATTTCTATGTCCCTCTTCCCGTATTGGGGCGCGAGTGTCCTCTGAAATACGTAATTCTTGTACTACTTGTGCCAACTGATCTTGCACTTCCCGGATTTCACTTTTGTACTTACAGCTGGTTCATTTTCCAAGTAGCCACACATAAATTCTAATCTGTGCTGCAATGACCAGTTGGGAGGAAAACAATGAGAGAATTGATGGAGCCACGCTTGTGGATGAATGTCGTTGCCAAAATTCTTAAACGTTTTGAATTTACGTGTAGTAATGAACAGCTTATAGTCAAAATCATCGTGTCGGCGAGTCGCATGTCGGTCATTGTTACGTCGTGTCGGCGGTTCAATCTCAAAATTCGGTGCACATTGCCAATTTCTTTCATAATTTCCGAAATGCGCTGTGTTATTATTTTGCGGCTGTTCCGTATTTCTATGTCCCTCTTCCCGTATTGGGGCGCGAGTGTCCTCTGAAATACGTAATTCTTGTACTACTTGTGCCAACTGATCTTGCACTTCCCGGATTTCACTTTTGTACTGTGTATTGATTTGATTTTGATTTTGTTTGAATTTTCTAATTTCTTCATACTCTTCAGTGTCAGTGAAGGCTACAGGTGTTGTGTCATTTAGATCATCATCTACCTTTGTAGATAAGTTAGTGAACTGATCTGAAAGTTCGGCTACTTTATCCGATAGTGTACTTATTTCCTCAGTGTGTTTTTTTGAACCAAGTTTCAGAGTATCTACTGTGTCCTTTAAGTTTTCCTGAGTTTTTGCAAGTTGCGTAACCGAATCGGTAGATGCAACTGAGTCAAATTTAGCTTGCAAGGTCTCATGATTTTCATGAACAATAGTTTGCAGTTCTTTTATGGCTGCTTCGTGATTCTGTAATGATTTTTCATGCCGCGAAAAAATAGGTTGAAAATGCTCACAAATTTGAGTTTTTACGTCATTACAGACTTTTTGACATTTAGATTCAATGTTATGTAACTCAGTAGTTAAATCTTCACGTGTTTGTTCAAGAGTTTGTTCCAATGAGTCTAACTTTTTAAGATTTTGTTCCATTGTGTCTAACTGTTGCTGTGTTTGTCTCTGATTTTGTTCCATTGTGTCTAACTTTTCAAGCTTTTGTCCCATTTGTTGCATTAATTGTAATAACAATGCACTGGTGTCTGAAACATGTTCCTCAGTGCTTTTCGGCAGTGAATTTGCACCAGCAACATTCACATTTTGACAAGCGGAAAATGTGTCTTGACTCATTTGAGAAAACGGTGAGGACGCAAAACCTGAATCTACAGTATTTGCAAAATTGTGTCCTGTCATTTCGGATTCCTGAGGCGAGCTGTTGCCGAGCGATCGATCGATAATTCTTCCCTGTTCATTAATTGTTTCACTGTCTACACCATTGTTTGCCGCCCGCTCCATTTCCCTATGCACAATTACGAAATTACTACTTTGAACATTAGTTCATTACATGGTGGCGCTAACACACTGCTTTCGTCTTCACTGTCATTTCTCAGTTTACTTTGGAGCCTAGTATTAGGTTTTCCACACGCCATTATTGTCACAATATTTCACACGACAACACAGAAAAGCACAATTTGAAGAGCAAAAATAGGGGAACACATTAACATAGCACTGAAAATAATATCTAGTTAATTGCAGCTGCGAAATACTTGGTGCAAATCTACATGCATACCACAACTGTTTTACTGTACAACAATGAAAGACTGCAACTACAAAGGAGATTTTCTCTACAATTACGCGCTAGCAATAAACAAAAGCTACACTAATTACACAAACTACAAGAAAAAATCAGTAGATTCCAGTGAGGTATCCTCGGCTAAGGGTCGACATATGAAACGTCCCCTTTAAACAATAATATAGGACTGTGCTTAAACTGACGCACAATATTTTTAGCGCAACGCAATCTGACTTTCAATAATCTCTACAAGAGAACGGCCCTGACTAACATTAACCTGTACTTTTCACAAATCACTTACCTCACAAAAATCTTGGTTACTCCCCCTACTGCAATACAGCAAGCGCCACTACTGCCAGCTAAATAAAAGATTCAAACTATGGAAGGCACTAACTACTGATAGGGATAGTTAGCAAATGAAAGATATTAATAGAGAACAAACAATGTATTTACCTTGATATCATCTTATATATGTATATATAGAGCAGTTCATGACAAATTTCAAAACTCCGCCATCTCTCTCCCCACATCCACCACTGCTGGCAGCTCACCTCCAACTGCGCAACGCTACGCGCTGTTCACAGCCAGCTGCCTAACACTACAATGGCGAGTATTACAACAATGCAAAGCAGCCACAGACTGCACTCAGCACAGCCAGTGATTTTCATACAGAGGTGGCGTTACCAATAAAAAAAACTAAACAGCCTACTTACAAAGTTGATGATGTTCTCTTGTCAGTTAATTCAGTGACTGCAGATAAGTGTAACACAGTATACACCTGATTTTAGAAGTCATGAAATTTTCGTAGAATGTAAGAAAACTACTGAGAGCTGGCACGGATTCAACAGCGGTTCAAGGGCGTGATGAAAAGTAATGCCTCCAATTTTTTTATGCGAAAGTTCTTAAAGTATTTTTTAATAATGCATACTTTATTGGCATTCTAGATTTTTGTTTCTCATGTTTACGTATGTATTTATCAACATAGTCACATGGCGACTAACAGACTTCTCCCAACGAAAGACCCGTTTTTTTATACCGTCACTGTGGAATGTTTTACTTCGTGGACGAAGTCACAACCTCACCTCTTCTTGCACCGATTCATCACTCTACACTCCTCGAAAGCGTATTTCAAGCTCTGGAAACAGATGAAAATCGGATAAGGCCAAGTCGAGACAGTGAACTCAAGGCGTCGGATTGTCGGGATTGTCTCAGCGCTCGTGTGTGGCTCGCCATGCTGAGGGAGACGGCGCTCCATCCGTGGGCACGCTCTTCGAATTCGTGATTTCAGTTTTCTGAGCGTCTCGCAGTACATTGCAGGGTTTATGGTGGTGCCTTTAGGCATGAATTCCAAATGAACCACACCTTGAACATCGCAGAACGCTGTGAGCATGACTTTGCCTGTTGATATCATGGTCTTGAACTTTTTTGGCCTTGGTATCTTTGTGGCGGAACTCCATTGATGCTCTCTTTTATTTTTTTCAGGGTCAGAATGGTGAACCCACCTTTCATCACCTGTCACAATGATGTTAAGAAACGCTTCACCCGCACGCTCTGTGTTATCCGACGATTTTCTCTGATAAGCCTATCAGTCCAATTCATATGAGTCTCGCAGGCTGCTGTACGAGGTCGCCGGCGTTGTGGCCGAGTGGTTCTAGGCGCTTCAGTCTGGAACCGCACGACCGCTACGGTCGCAGGTTCGAATCCTGCCTCGGGCATGGATAACTAATGTCGATACAATCATCACCGTACACGGCTTTCACTCTTCTATGGATTTCAATTGGTAGCACGTTTTCTGCGGTTGGAAATTCGGGTATAGCTCTCAGTTCCCACTCACCGACATAGTTATTCGTAGGTTACACACCGCCATGCTATACGCTATAATGCGGAGCCCTCTAGCTAGCGGGAAAGTCGACGGAGTAATGGTTCAAATGGTTCAAATGACTCTGAGCACTATGGGACAACTTCTGAGGTCATCAGTCCCCTAGAACTTAGAACTACTTAAACCTAACTAACCTAAGGACATCACACACATACATGCCCGAGGCAGGATTCGAACCTGCGACTGTAGCGGGCGCACGGTTCCAGACTGAAGCGCCTAGAACCGCTCGGTCACACCGGCTGGCGATGGAGTAATATGCGTGATACGTAATACCTCAACCCATATTGAGAAGAAAATAAAAAAACTCGGAGGTATTACTTTTCAGCATTCCCTCAAACTATTTTTTTTTTAATTTTCATATTTTTAGTCAGCTTTTGGCCAACTATATAGGATGAAAATTAAGGGACATGACAACTGCAAGGAGTTACAATTTTTAGTTGCTTGTCGCATGGATATGGATATAGAAACATTCCATTCAGCTAAATGTGGTCCCATACAGGTTAACCGTAACCGGTGCCGAAAATAAAACAGGCGTGTTTGAGAGCCCAAAGAAGTTGAGTAAAGTAAAACAGAGAAAAATCTTCCACTGAAAAGGTAACATCAGAAATACTGGCATTTTCATAAACTTAGGGGGAACCTAACGAAAAAGAACAGGTCTCCCCTTTTCCACGCTTCCGTAGCAACACTCTATAGACCTGAACTTAGAATAGTTGTGCTAAGTTGAATACTGATAATGCTGAGTGCACACTTCGATGCTATGTCGTGTAAATCATGAAGCTGCCAAAGTTGTGGAAATTCGTTGCTGTTGCAGTTCTTAAATCAGTTGCACGTCGCATGTATGTTTCATATTTAGTGGTGTATTTCCCTGAATTTCCGTTTTTTTAACGTTATGCTATAATTTTGTTCTAAACACTGACATAAATAAATACAGGCTGGTTGTAATTAAACTTCCGCTACCTGAGCGGGCCTCCATGAAAAACGAGTCGTCGTAGGACAACGAAATTTTGTGGAATCATTTGCGAGAACTTGACTGGTACAACGATGTTCAGTACATCTACTTAACCATCTAGCCGTACGCAGAAGGTGCTCTGAATGAAACATATTCCTCTCTTCGTCGATTCTGCAGAGAAAGGCCTCATTCCTTACCTTATCAGTCCACCTAATTCTCAAAATTCTTTTGAATCGCCACATCTCAAATGATTCGATTCTCTTCCTTTCCGGTGTTCCCACAATCCATGATTCACTACCATACAATTCTGTGCTCCAAACGTCCATTCTCAGAAATTTCTTTCGGAAACTAAGGGTTTCACACTAGTAGACTTCTATTGGTCATAAATACTCTTATTGCCAGTGATAGACTACTTTTACGTCCTCTTTGCTCCGCCCATCATTGTTGTTTAGCTTCCTGTATAGCAGTATTCCTGAACTTCGTCTACTTTGCGATCCCCAATTCTGATGTTAAGTTGCTGTTCTCGCAGTTCTCATTTGTGCTACTTCTCGTTACTTTCGTCTTTTTTCGATGTACTCGCAATCCATATTCCGTACTCACTAGACTGTTCATTTCATTCAGTAGATCCTGTAATTCTTCTTTACTTTGACTAAGAATAGCCATGTCATCAGTGAATGTTATCACTGATATCCTTTCACCCTGAATTTAATCCAGTGCTTGAATTTTTCATTTATTTCCGTCATTGCTTTCAGTGTATAGATTGAGCGGTAGGGGCGAAAGACTATATCCATGTCTTACACTCTTTTTATTCCGAGCACCTCGATCTTGATCGTCCAATCTTATTGTTCCCTCTTGGTTGTTGTACATATTGTATATTACCCTACATTCCCTATAGCTTACCCTTGTCTTTCTCGGCATTCTGAATGCATTGCTCCATTTTAAACTGTCGAAAGCTATTTCAAGGTCGATAAATGGTATGAAAGTGTCTTTTTCTTCGTCTTGCTTCCATTATCAACAGAAACGTCAAAACTGACTCTCTGTTGCCTTTATCTTTCCTAAAGCCACACTGATTGTCATCTATCACATCCTCAATTTTCATTTCCGTTCTTCTGTATATTAATCGTCTCAGAAACTTGGATACATGAGCTGTTAAGCTGGTTGTGCGATAATTCACGCACTTGTCTTCACTTGCAGTCTTCGGAATTGTGTGCATGATATTTTTCCGAAAGTGAGATGGTATGTCGCCAGTCTCATACATTCTACACAGCAACGTGAATAGTCGTTTTGTTGCCATTTCCCCCAATGATTTTATAAATTCCGATGGAATGCTATCTATCACTTCTTACTTATACGATCTTAAGTCTTCCAAAGTTCTTTTAAATTTTGATTCCAATACTGGATCACCTATCTCTTCCCCGTCGATTCCTGTTTCTTCTTCAATCACGTCATAAGACAAGCCCTCCCTCTCACAGAGGCTTTCGATGCACTCTTTCCACCTGTCCAGCAGAATTCCCATTGCGTTCTCAATATTACTGTCCTTGCTTTTAATTTCACCGGAGGTTGTTTCCACTCTTGTGTGTGCTGAATCTGTTCTTCCGACAGTTTTCTTTTTCTCGATATCTTCACATTTTTCATGCAAGCATTTCGCATTAGTTTCCCTGTACATCCGATTTCCTTCCTAAGTGACTTTTACTTTTGTATTCCTGAACTTCCCTGCACATTTTTGTACTTTCTTCTTTCGTCAATTAACTGAAGTATCTCTTATGTTATTCATAGTTCCTTCACGTTTACATTCCATGTACCAACTTTTTTTTTTTACCACTTCTGTGATTGCCCTTATTAGAGATGTCAATTTCTCTTCGATTAAACTGCCTATTGAACTATTCTTATCATAGTAGTTCAAGCGTATCACATCATTCTTTAGTACTCCCGTATTCCACGTCTTTGTGTATTGATTTTTCCTGAGTAGTCTCTTAAACCTCAGGTCACTCTTCATCATTACTAAATTGTGATATGAGTCTATCTCTGCTCCTGGGCACCTTACAATCCAATATCTCATTTTGGAATCTCTGCCTGACAATGATGTAATCTAGGTGGAATCTTCCTCTTGTGATTCTTTAACGGAGTATCCATTATTAGTGGCCGAAATTTATTGCAGAATTCAATTAGTTTTTCTCGTCTCTCATTCCTACCACCAGTCCATTATTCTCCCGTAACCTTTTCTTCTTTTTTCGCCTACAATCGCATTCCATCTCCCGTGACTATTAGATATTTACGCACTGAATTATCTGTTTGGTATCCTCATATATTTAATCTCCTCATCTTTTGTTTGCGACGTCAGCATGTGTACCTGAACTATTATTGTCGGTGTTTGTTTGTTGTCGATTCTGATGAGGACAACCCTATCACTAAACTGTTCACAGTAGCTCACTCTCTACACTACCTTCCTTTCATAACTAATTCTGCTCCAGTTATACGATTTTCTGCTGCTCTTGATATTACCCTGTACACATCTATCCAGAAATTCTTGTCTTCATTTCATTTCACACACCCCAACTCTATCTAGATTGATTCTTAACATTTCCCTTTTCAGATTTTGTAGCTTCCCTACCACGTTCTGAGTTTTGGCAGTGTACGCTTCGGTTCGTACAACGTTACCCTTTCGTTGGTTATTCAGTCTTTTCCTCCTGTTCATTTCCCCCTCTGTATTCCCACTTGGCAGATCGAAATACGGGTTTTTGCCAAGAGAGAGATCATCATGACACTTTTTTACACTTAACGAGTGGACACGACTGAGAATAAACATGAGACGGCTCGCGTCGCGGAAGTTATTGACTTGTCGGCGCCCCGTGGCAGAGGCGGTCACTTGAACACGACCTGCAAAGAACTGAGACTAAAATGAGAGAGAACAATGGGATGCCGGTGGTTCTATAGACTGGCGGTTTGAATTTTCTACATCTGCTTCCACACCTATCCTCTGAAAAATACTGTGAAGTGCCTAGCAGAGGGTACGTCCCATTGTACCAGCTATTAGGGATTTTTCCCGTTGCATTCACATATGGAACGCAGGAAGAATAATTGTTTAAGTGGCTCCATACGTAAAGTAATTAATCTAATCTTATCTGAGCTTTCCCACCCGGAGAGATACACTATGTGATCAAAAGTATCCGGACACCTGGCTGAAAATGACTTACAAGTTCGTGGCGCCCTCCATCGGTAATGCTGGAATTCAATATGGTTTTGGCCCACCCTTAGCCTTGATGACAGCTTCCACTCTCGCAGGCATACGTTCAATCAGGTATTAGGTGTTCTATAGGATTCAGGTCAAGACTCTGCGCAGGCCGGTCCATTACAGAGATGTCATTGTCATGTAACCAATCCGCCGCAGGCCATGCGTTATGAACAGGTGCTCGATCGCGTTGAAAGATGCAGTCGCCATCCTCGAATTACTCTTCAACAGTGGGAAGCAAGAAGGCGCTTAAAACATCAATGTAGGCCTCTGCTGTGATAGTGACACGCAAAACAACAAGGGGTTCAAGCCCCCTACGTGAAAAACACGACCATATCGTAACACCACCGCCTCCCAAATTTACTGTTGGCACTACACACGCTGGCAGATAACGTTCACCGGGCATTCGCCACATCCACACCCTGTCATCTGATCGCCACATTGTGTACCGTGATTCGTCACTCCACACAACGTTTTTCCACTGTTCAATCGTCCAATGTTTACGTTCCTTACACCAAGCGAGGCGTCGTTTGGCATTTACCGGCGTGATGTGTAGCTTATGAACAGCCGCTCGACCATGAAATCCAAGTTTTCTCACCTCCTTCGTAACTGTCATAGTACTTGCAGTGGATCCTGATGCAGTTTGGAATTCCTGTGTGATGGTCTGGATAGATGTCTGCCTATTACATATTACGACCCTCTTCAACGTCGGCGGTCACTGTCAGTCAACAGCGAAGTCGGCATGTACGCTTTTGGGCTGTTCGTGTCCCTTCACGTTTCCACTTCACAATCACATCGGAAACAGTGGACCTAGGGATGTTTAGGAGTGTGGAAATCTCGCGTACAGACGTATGACACAAGTGACACCCAATCACCTGACCACGTTCGAAGTCCGTGAGTTCCGCGAAGCGCTCCATTCTGCTCTCTCACGATGTCTAATGACAACTGAGGTCGCTGATATAGAGTACCTGGCAGTAGGTGGCAGCACAATGCATCTAATATGAATTACGTATGTTTTTGTGGGTGTCCGGATACTTTTGATCACATTGTGTATGTAAGATATTCTAGTATATTCCTTGAAACTTCGTAAGTTTTCTCGGGACGGTTTACATCTGTCTTAAGGAGTCTGTTATTTCAGCACCTCTGTGACATTCTTCCACGGATCATACATGTGGCCGTTCGTGTTTCCTTTGTTCGTATACATTCAGTAATCCCTGTTAGTCCTATTTGGTAGAGGTTCCACACACCTGAGCAATATTCTAGGTAGGGTCGTACGAATGACTTGAAAGCAATCTCCTTTGTAGACTGATCGCATTTCTCCAGTATTCTATCAATAGAGCTAAGTCTACGACCTGCTTTACCTACAGCCTACAAAGTGTTACACCAAGCTATTTACATGACTAAACCGATTACAGCTGAGTCATTGTTACTATAGTATTTGGATTCTACATTCTTTTTGTAAAGCGTACAGTTTTACATATCTCATTTAAAGCAAGTTGCCAATCTTTGCACCACTTTGAAATCTCATCAAAATCGTACTGAATATTTATGTACCTTCTTTCAGATAGTAATTCGTTGTAGATAAATTCATAGCTTGCAAAAAGTATAAGGTCACTACTAATATTGTCCGCAAGGTCGATAAAATACAACATGAACAGTAAGGGTGCCAACACATCTCTGGGGCGCACCCGAATTAACTTGTACATACAAGATAACTTCCTGCGTCCTCCCTACCAAAGGAAATCCTCAATCTAGCCACAAAATTCGCTTGATACCCATGCGATAGTACTTTGGATAATAACCGTAGGTACGATACAGACTCAAATGTTTTTCCGATATCAAGTAATACTGCATCTAATTGACTGCTTTGATCCAAAGCTTTCGGTATGTTGGATTTCACGTGTTCATTGTTTTCGGAATCCATCCTGGATGGCACGCGAAGATCATTCTCTTCGAGATATCTCATTGTGTTTGAGCTCAGAATATTTTTCATTGAGCCAAGCCGGCATCACCTTGCTCCAGTGCCACACAAGCATTGGTGACCTGTAAGAACCTCCCGGCACTCTTCGCTAACGGAAGCTAATAGTTGTCATCCTTTGTAGTTGGCATAACTTCGTTCTGAAGGCAGTTGTGTTTAGTGTGCCAGACAGTCAGGACTGTATCTATTCCTCCGCCCAGCTACCAAAATTGTTGCGTTTTTACTGTTCTGAGGTTTCCGAGGCAGCTTTCCCTCCCTTCTCCGCAACATTAGTGTCTGCTCAAATAAATGCGCTATCAGTGTCACTACAAGAAATGATAGTAGAAATGGGGAAAGAGTTTAGTGGAGCGACTAGCTACTCTGGCTGTTTAGAATTAATGCATCTAACTGGTCAATTAATTTCCATATTTAAGCAATAATGTTTTACATAGAGGACGGCAGCTGTTCTTCCGCATCCGTTTTGGAAACGAAGTTCTAAAACAGGAAAGCGCAGCACATTCGGCATTGAGATATGAGTGTCTCGATCCGTGAACTGTTACTCTCTGGAGACCTGATAAGCAAAACTAGATAAGTTTAAACCCTGCTTGTGCTTGTGGTATCACCGCCAGACACCACACTTTCTAGGTGGTAGCTTAAATCGGCCGCGGTCCAATAGTACATGTCGGACCCGCGTGTCGCCACTGTCAGGATCGCAGACCGAGCGCCACCACAAGGCAGGTCTCGAGAGACTGACTAGCACTCGCCCCAGTTGTACGGACGACATTGCTAGCAACTACACTGACGAAGCCTTTCTCTCATTTGCCGAGAGACAGTTAGAATAGCCTTCAGCTAAGTCCATGGCTACGACCTAGCAAGGCGCCATTAACCATATCTGGAGAGAGTCTCACTTGTATTATCAAGAGAAATGTACCATAATTAATTAAAGTTAAGTATACGAGAAGCTCCGTTCTTTTCTTTGTAGCATTCATAAAGTATCCTGTTTCAGACTTAACGCAAGACGGCGTGAGTTGACGCGTGCCCTTTCGGCTACTTCTCAGTGTGGCGTAGCTAGCTTGTTACGCCACAACACTGCTGAGAGAAGATGCCAAAAAAAAAATTGAAACTTGTGGAGAGAGAGAGTGACACAAACTTCCACAACTATGCAGAGAGTAAAGGATACACATCCAAACTTGTAACAAGACTCCGGATTGCAGGAAGAGCTAAGAGGCAGAGGGAACAAGTAAGTTTCCGAAGTTCGGAAATAGGGCCTATCTTCTCTGAGGCAGTCAAACAGCAGCAGCACACAAGATTCGCCGCCGACAGACTCAGAGCGGACTTGAGCTCCAGAATCAATGTGGGAGCCTGGGCCATCCCACAAAGCTAAGTCGTTCGCGAGAGGGCAGCAGTGAGTGTTCCTGACAAGTGTTCGCTCTATTGTCACCTTCTTCCACCTCATATCTATGGGAACTTGTTTGCTGATGCCCCGTTAGTTTAATCTAAGACGTATTGGTGTAACAGCTTCAAAAGGCAACAAAACTTTTGCTTTTCACATTTCACGTGGTTATTGACCGAATTTAAAAAGTTTGAATGCTGTCATAATCCACACATTAAGAGGTATAACCTTATATTAAAAGTTTAACACAATAAGACAAGTTTACAGTTAGAAATTGTATGTTTGTCTGGAAGCAACGTAACTGACGACGCACAAATATACGGACTTCATTCATCCCGTATTTAAAGATAAGCACTTAGCGACTTCCAACAAACATTACACGTAATTTCAAATCTTTTCGAAATACTATACCAAATCGAATAAATTAAAAAAAAGAATACTTTTATGCATGAACCGTTAAGCTGATTGTGCGGTATTTCTCGCACTTAACTCTAGTTGCTACGTTCGAGACTATGTGGATGACATCTTTCCGAAAGTCTGATGGTATGCCTCTAGTCACATAGAGTTTAGAGTTTACACAAACAAACATGAACGGTCGTTTCGCTGGCACTTCCCCCAATAATTTTAGAAATCCCAAACAAATGTTATTGGGCCTTATTTGATCACAGCTCATTTAAATTCGGATAAACTCGTCTGACTGGTTTGATGCGGCCCACCACGAATTCCTCACCTGCGAAAAACTTTTCATCTCAGAGTAGAAGTTGCAATCTACGTCCTCAATTATTTGCTGGATGTATTTTAATATCCGTCTTTTTCTACAGTCCTTACCCTCTGCAGGTCCCTCTAGTAATGGAACTTATTCCCAGGTATCTTAACAGATGTCCAGTCATCCTGTACCCTCTTCTTTTCAGTGTTTCGGGTATATTCCTTTCGTTGCCGATTCTGCGGAGAGCCTCATTCATTATCTTATCAGTCCACTTAATTTTCAACGTTCCCCACCACATCTCAAATGCTTCCATTCTCTTCTCCTCCGATTTTCCGACTGTCCATGATTCACTACCGAACACTGCTGTGCTCCAACGCACATTCTCAGAAATTTATTTCGCAAACTAAAGACTATGTGTCATACTATTGGCCTCTTGGCTATTAATGCCCTTTTAGCCAGTGCTAGTCTACTTTTACGTTCTCTTTGCTCCGCCCATCATTGTTGTTTAGCTTCCTGTGTAGCAGAATTCCTTAACTTCGTCTACTTTGTGATCCCTGTGGTATCAATAGCAACGATGCCACGGTTTAGTTTCATAAGTTGGCACTATGAGACACCAACGACAGCGCACTCTAGCTGGAGCGGGAGAGCTCCATGAGCTCCGCTCCAGATTCTGCCCATTTGATCAAGAGCAGACGGCCGGGACACTTCGCTTCAGCTTTGCTCTACATACGACGGGTCTCAGCATCGCACCATATTGCAGGTTATGTAACCATCTATTAACTTGTTTTTTGCACCAGTAAACCACTTTTACTTACATGCACTACCGACGTTTTTTTCCTGCTCCTGCTCCTACCCACGCGCCGCCTTTCCGGCGGGATACAAAAATCCCCAATTCTGATGTTAAGTTGCTGTTCTCGGTGTTCTCATTTCTGCTGCTTCTCATTGCTTTCCTATTTCTTCTATTTACTCGCAATCCATATTCCGTGCTCATTAGATTGTTCATTCCCTTCAACAGACCATGCAATTCTTCTTCATTTTCACTGGATAGCAATGTCATCAGTGAATGTTATCACTGATATTCTTCCACCCCGAACTTTAATCCAATTCTTGAACTTTTCTTTATTTCCGTCATTGCTTCTTCAATGCATAGATTGAACAGTATATCCATATCTTACACCCTTTTTTAATCAGGGCACGTCGATATTATCTTTCACTTTTATTGTTCCCTCTTGGTTCTTGTACGTATTGTACGAGTATATTACCCGACTTTCCCTGTAGCTTACCTTATCTTTCTCAGAATTCCGAATGTCTTACACCATTTTATTCTGTCGAAACCTTTTTCCAGGTCGACAAATCCTATGAACATCTCTTGATTTTTCTTCAGTCTTACTTCCATTATCAACCGCAACAACTGACTCTGGTGCCTTTACCTTTCATAAAGCCAATCTGATGGTCATCTATCACATCCTCAATTTTCTTTTCCATTCTGCTGTATATTATTCGTGCCAGCAACGGATACATGACCTGTTAAGCTGATTGTGCGATAATTCTCGAACTTGTCGGGACATGTAATCTTCGGAATTTTGTGGGTGATATTTTTCCGAAAGTCCGATACTATATCGCCAGTCTCATACATTCTACAAACCAACTCGAATGGTGTGCAGTTTCCCACAATGACTTTATAAACGCCGATGTAATTCTATCTATCACTTCTGCCTTTTACGATCTTAAGTGTTCCAAAACTCTTTTAAATTCTGACCCTAATACTGGATGCCCTAGCTCTTCCCTGTCGGCCCCTGTCTCTTCCTCTACTACGTCGTCAGACAACTCTCATCTCTCACAGACGCCTTCAGTATACATTCCCCCCTTCCGCTTTCTCCTCTGTATTCCGATTGCACCCTTGATGTTATCGCCCTTTCTTTTAATCTCACCGGAGGTTGTTTTGACTTTTCTATATGCTGAGTCAGTCCTTCTGACAGTTTTCATTTATTTCTTCACATTTTACTTGCCTTATTTTGTATCAGTTTCCCTGCAGATCCTATTTCTTTCCTTCCTAAGTGACTTGTACTTCAATATTCCTGAACGTCTCTGCGCATTTTTGCAACTCTTTCTTTCGTCAAGCAACTGAAGTATTTCGTCTGTTATTCATGGTTCCTTCACGTTTACATTCCACGTACCTACGGTTTTCTTTTCCACTTCAGTAACTGCCCTTTTGCAAGATGTCAATTCCTCTTCAACCGAACTGTCTACTGAGCTATTCATTTTCGCAGTATCTGTAGCCTCAGATAACTTCAAGCGTATCTACTAATTCCTTAGCATTCCACTTCTTTGTGCACTGGTTCTTCCTGTCTAGTCTCTTAAACTTGAGCCTACTCATTATTAAGTTGAAGAGTCTATATCTGCTCCTGGGTACACTTTTCAGACGAATATCTGGTTTCGGAATCTCTACCTGGCTATGATGTAATCTGACTGGAATCTTCTCTTATTTCCTGGTCTTTTCAAGAATGCCTCTTCCTGTGATTCTTGAACAGATAATTCGCTATCACTAACAGGTGTTTACTGCAGAGCTCCAGTCCCTTATTACTATTAGATTTTTATCTCTGAGTTACCCGTTGAATATCCTTAGTTTCTCTGTCTCTTCATCCTCTGCTTGTGATTTAGCATGTATACCGAATTATTATTGTCAGTGTTGGTTTGCTGTCGATTCTGATGAGAACAAAGCATAACTGAACGGTTCACAGTATCTCACTTCGGCCCTACCTTCCTATTCACAACGAATCCTATTCCCGATATATTATTTTCTGCTGCTGACGATAATACCCTATACTCGCCTTAACAGAAATCCATGTCTTCTTTCCATTTCACTTCACTGACTCCCATTATATTTAAACTGAGCCTCTGCATTTATCTTTTCAGATTTTATAGCTTACCTACCACAATCAAACTTCTATATTTCACGCCCCGACTCGATAGAACTCTATCTTTTCGTTGGTTATTCAGTCTTTTTCTCATTGTCACCTCCCCATTGGCATTCCCCTCCCGGAGATCCAAATAAGGGACTAATACTAAGTTTTTTGTCGGTGGAGAGATCATCATGACACTTTTTCAGTTACGGGCCACATATTCCTTGGATACACGTTATATGTCTTTAATGCAGTGGTTTCGATTGCCCTCTGCGTACTCATGCCGTTTATCATTGCTGGTTCTTTAACCTTTAGGGGCAGTTTTACACCCCAAGGGGAAGAGAATGCCCTGAACCTCTGTCTGCTCTTCCGCCCTTTTTGGCAAGGCCTTTACAGATATAGAATGACTTATTATGGCGAACGTCTTCGGCCGCCATTTTTGACGATTATTATTCAAAATTTAAGAATTTTCTGGTATTAACCCGGGATCGAGGACCTTTTGATTACTATTCCAAGACGTCACCATTTTTTCTCACCTACGTCACGGATGCACTAATGTATGTGAGACTGTCGTACCCTGGGAATAGTATACCAAGAAGTTTCCTGACTGTTGCTTCAATTTAGTGATTGATGTTAGAATCTCATGAAGGAATGTGCACTAGGGACCGCCATAAATAGTTTCCGTCATTTTCTACTGCTTTTTGTTGCTGTGTCACATTAGCTTGTGTTTTGTAGAGTGTTTGTACATATTTCGTGTTCTACACGTTTAAGAGCTTTGTAATATATTAAAGCTATTTGCAACATATTATTAATTCTTCAGTTACAGAATTTTGTAGTGCGCAGAATGCTATACCTTTTGTAACTGTTTATGTAACTTGTTAAGCCATACTTCGTCGGTCTTTCACCGTCTTGTACTTTGAGACAGAGGATGACAGTATTTTCCAGAATGCAGTGATTTTAAATTTTAAAAGAATGTTTGAAGCGCTCATTTTAGAAACCGTATAACTTCATAAATGCATGTTTTTCAGGAAACATAAAAAACTATTTTTAAAAGAAAGTTCAACACATATCAAAAGTTTCTTCGTTCTCTTTAATGAGTATAGTTAAATGTGTAATTTAACATATAATATAATCTTCAGCTCCTATTAGACCCAGCCAAAACAGTGATCAAAGTGATTGGAGTTACGTTTTTTTCTCAAATTAATTCAAATGCTTGTAAAAATTTAGCACTGAAACATGCTCTTGTAATCAAGAATAATTTTACTTTCAAAAGCTATTAAACATATAAAAACTGATTTACACAGCAAACTCTCACAAATGCAAGACGTTAGTGTTATACTGCCTATAACATTAACATTAATTTGAAGCATCTAACATTTTTTTAAATTACGCAAAAAAATGATCTTTTAACATTATGACTTGGCAATGTAAATGGAAGACTGAAGACACTAATTTCAAATTATCAGTGAATGCCCACAATTTCAAGGTAAAATTAGTGATATTCTTCAGGAATACACTGCAAGGTCTTCTTCAGGTCAGCTAACTTCAGTGATTGACATATGTCTGTTGTATGCCCTTGTTTGCAGTAAACACACGCTTTTGTTGCCCAGTACTCCGCAGAATGAACGTGTCCCACTGCTGTCTTGATGAATGGTGATGCAGCTACTGTTCCTGGATGCCGAGATGAGTATTTGAAATGCTTTAATGTTGATATCTGGAATGCCGTAATGGGTGTCTCTTGAAAGATGTTCGGTTTCCAATGGATTTACTATCTGCTTATGTAGAGGAGGCCACCAATCCTTGAAGTGAATTACATCTTCAACACTGAAGGGGGTAACCATGAACTCCCCAGGGAGTCTTGACTTTGCTGTTACCTTACGTACTTCTTTTGGCAGGTAAATTCGATCATGCTTTGACAAAATCCTCTTCTCAATACCAAAATCATGGTCACTGGGGAGAAAAGAATGTCCTTTCAGGGGAAAGAAATGCTGGATTTTATCAGAACGTTCTGTTTCTACAAGAGCCACTAATAACTCTACTATGGTGTGATTTCTGGTTTGACTACCATAGCAATCACTAAAGGGATGCAATTCTCTCACATCCTTCTGAATGCAATCATCAGTGTAATGCAGAAGAAAAGCTACTTCAAGAAAACAAGCTACTTCAAGAAAAGAAGTTACTTCAAGAAAACAAGCTACCTCAATGGTCCTTGGATATCCTGGGTCTCATCACAGCGGTAAAAATTATCTTCTCCTGATTTCGCGTAATATATTTCAAAAACGTTTGAGGGTTAACTGTCGAAGGTAAAACAACTCCTGCGCGGGAATGTTAGGCAGTGAAATACTCTGCATGTAGTAAAATGCTATAACAACCATATCCTCCCTTTCTTTGCTCAGATTCTTTGAAGCTTGAAGAGCACTGTAAAATTTTTTAAATATTCCTTTGTGGATCATTAAGTCTGCTTCGGCAACTATCTTTGCTTCTCGTTAAGAAATGGGGACTTCAGTCTCTGTTCTAAGACTTCGCATGTACCAAAGATATCTACCTGAAGAATTTCAAAACTGTGGTGAAAACTGTGCTTGAAGTATTAAGCATAGTGCTGATATGTAATGTCTACGTCAGGGTGTTTTCCATAAAACATCTGCAACATAATTTTCACATTTAATTTTGCATCAAGGTAATTTTTCATCTTGGAGGAATAGTGAGCCTGTTTTCTTGGAAAAAGACTCAATATGTTGATGAATGAACGCCTCTGAATCCAGTGTGGGATTTAAATCAACCGTAGACTTACCAGCTATCAAAGATTCTCGTAGACGACGGAGTCTAGTGTCACCCTTAAGACCATGGAAAGCTATAAATGCCTTCTGGCAGACCACCTTCCTTTCACCGTTGAGTATGATGAAACACTTAAAAGCGTGACTATGCTTAATTGGTGACACATTTTTAGAAGAACGATGTCTTTGTACATTACTGTGGGCCATGAGCCCTTGTAATTATGTATCATGTTTGTCTTTGCTCTTGAAATTATTAAATCTATCTAACAAAAATGTCTGATGAAACATATCAAAACTCGCAAAACATGCTTTCTTAAAACTGCATTTCTCACATGTTTTTCTTTCCGAAATTGTTTTTCCTGCGTAGCACATGTTTTCACTTCCTCGAACAAGTGCTCTTTTCTCGATTCCACTCTTGTATTCACCTTCATTCCTCACACCCCACTTCCGATTTGTGGAGTTTTCCCATATCACAGAACTTTAAAATAAAACTGCTGTCAACCTGGACCTTGTAGTCATGTAAAATAACCAAGTCCATGAATGTTCTGCTCTTCAATAACGACAGATCTTATTACTATAATAAACAAATCACACAGCACTTTCGACAGAATCAACAGTGCTGCCAGGTTAAGATTAGAAACACTAGAACTGCAGTAATTATGTTGTTTCTAACACTAATACAAACTTACCAGACATACAAAACACACACACGTAGACGGAAATTACGTCATTTCGACACACAACGCTGCGGCTACCCTTACCGAGGGCCTGGACATAAATAACTCATTTTGCATAAAATGTGGGGCTACGTTGATCCTAAAATGCCCAATTCGTTTGTTCATAGGTACACGACCGTATTCTACCTTGTAACATGCTTTCACATTTGGAAAAAAACCTTAATTTTACGTAATTATTTTTGTAATTTCAGAAAAGAGTGCAGGACATAAAAAGTGAATGCCAACATTTTAAAATGGAATGAGAATATATCGTAAACTTATTTAACACGGCTGGCTAGAGGAGAAAATCTGAAAAGTGTACCAAGGTACAGAACTATTCTCTACTATCACAATTAAGGAACTAGCAGTGGTATAATTTATTAATGGCCTAAGCAAATTTCGTTACAGATGTTCTTCAGATAGTTATAAATCAAACAGCAGAAAAGTGTCGACCAAATGTTAAAATACATCGATATCTACAACCTACAGAAAATATGAAATACAAATACACAGCAAACAATGTTCATAAGGCAATACATAAAGAGTTTTAATTTATCATCCATCCTTTTTCTTTCCTTTTTAAGTACCAAATAACCGCAAAAGCACATTTTTTTTCCTTCGATGGAAGTAACTTTTTAGTTGCTAATAAAAGGTTCTTTAATGGCAATTTTTGTCAGTTTCTGTTCCTAATTATGTAGTCGACAGTGTAGGCTTTTTCTTTGTACATGTACCATCAAATCTAAATCATTTTTCGCTTTCGGATATCTAGCCTCCTTTGTAGAAAATTACTCACTGGAAAAATGTTGTTGTTGTTGTGGTCTTCAGTCCTGAGACTGGTTTGATGCAGCTCTCCACGCTACTCTATCCTGTGCAAGCTTCTTCATCTCCCAGTACCTCCACGCTGCCCTCCAATGCTAAATTTGTGACCCCTTGATGCCTCAGAACATGTCCTACCAACCTGTCCCTTCTTCTTGTCAAGTTGTGCCACAAACTCCTCTTCTCCCCAATTCTATTCAGTACCTCCTCATTAGTTATGTGATCTACCCATCCAATCTTCAGCATTCTTCTGTAGCACCACATTTCGAAAGCTTCTATTCTCTTCTTGTCCAAACTATTTACCGTCCATGTTTCACTTCCATACGTGGCTACACTCCTTACAAATACTTTCAGAAACGACTTCCTGACACTTACATCTATACTCGATGTTAACAAATTTCTCTTCTTCAGAAACGCTTTCCTTGCCATTGCCAGTCTACATTTTATATCCTCTCTACTTCGACCATCATCAGTTATTTTACTCCCCAAATAGCAAAACTCCTTTACTACTTTAAGTGTCTTATTTCCTAATCTAATTCCCTCAGCATCACCCGACTTAATTCGACTACATTCCATTACCCTCGCTTTGCTTTTGTTGATGTTCCTTTCAAGACACTGTCCATTCCGTTCAATTCCTCTTCCAAGTCCTTTGCTCTCTCAGACAGAATTACAATGTCATCGGCGAACCTCAAAGTTTTTATTTCTTCTCTATGCGTTTTAATACCTACTCCGAATTTTTCTTTCGTTTCCTTTACTGCTTGCTCAATATACAGAGTGAATAACATGGGGGAGAGGCTACAACCCTGTCTCACTCCCTTCCCAACCACTGCTTTCCTTTCCTGCCCCTCGACACTTACAACTGTCATCTGGTTTCTGTACTAATTGTAAATAGCCTTTCGCTCCCTGTATTTTACCCCTGCCAGATTTAGAATTTAAGAGTGTTCCAGTCAACATTATTAAAAGCTTTCTCTAAGTCTACAAATGCTAGAAACGTAGGTTTGCCTTTCTTTAATCTATTTTCTAAGATAAGTCATAGAGTCAGTATTGCCTCACGTGTTTCAACATTTCTACGGAATTCAAACTGATCTTCCCCAGAGGTCGGCTTCTACCAATTTTTCCATTCGTCTGTAAAGAATTCGTGTTAGTATTTTGCAGCAGTGGCTTATTAAACTGATAGTTCGGTAATTTTCACATCTGTCAGCACTTGCTTACTTTGGGATTGGAATTATTATATTCTTCTTGAAGTCTGAGGGTATTTCGCCTGTCTCATACATCTTGCTCACCAGATGGTAGAGTTTTGTCAGGACTGGCTCTCCTAAGGCCGTCAGTAGTTCTAATGGAATGTTGTCCACTCCCGGCGCCTTGTTTCGACTCAGGTCTTTCAGTGCTCTGTCAAACTCTTCACGCAGTATCGTATCTCCCATTCATCTTCATCTACATCCTCTTCCGTTTCCATAATATTGTCCTCAAGTACATCGCCCTTGTATAGTCACTCTATATACTCCTTCCACCTTTCTGCTTTCCCTTCTTTGCTTAGAACTGGGTTTCCATCTGAGCTCTTCATATTCATGCAAGTGGTTCCCTTTTCTCCAAAGGTCTCTTTAATTTTCCTGTAGGCAGTATCTATCTTACCCCCAGTGAGATAAAGTGAGATAAGCCTCTACAGCCTTACATTTGTCCTCTAGCCATCCCTGCTTAGCCATTTTGCACTTCCTGTCGATCTCATTTTTGAGACGTTTGTAAAAAATGGTTCAAATGGCTCTGAGCACTATGGGACTCAACTGCTGTGGTCATTAGTCCCCTAGAACTTAGAACTACTTAAACCTAACTAACCTAAGGACATCACACACATCCATGCCCGAGGCAGGATTCGAACCTGCGACCGTAGCAGTCGCACGGTTCCGGACTGCGCGCCTAGAACCGCGAGACCACCGCGGCCGGCGAGACGTTTGTAAACCTTTTTGCCTGCTTCATTTAATGCATTTTTATATATTCTCTTTTCATCAATGAACTGCAATATTTCTTCTGTTACCCAAGGATTTCTATTAGCCCTCGTCTTTTTACGTATTTGATCCTCTTCTGCCTTCACTACTTCATCCCTCAGAGCTACCCATTCTTCTTCTACTGTATTTCTTTTCCCCATTCGTAACAATTGTTCCCTTATGCTCTCACTGAAATTCTGCACAACCTCTGGTTTAGTCAGTTTATCCAGGTCCCATCAGCTTAAATTCTTACCTTTTTGCAGCTTCTTCAGTTTTAACCTACAGTTCATAACCAATAGATTGCGGTCAGAGTCCACATCCGCCCCTGGAAATGTCTTACAATTTAATACCTGGTTCCTAAATTTCTCCCTTACGGTTATATAATCTGTCTGATACCTTATAGTATCTCCAGGATGTATGGCTATTGTGATCAAAGTGCCCAACGGACTTGTGCTATGTATGCTGCTCGGTATCCTGGACGACATCATCCGAGTGTCCGGACCGTTCGCCGGATAGTTACGTTATTTAAGGAAGCAGGAAGTGTTCAGCCGCATGTGAAACGTCGATCACGGCCAGCAACAAATGATGATTCCCAAGTAGGTGTTTTAGCTGCTGTCGCGGCTAATCCGCACATCAGTAGCAGACAAATTGCGCGAGAATTGGGAATCTCAAAAACGTCGGTGTTGAGAATGTTGCATCAACATCGACTGCACCCGTACCATATTTCTATGCACCATGAATTGCATGGCGACGACTTTGAACGTCGCGTACAGTTCTGCCACTGGGCACAAGAGAAACTACGGCACGATGACATATTTTTTGCACGCGTTTTATTTAGCGACGAAGCGTCATTCAGCAACAGCGGTAACGTAAACCGGTATAATATGCACTATTGGGCAACGGAAAATCCACGTTGGCTGCGGCAAGTGGAACATCAGCGACCCTGGCGGGTTCTACATCTATATCTACATTTATACTCCGCAAGCCACCCAACGGTGTGTGGTGGAGGGCACTTTACGTGCCACTGTCATTACTTCCCTTTTCTGTTCCAGTCGCGTATGGTTCGCGGGAAGAACGACTGTCTGAAAGCCTCCGTGCGCGCTCGAATCTCTCTAATTTTACCTTCGTGATCTCCTCGGGAGGTATAAGTAGGGGGAAGCAATATATTCAATACCTCATCCAGAAACGCACCCTCTCGAAACCTGGCGAGCAGGTTACACCGCGATGCAGAGCGCCTCTCTTGCAGAGTCTGCCACTTGAGTTTATTAAACATCTCCGTAACGCTATCACGGTTACCAAATAACCCTGTGACGAAACGGGCCGCTCTTCTTTGGATCTTCTCTATCTCCTCCGTCAACCCGATCTGGTACGGATCCCACACTGATGAGCAATACTCAAGTATAGTTCGAACGAGTGTTTTGTAAGCCACCGCCTTTGTTGATGGACTACATTTTCTAAGCACTCTCCCAATGAATCTCAACCTGGTACCCGCCTTACCAACAATTAATTTTATATGATCATTCCACTTCAAATCGTTCCGCACGCATACTCCCAGATATTTTACAGAAGTAACTGCTACCAGTGTTTGTTCCGCTATCATATAATCATACAATAAAGGATCCTTCTTTCTATGTATTCGCAATACATTACATTTGTCTATGTTAAGGGACAGTTGCCACTCCCTGCACCAAGTGCCTATCCGCTGCAGATCTTCCTGCATTTCGCTACAATTTTCTAATGCTGCAACTTCTCTGTATACTACAGCATAATCCGCGAAAAGCCGCATGGTACTTCCGATACTATCTACTAGGTCATTTACATATATTGTGAAAAGCAATGGTCCCATAACACTCCCCTGTGGCACGCCAGAGGTTACCTTAACGTCTGTAGACGTCTCTCCATTGATAACAACATGCTGTGTTCTGTTTGCTAAAAACTCTTCAATCCAGCCACACAGCTGGTCTGATATTCCGTAGGCTCTTACTTTGTTTATCAGGCGACAGTGCGGAACTGTATCGAACGCCTTCCGGAAGTCAAGCAAAATAGAATCTACCTGGGAGCCTGTATCTAATATTTTCTGGGTCTCATGAACAAATAAAGCGAGTTGGGTCTCACACGATCGCTGTTTCCGGAATCCATGTTGATTCCTACAGAGTAGATTCTGGGTTTCCAAAAACGACATGATACGCGAGCAAAAAACATGTTCTAAAATTCTACAACAGA
The DNA here is from genome assembly GCF_023898315.1 of Schistocerca nitens. Lineage (NCBI taxonomy): Eukaryota > Metazoa > Arthropoda > Insecta > Orthoptera > Acrididae > Schistocerca > Schistocerca nitens. The sequence continues at coordinate 303,874,776 of NC_064620.1, forward strand.
TCGACGTCAGAGATATAGGTCTATAGTTTCGCGCATCTGCTCGACGACCCTTCTTGAAGACTGGGACTACCTGTGCTCTTTTCCAATCATTTGGAACCTTCCGTTCCTCTAGAGACTTGCGGTACACGGCTGTTAGAAGGGTGGCAAGTTCTTTCGCGTACTCTGTGTAGAATCGAATTGGTATCCCGTCAGGTCCAGTGGACTTTCCTCTGTTGAGTGATTCCAGTTCCTTTTCTATTCCTTGGACACTTATTTCTATGTCAGCCATTTTTTCGTTTGTGCGAGGATTTTGAGAAGGAACTGCAGTGCGGTCTTCCTCTGTGAAACAGCTATGGAAAAAGGTGTTTAGTATTTCAGCTTTACGCGTGTCATCCTCTGTTTCAATGCCATCATCATCCCAGAGTGTCTGGATAAGCTGTTTCGAGCCACTTACTGATTTAACGTAAGACCAGAACTTCCTAGGATTTTCTGTAAAGTCGGTACATAGAATTTTACTTTCGAATTCACTGAACGCTTCACGCACAGCCCTCCTTACGCTAACTTTGACATCGTTTGGCATCTGTTTGTCTGAGAGGTTTTGGCTGCGTTTAAACTAGGATTGAAGCTCTCTTTGCTTTCGCAGTAGTTTCCTGACTTTGTTGTTGAACCACGGTGGTTTTTTCCCGTCCCTCACAGTTTTACTCGGCACGTACCTTTCTAAAACGCATTTTACGATTGCCTTAAACTTTTTCCATAAACACTCAACATTGTCAGTGTCGGAACAGAAATTTTCGTTTTGATCTGTTATGTAGTCTGAAATCTGCCTTCTATTACTCTTGCTAAACAGATAAACCTTCGTCCCTTTTTTTATATTCCTATTAACTTCCATATTCAGGGATGCTGCAACGGCCTTATGATCACTGATTCCCTGTTCTGCACATACAGAGTCGAAAAGTTCGGGTCTGTTTGTTATCAGTAGGTCCAAGATGTTATCTCCACGAGTCGGTTCTCTGCTTAATTGCTCGAGGTAATTTTCGGATAGTGCACTCAGTACAATGTCACTCGATGCTCTGTCCCTACCACCCGTCTTAAACATCTGAGTGTCCCAGTCTATATCTGGTAAATTGAAATCTCCACCTAAGACTATAACATGCTGAGAAAATTTATGTGAAATGTATTCCAAATTTTCTCTCAGTTGTTCTGCCATTAATGCTGCTGAGTCGGGAGGTCGGTAAAAGGAGCCAATTATTAACCTAGCTCGGTTGTTGAGTGTAACCTCCACCCATAATAATTCACAGGAACTATCCACTTCTACTTCATTACAGGATAAACTACTACTAACGGCGACAAACACGCCACCACCGGTTGCATGCAGTCTATCCTTTCTAAACACTGTGCCTTTGTAAAAATTTCGGCAGAATTTATCTCTGGCTTTAGATAGCTTTCTGTACCTATAACGATTTCAGCTTCGGTGCTTTCTATCAGCGCTTGAATTTCCGGTACTTTACCAATGCAGCTTCGACAGTTTACAATTACAATACCGATTGCTGCTTGGTCCCCGCATGTCCTGACTTTGCCCCGCACCCTTTGAGGCCGTTGCCCTTTCTGTACTTGCCCGAGGCCATCTAACCTAAAAAACCGCCCAGTCCACGCCACACAACCCCTGCTACCCATGTAGCCGCTTGCTGCGTGTAGTGGACTCCTGACCTATCCAGCGGAACCCGAAATCCCACCACCCTATGGCGCAAGTCGAGGAATCTGCAGCCCACACGGTCGCAGAACCGTCTCAGCCTCTGATTCAGACCCTCCACTCGGCTCTGTACCAAAGGTCCGCAGTCAGTCTTGTCGACGATGCTGCAGATGGTGAGCTCTGCTTTCATCCCGCTAGCGAGACTGGCAGTCTTCACCAAATCAAATAGCCGCCGGATGCCAGAGAGGATTTCCTCCGATCCATAGCGACACACATCATTGGTGCCGACATGAGCGACCACCTGCAGATGGGTGCACCCCGTACCCTTCATGGCATCCGGAAGGACCCTTTCCACATCTGGAATGACTCCCCCGGGTATGCACACGGAGTGCACATTGGTTTTCTTCCCCTCTCTTGCTGCCATATCCCTAAGGGGCCCCATTACGCGCCTGACGTTGGAGCTCCCAACTACCAGTAAGCCCACCCTCTGCGACCGCCCGGATCTTGCAGACTGAGGGGCAACCTCTGGAACAGGACAAGCAGCCATGTCCGGCCGAAGATCAGTATCATCAGCCTGAGACAGAGCCTGAAACCGGTTCGTCAGACAAACTGGAGAGGCCTTCCGTTCAGCCCTCCGGAATGTCTTTCGCCCCCTGCCACACCTCGAGACGACCTCCCACTATGGTGCGGCATTATGGGAGGAAGGGTAATTGGCTCCCATTTATCGATGGCAATCTAAATGGTGCATTTATGCTGATTTCCTACGTAATGTTCTACCGATGTTACTACAAGATGTTTCACTGCATGACAGAATGGCGATGTACTTCCAACATGATGAATGTCCGGCACATATCTCGCGTCCGGTTGAAGCGGTATTGAGCAGCATATTTCATGAGAGGTGGATTGGTCGTCGAAGCACCATATCACGGCCCGCACGTTCACCGGATCTGGCGTCCCTGGGTATCTTTCTGTGGGGAAAGTTGAAGGATAGTGTTCCATAGATTTCGTTTTTGTTTTGAATACAGTCGGAGAGAGTCCCTTTAGTCAGCCATAGTGCCAGTAGTGTCAGTGTCATCGTAACTGCCGTCTGCTTCACGTCTGCTGTGCAGCGAGCTACGTTAATTTAAGTATTAACTGTATTTTTCTTACTTGTCACTTCTTCTTCCATGTGTTTTTGCTTTTTGTAAGCTTTAATTGTCGAGTGCTAGTAATAGTGTTCCATAGATTTCGTGTTTGTTTTCAATACAGTCAGAGAGAGACCCTTTAGTCAGCCATAGTGCCAGTAGTGCTAGTGTTTGTTTTGAATACAGTCCAGAGACAGGTAGTGCTATTTTCATTGTTTTCTACAAGAAGTGTCTAGTAACCACAGTTTAGTCAACTATCAGCCACCTTTAGTGAATAGCAGTCTAGTTCAAAGTTAATTAATTCTCTACAGTAAATTGAATTATTAGGATGAATAGGATATGTGACTGCTGTGTACGGACTCAGGAGGAGCTGGCCACTGTTCGTGAACAGCTGAACGTGTTGATGGCCGCGGTCAGCCGTCTTCAGGCTGCTGCCTCGGAGTGTAGCGGCAGTGGGGAGTCTGGTGCGTCGCATGATGCACTCCAGGTGTGACAAGCTTCACCCACTGTCCCTGCTGCCGAGACATCTTCGCGGGTACCGGTCGCGGTTGGGCCACCCTCGCCCCAAGGGGAGTAGCGGGTTCAGCGGCGTTCGCGGCGCACGAGGCGGAGGGTCAATGTGGAGGCTGGCCGTGTGGCATCGCCCGCTCGGCCTGTGAGTGGACATGTGGCCGCTCCTTCAGCAAGGTCCGAGCAGGCACATCTGGGAGGGGTTTATTAGTGATTGGGAGCTCCAACGTTAGGCGGGTGATGGAGCTCCTTAGGGAAATACCAGAAAGGTCAGGGAAGAAGGCCAGTGTTCACTCTGTCTGCTTGCCAGGCGTCTCATCCGAGATGTGGAGGAGGCCCTGCCGGCGGCAATAGAGAGCACTGGGTGCACCCAACTGCAAATTGTTGCTAATGTCGGCACGAATGACTCCTGCCGTCTGGGTTCAGGAGTTGGCGGAGTTGGCGAAGGGTGAAAGCCTCGCTCGCGGGGTGGAGTCTAACTATCTGTAGTATCGTTCCCAGAACCGATCGCGATCCTTTGGTTTGGAGCCGAGTGGAAGGCTTAAACCAGAGGCTAAAATGGCTCTGAGCACTATGGGACTCAACTTCTGAGGTCAGTAGTCCCCTAGAACTTAGAACTAGTTAAACCTAACTAACCTAAGGACATCACACACATCCATGCCCGAGGCAGGATTCGAACCTGCGACCGTAGCGGTCTCGCGGTTCCAGACTGCAGCGCCTAGAACCGCACGGCCACTTCGGCCGGCCAAACCAGAGGCTCAGACGATTCTGCGGAGATCTGGGGTGCAAATTTCTCGACCTCCGCTATCGGGTGGAGAAATGTAGAGTCCCCCTGAATAGGTCAGGCGTGCACTACACGCAGGAAGCGGTTATAATGGTAGCGGAGTACCTGTGGATTGCACATGTGGGTTTTTTAGGTTAGGGAATTCCCGCACTAGTCCCGACAAGACGCCTCCTGAGACGTGGCCAGGTAGGAGTAGGCAAAATTCAACAGGGAATAACAATATTAATGTGCTAATAGTAAACTGCAGGAGCGTCTATAGAAAGGTCCCACAACTGCTCTCATTAATAAACGGTCACAATGCCCACATAGTACTAGGGACAGAAAGTTGGCTGAAACCAGATGTAAACAGTAATGAAATTCTAAACTCAGATTGGAATGTATACCGCAGAAACAGGCTGGGCAGTGAAGGGGGAGGCGTGTTTATAGCTATAAGAAGTGCAATAGTATAAAAGGAAATTGACGGAGATCCGAAATGTGAAATAATTTGGGTGAAGGTCACGGTTAAAGCAGGCTCTGACATGGTAATTGATGTCTCTATAGGTCTCCTGGCTCAGCAGCTGTTGTGGCAGAGCACCTGAAGGATAATTTGGAAAATATTTCGAGTAGATTTCCCCACCACGTTATAGTTCTGGGTGGAGATTTTAATTTGCCGGATATAGACTAGGAGACTCAAACGTTCGTAACGGGTGGCAGGGATAAATAATCCAGTGAAATTTTTTAAAGTGCTTTATCTGAAAACTACCTTGAGCAGTTAAACAGAGAACCGACTCGTGTCGATAACATATTAGACCATCTGGTGACAAACAGACCCAAACTATTTGAAACAGTTAACGCAGAACAGGAAATCAGCGATCATAAAGCGGTTACTGCATCGATGATTTCAGCCGTAAATAGAAAAAAAGGCAGGAAGATTTTTCTGTTTAGCAAGAGTGACAAAAAGCAGATTTGAGAATACCTGACGGCTCAACATAAAAGTTTTGTCTCAAGTACAGATAGTGTTGAGGATCAGTGGACAAAGTTAAAAACCATCCTACCATATGCGTTAGATGAGAACGTGCCAAGCAAATTCGTAAGAGATGGAAAAGAGCCACCGTGGTACAACAACCGAGTTAGAAAACTGCTGCGGAAACAAAGGGGACTTCACAGCAAACATAAACATAGCCAAAGCCTTGCAGACAAACAAAAATTACGCGAAGCGAAATGTAGTGTGAGGAGGGCTAGGCGAGAGGCGTTCAATGAATTCGAAAGTAAAGTTCTATGTACTGACGTGGCAGAAAATCCCAAGAAATTTTGGTCTTATGTCAAAGCGGTAGGTGGATCAAATCACTCAGAGACCAAAATGATACTGAAACAGAGGACGACAGACTAAAGGCTGTTTCACAGATGAAGACTGCACTGTAGTTCCTTCTCTAGATTGTCGCACAGATGACAAAATGGTAGTTATCGAAATAGATTACAAAGAGATAGAAAAACAATTAAAATCACTTAAAAGAGGAAAGGCCGCTGGGCCTGATGGGATACCAGTTCGATTTTACACATAGTACGCGAAGGAACTTGCCCCCCTTCTTGCTGCGTTGACCGTAGGTCTCTAGAAGGGCGTAGCGTTCCGAAGGATTGGAAAAGGGCACAGGTCATCCCCGTTTTCAAGAAGGGACGTCGAACAGATGTGCAGAACTATAGACCAATATCTCTAACGTCGATCAGTTGTAGAATTTTGGAACACGTATTATGTTCGAGTATAATGACTTTTCTGAAGACTATAAATCTACTCTGTAGGAATCAGCATGGGTTTCGAAAAAGACGATCGTGTGAAACCCAGCTCGCGCTATTCGTCCACGAGACTCAGAGGGCCATAGACACGGGTTCCCAGGTAGATGCCGTGTTTCTTGACTTCCGCAAGGCGCTCGATACAGTTCCCCACTGTCGTTTAATGAACAAAGTAAGAGCATGAGGACATCAGATCAATTGTGTGATTGGATTGAAGAGTTACTAGATAACAGAACGCAGCCTGTCGTTCTCAATGGAGAGAAGTCTTCCGAAGTTAGAGTGTTTCAGGTGTGCCGCAGGGAAGTGTCGTAGGACCGTTGCTATTCACAATATACATAAATGACCTTGAGGATGGCATCGGAAGTTCACTGAGGTTTTTTGCGGATGATGCTGTGGTATATCGACAGGTTGTAACAATGGAAAATTGTACTGAAATGCAGGAAGATCTGCAGCGAATTGACTCATGGTGCAGGGAATGGCAATTGAGTCTCAATGTAGACAAGTGTAATGTGCTGCGAATACACAGAAAGAAAGATCCTTTATCATTTAGCTACAGTATAACAGGTCAACAACTGGAAGCAGTTAATTTCATCAATTATCTGGGAGTACGCATTAGGAGTGATTTAAAATGGAATGATCATATAAAGTTGATCGTAGGTAAAGCAGATGCCAGACTGAGATTCATTGAAAGAATCCCACGGAAATGCAATCCGAAAACAAAGGAAGTAGATTCCAGTACGCTTGTTCGCCCACTGCTTGAATACTGCTCAGCAGTGTGGGATCCGTACCAGAAAGGGTTGATAGAAGAGAGAGAGAAGATCCAACGGAGAGCAGCGCACTTTGTTACAGGATCATTTAGTAATCACGAAAGCGTTACGGAGATGATAGATAAACTCCAGTGGAAGACTCTGGAGGAGAGACGCTCAGTAGCTCGGTACGGGCTTTTGTTGACGTTTCGAGAACATACTTTCACCGAGGAGTCAAGCAGTATATTGCTCCCTCCTACGTATATCTCTCGAAGAGACCATGAGGATAAAATCAGAGAGATTAGAGCCCACACAGAGGCATACCGACAATCCTTCTTTCCACGAACAATACGAGCCTGGAATAGAAGGGAGAACCGATACAGGCACTCAAGGTACCCTCCGTCACACACCCTCAGGTGGCTTGCGGAGTATGGCTGTAGATGTAGATGTAGATATTTGCTATCGTGATCCACCGACAACGCCTGACAACATGCGTCAGCGCATTGTCAACGCATGTGCGAGCATTACGGAATACAACTACTCACTGTTGGGAGCAATGTTGTTACATGTATTGCCAAATGCATTGAGGTTGACGGACATCATTTTGAGCATTTATTGCATTAATGTGGCATTTACAGGTAATCACGCTGTAACATCATGCGTTCTCAGAAATGATAAGTTCACAAAGGTACATGTATCACATTGGAACAACCGAAATAAAATGTTCAAACGTGCCTGCTTTCTGTATTTTAATTTAAAGAACCTACCTGTTACTAACTGTTCGTCTAAAATTGTCAGCCATATGTTTCTGACTATTACAGCGCCATCTATCAGAAACCGAAAAAGGTGGTCCAACTAAAACATTCATATTTCTTTACGTACTCCATGAATATGTAATAAAAAATGGGGGTTCCTATATCCGTTTGACCTATGGCAGCGCCAATAAGCGGGCCAACCATAGCGCCATCTGGTTTCCCCCTTCAAGCTAGACAAGTTTCGTTCTTTCTAGTTTTTTCGTTTGATGCTTATTTCGTGAGATACTTGTCCTGGTCACGATCAATGGACCACCCTATACACAAACAAAGGTCGAGAACGTCAAATGGTGAAACCTGTAACTATATTTAGCAATTGCACAAACGGCTTAAGGCCCAATGATGAATTAACGACCGGCGACTAGGCAAACACGTTTTATAGTTGGTGAAGGTGCTTTAGGATTAACATAAAATTTGGTTATAATACAAGAAATCCATTTGATGATTTCTAAGCTTATGTCTTAACGCGCTTCCGCAGGCAAGCAATTATCAAGCTTGTAACAATCTGAGCTTTATGGTACAACGACCCACCGAAACCGTAGATTGACCTCATACTAAATACCGCTTCTAGATTTACTTAAGCGGGATTCTCAAAAAAAAAAAATAAATAAATAAATAAAATAAATCCCGTTGCTTTAAATCACAAGGGAAATTAATTACAAACATATAGATCCCAATGTATAAATCGTATACAACTGAAATATAGAATATTACAGCAAAGCGAATGCTTAAACTTAGGATTTACTGGTAAACAAATATACAAAAGGAAGCAGCCAATTCCGGGGGTTAGAAACGGCAAACAAACAAACCACAAGACATATATTACACAGATGGATAGGTTGAAAAATAGCTAATAACAAGTCATGCGGATTTATTAGAATCAGCTGGCCAGCTGTCTTACCGAAACATATACCTTTTCCACAGATTACATTACAAAATAATTTGATGAATGCCACAAGGTCAGCGGAAGCGTGTTGTGAGGATCCCTTTCCGCGTTCGCTCCGAAAGGAATTAAACAATGGCTAATCTGTCCTGTAACACATATATTTAACCACCGTTAAACACTATTCTAATAAAATACTAAACACTAATGAATACAACAAGTTCGGAAAGCACTTAAAATGTTAAATACTGTTGTAATAGAATACAAAATACCAACAAATAAAAGTAAGCACTGAATAGATAATGTGTCGGACAAGTGGTTTATAGTTAATTTTACAGATAAGTTTGACAAAAAACCATGGCTTCCTTAGACAAACAACCACGCCACACCACCTAACATCATGGGGAGTAGACAAAAAAAAATTAAATTATAATCCATGTTCACCACAAATAGCAAATACGTATCTAGAAAATCGTCTAATCGCAGCCTTATAGAAAAATACAAACTAGCACCTTCAGTCACAACAGAAAATTGGAAGCATGACTACAAATACCAGCTAGACCTGAAAGGAACCAGGAAACAGTTGCTCACACGTGCCTTAAAAACAAAATTACTGCCCATTACAAAAAGCGTCACCGTACAGTCCACATTTTGCGATGCAATGTGTTCCCGAGCAGGTTCACTCCCTGCAACGGTCAAGGAGCTGACATTTAAACTACAGCTGGTATGTTGGCGCCAATAAAACTCCACAGGTCAGGTAGCCGCCTACCTACTATTTTCGGCCCTATAGAGTGCTCACACATCCTCATCCTCAGTCAACACAGACCTCCAACTGTCCACACCTCCTCATTGCTAACCTAACATGTCCCTACATCTCCATCCGCGACTGCTTACGCGCCCCAGGCTTCATCCAGCATCCCACCAACGGACCAGAGACAAACACAGAGCCGACACAGTCGATACTTGTGCGCCAAGGATGTTGCATACACGCAGCACAATAGCTAACATTACAGGGTCGCCTCATCCTTTCAGCAGGGTGTCCTAGCAGGGAAACTACACAGTACATTTCCCTCCGCCCTGTGTCCATCCACCTATAGGTTTCGGAAAAGTCGCCTTCAAAAAGCCATCTTGGCCCTTTTGTTTCATTTGGTGAACTGTGACAAATGGGACAATGAAAGCTGTCATTTAACACACATATGACTTGTTTTCTCTTCGCCCATTGAAATGTCTCTCTTCTGAAGATGTAAGGTAGAATTTATCTACATCTACATCTACATCTATACTCCGCGAGCCACCTTACGGTGTGTGGCGGAGGGTACTTATTGTACCACTATCTGATCCCCCCTTCCCTGTTCCATTCACGAATTGTGCGTGGGAAGAACGACTGCTTGTAAGTCTCCGTATTTGCTCTAATTTCTCGGATCTTTTCGTTGTGATCATTACGCGAGATATATGTGGGCGGTAGTAATATGTTGCCCATCTCTTCCCGGAATGTGCTCTCTCGTAATTTCGATAATAAACCTCTCCGTATTGCGTAACGCCTTTCTTGAAGTGTCCGCCACTGGAGCTTGTTCAGCATCTCCGTAACGCTCTCGCGCTGACTAAATGTCCCCATGACGAATCGCGCTGCTTTTCGCTGGATCATGTCTATCTCTTTTATTAATCCAACCTGGTAAGGGTCCCATACTGATGAGCAATACTCAAGAATCGGACGGACAAGCGTTTTGTAAGCTACTTCTTTCGTCGATGAGTCACATTTTCTTAGAATTCTTCCTATGAATCTCAACCTGGCGCCTGCTTTTCCCACTATTTGTTTTATGTGATCATTCCACTTCAGATCGCTCCGGATAGTAACTCCTAAGTATTTTACGGTCGTTACCGCTTCCAATGATTTACCACCTATGGCATAATCGTACTGGAATGGATTTCTGCCCCTATGTATGCGCATTATATTACATTTATCAACGTTTAGGGAAAGCTACCAGCTGTCGCACCATTCATTAATCCTCCGCAGGTCTTCCTGGAGTACGTACGAGTCTTCTGATGTTGCTACTTTCTTGTAGACAACCGTGTCATCTGCAAATAGCCTCACGGAGCTACCGATGTTGTCAACTAAGTCATTTATGTATATTGTAAACAATAAAGGTCCTATCACGCTTCCTTGCGGTACTCCCGAAATTACCTCTACATCTGCAGATTTTGAACCGTTAAGAATGACATGTTGTGTTCTTTCTTCTAGGAAATCCTGAATCCAATCACAAACCTGGTCCGATATTCCGTAAGCTCGTATTTTTTTTCACTAAACGTAAGTGCGGAACCGTATCAAATGCCTTCCTGAAGTCCAGGAATACGGCATCAATCTGCTCGCCAGTGTCTACGGCACTGTGAATATCTTGGACAAATAGGGCGAGCTGAGTTTCACATGATCTCTGTTTGCGGAATCCATGTTGGTTATGATGAAGGAGATTTGTATTATCTAAGAACGTCATAATACGAGAACATAAAACATGTTCCATTATTCTACAACAGATTGACGTAAGCGAAATAGGCCTATAATTATTCGCATCTGATTTATGACCCTTCTTGAAAATGGGAACGACCTGCGCTTTCTTCCAGTCGCTAGGTACTTTACGTTCTTCCAGAGATCTACGATAAATTGCTGATAGAAAGGGGGCAAGTTCTTTAGCATAATCACTGTAGAATCTTACGGGTATCTCGTCTGGTCCGGATGCTTTTCCGCTACTAAGTGATAGCAGTTGTTTTTCAATTCCGATATTGTTTATTTCAATATTTTCCATTTTGGCGTCCGTGCGACGGCTGAAGTCAGGGACCGTGTTACGATTTTCCGCAGTGAAACAGTTTCGGAACACTGAATTCAGTATTTCTGCCTTTCTTCGGTCGTCCTCTGTTTCGGTGCCATCGTGGTCAACGAGTGACTGAATAGGGGATTTAGATCCGCTTACCGATTTTACATATGACCAAAACTTTTTAGGGTTCTTGTTTAGATTGTTTGCCAATGTTTTATGTTCGAATTCGTTGAATGCTTCTCTCATTGCTCTCTTTACGCTCTTTTTCGCTTCGTTCAGCTTTTCCTTATCAGCTATGATTCGACTACTCTTAAACCTATGATGAAGCTTTCTTTGTTTCCGTAGTACCTTTCGTACATGATTGTTATACCACGGTGGATAATATACGTATGCATCTATACTCCTCTTGGGAATAATGACTGTTGTAAGCTCCATGTGACAAATAATATCTCTGATATTCGCGTCTTGATAGTTTGGTGAGACGTATGTGAGAGAAAGTAAAATGTATATTCCCGAAAACTCGTCATCAAAATTCACCGTGATGCAAAACGCCTGTGTTGTAACATTTGCCTCTGGAGTTTGTTGAGCACCTTCACTACGTTCTCGCGTCGAATAAGCGATCCCATGAGGAAACGTGCCGCTTCTCCATTTCCTTTAAATAATTCTCCTTAGTGAGGGTCGCAGACTGATGAACAGTAGTCAAGAATCGGTGAACAAGTTTCTTGAGAGCCAATTCGGTCATGAATAAATTACATAAGATTTTTCCTTTGAATCTCAGGCATCTGCTTTTCCTACTGTTTGGTTTACGTCGTCGTCCCACTATATGTTGCTTCGGATGGTTACTCCTATGTATTTAATGTCAGTTGCTGTGTCCGGCGATTTGTTGCCAATAGTGCAGTTGGGTAGTAGGGGATCTCTTCACACATTTATGAGAAATACATTATATTTATTTTTGTTCAGGGTCAACAGTCAATCCCTGTACTAAGCGACTATTCTACGCAGGTCTTGTTGTATTTCGTTCCTGACATTCCAACCCTCCTATACGGCAACAGCGACGTCAGCAAAGAGCCTCACGGAGCCTCTAGCGGTGCCATTAGAACAAACTGTAAATAGCAGCGGCCCCATAACCCTACCTTGGGATACTTCCGAAATTACTCTTAAATCTAACGATTTTATTCCGTTAAGAACGACGTGTTGAAATCTACCTGCAAGGAAATCGTATATCCAATCACAAATCTGATCCAATACTTGATTAGCTCGTATGTTGTTCACTAAATGACAGTGCACAATTGTACCGTGTGAGCTCTGGAAGTCGAGTATCACGGCCTTAACACCAGCGCCTTCGTCTACGGCGCTCTGGGTCTCATGAAAGAACAGAGCGAGCTGAGTTTCGCAGGATCTCTGTTTGAAAATGTGTGTGAAATCTTATGGGACTTAACTGCTAAGGTCATCAGTCCCTAAGCTTACACAGTACTTAACCTAAATTATCCTAAGAACACACACACACACCCATGTCCGAGGGAGGACTCGTACCTCCGCCGGGACCAGCAGCACAATCCATGACTGTAGCGCCTTAGACCACTCGGCTAATCCCGTGTGGCCATCTCTGTTTGAGGAATCCATGTTAATTTTATGGAGGAGGCCTTCGTTCTCCAAAAACGTTGTAATGCATACGCTCATCTGCCCAACGACCCTTCTTGAAAGTGGGAATGACTTGCGCTTTTTTTCCGATGGACCTTTATGATCCACATACAGTGCTGGGAAAAATTTCAACATCCATGAGCACTGTGTTTAGTGGCACAAGGTTATAATATGCGCATAGTGAGAGGCTGTGATGTTAGTGAGTCATTTGTCGCGTCCTCAGCAATCAGATGGTTCTGAGAAAGACTGTCTGTGCACCCTCTGCTTTGACTCCGCAGTGCTGAACTCAGAGACGTACAGTATTTGCAATATTCATTGTAGGGTACAGACGTGCCCCACCGACGAGTACGTAATATTGTTGAACAGATTCAGCCATTTAAACGGGGTCGTATTGTGGACTTGCGGGAAACTGGATGCACGTGTCGACGGATTGGTGCACATGATGGGCACAATGTAACGGTGGTGTGTCGCCGCTTTCAACCGTTGTCCGTGGAACATTCCGAAACCTGTAGACCAGGTTCTGGATGTCCGCATAGCACAGACGTACGTCAGGATCGACGCATTTTGCTAGCAGCGGTGACCGACCGAATGTCATCCAGGGGTGATGGGCACATGATACAACCGTTGTTTCATCAGGTACCACTGGGAACCGCCTGCTTGCAGCAGGATTAAGATCACCTGTGTCTCTGGGCCAGGCTATCACTGACGCCACGACTCCGCCAAGCATGGCTCCCCTGTGGTCGTGAAAGAGATGACTGAAGATTGGATAGGTGCACTGTTGTCTTCAGTAATGAGAGTAGATTCTCTTTGAGTGTGCATGGTGGAGTATACGTTTATGGCATCATGTGGTGAGTTGCCTATTACAGAGCTCATTTGACCACGACACACACGTCCCATCCCAGGCTTCACGGTGCGGTGGACCATCATTTACAACTTAAAGCCCTATTTTGTATTTCCGCAGATACAGTAGTCAGTGTCTGCTACATTGCAGAGGCTGCACTACTGCCATTTCTTGGCCAAGAAGGTGATGTACTTTTTCAGAAGGACAATGCACACCCATGTACAGCTGCCGCGACGCAACGTGCTCTTAGTGGTGTACAACAACTGCCCTGGCAAGCAGAACAGATTTCTCGCCAACTGATCCAAGTGTGGGACATGATGAAGGGGGAACTTATGCATTCTCCAAAGCCTGCACAAACCGTTCCCGAATTGCGACAAAATGAGCAAGGTACTTGGGACATTCTATCACAGGACGCCAGTCAGCACCTTTATGATCGTCTGAGAGGGAGAATACACGTCTGTGTTGCCACCAAAAGAAGGTACACTATGTGTTGATGCAAATGTTTGGGCACTCCTTACTGTGACGCGCGTGTTTCACTTTGTCTGAATTTTCTTTTTCTTTCTGTTTTTTTTTCACCGTATTTTGTTGACAGGACAAGGAACTAAATCTTTTTCGTCTCGAACAAACATTTTGTATATCTACTGGAATATTTCAATTAAGTGAACCTTTCGTCTGGCCAGTAATATGATCTGTGTCGATCTTTTAAGTAGACAATATTCGACTGTTAAATCCCAGGTCTGTAAAATAGGAAATAACAGAAGGTTGTAAAAGACTAACTTTTCTTGTTGTATAGTCTTGAATACGGCTGAAGTTCTTGAAACAAGTTACGCTTAGCGTAGCTTGCAATTAGCGTTGTCGACCGCGCCTCAGGCCAAATTTACCTGCCGTTAAGAACAGAAAGTTCCCAGACGCTACCAGATATTACATTCCTTAACGTTCACTTGACTTTTTGTGGCCAGTAAAAAATAGATATGAAGACTGTAATGGTTCTGTGCTGACGCAGTCGGTATGCTGCGGCAGCTTCAGATCATCTTGTTACTGTTAAGGATGAATCGAATGAGAAAACTTCCTTTGCAGCGACATTGTACTCGAAGTTACTTAGCATTGCCAATGCGAGTAATCTCATCCATTCACTTGTTAGAAGCCGTTTATTGTTCTAAGCACAAATCATTTGGAAATTAATTCTTATTTTTCATTGATAAAGGCTTTATCTTGCTACCTTCAGATGGCACGTATCATCACGAATTATCTCTTAAATTTTGCCGGTCTGGGTTGCCGAGCGGTTCTAGGCGCTACAATCTGGAACCACGCGACCGCTACGGTCGCAGGTTCGAATCCTGCCTCGGGCATGGATGTGTGTGATGTCCTTAGGTTAGTTAGGTTTAAGTAGTTCTAAGTTCTAGGGGACTGATGACCTTAGAAGTTAAGTCCCGTAGTGCTCAGAGACATTTGAACCATTTTTTTTAAATTTTATATTTCGTTTCAGTTTCACTGCAGAAGGGGACGAAAGGCAATTACAGTTGTCAAAACATAATCTGCAGTTGCGAATGTGAAAATATGTACTTACAGAACATTAGACTTATGCTACTGCAAGAACTCTCTTGTCACTGCTGGTAATTTTCCTTCACTCCGTCTTCAAAGAATGTAGTACGTATTATGGAAAACAAATGGCTAGTTTAAAAGTTATACCTCTGTCTACGAGGTTATGCTAAATACGACTTCGCTTATGACAGCATTGGCCACAATGAAAATGTTACGAGGAGTAACTTAACCATTTCTTGTGCCAGAAAAGCATAGGAAAACGTTAGCTGACTGACTTGTTTTTTGATAAATAGCTATTAGTGTGTCCAAACAATGGAAAATCTTTGATGGGCGTGAAGAGATGCTTTATATCCTGTACGTGCGTTGTCTCATGCTCCTCGTTGCCGGGGACTCTACGTTTCCAATCTGCATGAAGAAATCGGGCTTAGGTGGATATTAAATGGAGTCTAACTGTCGTGCATTTCTTCTTGGCAGGAAACATCCGGTTAAGTTCTACTCTTAGCTGGTGGTAAGACTTACGGACAGGAGAGCCGGCCGCGGTGGTCTAGCGGTTCTAGGCGCTCAGTCCGGAGCCGCGCGACTGCTACGGTCGCAGGTTCGAATCCTGCCTCGGGCATGGATGCGTGTGATGTCCTTAGGTTAGTTAGGTTTAAGTAGTTCTAAGTTCTAGGGGACTGATGACCATAGATGTTAAGTCCCATAGTGCTCAGAGCCATTTTGAACGGACAGGAGCATTTGACTGAGGTCGTGATCCGTCGTATTTGTAGTTAATAAATGAAAACTGTTATAGAATCGCCTTGATTGTTTCAAGGCTGCTGACTCTTTCGTATATTTTTGGCCTTCACACCAAAAGTCACAAATTTTAAAAATAAATAAACTGCCTTTTCGGAATGTTAATACCTCGCCCAGCGTTAGAACATATCAGAAGCGTCCGTCTAGTAGAACAACCAAACGGCCAGAGACAGATGTATTATTCTGTAAGAAACTTCACTTTTTCATCAGAAACAAGCTAAGTGAGAAGCTTCTAAAAAACGTTGTAACACAGTAATACCGTAACTAAAGGCTCCTCCAGTCATTTCTTTTCATATTATCAATGTTTAATTTAAAAGGTGCGTCACCTGGGAACGTTACAGTTGGTACGGCCGACTTTACGTTCGTAGGGGGTATATGCGTTAACTTGTTCAATATTGGTTTTTTTGACAATTCTAACTGGACGCTGATGTCGAGATCATTATAGCTGAAACACTACCTTCCTCGGACGATTGAAAGAATAATTTGGTTGTGTTATATTTGAAAGAACATTTTTTTCAGCCAGTTGTCAACGCGCAATATGTTTCACAAAATTGATAACACAAAGCTGAATTGGGTTCTTTTATTCTACAGCCGGCTTCAGTTACAAACCACTATCTGGTGCGAAACTCGGACAGATACATCCTACATACGAGGGCTATTCGGAAAGCAAGGTCCCATCGGTCGGTTAGTGAAAACCACAGTGAAAAATTAAAAACAAATTATTTGCAATAGTTTGCTACATCTTCCAGCTACTTCTCTACACAGTCACCGCTCCGACTTATACGTATGTCGTAGCGTTGTGCGAACTGCCCAGTAACTTATCATAGAAGGCAGCTGCCTATGCTTACCGCCACTTCTCTTCTACGATTTGCAGTTAGTTTTCTGTGCCAAAGTGCTGTCTTCGGAGCCAGAGGTTCATGTGAGCAGAAATGAACATCAGAGGGCTGTATGGTGGGTGACCAAACACTTCTCATCGGAATCGCCGTAGGGGCATCCTCATTGCCCGTGCAATGTGCGTCCGAGAATTTGGGTGAAGAAGGAAATGTATGGTACATACGTTATGTGGAATTGCATTGAAATCAGGCGAAACCTTGCAGCAGGCGCCCATACTTGGCAGGAGACGCTACTGTTCTAGGCACCTTTACGTGCTCACTGTGTATTCAGGAATGAAAGGGGGTGATGAGACGCAATCGACAGGCATACTAGTGACACTGGCCAACACATTTGTCCAAAGATTCATCGCATTTTCCTGGTGTTTCCATTTCGGGACCTGCCGGACCCAACTTTCTGACTAGCCCTTTTATTACGAAAATGGAAACATAGGAATGCACATTCATTTACAAAAATACGTCGGTCAGGTTCAGGTTGAAAACCAGCATAACAGAAACCGACAGAATGAGCGGCATACGTGTAGTTGAGGTATAAGCAAGTTACATTTCAAAGAACCATCCTCGTATTTGGCCATCAGTGAGATTAAGGAAATCATGCTAAACCTAAATCGATACTGATAACTTCCTCTGCACGTGGGTGCACAGCATCGATATTTTTTTCATATAGGAACATTGTCCGTTATCCCTCGCAATACCAAGGCTGTGTGATGACCAGGGGGTACTTTGTGCCCACCTTGTGAAAATATCGTAATCTAGTATGGTACTTCATATTTTAAAATTCTCAAAAAAACGTACTGTTTTAGTGATTTCTTATATCAGATTCCGTAACAGCTTTAAATTTTCCAGTAAAACTTAACCAAAAAATTTAAGTCTGAATAGCGAATGTGATTTGTCGCATCAAATGTCATATTCATTTTTTCGGATTCCAGACGCTTCTTACACATCTACACTCCTGGAAATTGAAATAAGAACACCGTGAATTCATTGTACCAGGAAGGGGAAACTTTATTGACACATTCCTGGGGTCAGATACATCACATGATCACATGACAGAACCACAGGCACATAGACACAGGCAACAGAGCATGCACAATGTCGGCACTAGTACAGTGTATATCCACCTTTCGCAGCAATGCAGGCTGCTATTCTCCCATGGAGACGATCGTAGAGATGCTGGATGTAGTCCTGTGGAACGGCTTGCCATGCCATTTCCACCTGGCGCCTCAGTTGGTCCAGCGTTCGTGCTGGACGTGCAGACCGCGTGAGACGACGCTTCATTCAGTCCCAAACATGCTCAATGGGGGACAGATCCGGAGATCTTGCTGGCCAGGGTAGTTGACTTACACCTTCTAGAGCACGTTGGGTGGCACGGGATACATGCGGACGTGCATTGTCCTGTTGGAACAGCAAGTTCCCTTGCCGGTCTAGGAATGGTAGAACGATGGGTTCGATGACGGTTTGGATGTACCGTGCACTATTCAGTGTCCCCTCGACGATCACCAGTGGTGTACGGCCAGTGTAGGAGATCGCTCCCCACACCATGATGCCGGGTGTTGGCCCTGTGTGCCTCGGTCGTATGCAGTCCTGATTGTGGCGCTCACCTGCACGGCACCAAACACGCATACGACCATCATTGGCACCAAGGCAGAAGCGACTCTCATCGCTGAAGACGACACGTCTCCATTCGTCCCTCCATTCACGCCTGTCGCGACACCACTGGAGGCGGGCTGCACGATGTTGGGGCGTGAGCGGAAGACGGCCTAACGGTGTGCGGGACCGTAGCCCAGCTTCATGGAGACGGTTGCGAATGGTCCTCGCCGATACCCCAGGAGCAACAGTGTCCCTAATTTGCTGGGAAGTGGCGGTGCGGTCCCCTACGGCACTGCGTAGGATCCTACGGTCTTGGCGTGCATCCGTGCGTCGCTGCGGTCCGGTCCCAGGTCGACGGGCACGTGCACCTTCCGCCGACCACTGGCCACAACATCGATGTACTGTGGAGACCTCACGCCCCACGTGTTGAGCAATTCGGCGGTACGTCCACCCGGCCTCCCGCATGCCCACTATACGCCCTCGCTCAACGTCCGTCAACTGCACATACGGTTCACGTCCACGCTGTCGCGGCATGCTACCAGTGTTAAAGACTGCGATGGAGCTCCGTATGCCACGGCAAACTGGCTGACACTGACGGCGGCGGTGCACAAATGCTGCGCAGCTAGCGCCATTCGACGGCCAACACCGCGGTTCCTGGTGTGTCCGCTGTGCCGTGCGTGTGATCATTGCTTGTACAGCCCTCTCGCAGTGTCCGGACCAAGTATGGTGGGTCTGACACACCGGTGTCAATGTGTTCTTTTTTTCCATTTCCAGGAGTGTATATAGCTTTAAAGAGTATATTGTGAATTAAAATCAACGGCAGTTAACGGAATTTGTCATTTTTATCTTTTGTGGTGGTCATAAAGTACCCCCTCCACTCGGTGTAAACATTACATCTCGCTTCCCGCGCCCGGGTTCCCGGGTTCGATTCCCGGCGGGGTCAGGGATTTTCTCTGCCTCGTGATGACTGGGTGTTGTGTGATGTCCTTAGGTTAGTTAAGGGGCTCCGGAAAGGCTCAAAATCATGAAAAGTTCAATTTTTACTATTTTGCGTTTTCTGAATCTGCAGACTATTACCTTTTAATAGATATATAATTTATTCAATTCCGAAGACTACAACTATTTTTAATTTTTTTTTGAAATGTGTTCTACATGGGCGTGACTCACTGTGGCGCTGTTAAACTACTGTCAAATGGTGTTATTATTAACGTCCGTGTTCATCAGGTACATTTTAGTGATGTGAGATAAAGTATGTGTTGTGGCTAACCTGTGATGGTTCAATATATATCGCTGGTGTGATTGTCGATTGTTTCATGTTTATTTACTCTGTCGTTATCTCGAAAATATTCGTAATTAATTCTGTTTCTTGAGTCTCTGTTTTGTTGAAGTATAATAATGAGCAAAAGTAAAGTTATTAGAAATCCTCTGAAGGCTTTTAAGAAAAGGAGAAATGTTGGAAAGCCAAAGGTATGTGTTATTACTGTAAACAATAAAGACGATAACCAAGTGAGTGAACCCAACCTCTCAAGTACACCTGCCCATAGCAGTCAAAGTGGGAAAGAAAATACTTCACAGAAGAAGCGTGGTTCAATGAGTGAAAACTATGAATGTTTTATGGGCGAATCGGATATGAATGAAATATTTGATATGTCGGTTCTCAAAGGAATTTTTTCAAACTGTGTAAGATGTATTCATTGTAGTGAAGTTGGTCTGGAACTCTCCATAATAAAGCACCTAGGACTTGCTAGTGAAATACAACTGAAATGTGGTAAGTGTTCATACATGACCACCTTTTGGAACAGTGTTGCAGTAACTGCAACTGAAGAAAATGGTAGCAAAATCTACGAACACAACATTAGATTTGTTTATTCCTTGCGTTCAGTTGGTAAGGGTGCTACTGCAGGTGCAATTTTCTGTGGCATCATGAATCTTCCAAATCCCCCAACCAAGTTTACGACCTATAATAATAGGGTCTAAAGTAGAAGATGTCTGTATAGAATCTATGAAGAACGCTGTGGAAGAGGCAGTAATGGAAAATAATGGTAACAGAGATTTGACTGCAGCGTTCGATGGTACCTGGCATAAACGGGGACACACATCTCTTCATGGTGTAGTATCTGCCACCAGTATGTATACAGGGAAAGTTTTAGATGTAGCTGTAATATCAAAGTATTGTAGATGTCAACAAAAATATAAAGGTACACATGAAAATAATTGCAAAGCTAACTATAGTGGCAGTAGTGGAGGAATGGAAGTGGCTGGTGTTGCCAGTATATTCCAGCGTTCTGAGGCGTGTGATAAAGTGTGATATGTTAATTACCTTGGTGACGGTGATTCTAAAAGTTTCAAACATGTTCAAGGACTGAAGCCCTATGGTGATGACGTTGTAGTGCAGAAATTTGAGTGTATTGGACACGTACAGAAGCGAATGGGAACAAGACTTCGGCGACTGAAAGCTTCGTACAACAACAACAAAAAAAACTCAGTGATGGTAAAGGGTTGGATGGGAAGGGAAGGTTAACTGACAGTGTAATTGACAAAATACAGAACTATCATGGAATGGCTATTAGGCAAAATACACAAAGTGTCGACGAAATGAAGAAGGCTGTTTGGGCTCTTTTTTTTCATACTTCTTTAACCGATGAAAATCCCCAACATAGCTTGTGTCCCAAAGAACAAGACAGTTGGTGTAAATATAACAAAGGATTGCTAACTGGTGAAGTGTACAGTCATAAGCATAGTCTGCCTCATTCAATAATGGAGGTGATAAAACCTATTTTCAGAGACTTAGCAGCACCTGAACTGTTGAAAAAGTGTATTCACGGAAAAACTCAAAACCCCAATGAAAGTGTAAATGGTGTTATATGGTCGAGAATCCCCAAGACTGTATTTGTTGGAATAGAAACACTTCACTTTGGTGTGTATGATGCTGTTGCGACTTTCAATGATGGCAACATTGTAAGGTGCAAGGTATTTAGAAATATGGGAATGAAGATAGGTTCTAACATGGTACGAGCGATGCTTGCTTTAGACAAGGAACGCCTTCGGGCTGCAGACAGGGCTGTAAAGAGTCTAGAAATACAAGCAAGAGTAAACAGGAGGAGGAACTAGAGGAAGCTGGAGGAGGAGTTTGCAGAGGATGAAGATAATCCATCCTATGGACCTGGAATGCACTAAAAAGTTAATCCAATCTTTGTCGCTCGATTCCCAAAACTTTTATTTTCTCATACTAATTACATGTTTTCTAAGGATCTTCCAAACATATTTGTTTCAAACTTTCAGTAAATGTTACACAGTACCTTCTGCATAATTTAACACAGCCTTTTTCCAAAAAACTGTATATTTTTGAATATATAAATAAAAAATTGCAAAAAAATGTTGTGAATTTTCATTACAATTGAAAAAAATCATCTTTAATAACTGAACTAAAATTTTGTAAAATCCCTGAGTTAAGTTGTAGCCCATATTCCAATAAATAATCTGTAAAAAGTTCAACTTCCTACCTCAAATACTTTGTGAGGAAAGATGTAATTTATAAGCGTTATTTTAACACTGCAAGTATAGGGCGTTCCGGAGCCCCTTAAGTTTAAGTAGTTCTAAGTTCTAGGGGACTGATGACCATCGATGTTAAGTCCCATAGTGCTCAGAGCCATTTTTGAAACATTACAGAAAATCCGTTATAGTTGCTAAGATTATGCTAAAAGATCTTTATAGGTTCTGTGACCTACCTGTATATCGGTACTTTTTTAAAAATTATGATATTAATTAACGTTACACAAATTTATCACATTTCTGTGGTGGGCGCAAAATACCTCCCTTGGTGTAACGCGGTAAGGAAAATGTTTTGATGTTGCTGGCGCTACGGGCTGTACAGCCTTCAAGTTATTTGCTACTGGCCAATTTTTAGTCATTAACAAGCAACATTCAGTTAACCTCGTCGCAACACGTCGCATCATTGTTGTTTGTGGATGACGTAATCTCACCAATCAAAATGTAAGATGTAAGTCACCCCCTTAAAAGAGTCCACCGCTCCCTTTGGAGCATTGTAGGCGATGTATAACTGCTAGCAGGTTGTCATGTGATCCTTCAGGTGTCAGTAGTTTATAGGGCATCAGCACTTAATGTGGTATACATGGAGACGTGACAGAATCTGAGAAAAGAACTATCATGTCCGGACGTGCCCGTAACCACACCGATAACTAAATTGCCCTATTTGTTGATTATCAATGCAAACTGTTCAATATGTTTACAAGGAAAGGCATAACACTCGCAGCCATGTAACACAGTGTAAGAACAGCGGTCGTAAAAATATCCTAATCGATATGGTCTGAAGAAGAGTGCCACGCTTTGTCACTGACTACCCATTTCAAAAGGTCATTGCTCACAACGGCATATTAAGCTGCGTGTCTTCAGCATAGGGATGGGAAAAACCGACCGGCTCATACCGCTATCGGTATTTTAGTTCTGCATAACAGGCATTTTTCTGTTTTTGCTTGATCTTGGTTATAACAGGTGTTTTTAATTGTTTCTAACAACCGGGTAAAGAACCCAAATATCAATTAGCCACGGCAGCAGTGGTAAAATTTTTCGTTTCTAAATTAACCCTTTTTTTAAAGAACGAGTAATTTTTATTCTTAAATTCTGCGTTGCTTTGAAATATTCCGATGTTACAGTAAATGGGAAACGCGATCGGTGCTATTTTCATAGAGATGCTGACAGAAAAGAGCAGTTAACATATGACATAACGATTGGAACAGCACTGCTGAGACAATGATGTTCTTGTTGCCATGTGGCGTGGCCTATTAGGTGGTACGCGGGTACATATAGTGTGCAAGACTTGCCCCATGTGATCTGTGTGGTAGTTTCTCATTGTCGTCGTCGGATATTATTCGTATTCCCTGGTTGGAAGTACTTTACGAAGTGCGACATCAGTGAACTACAATTCTCCATTTACTTTAAAAGATTAAATATGTGATGAACTACAATCAACTTGTGACATGGTATAAGAGACAAAACGTAAAACATAACAGTTTATTCATAGTTTAGCATTAAAATAGAAAGTAGCTGATCTGCCTGTGTCTACATAATACGCATTTATCTGCTTGTAGCCCCTGAAAACAGACAAACCAACACGAAAAACAGAGTTCTTCAACCTCAGGTTTCACCCTTTTACTATTCGTAATGCCCAAATAGTGGTACGAAGTCCGATTTTTCAGCAGAGTTTCAGAAAATGAGAATGAATGGGAGAACACCTGTGATTATATGTGGTTGTCAGCCACTTATCACTTTTCGAGGAAAGCTGCGAACGATGGACTGACTAAGTTTGCCTTTCCTTGCACATTCAATGTAATATTTTGATTCTGTTTATCTTGAAACTGAGTCAAATTTTTTAGTCTTTGTTCGATTTCTACGTTTACCGCAGGAAAAAATTGGAATAAAAAACCGAAAATCGGTTATTTCAGAAACAGGTTATTCTGAACTGTTTTAATACTCCGGATAAACTGGTGTTGACAAAAACGATATAACCGAAAACCGGTCGTTTCGGCGATAACTGTTACCCCTACTTCAACGGACCAAAATAACGCTCAGACAGGACAGTACCTGAGCGTAGGCGTCTAGCACACTGGTTGTTTTCAAATGATGCGAGCATTCCAATGCAGCGATGAGCCACGAAGCGTTTAACCTCCGTCTGTGAAGTGTGCAGCTCGCTTCCGAGGTGGTTTTGTGATGGTTTCTGGGTGCTGTGGTACCACGACTTGGACCCAACCATTCAGATTACGGAACCAGGGTGTTTATTTAAAAATTCTCAGTGAGATCTTCTTAACGAGTACGTCGTGGGCACTCCCGCCTTTCGAGGTTTGTTTACTCACTGTAAGTGGACCATAAGCCGTGCTGTAAGTGGACTAGAAGCCGTGTCATACCCTGCAGTACAAATAAATGCTCTAAATTTTTCATGAAGTTCGAGAAATTTATTATTGTAGACTTCTAACGTGAATTTATTACTGGAACGTTCCAAAAAGGTCGGGAAACGAGAAGTGTTTAAAAAAATTGAAGGGTACAGATGTCGCAGTCTGGAAACTTTGATCCGTCGGTAACAGAACGAAGGAATGAAGATTGTTTCCTCCATAGTCAGGGGAGGGCTGCACCAGGTGATGATGTTTGAACGGAGAAGGAACTGCCACTGGGAGCAAATTCTGCCTCAAGCATACAAAAATAATTTTTGATTATTTCATCCAGCAGATCGATCAAATTCTTTGCCTGATCCACCCCTGCATGGCTGCATGGTTTCCACTACTGCAAACGCTTGAAAAGACTTAGAATTTTTAAAAATGAATGTCTTGCCAGTGTGACTCAATAAATTTATATATTTCGAAGGAAAGCCTTAAACGAATCATTGGTGGTGCAGAAAATTTAAAGCTGTACAGGCTTCAGATACAGTTATTGTAACAAAGCTACGCAAATTAGGCTGCACTGTAAACTTCCCTGGTACCATTTACACAGGATGTTTCACAGCTATTATTACAGACTGATATGGGATGGAGAGGAGGCTTAGTAGATAAAGTTTTGCTAGGATGCCTTATCCGGAAATTTAGCGTTTGGATGCAAAATGAGTTTGACGATCGGATCACTTCCAAATTTGCTGCTTGAATGTATGCAAACAGCGGAGGCAAAGAGCATAACTGTGTGCTCTACAAGAGCGCGTGGCTTGTTCAGTGTTCACAGTAATCGTCATCGGGTTCTCTCCCACGTGGCAAAGGACGTCCTCTTCAAAGTCGAGGCTGCTGCGCTTCCGTGGAGCACCAGTCAACCATTCCAGTTACAAACGTACCAGTCTCTCGGCAGTTGCTGTTGTCGGTCCAAAATGGTACGCAATATCGTAATTACAACAGGGACCGATGAAGGCTTCCTCTTCTCAGTTTGTGTATCATGAAGCGAGAGATTTGAAAACAATACCTTTTTTAACGCTTTTCATTCCTGTATCTGCGGAAGCGAACAGGTTGTTCGAGAGCTTCTTGATTTCTCTATTCAGCCTTTAGATTACATACATTTCTTTCTTAATTCATACTTTTTGTAGTATGAAGATCCGTTCTTGAGCCTCCTTTTATATACAAACGATTCATTTCCGGACACGGGTTCCCTGTCAAATCTTTATCTACCAAGTCCCCTCTGCAGCTCCTAGAAGCCCCTAATTGGAATTGCGAAACACCCTGTCCAATTATTCTCTACCAGGGCCGAAAGGCTTTCAATGAAAGGCGTCAATAATGATGAATGAAAAAGTAAGGTAATGGATGTATAGTTTTTCAGTAAAGCTGTTCCAAGGGCACAGAAATGTTGGGTACATTTAGGTAAAACCGTTTATGTCCGTTCCATAATTCTCCTGTTTTGTAATATCCCGTTTATAGTCAAGCACCGATGAAATAGTAATTCACGAAAACCTCTCTACAAAATTGCTATTTACGATCAGTTTGAGATGATCGAAAAGTAGTAATTTCGAAAGCGAATAGCGAATATAATGAGAACAATGCATTTTGTTTACATCTGTAATTAAAAACTGGATGTAATAACACTGTTTCACTCATACTCGATGAATGCGGCAAGATGGATTACGGGGGAACCTGTGTAACGAATTAAATTTAATTACATTCGCGAGTTTCACGACTGTATGAGTGGTACCCAGCTGCCGCTCTTCCCATTATGATCGAGTGAGGAATGTAGCTCCTCATTTCCTCATTGCCTAATAAGTGTAGTATTCTACATCTCTACCACTAACTCACTGACGACTAGACACACACACACACACACACACACACACGCGCAATAACTATCCTTCAGTTTTACGACAGAGACAGATAAAGACTAACACGCATCATCTCATACAAATATTTACACAGCTGTGACAGCTGTGGTATCGACAGAAAGCGGCAGCACTGTCTTACCAATACGCTTAACGTGCTGTAAGTACAAAAAGCAATCTCCCGCTTAACCAAATTATGAGGGTAAATCAAAACTCAATAATTGTGCACCCTAATTTTATATCCTTCCCAGGAGACAAAAACAAAGAGTATCCTGCACAGTTGTGCACTGCGGGAGTGTAGCTTCCAGCACACTCAGTAAAATCTCTTTTAAAAAAAGACTTTTTACGTCCATTAATAGTATTTAAAGCAGACGCAATCGAAGGTACTACATAAGCGCACTTTTGGAACAAAAAGTACAACACCAAGCGAGTCACTGCGAGCTCAAACTGATGGCTATTATACTAACGATAGTGTCTGTATAGCACTATACAATTTCCCTCAGATATGCATGCGTAGTACAACACGACGTCCTTCGGAAAGCGAGAGAGGATGTCATTTTCGCCCTTTTTGCCTTACTGGGAAAGTAACACACTTTTGCAGGCCCGATACCACCATCTATTAACAGTTTGTCCCTGTGGTACGAATTCACGATGAATTAATCCTTCAAAGTCAAACTATCAGCATGGCTTTGACATTTGACCTGACCTGACAAGCTTGTTTTGGTCTTGGAGAACCTTTCCTGATCCATTGTGAAGACTGAACCTTGGTCTCAACATCATAACCGTAAAGCCGCGTCTCACCACCAGTCATGATTGTCTTAATGAATATCTGGTTCTCATTTGCGTAATCCAAAAGCTCTTCATAGATTGCGAGGCGAAGTTCTTTCTGGTCTTGGCTCATGAGTCGTGGAACGAAGTTGGCGGAAACACGATGCATTCCATGCTGCTGTTTCAGGATGTCTTTACGTCTCAGTAGGACTGTACGGATCCTCAGCTACTATGTTAGGCCACTTGATTCGTCACTCATACAGCACTCCTGGGATCTAATAGGAATATGTACACTTTCATACCAGCCTCCAACCGACAGTGTGCATTAACAAACACAGCGTGTATTTCAGGCATGACAAGAATTTCTTAAAATGGCGTTTGGAGGCTGTTTGCTTCCACGACACAACGAATATAAAAAAGTAAATTGGGGAAAAAACTGCAGGAAACGAACCCTGAGAGGACAAGGAGCAGAAAATGGGTGCACGGATTTACGGCTGAAAATGCATTACAAAAGAGTTACACTGATTTGAAGGCGCAGGCGGTTTAGTTGCTGGTTCGTCGCACGGGCCACCTCAGTGCTACCATATCTGTCATCCATCCCATTCACGAAGGGCCACATCGTCAACCTGTGAGCTACAGAGTATCTGCAACGGTTCAGCTTCAGTACGCCCGCCATTCGCGCTTACAAACGTCTCATAGCCGAGGAATATTTGCAATTACTGCCGGTGACCCTGTCCTCCCTGCTGGGAGCCGTGCCTATGGTCGTACGAAGGATCGTATGGCTACTTCATGACGGTGCTCCAACTCTCTTCCCTCTTAAGTGTACTCTAGTATAAACAGAACGTTACCACTTGCCTCAAATGTTCTCGTGTGTGCCTTAAACCATCGAAACCTACACTTTCAAATGTCTCTTATCTCCACCTTCAGAACATTAGGACCACATATCCAACAGCCGGTATGTCCACTTTTGACACGGATAACAATGGCGACTAATCGTGGCAGGGAAGCAACGAGGCTTTGATAGGTCGTTGGAGGGAGCTGGCACCACGTCTGCACCGACAGGTCACCTTATTCCTCTAAATGCCAAGGAAGGGGTCGCTGAGCTCTGACGCCACGTTCAATCCCATCCCATATGTGTTCGATTGGGTCCAGATCTGGCGAGTTGAGAGGCAGCACGTCAGTTGGAACTCGCCACTGTTTCCTCGAACCACTTCATCACACTCCTGGCCTTGTGACAGGGCACTTTATCTTGTTGAAAAATACCACTTCCGCCGGGAAATATGATTGACATGAATGGGTGTACATGGTCTGCAACCAGTGTACAATACTCCTCGGCCGTCAGGGTGCCTTGCACGAGCTCCACTAGACTCATGGATGCCCACATGAATGTTCCCCAGAGCAGAATGGAGCCACCGCCAGCTTGTCTCCGTCCTGCAGTACGTGTGTCAAGGAGCTGTTCCCTGCAAGAAGACGGATCCGCGCCCTCCCATCTGCATGATGAAGAAGGTATCTGAAGTCATCAGATCATGCAACGCTCTGCCACTGCGGCAACGTCCAGTGCCGATTGTAACACGCCCATTCCAGTCATAGTTGCCGATTTTGTGGTATTAACTAACATTAGCACATGCATAGGTCGTCGGTTGTGGAAGCCTATCGTTAGGAGTGTTAAGTGCACTGTGTGTTCAGACACAATTGTAGTCTGCCCAGCATTAAAGTCTGATGAAGTTCCGTCACAGTTCTCCGCCTATCCTGTTTTACCAGTATGCTCAGCCTACAACGTTCGCCATCTGTAATTAGGGGTGGCCGCCAACCCCACGACGTCTGGACGTGGTCTCACCTTGGTTTTGCCACTTGTTGAAGGCACTCACCACAGCACTCCTCGAATAGGCGATAAGTCGTGCAGTTTCCGAAATGTTCGTGTCGAGCCTTTAGGCCATCACAATCTGCTCTCTGTCAAACTCAGAGAGATCGTGCACCTTCCGTATTCTACACACGGACAGCACACTCACTTATAGTGCATGCACCGTATGTGTGTTTGACTAGCAGTCATTCCTCGCCAGATGCCACTGCCATCGCCTGGACGGGTTTATAGCGCTAGTAGGTCGATGGCCATAGTGTTCTGGCTTATTACTGCATAAGCTAGCTCCATTCCAAAGTTAATCCAAATCCGCCAGCCTTTCCAGTGTGAACATACACAGACACACTCATAAATTTCCTCATTTATAGCATAAGATACAAGATTTAACTGTTATGGCGACTTTCTTTAATTTATTTGTCTGGAACGTAGCATTATACAGGGTGATTTTTCCAATTGATGAAAGCAGCAGGAAACGATTCCTGAGAGAATAAGGAGCAAAAATGGTCATATAAGACCAGAAATGCGTTCACAGAAAGGTAAACCGACCTGAAGGTGGAGATAAGAGACATTTGAAAGTGTAGGTTTCGATGGTTTAAGGCACACACGAGAACACATGAGACAAGTGGTGACGTTCTGTTTATACTAGAGGACACTTAAGAGGGAAGTAGCCATACGAACCTTCGTACGACCAAAGGCACGTCTCCCAGCAGGGAGGACAGGGACACCTGCAGTAATTGCAAATATTCCTCGGCTGTCTTAACAGAAGGGTCGGGATGATGGTGAATAACAAGAATAGACCACGACGCGCGAATACCCATACTTTATTCATCCAGTATTTGAGAATGAAAGCACTTAGTGACTTGCAACAAAGTTTAAACATAATATAAAACATTTATGAAACTGTTTCTCGCTGACAACCTCCAAAAATGGTTGTACGACACATCGTTCAGGTGATGCGATATCATAAACATTGAACTGCGTGCAAAAGAAGCTGCCGGGCGAAATTCGGTAGAGATACTGGTGAAATATGTGTACAAATACGTATTAAATATATTAGTATTTGTGAAAAAGATATGATTTATGTGCATGCTAGCAAAGGTACAGATAAAAAGGTCACCCTAATTCCGTGGAACGATTTCAACCAAATTTGGCAAACATATTAGTTACGACCTGAAAAAAAAATCCTGTGGGGATGTGCTAACGTGGAGAGAAAGGGGAGAGTAGGAAATGGACGGACAGAGGGGGGGAAGGAGGAAATGAACACAGATACCATTGAAATTTAGGTATAGCACTTTTCAGGAGGAGTCGGACAACATGTACTATGTGATCAAAAGTATCCGAACACCTGGCTGAAAATGTCTTCCAAGTTCGTCGCGCCCCTCAGAGGTAATGGTGGAATGCAATATGGTGTAGTCAGTCTTGTTGCAACCCTTGTTCACTAAAATACGAGCAGCCCTTAGCGGCTCACCATCTTTCTTACAACTATTCGTGACGTCGCCTTTTCAGCTTAGATCTTTTTTAATATGTGACTTGTAAGTACTCCATCTTTTTCCAGTCAGCACAAACTTTAATTTTATTAATGTATTATATACTTAATATGTCTAAGAACAGTTAGTCTAATTCTGAAGACGACGCTCATAGTAGCGTCGAAACCTGGTCAATTTTGACTTAATATTTGTGATCGAGGGCTTATTTGTTCTAATATAATTCTGATACGGTCACTGAACCTTAGCAGCTATGTTCAAAGTTTTACATCCCAAATGTTTTCTATAGGATCCACGTCAAGACTCTGTGCAGGCCAGTCCATTAAGGGATGTCACTGCCATGTAACTACTCCGCCACAGGTCGTGCATTATGACCAGTTGCTCGATCATGTTGAAAGATGCAATCGCCATCCCCGAATTGCTCTTCAGTGGGAAGCAAGAAGGTGCTTAAATTAAAACATAAATGTAGGCCTGTGCTGTGATAGTGCCACGCAAAACAATAAGGGGTACTAGTCCCCTCCGTGAAAAACACGACCACACCATAACACCACCGCCTCCGAATTTTACTGTTGGCACTACACACGGTGGCAGATGACGTTCACCGGGCATTCGCGATACCCACACCCTGTCGTCCAGGACCGCGTGCCACAAAGGGCGCAGGTTCGCCACACGATAGGGAAACCCACAGTCGTCTCTCTGGCTCTAAGAACTATGGGACTTAACATCTGTGGTCATCAGTCCCCTATAACTTAGAACTACTTAAACCTAACTAACCTAAGGACATCACATACATCCATGCCCGAGGCAGGATTCGAACCTGCGACCGTAGCAGTCCCGCGGTTCCGGACGGAGCGCCTAGAACCGCTGACCACCGCGGCCGGCCCACAGTCGTCTATTGAAGCCTAAGCGCTGTAGTGTGCTAGTGAGACTGACGATAACCTACGTCACAGGGAAACCCAGTAGAAGCCTTTTGTAGCCAAGGATACCTAACAGTGTTAAATATGGCGGACATAAGCTCGGCCATAAAGGGGAACTTTTATGAAAACTATTTAATTCTGTAGTAGTGCAGGGAATCAAGCCACAGTAGGCCTAATTTTAATTTGCCATCCTCCATAAATTTTCA
Organism: Schistocerca nitens; assembly: GCF_023898315.1. NCBI lineage: Eukaryota > Metazoa > Arthropoda > Insecta > Orthoptera > Acrididae > Schistocerca > Schistocerca nitens. Next base: position 303,906,202 of record NC_064620.1, read on the forward strand.
TGGCGATCCCAATAAAACTTCAATATTGATGTATAGTAGTTTTGGATTTACTGTTAAAATGAAAATAACAAATTTTGTAACAAAGTCCTGAATGCTAAAATCTGAACGATTTGGTCGATCTTAACGATCGACATTTCATATAGAAGCATATCATTAAAATGACAAAAGTTGTAAATATCAACTCTGTAACTTTATTTGTTTAAAAGATATAGTACATTTAAATTATCAGTATTTTCAGTTAAGCATCAGATCATCATTTCCTCCACACAAAACACATTGAACGATGACAGCATTACACCTTATTGAATCATTAGGTAATAGAATATTTGTTGTAAAGTTTAGTGCATAATAGTTACTTTTGTTCTCTAGTTATTCATCAGAAAACACATTGGTGCAGGGCTACTGGTCGTGACATTCAAAGTTAAGAAGTAAATTGTATTGGTTTTATGTAAAAGAAATTAACGTTTATTGTGTAATGGATGTTATTGTTATTTTATTTAGAACGTGATAGTGGTCAAGGTTTGATTATTTAAATATGTTAAAATGTAAAGTAATGTAGAATAAGCTGTAGCCAATCAGATGGACGGCTTCAGGAAAGGGAACTGCAGTAGTCGGTTGAGCGATGATGTTCGGCGAGTGGAAAACGCGGTCGGAGAGCGGTAGAGAGCAGTTCTGGTCGAGACACCAAAGGGGACAGTTCGGATGGAGACGGGAAACGGACAGTTCGGCTGGAGACACCAAAGGGTACAGTTCGGCTGGAGACACCAAAGGGTACAGTTCGAATTGAGACGCTAAAGCGGACAACCGGTCTTTAGGCAGCTCGGAAGAGAAACGACTTACAAAATTTCGCGTTGTGTGGTATCGCGGGACTTAATCTCTCAGCGGTGAGCAGCCGCGCGCTTGTAGTGAACTCGTAACTTTTCGTGTAAATATCGAGGTGGAGTATTGTGTTTCGCTATGAGATTGTGAATGATCGAACTGTGTCAGATGGATATGCGCTCGAGTGTAACAGTAACTCTAAATACGACTACTTTCGTTATTAGTTTGCTTTCTGAATAAGCATTATCGCAACTGTGTGACCTACATGATTTTGGGTCGTTAATTTAATTCCCGATATTATTATTACTGTTATTATATATTATGCTAACTTTGTATTCCGCAAACTTGTCATCAGCCAGACAATTTGACCAAAGGGTCTCAAGTGTCTAATTTATGGCGTGTAATGCGACACGGGCGGTTCCACCCCTAGACGAGTTTGAGCCAAGACATTTCGACAAAGAGGAACCGCATGTGAGCCCGAACATCTATGGGATGTTATCTCGCATGCAGAGCGGCCAATTCTGCTCTCTCACGACGTTTAATGACTACTGAGGTCGCTGAGACGGAGTACCTGGCACTAGGTGGCAGCACAATGCACCTAATATGAAAAACGTATGTTTTTGTGGGTGTCCGCATACTTCTGAGCACATAGCGTATTATTCTCCCCCCCTCCCCCCCCCTCCACATACATCTCTCATATTGAGAAAATTCGAGAAATTAGAGCCAATACAGAAGCTTACCGACAATAATTCTTCCAACGCACTATTCGTGAGTGAAACAGGGTTGAAGGGATCAGACAGTGGTATCTAAAGTACCCTCCGCCACACACCATCGTGTGGCTTGCGGGGTATGATGTAGGTGTAGATATTGGTGGAGGAGGTGATGGCCAGAGAGAGCGGGTAGGAGCAGCTGAACTATAGAAGATTGGAATAAATACGTAGCTGGGCAACACCAGGCACTCAGCTGGCTGTACATGTACGCAAGACGTTTCCCAGACAGGTAATAAAAAATAGATAAAAGCTAAGCTGTGGTTTAAGTGCTTCAGGTGTTCTACATAGTCTCACCCCGGTTGAGTACAATGCACAGGACATCCATACAGCAATGTGAAACTGTCAGGGAAGTCCTTCTTCGGGATGTTATTCAACTCACGTGTCACATTCACAACGTCTTCGGTCTTGGCGAACTATCAGAGACCCATTCGGCACTTTGTCGTTTTGTGAAAGATTGGTGTTGATAACACCGAGTGGTGATTCTTCCCAGGAAAGAATTGACCGTGTTTTCATTGCAGTCAGTTTGTGACAGGCGCCCATGAGTAGGTGTTTTTGTTCGTGAGTCAAGGTGTTCGGGACAAACTTAACATACACTTTTGTCTTCTTTATAATATACATAACAAAAAATGTTTTGCATTACCCCGGTTTCCAGAACTCCTGAAGATAGACGTTGACTATGGATATTGTATCACCGACACAATCCCTTTGTCTGCTCAGACCAAAGATGTAAACAACCATGCATGAGCAGCGTCTATTAGCCGATCAGTTCCAGTCATTCCACCAGGAAGGAGGTACACGGCTCGTGTTGTCTGTAGTTCAACCATGCCTAGAAGGTCAGTACCACGGTTCGATCGCGTCCGCATCGTTACTTTGTGCCAGAATGGCTCTCAACAAGGCAAGTTTCCAGGCGTCTCGGAGTGAGCCAAAGCGATGTTGTTCGGACATGGAGGAGATACAGAGAGACAGGAACTGTCGATGACATGCCTCGCTCAGGCCGCTCAAGGGTTACAACTGCAGTGGATGACCTGTACCTAGTATTATGGCTCGGAGGAACCCTGACGCCAACGCCACCATTTTGAATAATGCTTTTCGTGTAGCCACAGGACGTCGTGTTACAACTCAAATTGTGCGCAATAGCCTGCATGATGCGCAACTTCACTCACGACACCATGCAGCGCGGTTTCAGGTGGGCCCAACAACATGCCGCTCAGGATTGGAATCACGTTCTCTTCACCGATGAGTGTCGCATATGCCTTCAACCAAACAATCGTCAGAGACGTGTTTGAAGGAGAACCCGCCATGCTGTACGAATTAGACACACTGTCCATCGAGTGCAGCAAGGTGGGGGTTCCCTGCTGTTTTGGGGTGGCGTTATTTTGGGCCGACTTACGCCGCTGGTGGTCGTGGAAGGCGCCGTAATGGCTGTACGGTACATAAATGCCATCCTCCTACCGACAGTGCAACCATATCGGCAGCATATTGGCGAGGCATTCGTCTTCATGGACGACAATTCGCGCCCCCATCGTGCACATCTTGTGAATTTCCTCCAGGATAACGACATTGCTCGACTGGAGTGGTCATCATGTTCTCCAGACATGAACCCTATCGAACATGCCTGGGATAGATTGAAAAGGGCTGTTTGTGGACGACGTGACCCACCAACCATTCTGAGGGATCTACGTCGAATCGCCGTTGAAGAGTGGGCCAATCTGGACCAACAGTGCCTTGATGAACTTATGGATAGTATGCCACGTCGAATACATGTATGCATCAATATGCACACAATGTGCACAGCAATCTGGACCACCATCTCTGAAGATCTCGCTGTATGGTTGTACAGCATGCAATGTGTGGTTTTCATGAGCAATACAAATGGCGGAAATGATGTTGATTTATCGATCTGCGACAAAATAGCATTCACATACGACGGCCACAAGTCCACTGCTTCATAATGCCTGCTCACAATTGACTGGTCGAATCCACATCTGTTGATTACAGTTATTAGTTCAAGCTGCCACCGTAATCACTGTGCTAACGGCACATCTCTATTCCAATTTTCTATACAGGTACCGGAACTCTCGGAACCGAGCTGACGCAAAACTTTTTTTGGTACGTGCATTATGTAGAATATCTGGAACTCTTGATTTAGCGATCTGCGACAAAATAGCATTCACATACGACGGCCACAAGTCCACTGCTTCATAATGCCTGCTCACAATTGACTGGTCGAATCCACATCTGTTGATTACAGTTATTAGTTCAAGCTGCCACCGTAATCACTGTGCTAACGGCACTTACACGCCACGAATGAAATCTGTCCCAGAACGGTTTGGACAGATGGTGTATGTGTTTCATTAGCATCAATTTGTTAAAAAGCTTTCTAATGGTATTTTTATGACACATAATACTGAGCCAAGGTAGAGCTGTACCTATGGCTGTGCAAATCAGCGCCGGAACAGCAACCGCACCAAGGAATCGGCATAATTTTCCTTGAACAGAGTGGCAAATAGGAAAACCCAAATTTGTAATGATTGCTAAAGGTGCAGTACTTATAGTCGCGGTTCAGTTCAGAGGAGTCGCAAACAACGACTGCTAAAAATCTGAGACACTTCTGTAATGAGTAACCAAGTCTGTACCGACATTCCAGGAGGGAGCAAGTGCTGAGTTGTGTAAGAGAAAGGGAAATGGCATTCTGCTCTGAAAGTAACCTGCACTGCCTGTTCCTGGTAATTGATGTACGAGTATAATCGACTCATTCCACTTCCCTGAAGACTTTTACTTTTATGATCGGGTTTATGGAACAAGATGGGTGATTTAATGAATAAATGAGAGCGTCATTAACAGTGCCACACTTTATGTGCTGTTTTGATTTTCCAGGTATTGATGCTTTTCACACTACGACTAAATCAAACAAACGTTTTTTCTTAATTTCAGACATGTTCTAACATAAATTCTTCGACTCTTTTCATATTTTATTTGTGTCTTGTGGTGTTCCCTATACATTCGACATATAACTTTCTTGCGTTGTTATTTAAGGTTTTGAGTTTTCATGGCTTTATGCCAGTAGTCAACAGCTTAAGGAATGAGAATGAGAGAACAAGACTGACTGCAGCATTGCACCGCCAGTTCTTTGACACTGACACTGTGTTCAAGTAATGCAGAGTGCTTCGGTACACCTTGCTTTCACTGCTTCGCTGTCTCGTTCTCACCCAGCCCACGAGTGACGCAGTGGGCTTATGACGTGCAACCACTTTTTCCTCGTTACTATAAATGACTTCGACCTCCGCGCTGCGCCATTCTTCGTCACGCCCCTGGTAGTGTCACGCCATACTCAAACCTGTCGTTAGCGCTCTCTCTTTGTGTAAATTTGTCAATTGCTACTGACTCATCACAAGTTCTGATCTCGCGAACACAGGTTGAATAGCCGGAAAACATTAGATACTGTTAAAAGCAAAATTCTGAAGTTATCAGCGATAAAATACAGGGATCGATTGCTTATAAAGTTATCACACAGCATTTATAAGAGTCATGTGGCAGGAACTAGAGGCTATAGTTCAGAAGGGGTTGTGCTCCTGTAAGGTGTCAGGCAAATCCAACACCTTCCATGAAAACCCTGACATGATAAGCAAATCCAGTAGTATGTCACATAGCTCCGAATAAATCGTGACATTAAATTAACCAAAGTAATACGAGTAACGAGTGAGCAAATGAAATACCACAGACTAACACAAGAATGCCTAAATGCATGTCATATCTTCCCACCGTGAGACAGACGCAGTTCCGAGGGGAGGAACGAGAACAGAAGCCGAGAGCAGAACCGTGTTAAGTTAGAAGGCCCTACGATAAGGGACGGACACCCACGTAGCCAGATAACCATTAGGACCAACCCCCAGCCCATGTTAAAAGCTATAGCCTTACTGTGAGACTTTTTCGCGTCTCTGTTACGTCAGGACCACCCCCCCCCCCCCCCCCCCCCCCCCCCAGCGAATGTTAAAAGCTAGAGCCCTCCAGAAGAACGGTATAGATCTTACGATAACACAAAAAGGGCCACCCCAGCCGCATGTTTTAGCGTGAGACTTTTTCGCGTCTCTGTTACTTCAGGACCACTCCCCAGCCCATGTTAAAAGCTAGAGCCCTGCAGAGGAACAGTATAGATCTTACGATAACGCTAAAAGGAACACACCAGCTGCAAGTTTTAGCGTGAGACTTTTTCGCGTCTCTGTTACGTTGCAAACTTTAAAAACATTGCCCCACCACGAAAAGTATAACGTTTCTCATTGGATGGACAGAATTTTTGTAGGCGGAGCTTAAGGTTAACATTGAGACCCTGATTGGTCAGATGAAAACACAGCCAGATAGTTTTTTTTAAAACCAACTTCGGTAAATTGTAGTAAGGAGAAGTTAGGAGAGAGTTGCTTCCGAGACGGCGAGGTGAGCGGAGCTGTGCTGCCTGCCGCCCCCTGACGAACACCGACAAGGTAATGAACGCACGCGATGCCGCATAATAGCACATAAAGCTTCACTCAGAACTGCAGAAGTCTCATCTGTTACACCCCCTTTTTGCGTAATACTAGTGTCGATCGTCAATTAAAGCTCATGGTGCTCACATTTGCCACTTGAAGTAAAAATCTGAAACGCGATGATTTTTCTGTTATATAGTTATTGAGAAGCCACATCAGCCACTGTAATTTACGACGAGTTAGATAAGTAATTAAAGATAATTGAGGGTCACTGTAGACCATTTTGATAGTTTTATTTCTAGTGAAAGTTAATTTAATCCTAGATTATAGATGTGATATGGCATAGGCCATCCTTCGATCCATTGTAGAACTTGGAAACCCATTCAGGGAATATTCGTTCACATTTTTGTTGAACGCAGTTAGTTTTTACCATCCTGTATTAAAACATTTCTTTTTATCAATAGTGAAATTTATAAACGATGTTTTGTGAGTAGAATAAAATTTCCAATGGTAAACTTAACTGCTTTTTCGACGTTATTTTACCAGCTAACTAAAAATAGGAAAGCCTTGAACCCCTTCCACTAAATTTAGTTAGTATTAAGATTCTTTTACAGGGAGTGCAGTGGAGCTGACGCTGAAATCATTAAGTATTTGGTTATATCATCGCTAGTCTCATTGAACTCTTCTGAATTCTACATGTCATGTGTGGTCTGGCATCTCCTTACCAGCAACAGTTCCCAGGTTCAAACTAGTCAATTCCCTAAAAAACACGCTCAGAGCGTCGTTGCGCGAAAGTGGTAGGGAGACACGATATAGAACAAACAGGCACCACGCAGAATGTTAGAGTCCTCTCCCCATGTTATTTAATCCATACATAGAGCAAGCTACAAAGAAACCAAGGAGAGATAAGGAAAAGAGCTAAAAACCACAAAGTTTGTCAAGTACCTTCTAATCCTATCAGAGAGGGCAAGAACACAGAAAACCAGTTGAAGATAGTGGATAATGTCTTGAAGAGAGATTAGAAAACAAGCACCACTGGATAGTAGAGAGAAATCTTTTTAAATAAGACGATGCTAATAAAATTTGTGTAATAAGTCGGACGCCGGAAGTTGTACTTGAGTTTTGTTATTTGAGCAGGAAAATATGTGACGAAACGGAATGGCAAAAAAGCATTTCTGAAAAAGAGAACTTTCTTACACCTAATATACATATAACTGTTATGAAGACTTCCGTTAAAGTATTTGTCTGCTGCCTTATACAGGATGATTTTGCTAAACGGCGATAAACAGCAGGAAACGGTCCTCTAATAGGATAAAGCGCACAAAGAGTCATATCGTCATTGTTGTTGTTGTTGTTGTGGTCTTCAGTCCTGAGACTGGTTTGATGCAGCTCTCCATGCTACTCTATCGTGTGCAAGCTTCTTCATCTCCCAGTACCTACTGCAACCTACATCCTTCTGAATCTGCTTAGTGCATTCATCTCTTGGTCTCCCTCTACGATTTTTATCCTCCACGCTGCCCTCCAATGCTAAATTTGTGTCCCTTGATGCCTCAGGACATGTCCTACCAACCGATCCCTTCTTCTAGTCAAGTTGTGCCACAAACTTCTCTCGTCATAGTACTAGAAATGCGTTCCAAAGGATTTACATTCACTTAAAGATGACAATAAGAGGTCTATGACAGTGGAGGTTTCAGTGATTGAAGGTACACATGAGAAAATACCAGGCAAATGGGAATGTTCTATTCATGAATGAGATTTTCACCCTGCAGCGGAGTGTGCGCTGATATGAAACTTCCTGGCAGATTGAAACTATGTGCTGGACCGAGACTTTAACTCAGGACCTTTGCCTTTCGCGGGAAAGTGCTCTTCGAGTCTCGGTCCGGCACACAGTTTTAATCTTCCAGGAAGATTCATATCAGCGCACACTCCGCTGCAGAGTGAAAATTTCACTCTGGAAAAAAAAACCAGGCTGTGACTAAGCCATGTCTCCTCAATATCCTTTCTTCCAGAAGTGCTAGTTCTGAAAGGCTCGCAGGAGAGCTTCTGTGAAGTTTGGAAGGTAGGAGACGAGGTACTGGCAGAATTGAAACTGTGAGGACGGGCTGTGAATCGTGTTCTATCCGTATTAGTGGAGTAGCATCACGTAGTACCCACATAAGAGCAGATATTTCAACCCTGCGGGGCGTTGTGGAAGGATGACTGATGCCACGAGGCGGCCGCAAGCAGTCTCCGTCCATACAATGAGGATGAAACGGTGGTGATGGTTCGCTGCCATCGTACAACGGACGTTGACGTTACTGCCCCTCGTAAATGTATCCCCATCTGTGAATAGGATGAATAGCAGAAATACTACCACTGTGGTGGTCGGTGGGACATATCAGCGACAGAACCGTCGTAGCGGAGGCTATTGCATAGGGTTATAAGGCCTGCACGGGTTGTAAGCAATACAGATAGTGGCGGATCGCATGGAGAATGTTCCTCACGATCATGTAGCTTACACTATGCTGGGGGGGGGGGGGGGCATCTGCCTGTTACTGATACTGGGATCATTGTCAAAAATCTTTAACCTGCACCTTCAAGTGAGTGTTCCTGCCTTGGAATGCATTTCCTGTCATGTGTCCTTACTGATAAATGGTCAGGTGTCAGTTGTTGCTCGGGGAGTAGAAGGACTGGGCAACACAGTTTATCAAATTTACCACTGTTGCGATAAACAGACAACATGGTAAAATTGTTGACAGTACAATTACAAAGACCAACCGCTTCATGCCGTGAGATAGGATTGAAACCCCTAAGTCGCCAACCAGTCTGGATGCGCCGCAGTAAAAAGGGAAAAATGAGTTGTCCGCAGATCAAATAGACCTGTTTTCTAAAACCCAGTATTCAGGTGATGACTTACAGTAAAATCAGAACCCTTCCTTAAAACAACAATAAACAATAGAATTCAAATAAAAGGTGGGAGTTATGTAAATGAACAATTACAGCTCATAGATCTGATATAATTAAATTTTCCTTGGGACATTTGAGTCTCATCTTTAACTGCGCTGATGATAGACGTTCAATAAATGAATTAAAATTTGCGCCATGGCCAGGTCCCAAATCCAGGTTTCCAGACTTACTAGGCAGGTGCGCTAGCCATTACACCACCGTAACAGCGTATCTAATAGAGATGCACGGACGACTCCAAAGCAATGCCCTAGATGCACGGACGGCTCTAAAGCAATGCCCTCCCTAACACAAACTTAAATTCACGTCTTCAGCTAATTTTTTTCATCTTAGAACGTCATTATTGCCAAGGCTCTCCGGTACTGGAATAGCACCCCAGCAGTGGATGTAAAGGGGAAATGGCGACCTAAGAAGGAGAAAATAAACTGAAGATGTGAATTGAAATTTGTGTTATGGAGGGCATTGGACTACAGCAGCCCGTGCTGTAGTGGTGCAATAGATAGCACACTTTCCTATTAAGCAAGAAGGCCCAGGTTCAGACCATGGCCATGGCAGAAATTTTAATTCATTTCCTGAGCTTCTGTCATTATTGTAAATAAAAATGAGACTCAAATGTCTCAAGGAAAATTTAATTATATGAGATCTATACATCACCTACGTCTGAGGTACAATCCAATACTGGGTTGATATTCCAATACCGGAGAGCCTCGCCCATAGCGCCGATGAAACAAGGGGAAAGTAAGCTGAAGACATGAATTGAAATTTGTGTTAGGGAGCTAGGTCATCTGTCTAGTAAACAAGGAGACCCAGGACTAGACCGTGGCACAAAATTTAATTTATTTCTTCATCTTGTATCATTATCGTAGATAACAGTTCAGTAGCACCTGAAAGAGTTTACAAATGGACAACAACTTCTTAATGTGCCTGCAATCTGCTGACTAAGCAGTGGAATGTAATCGGCAGAACAAATCATTAATGGTACACAAACTCGTCTCGACCCAGAAGTAATGTTACATTAGAAAGACCAGCTAATATTTGGCATATGATAATAAAACAATATTAGTGACCATTAGGGACTATTGGACTATTATTAAACACTGAAAACAGAAAAAACTCATTAATAAAGCTGCAACACGAGAGTCTGAATCGTACGATGAACCGAAACACTGAATCTTTCAATCCGGAGAATTAATCCTGGTTTAGTCGAACAGCACTTATAGCCACAGATTAACATGTTGACACAAAGATTGTAACTTCTTAACAGATAAATTATATGATAACCTTCCAACAGATAAAATAACTATAGCATTCACATTTAGTGTAACCTCCCAACAGAAAAGTTCCGAAACCTCCAAACAGTAAAAAATACAACTATAACATTGACATTTACCGTAATCTCCCAATAAATAAATTGCGTAACCTATCAATAATAAGATGTGACTAATCTCTCAATAAAAAATTGTGGCTTACTTATAACCTTTCAATAAATGACTGTGAATTTAAACTGGTGATTTTTGGACGTCAGCAGCGCTGCGTCATGGCCCTGAAAGATCATTCTGAATAAATTGGAAATTCGTATCTCAATAAGGTCGCCGGATAACGCGTATATATCTGCTCCTATAAGAAATTTTTCTGACACAGCCCTGTGCAATGCTGGCCGATAGATTTGTCATGTATAAAAAGAAACAACTGATTTTTTTACAATAATCGGGATGACCATGGATTCGAGAAATTAGTAAGTTCTTTAAATTGGGATGAATGATTATCAAAAGTTAATTTTTTATAAGAAAGATTATTATTAAGAGATTTTTTAAAAACATTTACTTGGGGCTTGACATAACAATAGTACATATGCGCCAGACTGCTTTTACGCTATATTATATCGCTCATGCTCCGCCATCGCTACCCACGACCGGCCCAGCGAACACGATACACCAGACTGCTCGCTACTACTTACTCCTACTGCTACACAGTTCCTACTGCATACAACACTGCTCTTTGGTCTGAGATTCTCTTATAGCTTACATATCGCAGGCAGCGCGTGAGCAATCCATCGAAATTACATCTGCTCGAGTGCGCTAGCAACAAATTCCTTAATCATGGACCTCTTACGAGTTGCATTTCTGAAATGGTGCTAAATGTCAGTCACACATCATATCCATCAAAACTAGGTGCCAAGCCTTAATTACTTCATTCCAGTTCGGCGACGCCCCAACACCAACCCAGGCCGCGTGTCCGTCCGTGGCCACACGGAGAGCCTCCTGACTCGACTGCTGAAGGCGAACTGCCCCGACGGGCGGCCCCGCGCTGCTCCGCCCGACCAGCAGCACCCTGCCGTCCCGTTCCACACGCCCAGTGTTGTCGCGGATTATGTGCAGCGAACCCCGGACTCGGTCGGACGCAGCGGCCTCGGACGATAGCGGGCTCCTCTTCGAGCGAACACGCTAAAGCCGACTGCACACGGATCGTGCTTTTGAACGTGAATGTTGGCTGTATCTGGCTGATAATCACATTCTTTACGAAATCGACGGGCGTATAATTCCTGTATCAACTCTATTAAAATGTACATTTCCTTCCTTGTCCATATGCTGGTCAGGTTGTTCTTTCTGTAGTATGCGTAAAGAAAAGCTTCAATATGGGTGAACATGTTATAAGGCAAAAAGGAAAGTACCATTTCCAGTCAACAAGCACATCGGCTTATGAAAGTTCCATTACTAACAGTACGATACAACTTTACAATAGTTCTCCACATTTTGTTCGTAAAATCGTACGATCATTCTTACTTTATCACTTTTCCTATTTTGTATCGGAATCTTTACAATAAATGAAATACAAAACTTAAAAGAAGAAAGGACAAAATATCTCACTGCAAGTAGCTCAGGCTATCCTGTAGTTTAAGCCAGTGGAACAAACTCACTCCTCAAAAAGAGCACACTTGTATTTACATAACATCGAATATTATACTATATACTTATATCAGACTAATAATAAAGTATTAGAATCTCTTAAAAACGCGAATATTCGTTTAAACAATGGAGGAAGTTTGATGCGAACGACCAGCACTTCACACTTTAACTTACGAATCTGTGACGCTGCTCACTGTCCTAGACTGACTCTAAGTGCTTAATGACTCTACCAAGTATGTTATATTTCCTGAAAGCTTTAATCGAGTCTATATTCTATGAGACAGGCGAAGTACCCTCAGACTTCAAGAAGAATATAATAATTCCAATCGCAAGGAAAGGGTGTTGACAGATGTGAAAATTACCGAACTATCAATTTAATAAGTCACGGCTGCAAAATACTAACGCGAATATTCTTTACAGACGAATGGAAAAACTGGTAGAAGCCGACCTCGGAGAAGATCAGTTTGGATTCCGTAGAAATACTGGAACACGTGAGGCAATACTGACCCTACGATTTGTCATAGAAGCTAGATTAAGAAAAGGCAAACCTACGTTTCTAGCATTTGTAGACTTAGAGAAAGCTTTTGACAATGTTGACTGGAATACTCTCTTTCAAATTCTGAAGGTGGCAGGAGTAAAATACAGGTAGCAAAAGGCTATTTACAATTTGTACCGAAACCAGATGGCAGTTATAAGAGTCGAGGGGTATGAAAGGGAAGCAGCGGTTGGGAAGGGAGTGAGACGGGGTTGTAGCCTGTCCCCGATGTTATTCAATCTGTATATTGAGCAAGCAGTAAAGGAAACAAAAGAAAAGTTCGGAGTAGGTATTAAAGTCCATGGAGAAGAAATAAAAACGTTAAGGTTCGCCAATGACATTGTAATTCTGTCAGAGACAGCAAAGGACTTGGAAGAGCAGTTGAACGGAATGCACAGTGTCCTGAAAAGAGGGTATAAGATGAACATCAACAAAATCGAAACGAGGATAATGGAATGATCCTGAGGGAATTAGATTATGAAATGAGACACTTAAAATAGTAAAAGAGTTTTGCTATTTGTGGAGCAAAATAACTGATGATGGTCGTAGCAGAGAGGATATAAAATGTAGGCTGGCAATGGCAAGGTAAGCGTTTCTAAAGAAGAGAAATTTGTTAACATCGAGTATAGATTTAAGTGTCAGGAAGTCGTTTCTGAAAGTATTTGTTTGGAGTGTAGCCATGTATGGAAAAAAAATGGTTCAAATGGCTCTGAGCACTATGGGGCTTAACTGCTGAGGTCATCAGTCCCCTATAACTTAGAACTACTTAAATCTAACTAACCTAAGGACATCACACACATCCATGCCCGAGGCAGGATTCGAACCTGCGACCGTAGCGGTCGCGCGGCTCAAGACTGTAGCGCCTAGAACCGCTCGGCCACCCCGGCCGGCCCATGTATGGAAGTGAAACATGGACGGTAAGTAGTTTGGACAAGAAGAGAATAGAAGCTTTCGAATTGTGGTGCTACAGAAGAATGCTGAAGATTAGATGGGTCGATCACATAACTAATGAGGAGATATTGAATAGAATTGGGGAGAAGAGGAGTTTGTAGCACAACTTGACTAGACGAAGGGATCGGTTGGTAGGACATGTTCTGAGGCATCAAGGGATCACCAATTTAGTATTGGAGGGCAGCGTGGAGGGTAAAAATCGTAGAGGGAGATGAATACATTAAGCAGATTCAGAAGGATGTAGGCTGCAGTATGTACTGGGAGATGAAGCAACTTTCACTGGATAGAGTAGCATGGAGAGCTGCATCACACCAGTCTCAGGACTGAAGACCACAACAACAACATGATACTTCTTCGACCAAAAATATGACGTTTCTCGTCATTTTATTACGCAGAATCATACAACAAACAACGGGTTTTCGAGAGACGTTCGGTTCGCTGGTGCTCAGAAACGGCATACATACGTATGGGCTTCAACTGAAAGCCAATATGGCGCCTTGCGCTTTGTAGTAAAGGGAGATGGCGCGGCTTTCTGCCATCCCATTGGTCAACGTTGAAACGCACGTTCAGAGTATCTGACATGTTAGATATTGCTCTACCCGCTTACAAAGACTTCCCAACTCGCTATTCCACGCTATGACGTCAGAAGCTCGGCATGCTCAACGCTCGACGTTCGGAAGCACGGTCCGTCTACCGACGGCTTAGAGGCCGGCCGCACTGAGCGAAAGGTGACAGCTAGTCGTCCGGTGCGCCGCGAGACGATCAGTCGTGTTGGTTTTTTCCGGCGTGTCGCCTGGTTGCTTCGAAGAGAATACTACCCGGTGAACGCCGCTGATTACATAATTTGGTTTGTTTCTTTTCTACCTCGGCTGACGTATCATTAAAATCGGCAGTTTTCGAAAGGAAATGACGTGCTGAACCGACTTAAATAACAGAAGGTCGTCATTTTAGCTTCTGTCGATGTCTAGCATCAGTACTTCATTTTTTTCCGCTCGAGGTCCAAGTCGCCTTTGCTTGTAGACAAATTGGAACGTATTTTTTTCCCGCTGTGGTTCAGGTGTACGTGGCAACTTCAGAGACTGAACTTCTTGAAACAGCGTAGCAGTTTCATCTGTTGTTGAATGGCTTGATAAGGCGTGATAATTCGCTACGGCCTAGAAGGATGCCTGACTAAGCAGTAACCGATTAAAGCCTCCTAACCTTTACTGAGAAGCGATGTTGTGCTGCGTGGTGCCACACACAGTGGGTGTTTCAAATGGTTCAAATGGCTCTGAGCACTATGGGACTTAACATCTGTGGTCATCAGTCCCCTAGAACTTAGAACTACTTAAACCTAACTAACCTAAGGACATCACACACATCCATGTCCGAGGCAGGATTCGAACCTGCGACCGTAGCGGTCACGCGGTTCCGGACTGAAGCGCCTAGAACCGCACGGCCACACCGGCCGGCGTGGGTGTTTCCTGGTTGCCACGAATGGCCCTTGTGGTGACTGAATACGCCATCCCTAGTGACTGTGGTCCCATCAGTGAATGACACAAAAGCTGGCAAAATGCACTCGTGCGGGATGGCCCTTGGGGTGTAACAACAGCACCCTTTGGAGACGAAAGACATGTAAGGACTTGGCGTTAACAATACACTGGGTGCCACTAAGAGACATCCTTACGTCCGAGGCTCCGAGGCAATGGCACGTATGATGGTGCGTGGATTAGTCTCCACGGCATACAACACAATTTCTTCCTTAACGACCGAACGTGTCGATTGTCGCCTGCTCTCACTAGCCCTGCTACATCTTAATAACCTGTACTCGCACAAATTTCGATGCAGGCGTGCAGACAAACTGTGATGCGTTTGATGTCTGTCTGGGAAACGTCCTAGATGAAAGCGTCCAGCTGCTCGTCCATTGCACTCTGCTAATCCATACATTAAGTGGAGGTCCGCAAGCTCACCATTCACACACCGCCGCATGCTCCTCGCACTCTGGCTAGCGCTCGAATGAAGAAATCCTCACGGTCTCCTCCAGTACTCTCGTGCACAGCACCACACAGAAGCGCACGACGACATTGCGGCCATGAGATGCCATGTAGCTCTCAATCCTACAGGTTTGTCGCAGCATTTCTGGTACAATCTGTATTTGTTCACGTTCAACAGATAGCTCTCCAGTAGGTATATAAAAACACGCGCGTATTCGAATGCAACGTTGTGTCAAAATTTCAACGCAGTCGGTGAAGACCTTTCGGAGACTTATGATTTTGAACCAGCAAACATCTACAATTTTATTTATGTAGGTTGCTGCCTGAAGCTGAGACCATTGTTTATTCCCATCTCTAACAATTAGCATTTTTTGGAACTGAATCATGTCTGAAGCAGCGTATTCTACGGCTCCAGTCATGATTCTTATACTGTTAAAGTAATACTATCGGGGGATTTTTATTGTAGGCCCCTAGTAGCGTAGGCACGCTCGAGTCAAACTACGCTGCACGAGCAAAAATGTGAAACACCCAGAAGACTTAATGGGACGCCTAACATCGTACACGTGAATGCCATCGGCGGCTATGTAAATGATTGGAATCGTAATTCTCTGTGAAATAGAATGGCCACCAGAGCGCATTAGTGCTATTCGCGTTTAATGTTGTTATCGGGCGTGGTAGGCCAGATAAGGGACCTGGACATCGACACCGTGATCACTGTGGAGGACACGGAGATGCTACTTACTCGTGTGAGACAGCGCTATCAGCACCTGACAGTGTTTGAAAGGAGCCTCAGTATAGTCCCCATGTAGCCGACTGGTCAAATCGTATGATATCCTGATTTGTGGGGCATTCAGATATGACAGCTGTCCGATACTGGACCGCATGGCAATGTGAGAGCAGGCATATACGTTATCGTGGTTCCAGTCGACCACGTCTGACCACCGAAAGCGAGGATCGCCGTATTGTGAACCAAGCACATCGTGACCTCTTCACATCTGCGCCTGCCATCCGAGAAAAAGTAATGGACTTTCCGCAATATTCTGTGTCATCCCGCACCAGAGACTAGCAGCAGCTGGACTAGCTAATTACCGTGTCATGTGTGGGCCGCCATTAACAACATAAACGACTTCATCTGAGGTGGTGTCTTTACCGGGAAACACAGACTGCCGAAAGTCGTCACGTTGTGTTCGGCGGTGAATCGTGGTTCAGCGCCACCGCGGATGACCACTGTCGGCAAGTGTGTCGCCGACCTTGAGGGGTTCCCGTTCCTTTATTGCTCTGGAGAGGGATAGCGGTGTAACTAATGGCATCATCTTGTGGGGAGCCTCTGGATCAGATCACGGCTGATAGCGATTGAGGGAACCGAGACGGCACAACGGTATGTCACGGACATCCAGTGTCGTCGCGTGCTACCACTGATGCGGCAGTACAGCGGTGCCATTCTGCAATAGGACGATGGTCGTCCACACAAGGCACGTGTATCAGTGAACAGTATATGTGATGCTGAGGCACTCTTGTCGCCAGCAAGCTCCCCACTTGAACATGTGTGGGACGTCAACTCCGTTACAGTACCAGTATCTAGCATCTCGAAGAACAGTTGCAATAGTTGTGGGCCAGCTTGCCTCAGGAGCGGACGCAGCGGAATCTTAACTCCCTCCTCTACCGCATTAGTGCATGCATGCCACAGTGGGTGCAACATCTACCTCTACCTCATGCTCCGCAAGCCACCTAATGGTGTGTGGCGGACGGTGCTTTTGTACCACTAACTGAGCCCTCCAGCCCTGTTCGTCTCGCGAATAGTGCGTGGGAAGAACAACTGTCGGTAAGCCTCGGTATTAGCTCTAAATTCTCGAATTTTTTCCTCGTAGTCATTACGCGAGACGTATGTCAGGGAAAATATGTTGTCCGACTCTTCTCGGTAAGTGCACTCTTGAAAATTCGACAGTAAATCTCTCCGTGATGCACAGTGCCGCTCTTGTAATGTCTGCCAAAGTAGTCTGCTGAGCATCCCTGTAAAACCTCTCGTACCGGCTAAAAGATCCCGTCACGAAACGCACCGTTCTTCGTTAGATCTTCGCTATCTCTATCAGTCCTACCTGGTAGTGATCCCAGATGAATGAATAATACTCAAGAATCGGTCGAACAAGCGCCTTATAAGCCACTTCCTTCGTGAATGAGTTACATTTCCTTAACTTTCCACCTATGAATTTGAATCTGGCGTCTTCTTTCCCCACTCTTTTATTGTAGTCATTCCAGGTCGCTCTGGATAGTTGCTCCTAGATACTTTACGGTAGATGCTATCTCCAGCGGTTTATCATCGATAGTGTATCTGTACTCCAGTGGATTCCTTTTCCTATGTATGCGCTATATGTTACATTTATTTAGGTTCAGTGTCAACTGACAGAGACTGCACCGCTCATATATTCTCTGGAGGTCATTCTGCAAATCGTTATTATCTTCTGGCGTTGCTACTTTGTTATAGACAACCGCATCATCTGCTTAAAAAGCGTCCGACGCTTCCTACTACATAATTTATATACGAGGATTGACCAGAAAGCAATGCACTGCATTTTTTTCTTCAGCAATTCTTTGTTGAACATAATGAGAATGACACACATGAAAGAATGGTGTTTCATCTACAAACCCTATTTTATCCACGTAATGTTCATCCCGTTCTGTAGCCTTCCTCCCGCGCGAAACAATGGCGTACCAATTCTTGTCCTGGTGTCCTGCAGCTACGCTATCTGTCGGAAGTGACGCAAACTTGGCGCGTTCACTCAGGAAACTTCAAATAATACATACATAACGTTTTGCATTCGTAGTATTGTTTTCGGCTGAGAAAAAAATGCAGTGCATTACTTTCTGGGCAACCCTCTTATGTTGCAAACAATAGCGGTCCTATCACACTCCCTTGGTGTACTGCGGAAATTACCTTTACATCTGTCGATTTTGTCCTGTTAAGAGCGACGTGTTGGGTTCTGTCTGCAAGGAAATCTTGAATGCAGTCGTAAATCCGCTCCGATACTCGATAAGCTCGTATTTTTTTCACTAAACGGCAGTGCCGGACAGTGTCAAATGCCTTCCTGAAGTCAAGGAGCACAGCATCAACCTGAGTGACGTTGTCTACGGTGCTGTGGATCTCATGCAGTAACAGAGCGAGCTGAATTTCGCAGAATCTCTGTTTGCGGAATCCATGTTCATTTTTATAGAGGAGATTTTCATTCGCCAAAAACTTAATGATTCTTGAGCATAGAACATGTTCCATAATTCTACAAGTGATAGACGTCAACGACATAGGTTTATAATTGTGTGCCTCTGTCCTACGGCCCTTCGTAAAAATGAAAATGTCCTGCTCTTTCTTCCAGTGGCCAGGTATCCATTTCTCAAGCGCCTTACTATAAATTACTGATAGCAGGGCATCTCAGAGTAGCGCTTACACTCAAAATTCACAATTATATTTCAATATATTCCAGTCTCCGTCTCCCACTACTGTTTTTTGGCCTCTCTCTAAAGTCGTAATACGTGTCCCAACATCCATCTCCTCCTTCCAGTCACTGTTTTCCACATACACCTTTCCACGCCCATTCTGAAGAGAATCATTGATTTCTTATGTAAATTTGATTTTTAATATCCTTCTGTAACGTTATATCTCAAACATTTCGATTGTCTTCTTTTCTAGCTTTCCCAAGGTTCATGACTCATTTCCATACAGTGCTGTGTTTCAGAAATTCTTAGGAATTTCTTCCTGAAATTAAAGCGAATTGTCGATAGTAGAAAATTTATTTTAGCGAGGAATTCCTTCTTTCCCTTTACCATCTTGCTTTTTATATCCTCTTTGCTTCGTCCGTCATGCGCTGATTTTAGCTTTCAAGGCGGCAGAATTCCATCATTTCGTCTATTTAGTTGCCCCCAATTTTGATCTTAAATTTTACGCTAATCTAATTTCTGCTACTCCTCTTTACTTTTGTCTTTCTTCAGTTTACTCTCGATCTACAGTCTTTCATCATTAGACTAATTCATTCAAAAGGTCCTATATTTCTTCATCATTATCACTGATGGCAGAAATGTCATGAGGTAATCTTATTATTGACCTCTTTCCACCTTGGATTTTAATTCCATTTATTTCTGTATCTTTCTTTTATTTTCTTCGTTGCTTCTTCACTGAACGGATTGAACAATAATGGAGAAAGGCTTGCATCCCTGCCTTAGATCTTTTTTATCCTGATCTTTCGTTCTTGGTGTTCCATTCCTATTGTTCGCTCCAGGTTTTTGTTCATGTTGTCTACTACCATCTTTCCCCGTAGCTTACCCCTACTTTTCTGAGATTTTTTAACACCTTTGCACTGTACATATGTTAGGTATGCAAATGTTACGAACCTGTGTTAATTTTTCCGAATGATTCTATTATCAAGAACAACGTCAAAACTGCCTTTGGTGCTTTTACTTTTCCTAATATCGAATTGCTCACCATCTAACACATCTTTAATTTTCTTTTTCATTCTTCCGCTTATTGTACTTATCACCAATAATATATACACATATATAAAATATGTGCATCAAATCAGCGGTCTTGCCGAATGGGATACACCGGTTCCCGACAAATCTTGGAAGTCAAGCGACGTCGGGCATGACCTGTACTTGGATGAGTGAGCGTCCGGATCGGCCACATGCCTTTGGCAGTTTTCCCTTTACTTTTCCGACAAAATGGAGGAGGGATGGTGGCATAAAGTCCCTGATCACCAATCTCTGCGGCAATGTCCTGCATTAAATTCCGAACCGCTCCAGTGTCTAGTGGAGTGAGGGCATGTGACACTGTTGACGCTGGACGGTCCTTCGGATGGGGCGTTTAGCCCTGCGGCCTCCTTGATGCTTATCAAGAGGAATGCGCCGTTTGCCGGCACCAGGTTTCACCCTCTCTCTTCCCTTTATCCGCAACAACACAAACACTGAAATGGGACTGTCTTATTTGCCATGACGACTTTCAAGAAGTTTTGCCTGCCCATAAATGTGGATGAAGTTGCGAAATTGATAAGTGTACTCAACCTCTGCAGTATCGGTATAACCATATTCTTTGTAAGTCTGTTCTTGACACCACATATGTTGGTCAGAGAGGTTACTTACTTTGAAGATTGTAGCAGGCAGTGTGTGTTTGATGTGGGTATGTCCTTGGTTTGAAAAGGATGGACACTGGCCTGCCGCATAGCGGAGGCAGCATTATTTAAAAGGGATTTTGTAATAACATGTTTTGAGAAAATGAGACGTTATGAATGCAAGAATGACAAAAGGCTATATTTGGATAATCCAGTCCTTTTATATTTGTAATTATGTAGTTTACTATTATTAGAACATTGTGTATGGTTAACGTTTGCCGTAGGAATTTTGTAGCGAAGCACAAGGACTTGTCTGATAGTTGAAACATGTGTCTAGGAAGGTGGTTGTACACAAGAGAGTTGTTAAGAAACATTTTGCTAAGTTATCTAGGTGTGAGAATTTTATGAAAAGGTATATTGTTTTCATGGTTTAATGGAGCATAGTTCAGCTTGCAATCTTGTTCTCATTTATCAGTCGTTAACGTTAGTTCCCCATTTTCATTTACTTTCAAGACTGTGTTTGCATACTCGCATTGCACATCGCGAGTTATTTACTGAGAAGCAAACTGTGAAAACTGGTAAGATACCGCTTTGCAATGCACACTAAAAGGACGGTTTTGGACAGTCAGATCATTATCCTAACAGTGACAGGTTACAGAGCAGACGAGCCTTTGTGCGGACAGGTATGCCAATAAATTTAATTACCCTTCAAGTTCATGTCCATTGCAATGAACAGTGATTGTCAGAATGTGTTTGTGGAAACCATCAGTTCTGACGCTTAATATCAATAAAAGATTTCAGTAAAGTGCTATCTTGAAAAACTTCAGGCAGTTTTATCAGAAGGTCAGATGCGTTAAATTTTATGTTCATTTGCTGTGCAACTAGAATAACAGTTCTGGTACGGTGATGTTTGCAAGACGAAACATAAAAAGTAGTTATATTCAGGGCGAACATTTTAATCTGAGTTATTTGTTTTGCAGTCAGACAGCATATGTAAATTTCATTGTAAATGGGTTGCTTTCTCGCAGGCGAATTGTTTGATGTACCGGCTAGCCTGGATTTCACATCGTGTAGCGTGCGCTCCACATATTTCCATTCAAAATGAAATTTTGCCCTGCACTGAGATTTATACGCTTCAGCCGGCCGCGGTGGTCTCGCGGTTCTAGGCGCGCAGTCCGGAACTGTGGGACTGCTACGGTCGCAGGTTCGAATCCTGCCTCGGGCATGGATGTGTGTGATGTTCTTAGGTTAGTTAGGTTTAAGTAGTTCTAAGTTCTAGGGGACTTATGACCACAGCAGTTGAGTCCCATAGTGCTCAGAGCCATTTGAACCATTTGAACCATTTATACGCTTCGATGTCACAACAAGCTTTACACATTTCTCAGTTACCAACCAGACCATAACAAACACGAGTTTAAATATCGCAAGAAACTTTCACCTACAAACACGAGTTTAAACGTTTCAACGTTTACATTGTACATACACTCATCACAGCTCCCCATACGAGACAGATACACACTTGACACTTCAGAACATGTCGGACCTGCCACGGACGGCAGTGCAGGATTCCTGCATCAGCTCCCCCAAGCTCATTCCCTGAGTATGAGAGTACTTGGGCTTCGACGTGAATAAAACTATCCATGTGAGCTCGTTGCCTCATTCTTACTCAATTTCCAATAGCTTACTGTTGCGCTACACACGCAAGTCCTTGGGGGAAGCTAACCACAACGTTCTGATACATAGAAAGTGGAATCTGCTACCATTCCTTCTGAAACTGATTAATGACGTTTTCTCTTAGCGGCAGAGAGTAGACGGACAGTTCGTGCAAAAGATCCGCGACCGGAGCCGGATTCAGTAAAATTGTTCTAGGTGTGTGTGGCCGGGTCACAATATGTAACAAATCAATCAACTGGACTTTTTTAGTATAGTGAAATAGAGGAGGGAATGTCAAAGATATGATACACGAGTTGTGGCGACCGTCATAAAAACAATGCCGTTTTTCGTTGTGGCAAGATTTTCTCACGTAATTACGATCTCCAACGTTCTCTTCTGAATGCGAAAATATTTTGTTGGCATCCACCTACATAAGGAGAAGTAAATATAATAAAATAAGAGAAACCAAAGTTGACACGGAAAGATTTGTATGTTCGTTTTTCCCGCGTGCTGTGGAACGTTACAGAAATAGCATGAAACTGGCTCGATGAACCCTCTGCCAGGACTTAAATGTGGATTGCAGAGTATTCATGTAGATATAGATGTAGACGTACTAAATCGATGTCCGAGTTTCAAGATCCCTGACGTTTCTAATTAACATCAGCTTTGTCAACAGTGGACCCCGGTAACTTGCGCATTCTGTAAAATCCTGAAGAAACATTCGATTTTGTGGTGGTGCACACTGTGACTAAATATAACAACCAGATCGGGATCGAGTACGGATACTTGCCTTTTCTTACCAATTACGCTGCCACAGACTTCTCTCGGTACTCTAAAAACTCTCTAACGATGCTGCGGAACTAGCAAACTCCAGGAGAACTGATATAACGGGGAGACTGGCTTCTCCACAGTCTCAGAGTTGTTCCTGAGATTACTGTGCATTCGCATAAATTTATCCAAAGGGGGTGGGGACAAGTTTCTAAAACTGCCATTTTTATACAACTAATTCGGCGATTTTCAGAACGCATAATAGCACAAAAGCTAAATTTGATATAAACTACAGAAAACATATTTTATCACAGACGACTGATAGGCCTAATGTTTCTTAGGCAGATTACTGTGACGCATATTTCATTGGTATATGCGAAGTTTACATTTTAATTAATTCGAGGATACTGAATGCGATATTCAGAAGGAAATGTTTTATTTAGATGCCAGTAATGTTAGGTGTTCACTGAAAATAAAAAATCTGAAATAAAAAAATAAGTTAGAGCATATGAGAGAAACCTGATAGACAGTAGCAAAACCAATTAGTAAAAATGTCAAATTAATGACCTTATTGACACTTCTCCCACGAAGAGGAGAAACTAAAAAAAAGACAATATTTCATATTCCGCTCAGCTGTACTGGATCTGCTAATTAGTAGACTGTAATACAAAAACTTCATGGCTCACGCAAAAAATTTTTATTAAGATATAACCGATTTCAGTGCCTCATGCGTCGTCATCGGATATAAAATGCTTGTCTACGGTAGCATGTCAGTGTGAATTACAGTACCATAAGCAGCATACTATCATGATAAAGATCACTACGCAGCAATTATTGCCATTTCTCTCATTATACATAAAACAACCGAGAAAAGCTGTTGGCAATCGTTTTCCAAGCTCACCGTGCAGAAGATCGGGTAAAAAAGGTTAAGTTCCGCGTTCTGACTCTAGACGCGCCAATCGGTCCCGACCGACCGCCCTGCCATCCTCCACCAGCGGCGTAGTTGAAAGGGGTGTGTAAAAGCATGTAGTCAGCACACCTCTCTCCCAGTCGCCGCCTGGTTTGTTGACCTTGTAACCGTTACTATACGGTCAAGTAGCTCCTCAGTTGGCGTCAGGAGGCTAATTGTACCCCTATTCCAGTCCTGCCATCAAGGAAAATTCCCGGGAATCGAACCCGGTTACCCCACAAGGCAGGCAGCCGCGCTGACCACTCAGCTACCGAGGCGGACACAAAACATTACTCAAACTAATCGCACTGGAGGGCTGTAGATAGTAAAGAACTGTTGCCGGAGGGTCATGTAACTTCCACAGCTTACGTAAATCGTGCAAGCAAAGTGGTTTTACATGACAGCTGCTTCTGTGGAATCAGCGTAGTAAGATGATTACTCATGGAGACGCGACAGAATGACTTACATACAGAAAATACTTATCGTGTTTTGGACGTGGCCAACACAAGGTGACTAAGCTGCCCGAATTGTCTGTTTATCAACGTGGACTTTCCAAAGTCTCTACAAAGAACAGTACACTACATGTAGCTGCGTAACGCTGCACAAGGACAGTGAGCATGAAGTGAATCTGACCGACGGGGACTAGAGACGAGTGTGATGCCTTATCAATGACAATCCATCTCAACCAGTTTTCGAGCGAACAGTGCGAAGGAGTACTGCATGCAATGGACATTTGGAGTCTGATATCTCTCAAAAGGTCATTATTGAAGGGGTCACTCAGAGCTACACATCTTCTGAGGGATAAACAACAAAGATATCGGACAGTAGCTGAATAGAAGCGTGTAGCGTGGCTTGACGATTCGCGATTTTACTTTTAATTCAAAATTCCGTCCATAGGCCGTGGTGAGCCAATCAGTACTGGCCGCCCGTCGTATCCTCCTCCGTCGTGGGATGCGGCATGGAGGGGCGTGGGATCAACATAGCGCCCTTCCGGCCATTGTCAGTTTTTGTGACTTGGAGTCGTTACTGATATGTCAAGTAGCCCCTTAACTGACATCAGGAGGCCAAGTGCTTCCCCTTTCAGTTCTCCTACCAAGAAAAAAATTCCCTGGCATTACCAGGAATCGAACCCGGACGCATGACAGTTAGCCGCGCTGACCTCAGCTATGGAGATGGGCGATTCGCAATTTCGTCACTTTGCAAATGTTGTACTGAGGTGGGTGCAAAGACGGTCCAGTTAAGCATTTAATCCACAACTTGTAGAAGGTGTAGGTCAGGTCAGTGGTAGTTCTGCAAGTTTGTTGCGACATAGGATGAAATTGGAGGAGGAGGGGGCGCGGCCATGGATTCGGCCCACTGTTCAGGTTACTGGGTTGCCATGAACATGAACTGGGATTTTCATTTGCAGATTCGCGGCGGCCAAGTTGAAAGCGGTAGGGCGCAGGCGTTGAATGGTAAGGAGTGGTAAGGTGCTAGATCAGAATACGTTTGTTCAGATTTAAGTAAACCAATTTATTTGAACTAGCAAGAAAGTTTCACAAGTGCCAAATATGTCAGATAAGAACAGTACATACCATTACAATTTATGAATATAGCTTTACAGAAGGATATTAGAGGCAGAATTTACCAAAAACACCTCAATAAAGTAATTTAATGACATCAATATTAAGTAACGCTGCCAGCTACATTTACTATCACACTTAAGCAACCGTTTGCACCATAAATCTGAGCAACCATTGTCACTAGAATTTACTATAGCGACTTACAAAAATCGCTGCTGGCAGAATATAATAAATTGAGCAGCAAGCTAAACAGCAACTACCAACAAGATTTACTGCTCAGACTTCAGAAAATTAAATATTGGCAGAATTTAATAAGATGATCCAAAGAGCTAAACAGCAACTGCCCACCAGAATTGCTGTTACAACTTAAAGAAAGCAGCTGTTGACAGAATTTAATAGAATAATCAATGAGTATGACAGCAACTCCTACAAGTTTTACTATTACAACTTAAGAAAACAACAGTTGGCAGAATTTCATAACATGATCAATGAGCATAACACCAATTGCCAACAAGACTTACTATCGCAGGTTAGGAAAGCTACTGTTTGCAGAGTTTAATAAAATAATCAATGAGGAAAATAGCATCTGCCAACAAGATTTACTATTACAACTGTTGGCAGATTTTAATAAAATGATAAATAAGCAAACCGGCAACTGCCAACAAGATTTACCTTTAAAAAACCGGTTAATATATTTTAGTGTACCATTGACAATTAAATTTAAATTTTATTCAGAGTGGGTAGCGCACTAGAATACGGGAGCAAATACGTACGCTAGTACCGACCCAGCAAGGCTTTCTAAGTAACGAAAAACAAACAGCACACACCTTCAGTCTCACACGCTAAGGAAACACACATCCATGCCCGAGGGAGGACTCGAACCTCCGACGGAGGGAGCAAGTGTGTAGTGAGAATTACCCCTTATCTTGATACAGGGTCGTTGTTTACAAAGGGTTCCTCGATTGGGCCACAAATTTTTCCCCTAATAGCAGACTCTCAACCCTCGCCTTTCGAAGTATGAACAAACTTACACTATCGTAAATGTGCATGATCCAGTCAAACAGGCAACCAAGAAAGCCCCAGAGGAAACAGATGAATTATGGGAGGAACTGGAAGACCTTAATTGTAAAATGTCCAGGAAACTCTAGGAGGGCTCAGCGGAGAAAAATAAGCAGGTTGGACACAGAGTAGCTCAGATCTAGCCGGAATCCCTCACTAAGCAAACCGCCGTGTATGGAAGGGAGTTATCTTGCTGAACTGTAAGTCCAGGATGGCTTGTCATGAACAGCAACAAAACGAGGCGTAGAATATCCTCGTCATACCGCTGTGCTGTAGGGGTGCGGCGGATGGCAACCAAAGGACTCCTGTTATGAAAAGAAATGGCACCCCAGATCATTACTCCTGGTTGTCTGCGCATATGGTGGGCGACAGTCAGGTTGGTATACCTCCGCTGTCCAGCGCGTCTTTAGACATGTCTTTGGCCTGGAATCTCGTTGACTGTACGGGAACTGTCTCCAGTGATGAGTCCCCCTTCGGACTGAGCCTCAATGTCTAGCGAAGACGCCTCCAACAGCGATTGCAAACCAACCTATCAATAGTCATACGACTGGGGAAGATGGTCTGGAGCGTCATTTCATTTCATGGCACCGACGATATTCTTGCCCTTAACGGCAAACCATCCTGGCCGTACATTTCAGCAAGATAAAGTCCTTCTGCACACGGCGAGAGTTTCTTCTGCTTGTCTCATGCTCACTGAACTCTACCTTGGCCAGCAAGGTCAACAGGTCTCTCCCCAATTGAGAACGTTTGGAGCATTCTGGGCAGGGTGTTCCAACAAGCTCGGGATTTTGATAGTCTAAAGATTTAATTCTTTTAAGACAACAATGAATTCTTCAAGCCTCGAGTTGTTTTCAACTCCAATGAGCTTAGAGAACTGGACTCTGTTCATCAGACTTTGTCCTTTTCTGTCTTTTTAAATGCATGGCAATCAGACCAGATATAAGTTGTTTCACATCCTGCAATGACTTACCGTAGAGAGTATGCAGTCGAATCCAATTAAATTGCGACGTCTGCAATCCATTACGGATGTTCTAATTTTCGTGCCTACATTCTTTTCTCTTTCATAAATTCAATGATAGCGAATTTTAAATCGAAAAATCGTTCCAGACATGCCGCTTGATTTAACCAGCGTACTTTCCATTAATATATAAAGTCTTCATGTTCTTCGTTCAGTTCCATAGAAAACTGCTGCAGCTGACAATGGAATAATGCGTGCAATCTCAGAAATTTTACTATTCATACCAAAAATTTCTTCAAGTGTTTCTCTATGTACAAAACACTGAATCCCGTCAAGCGATCGTTGTAACTTTTTAGTCTTTCATTGTCAACTAAATCTTTATACTTTTCTGCTTGGTATCGTAATGTCGTTTCATACCAAATTTGCAATACCTGCAGATTTTACAACTGCATGATAGATATTGAGAATTCTCATCTCTGTCTTCTGTCATTCCCTTTCAGTTTTATAGACTCGTGACGATAGATCGCTAGACTGTTTCATTTTGTGTGAACGTCCACAGAACCTGTGAACGTCCTTCATAGCACGAACTAATAGCGAAGAGTAAACAGCGCTCTTAACAGCTATGAGTCCTTGTTGAGAGAAGAAATATGTTTCACGGTAGCTAAGATGAAGAATTGCTCATAGCTCTTAAGGTATGAATTCTAGAGCCGATGTTTGCTAAACTTTTTTTGCTTCGAATGATCGTTCCTGTCACATCCATGAATAATAGCCATTCCTCCTAAGACACCTTGTATACGTTAATACACTTACTTACAACGTACTTTTCTCAAAAGAGAAGTTGCTGAGTTGTCAACTTGCTATCCTTATTCGTTATCGGAGCATAAATTTCGAGTTTTAACTAAGTGATTAAAACGCAGTAGGATGGAACAGCATTAACACTTAACAAGGACAAATCGTGGAGCAAAGCGTGGACATATTCAATCATTTTCGGTGTATCCGCACTGCAGTAGTGCAATATAAAAAGCCACAATGATCACTTTATCCGTATTTTCACTATAAGCTGTTTCATTCCGCTGTTTTTAACCACTTCATTGAACGCAATGGTACTCCCAATGGCGCCTAAGTTCAGCAAAGATAATTTTCTGTCATTCAATCAGATGTGAATGCAAACAGACGGAGCACATGGACGCTTTTCTGTGGAGGCACGTGACGCACTAAATGCCACGTATTCATGGTGTTCTATTTTTCTGTGTGGGGTACATCGAAATTCTCGTGTACGTGACATGATTTCCTAACGAAGAAACCCTTCTCGCCAATATACTTGCAGCGTCCTATGAAGTTCATGCGATGCGTGGCATGGACTTAACACGTCGTTGGAAGTCCCCTGAAGAAAGTCATGTTGTCTCTATAGCCGTATATAAATGCGAAAGGTGTTGCCGGTGCAAGATGTTGAGCACGAACTGACCTCTCGATTATGTTCCATAAATGGGCGATGGTATTCATGTCGCTCAAATTGTCCAGAATATTCTTCAAACCATTCGAGAACAATTGTGACATGGTGCATTGTCTTCCATAAAACACCTTAGTTTTTGGGGAACATGGAGTCCATAAATGGCTGAAAATGGTCTCCAAGTAACCGAACGTAACTATTTCCAGTCAATGATGCGTTTAAACCCACCCCACACCATTATCGAGCCACCTCCAACTTGCATAGTGCCTTGACAATTAGCGTCAACGGCTTCGTGGGGTCTGCGCCACGCTCGAACCCACCCATCAGCTCTTACATCTGAAATAGGGACTCAACAGACCAGGCCACGGTTTTCCAATCGTCTATGGACGACCCGATATGATCACGAACCCAAGAAAGGCACTGCAGGCGATGTCGTGCTGTTAGCAAAAGCACTTGCATCGGTCATCCGCTTTTAAAGTCCATTTACGCGAAATTTAGCTGCACTGTCCTAACGGATAAGTTCGTCGTACGCCCCACAATGATTTTTACGGTTACTTCACGCAGTATTGCTTGTCTCTTAGCACTAAGAACTCTACAAAAACGCCGCTGCTCTCGGTCGTTAAGTAAATGGCATCGTCCACTGCGTTGTCCGTGGTGAGAGGTAATGCCTGAAACATGTGTAAGGTGTCAGGCAAATCCAACACCTTCCATGAAAACCCTGACATGATAAGCAAATCCAGTAGTATGTCACATAGCTCCGAATAAATCGTGTCATTAAGTTAACCAAAGTAATACGAGTAACGAGTGAGCAAATGGAATACCACAGACTAACACAAGAATGCCTAAATGCATGTCATACCTTCCCACCGTGGGACAGACGCAGTTCCGAGGGGAGAAACGAGAACAGAAGCCGAGAGCAGAACCGTGTTAAGTTGGAAGGCCCTACGATAAGGGACTGACGGACACCCACGTCGCCAGCTAACCACTAGGACCACACCACCCGCAAGTTTTAGCGTGAGACTTTTTCGCGTCTCTGTTACGTCAAGACCACCCCCAGCCAATGTTAAAATCTAGAGCCCTCCAGAAGAACAGTATAGATCTTACGATAGCACAAAAAGGGCTACACCACCCGCAAGTTTTAGCGTGAGACTTTTTCGCGTCTCTGTTACGTTAGGACCACTCCCCAGCCCATGTTAAAAGATAGAGCCCTCCAAAAGAACAGTATAGATGTTACGATAACACTAAAGGACCACACCAGCTGCAAGTTTTAGCGTGAGACTTTTTCGCGTCTCTGTTACGTTGCAAACTTTAAAAACATTGCCCCACCACGAAAAGTATAACGTTTCTCATTGGATAGACGGAATTTTTGTAGGCGGAGTTTAAGGTTAACATTGAGACCCTCATTGGTCAGATGAAAACACAGCCAGATAGTTTTTTTAAACCAACTAAGGTAAATTGTAGTAAGGAGAAGTTAGGAAGAGTGCTTTGGAGATGGCGAGGTGAGCGGAGCTGTGCTGCCTGCCGCCCCCTGACGAACACCGACAAGGTAATGAACGCACGCGATGCCGCATTTTTGAGCGCATAAGGCTTCACTAAGAACTGCAGAAGTCTCATCTGTTACATCCCCTTTTTGCGTAATACTAGTGTCGATCGTCAATTAAAGCTCATGGTGTTCACATTTGCCACTTGAAGTAAAAATCTGAAACGCGATGATTTTTATGTTACATAGTTATTGAGAAGCCACAACAGCCACTGTCATTTACGACAAGTTAGATAAGTGATTAAAGATAATTGAGGGTCACTGTAGACCATTTTGATAGTTTTCTCTTTTGTGAAA
Source organism: Schistocerca nitens (assembly GCF_023898315.1). Classification (NCBI taxonomy): domain Eukaryota; kingdom Metazoa; phylum Arthropoda; class Insecta; order Orthoptera; family Acrididae; genus Schistocerca; species Schistocerca nitens. Next base: position 303,936,885 of record NC_064620.1, read on the forward strand.
CTTAATTTAAACCTAGATTATACATGTGATATTCCACAGGTCATCCTTCGATCCATTGTAGAACTTGGAAACCCACTCAGGGAATATTCGTTCACATTTTTCTTGAACACAGTTGGTTTTTACCATCCTGTATTAAAACATTTCCTTTTATCAATAGTGCAATTTGTAAACAATGTTTTGTGAGTAGAATAAAATTTCCAATAGTAAACTTAACTGCTTTTTCGACGTTATTTTACCAGCTAACTAAAAGTAGGAAAGCTAAATTTAGTTAGTATTAAGATTCTTTTACAGGGAGTGCAGTGGAGCTGACGCTGAAATCATTAAGTATTTGGTTCTATCATCGCCAGTCTCACTGAACTCTTCTGAATTCTACGTGTCATGTGTGGTCTGGCGTCTCCTTACCAGCAACAGTTCCCAGGTTCAAACTAGTCAATTCCCTAAAAAACACGCTCAGAGCGTCGTTGCACGAAACTGGTAGGGAGACACGATATAGAACAAACAGACAGCACGCAGAATGTTTAGACATGGTATTGTTCTCACACTCTTGACTCTGTGGATCTCCGAATACTGAATTCAGTAACGATTTCCCAAATGGAATGTCCATTGCGTCTAGCTCCAGCTACCATTTCAGAGTCTGTTAATAACCGTCGGGCAGCCATAATCACGACGGAAACCTTCTCACACGAGTCGCCCGAGTGAAAATGACAGCTGCACCAATACCTTGTATACGCGATACTACCGCCATCTGTATATGTGCATATCGCTATCTCATGACATATTTGGCCTCAGAATCTTTGCAAACCTTAAGACGCGTGTGCAGTGAAGGTCTTCGTTCCTCACCACAACTTTCACTGGCTCACGATAAATACCGTAAATTCCTATCCAAATGTCACTGTATTTCAACTCCTCTTTCAGCTCCTTTAATTTGTGGACAACTTTTCTTACTCGTCTGTAAATTGTTCAAACAAAAGTTTAGGTTTTTGTCAGATAATAACTCACTCGTGACTCTTAAAATTGCTAGTCTTAATAATCTGTAACACGATATTTTTTCTTCGTCGACTTGTCCTCCTTTGGTAGTCTCTAGACTCATTAACTTTCGAACATCAATTCCTATACTAAAGCAGTCTTACAGAGAAAAGACCTTAATAGGTACTGGAACAAACAAGTATCTGTATTTTAAAGTCATTTATTTTCGGTTTTATGTGCTCAGACTGGAATATTTCCCTTGCAAGTTATACGCAGTGCTCTGGTTTCCTTTTCTCCTCGCATTCTCTGGAAGTATTTGAGTGATCAGCATATTCGTGATCGTGGTTGTGATGTTTCTGATCTATTGTCACTCGGAACCTTAAGATTTTCATATACACTAAGATGACACATCCAACAGCTGGCAGCCTACTACAGATATATTGAGCTACCATACGTTAGGTTCACGTGTAAACTCGGTCTGCTATACAAAATGATGGAATAAAAGCTAAAATTACATTTAAAGGCAGTACATAAAACAAGACTGCTGGATTTAAAAAGAATAGTACTGGCTTGTAATAACTGCTGACCTTAATATGCGTGTAGAGAACAAAGTGCCAACCTAAACAGCACCTTCCAAGAACAATGGAGATGATTTGGGTTGTCATACCATGGTTTTCAGTCGGTAGTACGTTCACGCTGCAAGTGTGCATAACTGGTATGGTCTACGAAACGATTCTACGCAACAGCTGTTCAAATGGTTCAAATAGCTCTGAGCACTATGGGACTCAACATCTTAGGTCATAAGTCCCCTAGAACTTAGAACTACTTAAACCTAACTAACCTAAGGACACCACACACACCCATGCCCGAGGCAGGATTCGAACCTGCGACCGTAGCAGTCCCGCGGTTCCGGACTGCAGCGCCAGAACCGCTAGACCACCATGCCCGCACGCAACAGCTGTATTTTTCTCTTCACTTCACACGGCTGCTGCAAATCTCCGGACATGGTTCTATGAGCACAAAGATGGAATACCATGTGGGTTTTGACTTCCGAAATTGCCTGATTTGAATACTATCGTACCATAGTGATTACTGGAAGAACTGTTAGGGATGAATTACCTTCTTCCATCGTCTATTAAGTGAGTAGATTTCTTCGCATAGAATTATATAATAGCCCTTTGAGAAGCATTCAAGATATCCATGCATTTATTCCTAGAAAGTGTCAGTTTCTGACGTGAAACGTCATATTACGAGCGTGTTCATATTATTTTGCCCCGGCGTTGCGTTTTGCATTTGTTTTTCTGATTTAGATTCAGCTGTAGATGATCATTTATGTTCAGCTCAATGTTTGTGTAACCCAGGGAAAACTGTGAAGATAACCATTACGTTCGCAAAATCGTTCCTAAACAGCGTTAGCGGTGTGCATTGACGGGTGGCCCGTGTGCCCTGACTGCGCGTACCGCTATCGGAATATGTGAGTTGTCGCTTATCGTCGCCAGCGACTGGTCGCCAGGCTTCAGCCGAGTAAAAGTGGTCACGCCGTTCTCAGAATCGGCTTTTGCATATTATCACGTTTTCTTTCCACCGCAGCGACGAGAATCACAAGGTAGTGCTTTTGCATTTGTTTGAGGGCTGTTGCTTTACTCTGTGTTTTGTATTGCACGTTTTGATTATTCCATATTACTGGCTTCTTGTCTGCTGTGAATGTATTTCACAAAACGAAAGTAATTTTGGTAAAAACATAATAATACTTAATAATCACACCTCTGGACGTCGCGATTGCGGCACCATGAAGACAACACGTGACAAACGTCAAATTAGTGTAAAGTGTACTATACAAGGTGACAATGATTTCAGTCGACAAACTCTGAAAGGGTGTGCGGGTCACCAAAACAAACATTTTTCTCTAACATCATAATTTCCTGTGAGCATTTTATAATCCTATAGAGGATGTAATCACGCTCAGCACTCGTGTAATTTCGCATAACATGGGGACGAATCAGATGAATGTAAGAAAAGTCCTCCATGAGTAATTGTTAATCCATTTCACTTACAGAGTGTACATAACCTAAAACCAGATGGTTATCCACTCAGAGCCGTGGGACGTGGAACAGTGTCAAATGTATCCTACATTCTAGTCCTTTGCGCTGTTTAACCCTTAATCACAGTCGTGAGTACTTTTCATGCAACTACAGTCGCGAGGTCCCTTGGACCATGTTCAGGAGGCGGGAAAAATACGTAAAAACCACCATCTAGCGCTACTTTTTGCACGTAGTACTACATATACACTCCTGGAAATTGAAATAAGAACACCGTGAATTCATTGTCCCAGGAAGGGGAAACTTTATTGACACATTCCTGGGGTCAGATACATCACATGATCAAACTGACAGAACCACAGGCACATAGACACAGGCAACAGAGCATGCACAATGTCGGCACTAGTACAGTGTATATCCACCTTTCGCAGCAATGCAGGCTGCTATTCTCCCATGGAGACGATCGTAGAGATGCTGGATGTAGTCCTGTGGAACGGCTTGCCATGCCATTTCCACCTGGCGCCTCAGTTGGACCAGCGTTCGTGCTGGACGTGCAGACCGCGTGAGACGACGCTTCATTCAGTCCCAAACATGCTCAATGGGGGACAGATCCGGAGATCTTGCTGGCCAGGGTAGTTGACTTACACCTTCTAGAGCACGTTGGGTGGCACGGGATACATGCGGACGTGCATTGTCCTGTTGGAACAGCAAGTTCCCTTGCCGGTCTAGGAATGGTAGAACGATGGGTTCGATGACGGTTTGGATGTACCGTGCACTATTCAGTGTCCCCTCGACGATCACCAGTGGTGTACGGCCAGTGTAGGAGATCGCTCCCCACACCATGAAGCCGGGTGTTGGCCCTGTGTGCCTCGGTCGTATTGATTGTGGCGCTCACCTGCACGGCGCCAAACACGCATACGACCATCATTGGCACCAAGGCAGAAGCGACTCTCATCGCTGAAGACGACACGTCTCCATTCGTCCCTCCATTCACGCCTGTCGCGACACCACTGGAGGCGGGCTGCACTATGTTGGGGCGTGAGCGGAAGACGGCCTAACGGTGTGCGGGACCGTAGCCCAGCTTCATGGAGACGGTTGCGAATGGTCCTCGCCGATACCCCAGGAGCAACAGTGTCCCTAATTTGCTGGGAAGTGGCGGTGCGGTCCCCTACGGCACTGCGTAGGATCCTACGGTCTTGGCGTGCATCCGTGCGTCGCTGCGGTCCGGTCCCAGGTCGACGGGCACGTGCACCTTCCGCCGACCACTGGCGACAACATCGATGTGCTGTGGAGACCTCACGACCCACGTGTTGAGCAATTCGGCGGTACGTCCACCCGGCCTCCCGCATGCCTACTATACGCCCTCGCTCAAAGTCCGTCAACTGCACATACGGTTCACGTCTACGCTGTCGCGGCATGCTACCAGTGTTAAAGACTGCGATGGAGCTCCGTATGCCACGGCAAACTGGCTGACACTGACGGCGGCGGTGCACAAATGCTGCGCAGCTAGCGCCATTCGACGGCCAACACCGCGGTTCCTGGTGTGTCCGCTGTGCCGTGCGTGTGATCATTGCTTGTACAGCCCTCTCGCAGTGTCCGGACCAAGTATGGTGGGTCTGACACACCGGTGTCAATGTGTTCTTTTTTCCATTTCCAGGAGTGTATGTTATTTAGTTATACATAAATGGTAGCATATGTACAGGATATTGTTTCGGTGCTGTGGAAAAGGCCTATTCATATTGCCCTCCAAATTCTCAGTGATGGACACACATCGAAATATTTAAGTGTACTTCCTTACTTGAAACTTCCTTGTTGCCGTTAATGTTTGACAGGTACCATCAGTGTCAAAATTAATAAGTATTCTTGTCAATGCACTATTTAAAGTGGTCACATTTCGCGTCATCTTACACGAACTGCGGACATCTTACTTGAGCATTCCAAACAAATTGGGACCTTACACTTGCGACACAATAGCTTGCCTTCCTCTTCATTTTTTTTGTGGACAAATCCGACATTTCTTCCTTCCATCCCTACGTGTTTTGTCGTCCTTTTCCCGGTTTTCCTGGAGCTGTACCTCAGCTCCTAGAACTCGACCGACAGGAAATCTTAATTCTCGTGGAAGGTGTTTGTTCATTATTCTTTCACGTAATGCAGGTTTGATCACTTCTTTCACCAGCGCTTTCTTGAAGTTCATTCTGGAAAGTACAGTTCTTTCCTTGAATGACGGATGAACAAAATATGCACTGATAACACTCATATCGAGATAAACGGAAAACACAGCCAGGGGGAGTGTTGTGTACGGTGGCTGGAACAATATTTTTAGCACTTTTTTCATCTACAGTATCAACAGCACACTTCAGGTTCTGCACTTTCCACGTCATCTTCTTTGAAGTAATGCGCTGTTGATATTAGAATTACTGCTCTTCCTTTCTTAGACACCTGGGAAATCAGCGTGACGAGGTTGGTAAATGAATACAGCGTTGTTCCAACTTCATGCCAAGAGAGGCAAGAAAGATGCCGGAATTTCCTTTCGGTTCTTTAGCATTGTTCCCACTATGGTAAAATAATTTTTTCGCAACACGTCTGCAAGTTTGATTACACATACCAGTTATCAGCGGTAATGTTTCGGTTACAATCTGAGGACAGCCTGAGTGGGAAATGCGTATTGCTTCTCATTTAGGGAAAGTCACGTTGATGACACAGTGGTATTGAAAATATCACTGCCAGTCCCATCAGCAAAAAAAAAAAAAGAGAGAACGTATGTCTTCGTCATTCGATCTAAATACAGCAGTGTAGATTAGGAGACCGATAAAACTCTTCATTTCACACATTCTGACTTCTGTTCTCTCCGTAATCGTGTATTTTACTAGAATTTCTTCATGTTTTTCATTCGCCTATGTGAGTATTTCGTTCAGCATATCACCACTGAAAATATAGGTCCAAGCGGTGAATGGGTCGACCTGTAATTGTCTTCTGAGATCGTGTCGAAGTGATGGTATCTTCAATATTCTATTGGCTGGAATTCTGACATTCCTGTCTGGTTCTACTGCCGACCACTTGAATGTATTTCTGCATTAGAAGTATTTCCTTCACTTTCTGTTTCTCCTTCAGCTCGCCACTTTCACTCTCGCCAGACACACTGGATTCTGAATCATGTTCGCTGTGTATAAAATCACCATACTTCGCGTCATAAAAATCAAAGTCGGTATGTCACTCCTCCCCACTTCATCGATAATTCTTGCCGCGCTGTATTAGCCGAGCGGTCTTGGGGGCTCCAGTCATGGACTGTGCGGCTGATCCCGGCGGAGGTTCGAGTTCTCCCTCGGGCATGGGTGTGTGTGTTTGTTCTTAGGATAATTTAGGTTAAGTAGTGTGTAAGCTTAGGGACTGATGATCTTAGCAGTTAAGTCCCATAAGATATCACACACATTTGAACATCGATAATTCTTGAAAGCTTTTCTTCAAAATACGGATCGTCTGTTCTCGCATATGATGGAACAGACGCGAATAACAAAGCAAATACAACGAACAAGAAAAATATTCAGTCTGTCACTGACTTACACTAACACAGTCGTGCGGTCCCCCGGACGTCGTTTCAACTAAACGAAAGCAAACATGGCGCTTTAACAATGGCCAACGTGGTAGCAAGCAGCAAATTGAGAATAGGGAAGCTAATGGGGCAGCCCAGCTCTTAAAAGTCATTAGCATTCCTAGAAAAACTTGTGTTAAGAGCAGCGTGGTCCCAGGGACCACACGAGTGTATTTAAGGTTTAAAGACGAAGGAACGTTAGGGCGCGAGGGGTGGGGTCTTCAACATCCACGATTCGCATGTTTTGAATGAGGTTAGTCCACACGTCACATTTACACACGCTCATCAATTGCGTTTCTACGTGAAAGTGAGGGAAGAGTTTGTTGACTGTTTAATTGGGCTATATCTCCTAGTAGACTGTTAAATGACAGCCAAAATTACACTTTTCCTCGCCAAAGAATTGCCAGAGCTGCTGGATACGTGCCACTCACTACAAGACTCAGCATGTGATTCCAGCATGACGGAGCGCCAGCACATTTCAATCGTCCTGTGCGCCCATTCTTGGACCGACCGTTTCCAGAGAAGTGGATTGGCAGTTGTGGTCATGTATCATGGCCTACTCGATTCCCTGATTTGATCTCTCTGGACTTTTTGTCTGACGAGAGATGTGCAACCTTGTTTACAAAACCCCTGTAGAATCAGAACAGGGTCTGGTTGCCTGCATAGCAGCATACTCCTGTAGTCTCTGACCGTGTTAGACAGAACATAACCCACCTCCCAGAATTCGTCGGTATCCACAATCTGTGTATAGGGTGCATCATAATTAATGGCGTAAGCGCATGTAGTTGAAAGTGTACGATACCAGAAGGAAGACGTCTAGTAAGCTTGAGGTCTAAAATGCATACCTGAAGAGCTGTATGTACTTCAACATTATGAAACAAGTTTCTACTGAAAGCTCATTGTTTTCCATATTTTGAGAGGTGGCAGTGCGGACCAAAACGGAAAAAAATATCCAGTAAACATGGGCTCTAAAGTGCATACCTTAATAGCTATGGGCATTTGTTCATTATTCCTACTGAGAAACACATATCTTATACTGAACAAGTGTGAATAGCTCTTAAGATATGCATTTTAGAACCATAGTGTACTAGACAATTTTTTCTTGTTTTCGTCCATACTGCCGCCTCCAAAATATGGAAAGCGAAGATCTTTCAGTAGAATAGATTTGTTTCACAGTATTGAAGATGAAGAAGTGCCCATAGCTCTTCAGGAATGCATTTTGGAGCCCATATTTACTAGACTTTTTGCTTCTACATTCGTGAAGTTTCAACAGTATGCGTTCACGCCGTACACGCAGCGGGTTTCTCATTTTGCAGTTGCAACTGAATTCAGTATATCCGTTGTGCATGACGACTGAGCAGTGTTTGAAGTTGGCCGTCTGCGTTTGTAAGACATGCAACCAGCCGCTTTTTGAAACAGATGCGATTTAATATAACATTAGCTAGTTTTCGAGCCAGTGCAGGTTCATCATTAGATGGAAATATTACAGGAACATTATTTTCTGTATCGTGTGATGCTATACCACTAGGGTCGTGGTGCTGACGAAAATTACGGAAATTTAGGCACAAGTTAATAAAATGGGTACGAAACGGATCGATGTGTTTTAATATACTTAAATTATCTTGGTACCCTTGACAAATTTATTCCGATAATATACGTTTTAGCCAGTTTATATATATATATATATATATATATATATATATATATATATATATATATATATATATATATATATAGTATTCAAGGCGCAACTCCCTCATTTACACTTAAAATTAGCTGTTGGCTTTGTAGTATGTTATTGCTCATTTTAATTCTGTTTATCAAGGTATTGTCAATGACTGTTTTGAACCATTGAGGAAATCTGCAGTAGGAGTTAAATTTAATGATTGTGAAACTAACTGTCATAAGAAAATCTATGTTAAAATTACCACCTATCAGTATTTATTAGCGTTTTTTGTTTGTTTTTAGCAATAAAATTCCGAAAGATCTTCTAAATGACTTCTACATCTACATCTACATTTATACTCCGCAAGCCACCCAACGGTGTGTGGCGGAGGGCACTTTACGTGCCACTGTCATTACCTCCCTTTCCTGTTCCAGTCGCGTATGGTTCGCAGGAAGAACGACTGCCGGAAAGCCTCCGTCCGCGCTCGAATCTCTCTAATTTTACATGCGTTATCTCCTCGGGAGGTATAAATAGGGGTTAGCAATATATTCGATACCTCATCCAGAAACGCAGCCTCTCGAAACCTGGACAGCAAGCTACACCGCGATGCAGAGCGCCTTTCTTGCAGAGTCTGCCACTTGAGTTTGCTAAACATCTCCATAGCGCTGTAAGTAGGCTGTTTAGGTTTTTTTTTTATTAGTAACGCCACGTAGCGCTCTGTATGAAAATCTCTGGCTGTGCTGTGTGCAGTCTGTGGCTAGTTTGCATTGTTGTCTGCCATTGTAGTGTTGGGCAGTTGGCTGTTAACAGCGCGTAGCGTTGCGCAGTTGGAGGTGAGCCGCCAACAGTGGTGGATGTGGGGAGAGAAATGGCGGAGTTTTGAAATTTGTAAGACTGGATGTCATGAACTGCTATATATATTATGACTTCTGATGACTATTAAGGTAAATACATTGTTTGTTCTCTATTAAAATCTTTCATTTGCTAACTATGCCTATCAGTAGTTAGTGCCTTCCGTAGTTTGAATCTTTTATTTAGCTGGCAGTAGTGGCGCTCGCTGTATTGCAGTAGTTCGAGTAACGAAGATTTTTGTGAGGTAAGTGATTTGTGAAAGGTATAGGTTAATGCTAGTGAGGGCCATTCTTTTGTAGGGATTATTGAAAGTCAGATTGCGTTGCGCTAAAAAATATTGTGTGTCAGCTTAAGCACAGTCATGTATAATTTTTCAAAGGGGACGTTTCATATGTCGACCCTTAGCCGAGGATACCTCACTGGAATCTTCTGATTTTTTTCTTGTAGTTTGTGTAATTAGTGTAGCTTTTGTTTATTGCTAGCGCGTAATTGTAGAGAAAATCTCCTTTGTAGTTGTAGTCTTTCATTGTTGTACAGTAAAACAGTTATGGCATGCATGTAGATTTGCACCAAGTATTTCGCAGCTGCGCTTGCAATTAACTAGATATTACGAGAGTCCTATGTTAATGAGGTCTCTTATTTTTGCTCTTCAAATTGTGTTTTTATGTGTTATCGTGTGAAATATTGTGACAATAATGGCGTGTGAAAAACGTAATACTAGGCTCCAAAGTAAACTGAGAAATGACAGTGAAGACGAAAGCAGTGCGTTAGTGCCACCGTGTAATGAATTAACTAATGTTCAAAGTAGTAATTTGGAAATTGTACATAGGGAAATGGAGCGGGCTGCAAATAATGGTGTAGGCAGTGAAACAATTAGTGAACAGGGAAGCATTATCGATCGATCGGTCGGCAACAGCTCGCCTCAGGAATCCGAAATGACAGGACACAATCTTGCAAATACTGTAGATTCAGGTTTTGTGTCCTCGCCGTTTTCTCAAATAAGTCAAGACACATTTTCTGCTTTTCAGAATGCGAATATTGGCGGTTCAAATGCATTGCCGAATAGCACTGAGGAACATGTTTCAGACACCAGTGCATTGTTATTACAATTAATGCAACAAATGGGACAAAAGCTTCAAAAGTTAGACACAATGGAACAAAATCTTCAAACGTTGGACACAATGGAACAAAATCTTCAAAAGTTAGACACAATGGAACAACACCAGAGACAAACACAGCAACAGTTAGACACAATGGAACAAAATCAGACACAAACACAGCAAAAGCTTCAAAAGTTAGACTCATTGGAACAAACTCTTGAACAAACACGTGAAGATTTAACTACTGAGTTACACAACATTGAATCGAAATGTCAAAGAGTCTGTAATGACGTAAAAACACAAATTTGTGAGCATTTTCAACCTATTTTTTCGCGGCATGAAAATGCATTACAGAATCACGAAGCAGCCATAAAAGAACTGCAAACTATTGTTCATGAAAATCATGAGACCTTGCAAGCTAAAACTGACTCAGTTGCATTTACCGATTCGGTTACGCAACTTGCAAAAACTCAGGAAAACTTAAAGGACACAGGAGATACTCTGAAAATTGGTTCAGAAAGACACATGGAGGAAATTAGTTCATTATCAGAGAAAGTAGTTGAACTTTCGGATCAGCTAAATAATTTATCTACGAAGGTAGATGATAATCTGAATGACACAAAACCGGTAATCTTTAATGAGAGTGCGAACAAATTAGGAAATTCAAACAAAATCAGAATCAAATTAATACGCAACACCAAAGAGAAATCCGGGAAGTACAAGATCAGCTGACACAGGTAATACAAGAATTACGTATTTCAGAGGACACTCGCGCCCCAACACGGGAAGAGGGAGATAGAAATACGGAACAGCCACAAAATAATAACACAGCGCATTTCGGAAATTATGAAAGAAATTGGCAAGGTGCACCGAATTTTGAAATGGAACCGCCGAAACGACGTAACAATGACCGATATGCAACTCGCCGACATGATGATTTTGACTATAAGCTGTTCATTACTACACGTAAATTTAAAATATTTAAGAATTCCGGCAACGACATTCATCCACAAGCGTGGCTCCATCAATTCTCTCATTGTTTTCCTCCCAACTGGTCATTAGAGCACAGATTAGAATTTATGTGTGGCTACTGAGAGAATGAACCAGCTGTAAGAATGTGATCGGTCATTCACGATTGTCACAGTGAAGGAGAATTTTACCATGCCTTCCTCTCAGCATATTGGTCTCAAGCTACACAAGACCGAGTAAAACATAGCATCCTGATGATGAAACACTTTGAACAATCTGAATTTTCCAGTCTTGTCAAAAATTTTGAAGACATGTTGCATAAGAATCAATATCTTTCAAACCCATACAGCCCTTCAGAACTCATCCGCATTTGCTTAATGAAATTACCTGAGCATTTAAGAAATATTATTTTGGCAAGACGTTGCAAAGACGACATTGAAGCTTTTCAGGGACTCTTACAAGAATTAGAAATTGACACAGACAGTCGCGGGATGCGAAAACAGGAAAACAATCACTACAGGTCACATCCGTCACGACAGAAACAATAACTGGACACGACAAGTCTATTCTTACAACGCAAATCGTGACCAAAACAGACACCACCCATATGACAACCACTGGCAGAGTAATAATAGTTACAGAGAAAGATCGCATTTCCATAGTAATGAATATGACAGAGATTACCATAGAAACAGACAATATGGGAACAAAAACAATTATTATCAAGGGAGACAGAATAACTTCAGACGCAACGGTCCACCACGCAGGTACGATTCCGGGAGAAATTTTCCACCACATGACCGACAAACGAGAAACTATGTAAACTACTGACAAAGCGACAGACCTGAATTCCATCAGAACTGGCGAGCTTCAAACAGGGCAGGGCCTTCTCGGCAAGGTGAATTTGTAGAAGTTAGGTCTCCTAATCCCAATAACGACGCTCGCCAACAAAGAGACAGACAATGACTCGCACCGCAGACAGCCGCGTTTGCCGGCTATCTCAGAGAAAAATAACATAAGCTAACCTTGAGAAAAATTCCAGTGTTCCTTACCGACATAACCACATGATAATTGCGTTGAAACTGAAACTCTGCATACTAGGAAGAGTAAAATATTGCTCCACATTTCACATGTAAAACCGTTTATAGAAAGATAATCTGCTTCTTAACTTTGTCTTTGACATAACACTTTTCACTTCACATTTCTAGTATGCATTGTCAGACTTAGAAACTGTTACCATGCAACAAAGTTTGAAGTTAAATATCCAATCAAGAACCAAGAGAACTTATTTAAACAGAAATTACGAATGCATTGTTGTAGTGAACAGACGTCACAGTGTTATTGTGTGTGTACATTCTTGCTTGTTATTTGCACGATTATGTCATGAATATAAGGCTTACATACTTAGAACATATACTGGTACTACTAATGAGATTTTAATGCAACATTTTGGTTTACTTGAAAATACATTCTGGATTTAAAGTACTTTCTGGGAGATACTAGATGACACAGTGGTTAGTTTATGTGACAGCTACACGATTTTATCACGACGCTACTAATGAGTGACAATTTACAATGTTGCTTTTGCGGTGTTTCTGTTTTATGTCTGCACAGTTTTATGTATTATTCTGGAAAGTAAAACATGTTTTAGTAGTAACTTTTGTTGTATAGCTACAATGAGACAGCCTTTTCCGTAGCACAACATTACGTTACATTATAGTACTTTCTTGATCACAGTAAGGTACGTAATAACTACGATATCTATACGTAAAGCATTTCACTTTCGTTTATGATGAGGTAAGTACATTGACTTCAGCAAAACTTTGCTTACAGAGGACGATAACTACGACACTTCCACAGAATTATCTTACAGCAAGACGCACATTTAGCGCTACAGGACACGCATTTGAGTGATTGATTTTGTACTTAAACCATTTATTTTTCAAGATTTTTGAATTACAAAGAAAGTTTTCCGTGATACATTTCATTCCATTGCTGTAATCTGTAACACCTGAGGGTATAATTACAGTAATCCTCAGGGGGGTACACGCTTACTTTGTGTACCATGCGTCTGGCAAGCACAAGGAGCCCTAGCTAAGATGGTATTTGCTTATACAACTTTACACATCGGTACCATATTTCTCTAACACATAAATTACACAGCTATCTGATGATTTAACTGAGAGAGACAAACATTTTTTTTTTTACTACATCTGTGACACATATTTACGCAATTACACAGTTGGATAATTTCATACTTATGAATTTGTATTTTGTCTGTACTTTGTGAACTGTTCATATTTTTTCGGAACCATTGTGATACTATGAGAGCTTTGAATGATGTATTTGGTATGGGATCATGATTTTTAAAGTACGTTTGAGGTATATGAAACTTTTGACATGAGCACAGAATTTTTTTTAGGTTTTGAAATTATTGGAGGAAGCTACGACGATTTTGAGATTTGGCTGAGGTTTTATGATGTTATGATGACGATGTGTATTAGCTGTTGCGGTATGTTTATGATAAATAAGCTGATGCTATATGAGGAATTTGATTATGCTACGTATCTGTTATGATGAAATATTGTAGAAGTGTCGACGATATGTATATGTATAATAAGGTAAGGAATAATGAGTAGTGGTTAGGCACTCTGATTTGTGGAAAAGGTTGTTGGAAACCAAGAATCGTACTTTAAGAGTTATGAAATGTATGTGAATGCGTGAGTGTATTACAATGCTGACGAAAATTTTTTGGACTGTTATATCAATAGGATTTTGTTTCTACACATTTGTAACCAAATTCTCAACCTGTGAATTTTTTATATGAGACTGTCACTCTAGCGGAAACTGCTGTCATAAATATTTCAGTAAGAAAGGTAAGTCACCTTGACGTAATGCGTTTTGGGCGCCCAGCTGAGAGGTAGTTGTCTGACAAAAGAAAGCCATTAGGTGCAAAAAATAAAAGAAGAGGCCATTATCCTCGCTATTGACATTTCTTTATCGAAAGCATCGCAGATACGACACGCTTAAACTTGAAAACATATGATTACACTGTGGGGCTCTTAATTTATGATATTTACTAAAATGCTTAATGAAATGATGAGAAACATTTTACATCTATTGTCTTTCTAGTTGAGAGATAGCTCATTTTGTTTAATATCAGATCTCCAGCTGTGTTGCAGCATTGGTTTTATAAAATAAAATTAAGTGCATTTGCTAATGTGACCACTTTCTGTCAACAGATCTATTAAATAATTATTTTATGATCCACATTCTTCGAAAAAGGAGCTCTTGGAATGGAAAGAACAATAAGAAGGGACTAATAACAGTAACTGCATATATAATTTTCTTTTCAAGTACTTGGTAATTTTTATGGTAGAGTAAGTTGTGGTGCACCACTTTAATTACATAGACATTAAGATGTGAATAGACATTTCCCTTATCTGCATTGTTGTCTTTAGTGTACTATTTTTTTTCTTTTTGAGCTTTCTCATGTTTAGGTATAAGTTATAGCATTTGCTGCTGCTGTTCGCCAGGCATAGTGTTAATGAATTTGACTTTGTATTACTCTGTTAAGCCAGTTTTACTACTGATTTATTTTTCTTGTTTGCTGCACAGTGCCTTATATTAGTTGTAATATTGCAATTACTTTGCCCATTTGTATTTTTTTTGCCATTGCTATTTGTATTAATTGTTTTGTGCTGCTGCATTGCCTCGTCCCTTAGTTTAGCATCTGTACTCAGTAGATTTAAGTTAGCTTAAGAGGGGGTAGACTATATAAGAGAATGAGTTGTGATTAATTGGAAGAAATGCATTGAGAAGCTATAAGAATATGGTTTGGCCAAAAAAAGTATTTTGAAAGAGGATATGAACAAAAAAGTAGGGTTTAGAGACAACAAGTTTAGGTAGGATTTTCTTGGAAATAAATGATGTAAGATAACGGAAAATAAATAATAAGGTAAGAAATATGTGAACATATAAATACAGAAAGCATGCGTGGATAGGATGTTTTGGTGAAAACAAATGTTGAAATAAGACGAAAGATCTATGGAATGAAGTTTTGGGTTGGACTGCAGTACCAAATGTTACACTGAAAACAAACCCTGTCCTTTCCTTTTGTGTTATCCCACTATGTGTTTGTGTACCCTTGTGTATTTGTTTTCTTCCTGTCTCTGTGTACTGTTTCATAAAATTTTTCTCTTCTAATACTAAGCCACATTCAGTATGATGAGGAATACTGTTATCCTCAAATATAATTTGCATTAATAATATGTTAATTACTTTGTAAAAATGTTTAGCCATTATTAATTCTGTTCTCTTTCAATGGTCATATGTGAAATTAATGTTTCGAAAACTATTCTCATTATTTTATATATTTACTTATGTCATAATTCCTGTAACACTGATTTATATGTTTATTTCTTATTTTTTTGTAAAGCCTGTATTACTACAAATTTATCTGTATTATTATGTTTTAATGATGTTTTCTGTACTTCTCTAATTCTATTCTCATGCTATAAAATTGTAATTGACACCAGTTTATCAAATTAAATAACTTGTAAGCATTCATTTCACTGCACACATTTCTGTTGGTCATAGTATATGCACAATATGTGAATAAAAGAGGACTGTTAGTGTTTGCATGTGTGTTAATAATTCAGCAAGGGACTGGATAACAGCATTGCTGGTTCTAAGGACATTTCAAAAAAAAATTTTGTGAGTGCACAAGTGGTGGTTCATGGACTTGCTATATTCTCCGCAAGACTCTTCAATGGTGATTGTGCACCTGGACAGTCACAGCAGATGGCTGCTAGCCATCTCTACAAGTACTTCAGTGGGTCTGCACCTCTGGTGGCCCACCAATACCATACTCTCTACCAAGACTATAGTTGGTCTGCTCTGTGATGACCTACATACCAATATTCTTCAAAACTTCAACTGACTTTGTGGCGGGTTTGCTCTGTCGTGGCCCATTACCCGTCTGCATGTCAAGAGTCAACACTGTCTTTCCGTTGGAAGGACAGCACTACTTCTTTAAGACTGAATGGAAATCCACTACTTCCGTGTGCATTTTCTTTTACTGCTCAGACTTTGACAAAAAAAAAACACTGCAATTTTACTGTGATGAATGATCAGGACTGTCTTTATCGACTGTGAGAAAATTTTAGCTTATGACCAACATTGTATCAATAAGTGTGTGCATTTGATATATTTGTTATTGTAACTATGAAAATTCTTTTCAAATCTGTATTGGCCACTGCCCAAAACAATTTGTAAAACTTTTTATATGAAATGTACCCTTTGAAAAATTATACATGACTGTGCTTAAACTGACACACAATATTTTTTAGCGCAACGCAATCTGACTTTCAATAATCCCTACAAAAGAATGGCCCTCACTAACATTAACCTATACCATTCACAAATCACTTACCTCACAAAAATCTTCGTTACTCGAACTACTGCAATACAGTGAGCGCCACTACTGCCAGCTAAATAAAAGATTCGAACTACGGAAGGCACTAACTACTGATAGGCATAGTTAGCAAATGAAAGATTTTAATAGAGAACAAACAATGTATTAACCTTAATAGTCATCAGAAGTCATAATATATACAGCAGTTCATGACATCCAGTCTTACAAATTTCAAAACTCCGCCATTTCTCTCCCCACATCCACCACTGCTGGCGGCTCACCTCCAACAGCGCAACGCTACGCGCCGTTAACAGCCAACTGCCCAACACTACAATGGCAGACAACAATGCAAACTAGCCACAGACTGCACACAGTACAGCCAGAGATTTTCATACAGAGCGCTACGTGGCGTTACCAATAAAAAAACCTAAACAGCCTACTTACAACGCTATCACGCTTACCAAATAACCCTGTGACGAAACGCGCAGCTCTTCTATCGATCTTCTCTATCTCCTCTGTCAACCCGACCTGGTACGGATCCCACACTGATGAGCAATACTCAAGTATAGGTCGAACAAGTGTTTTGTAAGCCACCTCCATTGTTGATGGACTACATTTTCTATGGACTCTTCCAATGAATCTCAACCTGGTACCCGCCCTACCAATAATCAACTTTATATGATCATTCCACTTCAAATCGTTCCGCACGCATGCTCCCAGATATTTTACAGAAGTATCTGCAACCAATGTTTCTTCGGCTATCATATAATCATACAATAAAGGATCCTTCTTTCTATGTATTCGCAATACATTACATTTGTCTATGTTAAGGGTCAGTTGCCACTCCCTGCACCAAGTGCCTATCCGCTGCAGATCTCCCTGCATTTCGCTGCAATTTTCTAACGCTGCAACTTCTCTGTATACTACAAGATCATCCTCGAAAAGCCGCATGGAACTTCCGACACTATCTACTAGGTCCTTTATATATACTGTGAAAAGCAATGGTTCCGTAACACTCCCCTGTGGCACTCCAGAGGTTACCTTAACGTCTGTAGACGTCTCTCCATTGAGAACAACATGCTGTGTTCTGTTTGCTAAAAACTCTTCAATCCAGTCACACAGCTGGTCTGATATTCCGTAGGCTCTTACTTTGTTTATCAGGCGACAGTGCGGAACTGTATCGAACGCCTTCCGGAAGTCAAGGAAAATAGCATCCACCTGGGAGCCTGTATCTAATATTTGCTGGGTCTCATGAACAAATAAAGCGAGTTGGGTCTCACATGATCGCTGTTTCCAGAATCCATGTTGATTCCTACAGAGTAGATTCTGGGTTTCCAGAAACGACATGATACGCGAGCAAAAAACATGTTCTAAAATTCTACAACAGATCGACGTCAGAGATATAGGTCTATAGTTTTGCACTTCTGCTCGACGACCCTTCTTGAAGACTGGGACTAACTGTGCTCTTTTCCAATCATTTGGAACCTTCCGTTCCTCTAGAGACTTGAGGTACACGGCTGTTAGAAGGGGGGCAAGCTCTTTCGCGTACTCTGTGTAGAATCGAATGGGTATCCCGTGAGGTCCAGTGGACTTTTCTCTGTTGAGTGATTCCAGTTGCTTTTCTATTCCTTGGACACTTATTTCTATGTCAGCCAATTTTTCGTTTGTGCGAGGATTTTGAGAAGGAACTGCAGTGCGGTCTTCCTCTGTGAAACAGCTTTGGAAAAAGGTGTTTAGTATTTGGCTTTACGCGTGTCATCCTCTGTTTCAATGCCATCATCATCCCGGAGTGTCTGGATATGCTGTTTCGAGCCACTTACTGATTTAACGTAAGACCAGAACTTCCTAGGATTTTCTGTCAAGTCGGTACATAGAATTTTACTTTCGAATTCACTGAACGCTTCACGCATAGCCTTCCTTACGCTAACTTTGACATCGTTTAGCTTCTGTTTCTCTGAGAGGTTTTGGCTGAGTTTAAACTTGGAGTGAAGCTTTCTTTGCTTTCACAGTAGTTTCCTAACTTTGTTGTTGAACCACGGTGGCTTTTTCCCGTCCCTCACAGTTTTACTCGGCACGTATCTGTCTAAAACGCATTTTACGATTGTCTTGAACTTTTTCCATAAATACTCAACATTGCCAGTGTCGGAACAGAAATTTTCGTTTTGATCTGTTAGGTAGTCTGAAATCTGTCTTCTATTACTCTTGCTAAACAGATAAATCTTCCTCCCTTTTTTATATTCCTATTTACTTCCATATTCATGGATGCTGCAACGGCCTTATGATCACTGATTCCCTGTTCTGCGCTTACAGAGTCGAAAAGTTCGGGTCTGTTTGTTATCAGTAGGTCCAAGATGTTATCTCCACGAGTCGGTTAGGTAGTCTGAAATCTGTCTTCTATTACTCTTGCTAAACAGATAAATCTTCCTCCCTTTTTTTATATTCCTATTTACTTCCATATTCATGGATGCTGCAACGGCCTTATGATCACTGATTCTCTGTTCTGCGCTTACAGAGTCGAAAAGTTCGGATCTGTTTGTTATCAGTAGGTCCAAGATGTTATCTCCACGAGTCGGTTCTCTGCTTAATTGCTCGAGGTAATTTTCAGATAGTGCACTCAGTATAATGACACTCGATGCTCTGTCCCTACCACCCGTCCTAAACATCTGAGTGTCCCAGTTCATATCTGGTAAACTGAAATCTCCACCTAAGACTATAACATGCTGAGAAAATTTATGTGAAATGTATTCCAGATTTTTCTCTCAGTTGTTCTGCCACTAATGCTGCTTAGTCGGGGGGTCGGTAAAAGGAGCCAATTATTAACCTAGATCGGTTGTTGAGTGTAACCTCCACCCATAATAATTCCCAGGAACTATCCACTTCTGTTTCACAACAGGATAAGCTACTACTAACAGCGACAAACACGCCACCACCGGTTGCATGCAATCTATCCTTTCTAAACACCGTCTGTGCCTTTGTAATAGGTGCTTGATGTACTCGTTTCGTTACTATAATAAGAGTTTTATTATGAAATTCTGCCGTCGCCAGTTGTTCCTATTACCTGTTACCACTTCCAACCTCTCTTAACCCTTCTCTTCCCTTAAACTGGCCACATCTTTGCTATATTATTTCACTCAGCCAAAAGGACAGGCATTCTTTCCTATCTTTTCTATTATTTTCCAATCAACAACAAACATCTTACAGAATCACTGAAGACATTTATTTTCCCAATGTCCACATCATTACAATAACCCAAATGGAAGGAATTATAGTGCAGTAAATAATAACAATTTAGAAGGATGTATCGACACAATTTGAGATAAAATAGGGATCGTCTGAAGAGGTGAAGAGATTAGTACGGAATAGACTAGCCTGGATAAGTGCACCAGATCAGTCTTTGGAACTAAAAGACCACAACAACAAATTAGCGGATTGCCAAATACGAGTAAACAACTACACTCGTTTACAGAAATTAGGCCTATAAGTAAAGTAGAAACTGTGCAAATTTATTGCACAAAACCGATTAGACTTTACGCTATCTCCGGTAAATATTTAGTAGGTAGTACTGAGATAAGCCCCACTGAATTACGCTTGCCTATAATGGCTCTGAACAGGCTTTCCATGTAGTAAACCTATACATTAAACGTACATAGTAGATAATTTTCCTTGTGAATCAGGTGAAGACCAAGTCATCACTAAGCGTTTAGCTCACTTCACGAGATAAGTTCGAGCTGGCTATACAGGGTGTTTCATAGTCTATGCGTTACACGTTGACGTTATGGTTGATACGTCACGTCGTGGGGAACAACCTTTGTCAAAGACAAAGTGTTCACTGACGCTTTCTGGAAATGCTAGGGGTCATTTAGTGTTCACTGACCCCAGGACAACGAGGTTTCAGCAAAATAGCACGATTTACTAACCAGGACTACCGCACAGTATACTGACAGCGATTTTCAACAAGAAACCCTTAAGGATGAGTGTCTAACAAGGAAAGGTCCCCAGCGGTGCGATCGAATTTTTGAAACTATCTATTAGGTGATGTAGGTTAAGACTACCTGTGACACACATTGTAGTCATTCACCCTGGTGGGCTCTCGTTGGCGAATAATAGACG
Source organism: Schistocerca nitens (assembly GCF_023898315.1). Classification (NCBI taxonomy): domain Eukaryota; kingdom Metazoa; phylum Arthropoda; class Insecta; order Orthoptera; family Acrididae; genus Schistocerca; species Schistocerca nitens. Next base: position 303,957,592 of record NC_064620.1, read on the forward strand.
AAAAAAAAATCCGAATTTTGTGTGACACGCTATAGCGTCAATGAAGTTGCGTAAAATAGTGTAGCTATGTGGTGTAATGGAAAGAACAATAGCTTCACATGCAGGATGATGTGGATTCGCGTTTTGTCAGGTGCACAATTTTTTTTTTGAATCTTTATCGAAATGTCTTTGATCACAGTTTTAATTTAAGTAATTGATTTTAATGTAATTTTTTAATTCCGTTTTTTCGTCACATAATTTTAATCATAATATGAACGTGTTCATTCGTTCTCATTTTTCTTCCTACCGCTCTTTTTCCACCTGAAATCTTTCTTCGTGTGTTGTTAATTAACTTTATGTATTATTTCGATTTAATTTCTCCTGTTTTGTCACCCTGTTTTTTCATCCACATTATTGCATTTATTACATTTGTTTCTCATTTAGTTTTACTTATAAACCCTTCTTTCATTTAAATCTCTATTCGCATTATATTGTCCATAGTGCAATAGGTATTTAGATTATGTTAAAAATGCACATCTGGCAACAAAAATACATTTTTCGCATCACTGCACAAATGTAGATTATCTCGTCTTTTGTTTTTTAATTGATAGGTCGGAATTTTCTAATATTTGAATATTATAATGAATAAATACAGGGTGATTCAAAAAGAATACCACAACTTTAGGAATTTAAAACTCTGCAACGACAAAAGGCAGAGCTCAGCACTATCTGTCGGCGAATTAAGGGAGCTATAAAGTTTCATTTAGTTGTAAATTTGTTCGCTTGAGGCGCTGTTGACTAGGCGTCAGCGTCAGTTGATGCTAAGATGGCGACCGCTCAACAGAAAGCTTTTTGTGTTATTGAGTACGGCAGAAGTGAATCGACGACAGTTGTTCAGCGTGCATTTCGAACGAAGTATGGTGTTAAACGTCCTGATAGGTGGTGTATTAAACGTTGGTATAAACAGTTTACAGAGAATGGGTGTTTGTGCAAAGGGAAACGTTCTGGACGGCCGAGAACGAGTGATGAAAATGTAGCACGCATCCAGCAAGCATTTGTTCGCAGCCCAGGAAAATCGACTCGCAGAGCTAGCAGAGAGCTGCAAATTCCACAATCAACTGTATGGAGAGTCCTACGAAAAAGGTTAGTTATGAAACCTTATCGTCTTAAATTGGTTCAAGCACTTTCAGCAGCTGATAAGATTAAAAGAATCAATTTCTGTGATTTTATCCTTGCTCAAATGGAAACAGATGAATCTTTCGTTTCAAAGAGTGTGTTTAGTGATTAAGCAACTTTCCACACTAACGGGAAAGTCAACCGTCACAAGTCTGTATATGGGGCACTGAGAATCCGCGGGAAACAACTCAGTATGAACGTGACTCGCCTAAGGTGAACGTTTTCTGTGCCATTTCAGCCAATAAAGTTTTTGGTCCCTTTTCCTTCGAAGGTGTTACTGTAACTGGACTACAGTATCTGGAGATGTTAGAGAATTGGCTGTTCCCTCAGCTCGAACAAGAAGCACAACAATTCATGTTTCAGCAGGATGGAGCGCCACCACATTGGCACTTATCTGTCCGTAACTACCTGAACGTCAACTACCCGAGGCGATGGATCGGCCGCCAGGCAGCCCGTGACAGAGCACTTCATCACTGGCCTCCAAGAAGCCCTGATCTTACCCCCTGCGATTTTTTCTTATGGGGGTATGTTAAGGATATGGTGTTTCGGCCACCTCTCCCAGCCACCATTGATGATTTGAAACGAGAAATAACAGCAGCTATCCAAACTCTTACGCCTGATATGCTACAGAGAGTGTGGAACGAGTTGGAGTATCGGGTTGATATTGCTCGTGTGTCTGGAGAGGGCCATATTGAACATCTCTGAACTTGTTTTTGAGTAAAAAAAACCTTTTTAAATACTCTTTGTAATGATGTATAACAGAAGGTTATATAATGTTTCTTTCATTAAATACACATTTTTAAAGTTGTGGTATTCTTTTTGAATCACCCTGTATAATTACATTTATATTCACAAAAATTCCGATTGGAAAGAGAATGATATAAAGAAAAAATGAAAAAGTTCATATGGTGCTTAAAATGACATGACAGAGGAATAGAAATAAAAAAATTACATTCAAACCATTTAACTGTATAACAATGACGATCAAAGTCATTTCGATAAAGATTTAAAAAGAAAAAAGGCTTGTGTACGTCACGAAAATCGTACTCACATCCTCTTCAGTGCGAAGCTGTTATCCTGTCCCTAACACTACACAACCACAGTACATTAACTATCTTTTATAATGCTACTATCACACAAAATTCTAAAATTTTTTTGGTCAGTTACTCGTAAGCGAGGTCCATAGAGATGAATGACTGCAATGAGTGATATTTGGGATCATAACCTGTATCACGGTATAGATAGTTCCAAAAAATCGATCGCACCATTGAGGACCTCCCCATGTATGTGGAGAAAGATAATTTAGAAGCCAATTATGAACCTTAATTGGCTAGGCCTACCCCCTGGATTATAGACAACACACACTGCAGACGCATGTCGCAGAGCGTCTACGTACTGCCACTTCTCACGGGCATAAGCAATACAAAAGGTTGGCTAGCGTCGCCAGGAAGCATCAGTGAAAATTTCGTCTGTAACAAAAGTAATCTCCCATAGCGTGATCTGTCGCGCAATGTAGTTTGATCCAAGGACTTTGAAACATCCTGTATCTCTATAGCATCAAATGTTCAAAGCTTTCAGTTGGTACACAGGCGAGATATGTGAATCTTTCCTCTGTTAAATATAAGTAAGTTGCACTTTAATAACTTTCAGATGTATTGAATACACTTTTAATAACTTTCAGATATACTGACCACACTTTTTTCATTTCCACAATCGCCTTACGCGTTCATCATACCATCATTTTCACAGGCTACAAAATACAACACAAAACTGGTATGAAAAGATATGAAAATAATTTGTATTTCACCACTGAGCAGAATATGGTTTTTAGCTCCACCTATCTTACGTCAATCATATAAAATAATTCAACAGATCAATAGATACGTTGTATCTCGTCAACATTCTCAAATACGAGACAACTGCAAACTGCTACCAAGGACAAATTGGAAACAAAGTGGACTAAACGGCTAGTCGATGCTGGATACGTGAGAGACGCAGTATCTGTTTGTTCACAATTACATTTTCATCGTTACATTGTATAAAACAATTTCATCAGTAAACAATTCATGGAAATCACTTTACAGTGTTTTACAAAATATACTTTTTACAAATCAGTGCGTAACAGATCTCTCGAATGGTCGAAAATAATACATTGGAAGAGTCCGCTGAATGGAGCTAGGGTGCATGAGGAAAATTGTATGTTAACAATAGTTTTTAGCTTACAGCGTGTAAATTCAGTAAAATTTCATAAATACCATTTTATAAGAATTTAAAAAGTGTACGAATACCATTTGAAGCATGTAATACTCACTTATGAAGAACAGGTGACGCCCATGTATCAGCATCAGCGCCATACAGGAAATTGAAACATATTGAGGAGACGCAGTATTGGAACCCATACATTAGTTCCATCAAGAGCACATAGCAATCGTCCCAGATTTCCTTATCTAACTGAAACCGCTTAGTCCCCAAACATCAGTTTAGCTAAAGCACTACCCAAAATACAATCATATAGAAATCAGTGCAATGTTACTGCTAGTGGTACATTAGCAGTTGTGCTACCTTATGTAACTTTCTCCCTTTTATTTAAATTGCATGTCACAATTTTTTGTAGGAATCAGGGATAACTCTTAAAAAAACTAGATATAACTATATAACAAACCTTAAGCTGTATTTGTACGTATGAGACATGATAAAATGGCAATAAAAATTAAAATTACAAAAATTAGAAGGGGGTTGGAAGGGAATGCATTATAAGTGGCACACTTAAAATAACATTAGTAAGAATCATCTGTGGTTCTGCGACAGTAAAATTGTTTTCTGTTTGATTTTGGAAATAGAAGGCACGTACTCATGACATCTGAAAATTATTAAAGTGCATCCAAATGACCACTTCGTCTCATACCACTTTTATGGCGGTTGCAGATAAGACATCCAGGACTTTAGTGAAATTTGAGTAGTTAATACGTGCATTAATGTCTCTTTCAGACCTTAAGTTGAAGGTCTCAGTTTTAATCAAGTATTGCCCGTAAAAAAAGTTATTTCTAACGCAGTAGATGTGACAATTTTTAGGCTGTAAATCAACGAGAGACACTTTTGTGGCAAGTATGACGAATCTGGATGCAACTTTTGCTGTTAGCTTACCCCAATGGAATGGCTCTGAGTTTTGCTATAATAATAATAATAATAATAATAATAATAATGGTAATAATAGTAATATAGTAATAATAAATGCGTTCTAACACAGTCCACCAGTAACTCGAAAACTATGAAATTCGGTCCACGCAACAGCAGCAGGAACGCTGACGTTGTTTTATAGTTAGATTGCTGAAGTCTTCCAAGCAGATGCCACCCAGGAGAGCTTCTGTAAAGTTTGGAAGGTAGGAGACGAGGTACTGGCAGAAGTGAAGCTGTTAGGACGGGGCGTGAGTTGTGTTTGGGTAGCTCAGGTGGTTCCAAATTTCTCGGTAAAAATTCTTTTGCAGCAGCTTGAAGCCAATCTTTTAAATGTGGGTCTTAAAGCCAAGCATCAGGAAACTTTTGCGTATATTGTGGTTTTGGCATAGTTATACACGTATGAAGTCGTGAAATAATACCATACACTGAGAATCACAACTGTATAGTGTACACCAAGAACGACGACAGTCGAGTTACTCTTACTGCGCATCTGACATGAAGCACCCTGCGTGAGCCAACAAGCGCTCAGTGTTTATTCGAAGCGACAATGAAATAAGTGAGCACCCACTGTATGAAACCCGTTGCTGCACTCCCTGCACCTACACAAGCCGCCTTCGCTCGTGAAATGAACTATAACTAGGTGCTACTAAATACTATTCATTCCCCGCATGTAGTCTGTCGAGTGGCCGGCCGAGGTGGCCGAGCGGTTCTAGGCGCTTCAATCTGGAACCGCGCGACCGCTACGGTCGCAGGTTCGAATCCTGCCTCGGGCATGGATGTGTGTGATGTCCTTAGGTTAGTTAGGTTTAACTAGCTCTAAGTTCTAGGGGACTGATGACCTCAGAAGTTAAGTCCCATAGTGCTCAGAGCCACTTGAACCACTTTCTGTCGATTGTGATGGTTCGTTTGATGTCACACTGTAATGCATCAGTGCAATAAAAAAGAGTTAAATACTCCTGAAACTAAATAAAGTAGAAGTAACATATTTCGAAAAGTATAAATAGCTTAGTGGTTGAGAGATCACATTTTCGGTAACTGAAACTGAATTCTACTAAACCACTATAAAATCCACCAGCCACTAGAAGTAATACTTCGCCACTAAAGGGAGGGTAGAAACCACCAGTTAAGAGGAAAATCCACTAAGCTGGCAACACTACAGCTAACTGTCTAACCGAACACGCTGAGCTACAGTGCCGGCACCAAATGAGCTACCCGAGCACGATTCTCGACTCGTCTTCGAAGTTTCAGTTTTTCCAGTACCTCGTTTCCTACCTTCCAGACTTCACAAAAACTCTTCAGCGAACCTCGACAAAGGTCCTGAGTTCGAGTCTCTGTCCGGTACACAGTTTTAATCTGCCCGGAAAGTTTCTTGTAAAAGTTTCAGGTAAGCAGGTTTTATTTTTCGAAAAAATAGATAATCGTAATGCATATCGTTTCGTATTATCGATCCAGCAGTCTCTAACTGAACTTCATTTTAACAATATGCCGGGTGATAAATGTAATAAAAGCATTCAGGACATCTTATGCACGATGCATCTTGAATAAAATACACTTTGACTCAAGCATAGTTGTCTTGCCTGATAGACGCCGGAAAAAACTTAGATTATATCGGACGATTTTGCTAAGTAGCGACAAACTGCAGGAAACGATCCCTGAGAGGATAAAAGACAAAAAACTGCGAATGGACGTACGGCCAGAAATGTGTTCCAAGGGAGGGACACTCACTTAACGATGGAGCTAAAGGATCTTTGACGGTATAGGTTTCAACGGTTGAAAGCACATTATCCAAGTGGAAATGTACTGCCTGTACTAGTGTTTTAGTGGTATTGTGGCAGCGAAATATCAGCAGTGGTACAGTCTCAGTATGCGGTCGTGGTAGAACACCCCCAAAAACATTCGTTTTTCGTATTAGATGCATTGTGCTGCCACCCACTGCCAGGTACTCCATATCAGCGACCTCAGTAGTCATTACACATCGTGAGAGATCAGAATGGGGCTCTCCGTGGAATTCACTGACTTCGAACGTGGTCAGGTGATTACGTCTGTACGCGAGATTGCCGCACTCCCAAACATCCCTAGGTCCACTGTTTCCGATGTGATAGTGAAGTGAAAACGTGTAGGGACACGCACAGCACAAAAACGTACAGGCCGACCTCGTCTGTTGACTGACAGATCACCGACTGTTGAAGGTCGTAATATGTAATAGGCAGACATCTATCCAGACCATCAACAGGAATTCCAAACAGCATCAGGATCCACTGCAAGTACAGGGTGGCGCAGGGAAACGGGAAATTTCGAAATAACATTTCCATGAATAAATTCATATAACTAGTAATTTATTAACGAAAGTGAATGTATTCAGTGTGATATTATTCAGTATGTCTTTACAATCAAAATGTCCGAAAGTGTGTCTTTACTTTTTAAATATGACATCTGAAGGATGTGCTCCCATTCGTCGTTCACACTCTAACAGCCTGTTATGAAAACTCTGGAATGCGCGGTGTAGCAAATCTTGGGGAATGGCAGTGATTTCGTTTTCAATGTTCTCCTTCAGTTCATGGATTGTTGCACGACGTGTACGGTACACCTTGCCTTTAAGATATCCCCACAGGAAGAAGTCGCACACACTAAGATCAGGGGATCTCGCAGGCCATGCAGTGTCACCGTTACGTGAAATAATTCGTCTTCCAAACAGTTGACGAACTCCTGCCATCGATTGTCGAGCAGTGTGTAACGTGGCTCCGTCCTGCTGAAACCACATGTTTGCGACGTTAAGATTAAGCTCGTACAGTCTCGGTGTAAAGAATGTTTGAAGCATTTCAACATATCGAGCGGATGTTACTGCACTACCATCCTCACGTTCAAAAAAAAAATAAGGGCCGATAACACCATGACATGATACAGCACACCATATTGTGACCTTGGCGCTACGTAGTGGTCGCTGGTGAAACTCACAAGGATTGTCCTGTGCCCAATAACGAAAATTCTGTTTGTTCACGAATCCGTTCATGTGGAAATCCATAAGTTACCAAGGAAATTCGCGTCCGCGTTGATTTTAGCCAATATCTGGCTACTAAACTCCATACGTGACGCTGGGTCTCGTTCATGTAAATGTTGCACAATCTGCAACTTATAGGGATGGAAGTCTAATTCGTGCAGTATTCTTTGTAAGCTTCGTCGCTTAATCCCTAGCGAACATGCATGTTGTCGAACGGAGCGGCGAGGACTTCTCTCGATGGCAGCTCTAGCAGCTGCAATGTTCTCTGGGGTACGTACCGTTAGAATGCCACCTGGAGGTTTCTTTTTCAAGGCAGATCCTGTTTCTTCAAAATTACGCACCCACGTTGTAATCGCATGCGCAGATGGGACACGTCCATGACGTCCAAGCTGGTAATGCTGTCGAAATGTTCTCTGCGCGGCAGTCGCACTATCACCACTTTTGTGAAACGCTTTCACAGCTACTGCACGTTCCGCACCAGTCCAATTCTCCAATATTACTAAATGGCAATGCGTTCACATCAATTGTGCAAAGTTTCGATCATCTGCCGGCGCTACAGTGCTGCCAACTGTAACATTCAAAATTTCCCGTTCTCCTGCGCCACCCTGTACTATGACAGTTAGGCAGGAGGTGAGAAAACTTGGATTTCATAGTCGAGCGGCTGTCAGTAAGCCACACATCACGCAGGTAAATGCAAAACGATGCCTTGCTTGGTGTAAGGAGCGTATGCATTGGACGATTGAACATTGGAAAGACATTGTGTGGAGTGACCAATCGCGGTACGCAATGTGGCGATCCGATGGCAGGGTGTGGGTGTGGTGAATGCCCGGTGAACGTCATCTGCCAGCGTGTATACTGCCAACAGTAAAATTCGGAAGCGCTCGTGCTATGGTGTGGTCGTGTTTTTCATGGAGGGGTCTTACATCCCTTGTTGTTTTGCACAGCACAGGCCTACATTGATGTTTTAAGCACCTTATTGGTTCCCACTGTTGAAGAACAATTCGGGGATGGCGACTGCATCTTTCAACACGAACGAACACTTATTAATAATGCCCGGCCTGTGGTGGAGTCGTTACACGACAATAACATCCCTGTAATGGACTGGCCTGCACAGAGTCCTGATCTGAATCCTATAGAACATCTCTGGAATATTTTGGAACGCCGACTTCGTGCCAGGCCTCAGCGACCGATATCGATACCTCTCCTCAGTGCAGCTCTCCGTGAATAATGAGCTTCCATTCCCCAAGAAACTTTCCAGTACCTGATTGAACGTATGCCTTCGAAAGTGGAAGCTGTCATCAAGGCTAAGGGTGGGCCAACACCATACTGAATTCCAGCATTACCGATGGAGGGAGCCACGAACTTTTAAAGTCATTTTCAGCCAGGTGTCCGGATACTTTTGATTACATAGTGTACATCTAACTGGAAACTCTGAAAATCACACTTCTTAAGTGCATCGCAGGGGGTTAATAAAACCACCTTCACAACAATTCTCTATTATTCCACTCTCGAAAAGCTCGCGGAACAAACGAGCGCCTATATCTCTCCGTACGAGTTCTGATTTTCCGTATTTTATTATTTTGATCATTGCTCCCTACGTAGGTCTGCGTCAACAAAATATTTTTGCATTCGGAGGAGAAAGTAGGTGATTGAAATTTCGTGAGAAGATCCCAACGCTACGAGAAACGCCGTTCTTTTAATTATGTCCGCCAGAAATCCTGTTTCATGCCCGTAACACCCACTCCCCTATTTCGCGATAGTACAAAATGCGCTGCTCTTGTTCGAATTTTCTCGATGTAGTCCGTTAATGCTATCTGGTAGGGATCCCACACCGCGCGACAGTGCTCCAAAACAGGTCGAACGCGCATAGTGTAGGCAGTCCCTTCAGCAGATCTATTGCATCTTCTTAAGTGTCCTGCCAATAAAACCCAGTCTTTGGTTTTCCTTCCCCGCAACATTCTCTGTGTGTTCTTTCCAATTTAAGCTGTCCATGATTGTAATTACTAGGTATTTAGTTTAATTTACGGCTTTTAGATTTTGATTGTTTTTTCGTGTAACCAAAGTTTAACGGATTCCTCCTAGCACTCATGTGGATGACTTCACACTTCTCACTATTTAGGGCCAATTGCCAACTTTCGTACCACACAGATATCTTTTCTTAATCTTTTGCAGTTGTTTTGATCTTCTGTTTTATTAAATGCTTTTAATTTTTCATCCAGACTGTTGCCCCTGCAACTACTGAAAAGGCTGCTGCCCCTCTTCAGGAACCACTCAACAGATACCCCTCTGTTGTGGTTGCACCTACGGTACGGCTATCTGTGTCGTTGAGGCATGCAAGCCTCCCCACCAACGGCAAAGTCCATGGTTCATGGGGAAGACAATAGGCACTATGGCCCCAAAATCATTACCATCATCTACAAAACCATTAGTTTCAGGCACCTTGGCCGTCTCAGAATTAACATTATCATCCACTGTATCCGCTTCCATTACACACAACTAGACAAATTTCTTACTATTACTTTCACACACACTTTGGTCATCATAACATCCATCTATACCTTCAGACAGTGCCTTAGTCCCTGACCTGTTACTAATGCTCACCAAAACAATACTACCTTTCTCAGAATTCACATCCCCGAACTCTTTACAAAAAACATTCTCAGCATTGATTTCTTCCATTTGGGCCTTTACCCTAACATTCTCCCTCTTAAAAGCTCTCCTTTTGCCATGCTCCATGCACCAGTTCCCCAATACATTTTCATCATTAAAAATGGCCTCCATACCACAAATTCTTTCCTCTCTACGACTTCTATCATTATTGTCATACCCCCTTTTAGAATTACCACCCCTAGTCTGATTATAATTATTATCATTCCATCTCTTGGCCCTATTGTTTGCAACTTGTCTTGTCCGAAAGTGGACCCCATTTGAGACAGCTCCTAGTTTAAAGGATGCTGTCCCTGTTGTGTGCTGTTGTTCTGTCCCCCTCTTCCAGTTCCATTTCCCAGCATTGGCCTTGGTTCATTCCTCAGATCACTGTCCTTAAAATCCCTTAGACTGTGGTTCTCTTCATTATATCTTCCCCAATTTCCTCTCCAATGTTCATTGATATTTCTGTCCCCATGATGGCTCTGATGATTATTTCCCCAATTCCTATTTCTGTGACCGTTTTGATGATTGTTACCCCACTTCATATTTCTTCTGTCGCCCAGATCCCTATCGTTATTCCCTGGACTGTTTCCCTTTGAGCCTGGCCTATAGCACATAGCCTGCTCCATCCTCTCAACAAAGTCTAAAAACTTCTCCACAGAATCAGTGGGACAATGTATGAGTTCGCATTATAACTCTTCAGGTAGTCTCCTCTTTAAAGTAGATATTTCTGTTAACACACCTAAAGACTGATATAGATGTAGTAATTTATTCAACTCTTCCTGGGAAAATTCCCTCATAGTTTGTCTGCCTCCCCTGTACACAGGTCCATTCAAAACCTCATTTTGCAACCTACACTGCTTATTTTTACTCCAGTATTTGCCCAGAAACATTCGTTCAAATATTTCAAATGAAAGGAACTGATCCTTAAATTTGTCAGCCCATGTCTGAGCTGAACCTCCCAGCATTCTCTTTACAAATTTTACTGTTGTCTCATCTGACATCCCAGGCAGAAAATAGTCCTTGCAATTGGCCAAAACATCCACAGCATGATATCCGTTTTCGCCTTAAAATGGCTTTCCACTAGGTAGCTGCATTCCTGGACACTCAGCATGACCTGAAACATTATACAATTCTATCTGGTTAATTTTGTCACTTACTTTTTAGGTGACAGTTGTCCTTTCTTTCTGAGATCATCAGCTGTGCTAATTTATTTATCAGCACAGCTTTTGTCTCATCATTGCTAGCCACTATTTTCGCGCTCACTTCGACCAAAGATTGCCTTGTCGCCTCTTCGCAATCATCACACATCTGCCTTCCCGAAACAATTTCACCCCTCAGCTCAGCCTCAACCGCTTCAACCTTGGAGTGCCAGCTCTCTTCTATTTTTTCTAATCTATTATCTAATTCGGTCACAATTTCTTGCTTCATTGACCCCAGTTGACTATTTATTTGGCCCATATTAGTTTTTTATACAGCCAATTCATTTCCCACATCAGTCTTCAGAGAACTTAATTCCGAATTTAATTTAGTTCCAAAATTAGTGTCCAAATCACTTAATTTATTATCCATATCAGTTTCAAATGAACCTATTTGGCTACTCATATTATGGAGAAGAGCAATTATTTCTTTAGACATTCCTCCTGTCTCTGAGGACTTTGTGCTTCACTACCACCCCCTGACGAACTGCAATCACTAAGCGATTTTTTTAATTTCGTGCTCCATTGCCCTGGCTAGCACAAGAACTGAAAACAAGGAAGCCAAAAAAAAAACTGTGCTTGCTGTGATCACTTATCTTTCTGGAGAGACTGCATCGGTCTCGGCTCTGCTGAAGAGGCTGCGTTGTAAAGCATAGTCACGACCGCTTTTCGCGGATCCGCTGGTCGCTCGATCCGCGCTGCGTGGCGTTGTCTAACGGTTATAGTAGGCGTGCACACGATTAACCGAAACACGTTTCCGCGAATGTTCATGCTTCGCCTAGTTCCACTAGCCTTCGGGCCTAGTTGCCTAGCACACTAGTATCCCGGACGAGCCCCCAGATGCGATGGGGCGGTATATAAATAAGAAGCGTGGTTGGAGCGTTCACACGAATGTGCATATACAAATGTTAGTTAAAATTTTGGCTCTCACGTAAGTCTCAGGGGATGATTTCCACACTTGCTGCATTACAACACTGTTCCACACCAGCGCATTAGTTATAGTTTGTGAATTATTTATGCACTCAGACATAAGTACAGTTTATGCTATGGAACAAGAATTAGGCGATTATTATGCTAAAACCAGTTTTTCACGACACAGTCCAATCACTATTTATTCGCTTTGTCCTTTTCTTTCACACAATGAAATTTGCACTGGTGAGACGGTTTACAGTTTAATAATAATTTGACTCCGAGCCCCCAATAGCAGTAATGTAGGTTGCTATAAATGAAAATTTAGTGGAGGGGTAACACCGTCTGTGGACGGCTAGCACCGAGACAGCTATCGCGTACATGACTGCAATATGAGGAATCAATCGAAACAGAACGCAGAGCCGTCTGCTATTCCATCACTGTGACAGATGAGTTTATATGTAGACCTCATCAATCATCTTCAGACTGTAGTTTGGAGACTCTCAACAACATATAAAAACTCTTCCACTTTCCTTTCGTTGTAACTGACTTATTTAAAATCATCAAGTGTGTGTGGTGTGTTATAGTAGCAGCAGTAACAACACAATTTTACACCATGCGATGTCTAGTTTTCTGCGAGAGGCCATGGATCAGAATGTGTTAATGGCAGTTTAGAAACTGGCACAGTCCTGGAAGTCGTGGTGGCCGAAAAACAAAATGTGTGGCAGTGTACAAAGTGTGTTACAGCAGAAAAAAAAAATAATGTTTCAAACAACGAGACAGGGTAACAGGGAGCACCTCTTGTGACTTACAGTATAGTTCGTGGGATACGATTATCGTCATACAGAGCAGGTGATGAAACTTTAAACTGGTCTGTGCAGTTGATCATTACCTGTATATTTATTAGGGCCGTTGTATGTGCTCAATGCTGGCATGTATGAGGTATTTGTTTTTTATATATGGGAAGAGAGAAATGCGTTAAAATCTTATCGAGTCCTCTATCGGATAAAGTTAGTGGAGCTTTTTTAGTTCGTAATTTTCCACCGTTGGATGATACAGAATAACAAAGATAGTACGAGTATGTAGTGGTGATAGATGTGAATGGGCCTCGAGGTACATGGATCTGTAGTACTTGAACGTAGTATGGGGACACAAAACAGTGCAGTAACAAAAATACTCTTCCTTCTCCCTGTTCCTTTTTCCATCGAATGATCAAAACACAGTCCTATCCCAGTAATGCAGCTTAGCCTGTTGCAGAAGGTGGTAACTATAGTTTTCTCCTACTCCTAATCAGGCTGACTTAAACTGGAACGATCACATGCGTAAAGCAGTAGAAGATGCATAGGGACTACCTAAAACGAGGTTGGAATTTTATTGTAGCAGATAGATTCGAGAAAGGTGACTTGTTTCGAGATATGAGAGTGCCAGAAATATAATTCACTGGTGGCTGTAATCATTAAAGGACTTCTCGATAGGATCCAACGCAGGTATGTGCTTGAATGAGGGGACTTGATTCCAAATTCCAGACAGCAATTCCAGCAAATAGCGTAGCACTACAGATCTGAAAAGCTAGTGTACATTTCTTATGACCTCAATCAGCACACCATCTACCAATTGTGAACATTCTCAATCAATCGGCTTTAGCCCAGTCGATATATCACCAAACCTTTGACATGACATCGAGACAGAACGTGTTACAAATATTGGAGAAAAATCTAGCGGCGGCGGCGTGTGGGAGTTGCAAATAACGATTTCATACCACGTTCCTTAGCTGAATCACTTTCTAAATTGGGTAATCTTATTATGAGGTTCGATCGTCGGCAACGTGTAACTGCACTGTTGGTCTGACACTATATACTCCAGCGATCACCGTCTATATTCAGTGTCGCAATATTGGTCTGGATAAAAAACCACATCATTCAGAGGTAATGTCGTACCTCGATTTATTAAGCCAGTGTAGCTTTCAACAAGGATATTTACATGCACCTTAGAACCAAGACCGCTTGTGATGGTAATATGGTTGTTTTTTGACATCTGACAGTTTGTAAGACGATTACATCTCTCTTTCTAAGACACAAGACTCTCAAGAAAAAATATTATGAGATATGTGCACCAATCGTTGATTTTCTGTCAGTATTATTTCGTATCTTCAGCAATCAGTTATTGACGTCGTATTATACTTAGTAGTAGGGGATGTGTGATAGGTTCGCCATGAGCATCAGGTTTATAAAGTATGTGTTTGTGTTCTGACATGTGCAAAGGGAATGACTATGTCCAGTCATAAGGAAGGTATGGATTTGATGTGGAATACTGTGATAGCAAAGGGAAGAGTATGACAGGTCATAAGAATGGTACAGATATTTCTATTTCCAGAACCGTCATCAGGGTGTGTTTCCGATACTTCGCTCATTCTCGGATGTCATTCAAGTGAAACCGCAATCATAACATTTAATTGTAAGTATATATATATATATATATATGTGACCGATTTCGTAGGATGATTCTGTCTATGCGTGGCCTGTGGCGGGAATGATTCACGTTTCCCGCTAGTGACAGGGGCCGTCCGAATGGAGAGGATTGGTGCAATGCAGGAATGTAGTTGACTTAACCGAGTAGTCCTCTAGACAGCCGAATAGCGAACTAATACTAAGTGTGTGTTGGACAGTTTTCGTGATCAAGTGAAAATTTTAGGGGATTCAATACGGAGGTATGTATGGGCTGGGCCATGATTCCCTACCGTGTATATTGTTACATTGACTGCTTCTTCACATTTCACGACTTTGTCGTTGAGACAAGATCGATTGTGGTGTATGCATCTAGCAGGTGGAAGACACGTTTTCTGGTTCTCTAGATATGAGAAGCACCTTACTTGACTTTGTAAATTAAAGGGGTGATTTGTAATCTACTACATCACTGACACCGGTATTCATGAGTGGAGATATCGGTTTCCTCCGTTGCTTTTTTTTGTTGTTTTTTTTTGCGTGTTTCCACGTAAATGTCTTAACAGATGTGATAAGTTTCTCTTTCGAACGTAAAAAAACTATACCGATTTTGCTCATAAAATTAA
This sequence comes from Schistocerca nitens, assembly GCF_023898315.1. NCBI lineage: Eukaryota > Metazoa > Arthropoda > Insecta > Orthoptera > Acrididae > Schistocerca > Schistocerca nitens. The sequence continues at coordinate 303,972,746 of NC_064620.1, forward strand.
ATGAAGCTGGACTTTGTCTATTTCCATGGAAAGAGGACATTTATTATGGTTCAAATGTTTTTTTTTTTAGTTGCTCTATTATATGAGTCAAGTTGATGTTAAATAATCCATTGAAGACTGGCGGGTGAGTTCTCTGTGATACTGTGGCTCTCATTCAGTCCCTGCTGAAGTGTCCTACGTGAAACAAAAGTGTTTTCCACTCCAGAACGAGAGGCGTTGGGGACCTGTCTAGTCTGTGACTGTGGCGCCTCCTACCCATTAGGGACTGCTGCGCCTCTATACTTTAGAAGACCAAGATGCATTTGGGGAAAGCCCGCCCTTTATCTCCTAGTTGGTGAAGCGCGATCATATCAGAGCAGGCAGCGGCCAGCACAAGGTGCGAGGCTTTCGGCTAAGTACCTCCATCCCATAGATTCATTTTTGGTAGTTTGTGATTGTACATGGAGGAGAACCCACATTCAACTGCAGGCTTTTAGGACGACGATTTTCCCCAATACGTGTGATGCATTATGAGCCATTCAATACGAATGCTGTTTTTTTTTTCTTTTCGCGACAATTTCGACATGTAATTACAACTCTAACGCATCTTTTGCATCAGCTGTGATAGCGTGGATTGGCTTCCGTTAGCTGGGCTGTAGGGTGATTACAGTAGGTGTTTGTAGTGAACTCTGACGTCAAACAGCGATAGATTCTATATGCTTGCAGGTAATACACTGTAACCTCCCCACAAAAATATTATATAAATAAAAATGAACCAGGTGTAACCTCCCCTCGGAAATAAGAATTAAATGAATTTTAAATATTGTAACCTCTGAACAAAATTGGTTCCCATTTATAATCTCCATGCAGAAATGCATTCACATTTAATGTACCCACAAAATTCTTTTCTCATTTAATGTTAAGTAGGAAACAGAAAAATTCCTAAACCAAAATAATAAAAAAATTCAGTAACCTGGTAAATTTTATGACGACAGCAGCGCTGCGCCTCGGCCCTGTATTCTGAATAAAAAAATTCCTACCTCAATAAAAACTGCGAATATATCTGCTCTTACCTAAAAAATTTTCGGCACAGCTTCGTGCAATGCTGGCCTATATTTTTTGTGATTCTTGAAAGGAATGATCATGCATTGGATATATTCTTTAAATTGAAATGAGTGCTTTTTTTAAAAAAATTACTTTATCTTATAAAAATTTTTATTGGGGCATTTTTTTAAAAGAAATTGGATGACAGTTAACATACATTACTAGATAAGCGCAAGGCTGCTTCTTTACCTTCTACAATAATACTCATCCTCCAGAGTCCCGACCAGGGCAGACTGCAGACAAGCGCAGACACGCGCCGACTACTGCCGACTACCGCAGACTCACGCAGACTACTGTCGACTAGCGACAAGCAACAACTACCTACATACTGCTCTCTGGTCAGAGACTCTCCTCCTAAGTCTTGCCTATTGCAGGCAGCGCATACATCGCATACATCGCATACCTCTTACATAACCCTCCACTGGGGGGAGGGGGGCGGGGCAAAAATTTGGTAGCGATGGTGAGTCAATTGGACTTGCCATGAGCAACAAATTTTTCCTAATTAACTAAGTTTACAATCACAGAATATATACATATATATAAGTGCAGAACATGAAATAAAATATAGTGCACATGCACTGAGTACATAACATATCACGCAAAGACAAAATGTGTACACAATGAGTACAAAACATATTAACAAATGACAAAAAGTGCACACGCACTGTAGTACGGAACATATCAGGAAATCACAAAATGTATACGCAATGAGTACAAATCATATTAACAAATGACAAAAGTGCACACGCACTGTAGTATGGAACATATCAGGAAATCACAAAATGTATACGCAATGAGTACAAATCATATTAACAAATGACAAAAGTGCAGACGCACTGTAGTATGGAACATATCAGCAAATCACAAAATGTATACGCAATGAGTACAAATCATATTAACAAATGACATAAAGTGCACACGCACTGTAGTTTTTTTTCACTATTTTACAAGAACTGGGATAGGAAAGGGAAGGATTGCATCATGGTTGTAGCACATTAGGTTGCACGCAGCTGCACTGAAAGTCCATATCTTTCTACAGAAGTACAACACCAAGTGAGACAATCTGAAGTTCTTTTCCCTGAAGTATTAATCAGTGAAGCCAAGACACTGAAATGTCGTATTAATATTCCATGTTATCATTTTGGTAGTACATTAGGTACACCAAACAGTGGGACCATAATAACATCTCCATCGCTCAAGGTGGTGGAGAGCATGTCGTGTCAACACCACGTTCTTGTAAGGTACACCAACGTAGAATTAGTGCAAAAACCAAATATAGTGCTCCATGAGCATGAGGATACACAGGACAAACGGATATTACAGTAATTTCTGGTAATTAGATCAGAAGGTGAAGGACATTAAGTCTTACGCCAGTCATCATTGATAATTACTAGTCTATCAACTGATTTGATTAATTAGAGGCACTCATCGCCCAGTTACTGAACATTTCTGTACCATGTATGAAGTATTACAGAATAATGTTCATAAGTTATCTATTTACATAGAACATTGGCACTCATTGACCAGTTACAAACCATCAAAAGTCATCATTCAAAACAGGAGCTAATGAGTGTAGCATCCAGCTACTAGTATTCATATATATATATAGCATAAAAGTGACATAATACAAATTTAAAATATAAGAAACAGCGGCATTCGTTGGCCAGCAAGTATTGAGTATTACAAAACATTTTTCATCATTCAAGTGACATATGACATATTTAAAAATAATTATTGGCACTCAGTGGCCAGTTACAAATCATCAGAAGTCATCAGTCAAAACAGGAGTTAATGAGTGTAGCATTAAGCTACTGGTATTCATATATATATAGTATGAAAGTGACATAATATAAATTTAAAATATAAGAAACAGTGACATTCGTTGGCAAGCAAGTATTGAGTATTACAAAACATTTTTCATCATTCAAGTGACATATGACATATTTAAAAATAATTATTGGCACTCAGTGGCCAGTTACAAATCATCAGAAGTCATCAGTCAAAACAGGAGTTAATGAGTGTAGCATCAAGCTACTGGTATTCATATATATAGTATGAAAGTGACATAATATAAATTTAAAATATAAGAAACAGTGGCATTCGTTGGCAAGCAAGTATTGAGTATTACAAAACATTTTTCATCGTTCAAGTGACATATGACATATTTAAAAACAATTATTGGCACTCAGTGGCCTGTTGCAAATCATCAGAAGTCATTAGTCAAAACAGGAGTTAATGAGTGTAGAGCATGCATGCATTATTACAAAATATCATTCACTATTACTCAGAACTCATCATTCAAGTGACACAAGACATAATTAAAATGTAACACTCTGTAACTATTACTCAAAGTCTGTGATTAGAAAACATCATTCAGTATTACTCATAACTCTTTTAAATTGGTAGCATTATTTGGGACTGATAATACATTTTTTTTGTGCTAGCAATGCATTGCGTTGGGATCGATAACTAATTGCTGGGGCATAATAATGTTTGCATTTGACTTATTGCTGCAAATGAAGCTGTGTAACGTCATTCGTCATGAGTCAGCTGTAGCAAGGTTATGAAACAAATAGAGTATATGTGATCACATTCATGAATGACACAGGTTTAATGACCAACTGCCTATAGCACATTAATTTCATGAATAATTTCTCCTGCAAAAAATACAAAAATGGATTATTAAGCTGAAAGAAGAAACGCATATTATGCTGAAAAGTAGTGAACTTCGAATTAACAGGTAATGAAATGTGTATAAAATATATATGTTCTCTAGCTGTCCTTTCCAAAACCTTCAGTCATCATACCATGCGACATAAGATATACTGTCAAGACAAACTGCAACAAATACTTAAATAACTACATAGCATAAATACATAAACTTCAACATTATCCTCATCTGTAAAGAAAAACTTCATTATCATCACCTGCAAAGAAAAACTTCATTATCCATATCACTATAATTCCATTATTATCATCACCTGTCGAGAAAAACTTCATTATCCATATTAGCATATTCTGCATCACTATTCATCACCATTCATTATCATCTGCAAAAAAGTCACTTCATTATTCATTATACAACTATTCATAGTATAGAGTTCCTTATTTCTAGCATATTTCATCACTAAAACTAAGATGTGTAGTTCTGTCTGACAGTCTGCATCAATCGCCTCGTATTCTGAAAGAAAAAATTAGTTAAGACTGCTATCATACATTGTGTGTAGTATATTCTTGTTAATGCTTGTTAATTCTGATCCATTTACTCTTCGTGACGAGGTATTGTATCTTCTTTCGTTCATTGCGAAGGTGAAATTCCCCTAATTTATTTCTTTTACACGTTATTTCTTTCTGAAAATGATGAACAATGATTAATGTCTTGCATTTAAATCATATACGCATTAAATAAAAACTGGTTTATAGTGATATAATTGAGCATACAGCGTAGCATGACAGAAAACGTAATATGTCAAAAACATAGACAGTGTACAGGTGCAAAAATGTACACAGAGTATCATAATGTAGCAGCAAAAAAATATAAAATAGTCACGATGGTGAGATATGATAAGGCAAAATGTCAAAGTCAACTAGTGTTTGTTACATCTTAAATATTTCATAGTGCATACAAACAAAACAGTAAAACAATCATACATACATGAAAAATGGAAAATGTGCACGGTCTGATGTGTAACGACAAGAAAAGCGACCTGCTAACCTTACCTTGCCGGGCACTTGCCAAGAAAAAATATGATAATCATAAGTAAGTAGTCACATAAATATAATTGCATAAGTGGTCATAAAATGTGTAAGTTTATCTGGAAAAATGTGCACGGTCTGATGTGTAACGACAAGAAAAGCGACCTGCTAACCTTACCTTGCCGGGCACTTGCCAAGAAAAAATACGCTAATCATAAGTAAGTGTCCATGTGAATATAATTGCATAAGTGGTCATAAAAAAATCAGGAAATGGCATTACAGTGAGACAAATCATAAAGTATGTTCATTCAATAAAGGGTTTGATATTGGAGATATGGTGATTTCCTTTGGTTTTTCTGGTTCTCAGAGTTTCGACGTGTACTACATTGGGGTGAGGAATGCTGCGAATTCGATATGGAACTGCATATAGAAGCTCAAATTTACTACATCTACTTTTTCCTCTATTAGATAAATAATGTGTGCGTATTAACATCTTCTGTCCAATGTGAAAGTCACGGCGTGTACAAACCTGTTTTTGCTGTCTTCTCCGGCGCTCTGCGGCACGTTTGATGTTGTTCAGCGCAATGTCAATTATTGCATGGTGTCGTAGTCGACGAGATGTAGGAAAGGTTACTAATTCTTTAATTTTGTTAGGTGGTTCAACATTTTTCAGTATAACAGACGGAGATAGCATAGTAGATTCATTAGGTATGGAATTAATTACATCCTGGAATGAGAGTATGTTGTGTGTCCCAATCAATATGTTTTTATGGCAGTATATTCTACATAGTTTACCAATTTCTTTCATTAGTCGTTCACAAGGGTTCGAAAAAGCATGGTACCTGGATATATAGATCGGAGAAATGTTTCTAGCTCGTAACATACGTGTCCATATAGCAGATCGATACTGTGGTCCATTGTCTGAAATTACTTTCAATGCATGCCCTACATGAAATAGAAAATGTTTTACAAATGCTTTCGAAACAGTTTTAGCAGTAGCTTTGCGTAACGGAGTGAAGGTAACAAATTTTGAAGTGAGTTCAACAGCGACAAAGATGTAGCAAAAACCTCTATTAGTTCTGGGAATCGGACCAAAAAATGTCTACAGCGGCCATGTGTCTCAATTTAATAGGTACAATGGGATGTAATGGAGGAATATGTGAAGTCGTGTCTGACTTAGCTTTCTGGCAGATTTTACATGACGCTAAAACTCGTCGAATACGTTTCTCCATGTTGGTAAAATAACAGTTCTGTCTCAGTATAAGAAAACATTTTCTGGCTCCGTAATGTGCGTAACTTAAATAGTATACCAGATTAATTTGTTAACAACTTCGTCAGGAATGCATAATAACCAATTGTTGCTATCAGGGTGAGAGCGGAGAAACAGAATGTTATTGCGTACAGCGTAATGGTTTCTAATGGTAACATTATTCCTATCTTGCCAAAGGTGTTTAATTTCTTTCCACACGTTGTCTTTACTCTGCTCTTGTGCTATGTCTTGTAATGACCACGAAATGAAATTTTCAAATGCAACTTGTTGAATGTACATGACGCTGAAATTTGCTTTGCAGAAGTTGGTTGCGATGTCTTGCTGATTGTTGCTGAGAGAACGGGATAATGCGTCTGCTACAATATTTTGTGTACCGGGAATATGGACAATTGTAAAATTAAATTCCTGCAAGTAAAGTTTCCATCTGCTTAATCTGTCGTGTGTAAATTTAGCCGAAAGTAAAAACTGTATCGCTATATGATCTGTGTAAACGGTCGTATGTCTTCCATAAAGAAAATGCCGAAATCTCGTAAATGCCCATACAACACATAATGTTTCAAGTTCTGTAACAGAATAATTTCGTTCAGCAGGTGACAGAATGCGACTCTCAAAGGATATGTTTTTAATTACTGTAGTGCCATCTTCTTCAATTTCCTGAAAAATGTGTACGCCTAAAGCGGTGTTAGAACTGTCGGTGGCAATGGAAAAATTTCTAGTAAGATCTGGATGTGATAAAAGTGGTGCATTCAACAAGGCTTCTTTCAGGTTCACAAATTCAGAATGTGCTTGCCTATCCCAAGACCAAATAGTGTTTTTACCTGTCAATTCACATAATCTAGGGGTGTCTAAAGCAGAATAATGAATAAATTTACGAAAAAATTTAATTAAACCCAAAAAGCTGCATAGTTGTTTCTTCGTCGTAGGAACAGTAATGTCACGTAAAGCTTGAAGTTTTTCCAGGTCAGACGCAATGCCCTCTGCTGAAATTACATGTCCAAGAAATTTTATAAAAGTTCTGCCAAAGTGCGATTTACTGAGATTAACTGTGAGTCCTTGTCCACGAAAAGTTCGTAACAGTTGTTCAAGAATCAGATTGTGTTCAGACCAAGTAGCTTCTGCAATAAGAATGTCGTCTACATACGTTGTGATTCTGTCTTTCATGCAAAAGTGTGTATCGGATGTCGTCAAAAGTAATAACATTTTCGTGAACATTTTCTGTGTCAAAAGTATCGCTTGCGTTACTGGAAGATGCAACCTGTACTGTATCTAGTCAAATTCTATCTGACGCGCTATTATTTTCGGGAGGATGCTGTGGCATTTCAACTATTTGTACTGTTCTATTATTTCTTCCTGACGTATTACGTTGGTTAGGTATGCTAACCGGTTGGTTTTGTTGCTGTTGCGGAGAAAAACCTGTATTGTTACCTAAATGCGTTTGCTGTTGCTGATAATTTTATACATACTGATGATTAAAATTTTTGTCTGGTATTAAAGTTCTCGTGGTTGTCATTTCTGGGGCGTCTAATGCAAACTGTCACTTTCGGTAAAACTCGTCATATCAGGTTTTCTTTACTCATTCTAATCCTAGATAGATCGATAGTTGAAGAGCTGTTTTGATAAATATAAAGGATAGTAGAAGAGAAGGCAGCAGTGCAGAAAACTAAAGATGAAATAGCACTACTATGGCTCGGGGCCCTGTGCACGCTACGGCACATATTCATCGAAGCGTAATGAATCCCCTGAGGTCAATTACGCGCTACAAATAAATTTTAGTTTCTGCATTACAGGCAATGCCGGTGAAAATTCAAAAGTAAATTGCTGTATCCATGCTAATTCTAGTTTCTGCATTACATGAAATGCTGGTAAAAATTCAAGAGCAAATTGTCGTATACAGTTCAAAGCGTGTACCTGTGCTCTGTCATTTTTAAATACCTTAGATTTTTTCACTGATAGAAAATGTTTGTAATCAAAATTATCGTCTCTATACGTCTGAACAGGTTCAGGATTGTATGAGAATCTATTTGTCTGCGATTGTTAGAAATCCAAGTCACGTACTCTCTGTAAATTACCTAAATTATACTGGCTGTGTGAGTGTGACAAATGTTCGGAATGTGCCGTATGCTGTGACGTGTTACTGACTGAAACATTTTTCATCTCTGTCACTTCTTGCTGTAAAGTTGACAATTTTCTACGTAATGTATTATTGGACGAATCTATCTCACTGATCGTCTGCTGTAAATTTTGGAATTCAGGTGTTTGATCAAACGAAATCGGTGAAATATCGTCTGATTTGCTGTCATTATTACTTTCAATAACGTCAATACGACTGGCCAATTCATCATATTTTTCAGTCAGTATTTTTACCTGATCATCGTTTGTCACAAGCATTAATTTATTTTTGTATTTTACGTGTGGTTTCGTTCAATTTTTTAACGTCTGCTTTGATGACATCGGAATCCTGCATTAGTTCTAATTGTTCGAGTCTGTCAGTCACTGTCTGAAAGTCTATTATGTGTGTATCTGTTTTTGATTTAAGATCGGAAATTTCATCACGCAATTCGGTGTTCAACTGTTTGATAGTATTAATTTCGTCTGATACTGTAGCAATATTGTTGTCTACGTATGTTTTTGCTTTCGTAAACTATTTACGTTTATCTTCCTGTCTCTGTGCAGAAATTGTTTCCATGACTTGTCGCTTTACTTTATTTTGTTCCTGTATAAATTCACGGTAACGCCTTTCACTGTTTTGTAGGTGGTGATTAAAAAGTTCGTCAATTTGGCTGTTCTGTTGGTCGAATTTCGCGTCTACTTTTGCATCCAGTGTGCGCGAAAGTTCTGCTGACATTAATTTAAACTCGTCGCGTAACTGTGTTGCATTTTCAGAGCATTGTTTAGCGACTGCACTAATTTCGTCTCTAAGTAATTCAGTTGTAGCTGTTTGCGTATTCCTTAATTCTTGAGCAACTGATCTAATTTCTTCACTACTTTTCCTATCACAAGCCTTAATTTCCTCACGTAATTGTTCTTTAGTATCATGACATTGCGCGGCAACGGCTGTAATCTGTTCACTAAGCTGTTTATTCTGTTCACTAAGTTGTTTGAAATTTTCATTAAGGTTGTCTTGTTTTTCATTAAGTTGTTTAAAATTTTCATTATGTTGTAGCAATACTGCCATAATTTGATCTAAGCCAATATTACCTACTCTATTCTCTGTGCTGTTTGATGGCGTACCTGCAATTGTCACGTTTTGTGTAACCATTTGGTCATTCTGTGATTCTCGAAAAGGTTTCCCAATCGGATGTGCACTGTTAGCCACTACCTCGGAATCAAATAAATCTGTCGTATTTTGAGTACGCTGTTCATTTTCATTAGAAAAATTCATCTGTTCACAATTCAAATTTTGCAAATCTGGCGTGTCGAACTGGGCACCGTTCATTGTAACAGAACGTCCCGCGTCATCAATTGTCGTTAAATGAACAGAGGACACAATTGAATTTATTTGTTCATCATTAGGATCAAAATCATTACTAGTGGTCAGTACGCACTGATTGTCTGAAAATGAAGGATTGTCATCATTACACTGAGTGTCGCAAATATTATCGGTCATATTATTCGAGTCGGCTATTTCACTCATTACACATCGTGATATACTGTTAACAGTTTTTCGCGGTATTTTTCACAAATCAGAATTAAGCACAAATGAAACAAAGACAATGCAAAAAATGCAACAAAAACAATTACAACAAAGAGCAACAAATTGCCGATGATCTGTGAAAGAAAGAGTGACAAATTAGTAAATGCGTTGCGCCAGATGCAAACTACATTTAAGTAAATAAGAGCAGATATATGGCTACTTCTCAGAAGATTCCCAAAGAAATACGATCCTGGCCGGATGTCGCCAAGTGTAACCTCCCCACAAAAATATTATAAAAATACAAATGAATCATGTGTAACCTCCCCTCGGAAATAAGAATTAAATGAATTTTAAATATTGTAACCTCTGAACAAAATTGGTTCCCATTTATAATCTCTGTGCAGAAATACATTCACATTTAATGTTCCCACAAAATTCTTTTCTCATTTAATGTTAAGTTCGAAACAGAAAAATTCCTAAACACCAAAATAATAAAAAAAATTCAGCAACCTGGTAAATTTTATGACGACAGCAGCGCTGCGCCTCGGCCCTGTATTCTGAATAAAAAAAAGCAAAAAAATTCCTACCTCAACAAAAACTGCGAATATAGCTGCTCTTACCTAAAAAAATTTTCGGGACAGCTTCGTGCAATGCTGGCCTATATTTTTTGTGATTCTTGAAAGGAATGATCATGCATTGGATATATTCTTTAAATTGAAATGAGTGCTTTTTTTAAAAAAAATTACTTTATATTATAAAAATTATTATTGGGGCATTTTTTTAAAAGAAATTGGATGACAGTTAACATACATTACTAGATAAGCGCAAGGCTGCTTCTTTACCTTCTACAATAATACTCATCCTCCAGAGTCCCGACCAGGGCAGACTGCAGACAAGCGGAGACACGCGCCGACTACTGCCGACTACCACAGACTCACGCAGACTACTGTCGACTAGACTTGGCCACTGTTTCTATGTTTCGATACAGTGTATCGATACGTGGAACTGTTTCAGTGTTTCGGAACGGCTGTGGTTCACTGTTTCGAAACAGTGGTGTTTCATTCCGCCCCTGTCTCGGACAACCGGACCAGATTCGATCTCGAGCCAGGCACAGAAACTGTATCATTGTTTCAAAATGAGGCTGTTTCAGTCCACCTGTGCTTGGAACGACAAATTGTATCGAAACAGTGATGTTTCATTCCGCTCTGTGTCGGACGAGATTCGGGCTTGGCACAGGTACTGAAACACAACATACCACTTCGTGAAACACTTTCAAGAGTGTCGAAATCTTTTTGACATGCAATAGCATGAAGCTTAAGATATCCGAAAATAAAGCTTCGTTTCTATTTGACTGTCCTATTCCGAAATGGCGTAACATCTGCTTTATAAACACTAACCAAACAATAAAACAACGTATACTATTCACATTCAAAATAATAAATATGTGAAAATCATTCAGTTAAATTACACTTTTTTCATAACATACGTTTCTCTGGTCATCCACAGTAATCATATTAAGAAACGCAAGTAAGCCTACAACATTTTGAATAAAAAAGGGCGTAGAGTGTCAGTTATTAGACATATACATAAATTTGATGTAGGTATAATTGCATGCAATCTGTTTGACATATCACTGATAGTGTAATGGTGAACGGTAAGGGCTGGGAAGCATGGTGAATTTATAGTAACGGTTCGAAACACCTTGAAAGACAATTTTTTTGTTATATTTTGTTACTTATTCGAATTATTTGGCATTATTTGTGAGTCTATAGTCACTGCCTATTATCCACAATGATTCCCTTTGTGTGCATGGAAATTAGCAAGATGGGTATATTACCCATACTAACGGAATGTGGGAATCATAGTAGCATATCCGTTGTTTCTGCAGTTTGCTCCCACCTCCAGCTCCGTTCGTGGTGGTTCTTCTGTGTTCAGCTATGGCTGTCCTCAGCCAATTGAAAAGTATGAAAGTCACACGACACGAAAGCAGCGCATTTGCTGAAGGAAATACGAAACCGCCAAGACGCCTAAGTGGTAGTTTCATGCTTTATGATTAGCGCTCTCGCACCTCATTTATGTTTATGTGGACATACTTATACAGTAGACATTCAAGATGATAAAATGTGTAGATTTATTAGATTACAAAACACAAACTGTTTCACTGTTTCGAAACAGCGTATCGAAACATTACATCGTACTGTTTCATTTGTTTCGAAACAGTTACGTGTTTCAGTTTGCCCATCTCTACTGTCGACTAGCGACAAGCAACAACTAACTACATACTGCTCTCTGGTCAGAGACTCTCCTAAGTCTTGCCTGTTGCAGGCAGCGCATACATCGCATACCTCATACAACACTTTTTCTTTTAAATTTCTCTCTGTCCAACACCAGCATCTAGTCAGTTGAACGTATTTCCCACCAAAAAGAATAAAGATTGCACCTTACACCACAGCCTTCCCTCCTCCCCCCCCCCCCCCTCCCCAGCTTGTAGATGTAGGGTGGAGTGTGTTTCTCTCGCTGGTTTCGAGTGGTCTTGAGAGATTTTTTTCCCAGCAGGACAGCACAAGTTGTACGGTATCGTCAGTTTTTGCAGCTTATTGCCATCCTTCTGAAGTACTATGCATATAGTTGTGTAATTAGGTCCGATCATCATGATTTATTTCGTAATAAGGATAGGTATTTGCGTCAGTTTCCCGAGCAAAATAAATAAAGTACGCTAACCTAACCTACCTCTACCACATCTGGACAGTTTCCATGTGTTAGGGAGGTGCACTTAGGCTTTCCATCCATTAGAATCTTGATTCGAGTCGCTGATAAGTTGCGTTTTTTACGGGCACTGAGTGTTTGTGCACTGAATTAGGTTTAAGCGTTGTGAGTGTGTTTGCATGCACTATTTCAGTGATCTAAGTGTAGTTTACAAGACTGTATGCTGTGTACAGGATTATTTTATTTCGGTATTGTACTTGTTTGCGTCTCTGCACATCAGCATAATGCGATATTTACAAGTAGTTTGTAGGTCTGTAAACTGTATATTGTGACTCCAAGCACATGAGGGTGAGTGTTTTGCATCAATGTAATAAATAAACTAAGTGAAATCCGTCGCTAAATAAATTGTGTTCGCCGGCCGATGTGGCCGTGCGGTTCTGGGCGCTGCAGTCTGGAACCGAGAGACCGCTACGGTCGCAGGTTCGAATCCTGCCTCGGGCATGGATGTGTGTGATGTCCTTAGGTTAGTTAGATTTAATTAGTTCTAAGTTCTAGGCGACTGATGACCTCAGAAGTTAAGTCACATAGTGCTCAGAACCATTTGAATAAATTGTTCCAACAAATAAATAAAGTTCACTTCTTCCTCTTTCCAGCATCCCAGAGCAGGCTGATTCAATTTCCCTCTAGTTATCGCCTCCCGACCGCCAGGGGGATGAGGAGGCTACGGCAGACATGCAGCTGAGAAAAACACATGATGTTATGATGCTGTACTCATACGGATATGCTGCACGATCACGTGACCTGTTGTGGCGCCCTCTCGCATCGAATTCGCCTACTACCTCAGTTCTTTGATCTGCTGGATCAGAAGCAGTTGTCTCTTGTGTGGTCGGAGCTTATACGTAGGCTTTAGAAATAACAGACAATTCAAGCAGAGACACATGTTTCCATGTGTTGTGTAACGCATCTTTAATGCAAAGCATTTATTTGCAGGACCATACTCTTCGTCTTCGCATGTTCAAGCATTAATGCTCGCTTACATTCCTTAGCTGAAGGAGTGCATCTAATACAGCTACTAAAACTCCACCTGTCTGCCGCCAACATCTCGCTAATTGAACACCAACAGGTCAACAAGAACTGATATCTCAGCCTCTTGTGGTGGTAACACGACACTAATGCTGTAGGTAGATAATAAATTAAAACAAATTTATACAAATTTTAAAAAATTACATTCGAACTGAATGGCATCATGAGTAGCCTCTAGTGGGGGCAACACCAAACTAACTCCCCTCAGCTGCAGGAGTAGGGTCTTAGAGCAAATTTCCCTCCAAAATTCGAAATCCCCACCAGGAGGGCGTGACACTTTCCCGCCATCTTGGATAACGATAGTCGCGTCTTCAGCTGACGTCACGACAGCCATCTTGGATGACGTCAATCGCATCATCAGTTGAGTCACGGCCGCCATCTTGGATGACGTCAGTGGGGCTGCACCACCCTAGCCCACCTACTCATATGCATGCATCTGAACACATGGAGAGGCGACTAGCATCCCTGTGTCACAATTTCAAGACGCCAAAGATCACACAAAGTAGTAGCTAATGTGCAAACAAGTGCACCGTGGTCTGAAATGGGACAGGTGCTGAGAAGAAAAATATGTGATACACATCTCATACTCAAATGTTACTGGAGATAAAATGTTAACACCAAATAATTTATAAATCATTCGAAATGCAGGGTAATTCCGTGATGTTATAAACTTTCAGTGATGGTATAAAAGGGTAAATTTAAGGAAAGGGATACTAGTCCAGAAACGACCGAGTCGAAAGTTGTAGGTGAAAATCGTTCTGTTAGCTCTGGCAGTGATGTACAAGTATGGATACTGTTGTTGCTAAGAACGTGGCAGTCACGACGAACACATGCGCGTAAAGTTTGGGACAGTAACTCAACTAATCCAATGAATTTGTGTATGTTGTGTGTTCTTTCGGATATGCCCGAAAGAACAGACAAATATATGTACGATATGGTCTCTTCATTGCAGATTTACACAAGTCTCGAGCTCTTACGAGAATCGGCGAAATGCCGCAACTGATGGGGATAATGGGCTAGGTGCACTACATTACGAGTTTGTTAATAAGATGAAAACTTCAGTTAAATTTATGTGTGCAACGATAAGAATGTGGTGAAAATTACGAACATCATTTGTTTGAGGGAAACTATGAAATCCAATACTCCAGACCGACATTTCACGTAAGTCACATCCCAGTGCAAATCCGTAACGCAACCATCTGTGTGGCGTGCTTATAATTACGTATTATTTATATTTTAGGACAACTAATCAATAAAAAACGCACATGCTCTAATTAAAACATGAAAGTCGTCTGACGAATTTTAATAATTCGAAACCAGTAATGGTACCTTTTGAATAAAGGAAGTTAAATCTGTGGCTGGTTGCTGACTCAATACCATCAACATCTGACAAGCAATTATTTGTTGTCAACATCCCACAGTAGTAGAATGCACACTTCGTATTATGAACTAGAAGAGTAGAATATATTAATCTAGAATGAGACTTTGCTGCGGACAGAACGTAATAAAGCCTTTCTAATTGGAACGGAAAGCAAGAGGGGCCAAGAAATGGAATTATATTTACAGATGCTTCGTTTTGAAATTTTCCCTTTCGTATTTCTTTGAGACTGTAGCACCACAAGTTGTAAATAATTACATCTCGTCGCCGTCCCTACGTAGTTTCGATATAGATTTTTATGTTTTAACAGAAAGAGAGAATGAAAATAATGATTTAAAGTCCTGTCGAAACCGAGGTCATTATAGACGGTTAACAAAGAGTAATGGGCAGGTTCGGCGTAGTTTGAAACCAACATATTACTATCGATGCAGGTGTGTGCGTCATTTTTTTCTCTGTCTATATGTGGTGTCCGTTCTTTCGGACGAATCCGGAAGAGCATACACTGTTTTGATCCACCAGCCATTATGAATTAAGACACAAAGAAATTACAGACCTTCGTTGCGAACGAGCATTGACTGAAATCAATGGGGAAAGTACAGTCAGGAGGATAACTTTGTACCACTTTTTACCATTCTTTTGAAATTCTGGACGCATAATAAATTACACATCGAAACAGACATTGTAACATTTTACATCTATAGTCACTGCATGCTTGAATAAGTGGAAATGTGTACTAACTATGCCCTATTAGAGTAAAAGTACAATTTTAATGCAAGTACGAAGTTACTCTGTCATTCAGTACTGCTTTAGACCAGTCCTAAAAACAAAGAATTTTTCCTACATCTAATGCTCTGTGTAAATTTAGATAGTGCTAGAGGGAAATCAGTATTAATAAGAAGTAAAAAAAATTCAGCACTTCATGTTTACTTTGAAATATCAAATATTAGTATGTACCTGTCATTGTTCGACTTAAATCATTGTCTCAAGAAGCTGTCTTCATAGCCAACGTAATTAAGGGATAATTACAAGACTAACAGCTTGTAGGAAGTCGGAAAGACAACCGAAATACAAATTAGAAGTCACAGAAGTAATAAAAATGTTACTTTTAGTATAAAATAATGGAAGTAGGCAGAGCAGCGGCTAAGTGGTACAATGATGCCCTGAAGGTAAACAGCTACCCTGATTTACAGAAAAAAAAAATTGTACCGTATCGGGATTCGAACCTGGGTCTCCTGCTTAGTAGGCAAATGCTCTGACTACTTTTTCTTGTTTATCTCATTTTGTCCGTTGTTGTTTGTTGCATTTGTTCAGGGCGGATGTCCCATGACACCCGTTCATCATTGATCCATTCACTCAGATTTTTTTTTAATTATAGAGAGCCATTAACCCTCGGACCGAGAACCACTTTCTCATTTTGTTGAGTTACTTTCCCAACCATTACGCCCATGTGCTCGTCGGGAATGCCACGGTCTTAGCAACAACAGTATCCGTACGTGTACTCCACTGCCAGTGTTAACAGAACGATTTTCGCCTACAACTTTCGACTCCGTCGTTTCTGGACTAGTATCCCTTTCCTTAAATTTACGCTTGTATATCATTCCTTAA
This sequence comes from Schistocerca nitens, assembly GCF_023898315.1. NCBI lineage: Eukaryota > Metazoa > Arthropoda > Insecta > Orthoptera > Acrididae > Schistocerca > Schistocerca nitens. The sequence goes on from NC_064620.1 coordinate 303,989,201, forward strand.
AGTTTATAACAACACGGAATCACCCTGCATTTCGAACGAAGTATAAATAATTTGGTGTTAACGTTTTATCTCCAATAAGTGAGTATGAGGAGTATCACATATTTTTCTTCTCAGCGCCTGCCCCATTTCAGACCAGGGTAAACTTGTTTGCACATTAGCTTCTACTTTGCATGAACCTGTGACACAGCGACGCTAGTCGCCTCTCCACGTGTTCAGACGCATACATATGCATTCGCGAGACAGCATTAACAAAGACAGGGATCCGGAGTAATTAAAAAGCCTTTCTATTCGTTCAGAAATTGGACTCATTGTTTTCGACTAACACGTTGGTCCCTTCTAATTTTGCTATTTATGTTATATAGAAATATTAACACCTTTTTGTGCAGATTACTCCCTCAGAAAAAAATGTAAAAGAAGGAAACACTAAGGGACAGATTCCTTATGGATAGGGGTCAGTATTCAGTAATCTGATTTCTGGTGCGATCATTATGAGATGATTTACTTAGTTCTCCAAAATGATGACTGCCATTAAAATCTACCAATTTGAGCAGCTCGTTCTTCTTCAAAGAAGCAAAGCGATAAGAAAAGCGACCTCGCTTACCTCAGTTGGCACCTAGGTATGATGGGAAACCTCTGTGGACCGAAGAAGTCTGCATTGTGTGTCCCGGCATGTAGAAAGTGGTCACTGCTCTTCGCAGCAGTTGGTACGACACCTACGTTTTGAGGTCAGAAATTTAGTGACGTATTTACCAAAGTGGTCATAAAAATCCGGCGCACTGTCATATCAGCCAACTCCACGCAAGTTCAGCGAGTGCACTTTGATGGTGCATTTGGAAAACGCCCACGGAGATGGCAGACAACTCTTGGCAGTTGCCAACTTCGCCACATTACAGTTTTACTGTCCATTACGTTCGACGGAAGGTCGTAATGTAGCCCGCTACAGAACGTCACCATTTTGACACGGCTAACACAACTAGACTCAAGTTGAGAAAAAAGCAGGACACCTTGAACGACTAGAGATACGACGTTCATGTTCACAGGACATGTACGTTAGTATGTTGTGCAGAAATGATCAGCATTTGAACCATGTCGGGCCGTGGATTCAAGGCCACATCGATATCGCGGAGCAATACCAACTACCGGTACAATGTACCTACAGCTCTCGTTGTCGCTGTAAATCGAAGGTAATGTATCAGTGTGATTTTAGCAGACGTGCAGGCTGGCTCGCAAACGTATGCGCGAACCGCACCGTCAAATCAGTGAATCTGAAAGATGGCGGTTTATTGGCATGAGAGAATGTGATGCATCCATTCGGGGAACTGCTATTTGTGTGGGACGAATTGTTTCGTCGGTGCAACGGGTGTGTACAGAATGGTTCATGGAAGGCCGTACAACACGACGAGATGGACCAGGTCGCACTAGCCAGACAACATCCCGAGGAGATCGACATCTCATACGAATGGCATTGCAGGGCAGATCTGCGTCCTTCTCGGCTCTGGCGCAACAGTGGAACAGTTAAACACATCGTACACTATCAGAAATGACAGTCCGTCGGGGTGTGGGGGGGGGGGGTCGTTAAATTTTTCCACTGACCAGCAAAATATCTGGAGACAGCCCTGACTATTGGTCGCCAGAAAGCCCACTCTCGTTTCATCAAACGTTCGACTAACGATATTGGAGTGTGAACCTGAGGTGTGGCATATTATCGCACAGCACGTGATCGGCCCATATTTTGTTGATGGTTTATTGAACAAAGAAACGTGGATACATTTTTTTGATAAATACTTTACCCTTATCACCAGAAAATGTGCCCTTGAGAACTAGTCAGACTACGTGGTTCCAACAATAGGAATGTCCAGCCCATAATTCTCCAGATGCAAAAGACGTATTAAACCGATTCCATCCAAACTGGTGCGTAGGAAGAGTCACAGATGACTGGAGTCATGAGAAGTGGCAACGTGTAAAGACGACCTACTACTGGTGCAGCAGGACCCTGCTGTGTTCAGGGAAATAAAATTGTGAACGTTGTGACTTCGCTTGTTGAGAGCGTGCGGTGTCTGATGAACTGTTTTCCCAGACGCCCAAAGATCCGTCCGTGAAGACGAGCTTTTCTCTGATTTGTTACTGTAGGAGTGATATTTAAGATACTGTAAAGTGTGAAGCCATACACTAAGCCGCATGTTAGATAAACAGGGTATGATATTTATAGTAAATATGTATTATTTATTAACATTTTTCCGATGCCAGAGAAATACTGTGGCCCAGGCTGTGCAAGCAGTTACACACACAGCGATTCTGAGGAAAGATTGTATAATTTTCAAGAGATCCCCGATCTGTGCAGAACGTTTTGGAGAAGAGGATATAATAAAAATTTTATGTTTTTAACGATCTGGAAGAAAATTTCAACATTCCCCACCGAACTAACACATTATTTAAGTAATGCAAGTAAACATGTGTGTGAGATAGTTCCGATAGGAAGAAGACTGAAGCGAGAGGGATTTTCGCAAGAGAAAGTAAGAGTGGCATGCAGAAAATGTGATTAAAGGTTGTACTGATGTGTGTGAACATGTAGACAGGATTCTAAGACGTGATAAGATGATGATGAGTTGAGTTGAGGGGGTGCTCGACATCACGATCATCGGCGCCCTGACGAAAAATCAACATGAAATCTCATGGGTGAGGACGAAGGCTCTCCCCACATGCAGAGCAGTTTATAACGTACTAAAGTCTGCCGCCCTTCCCCACCAGTTTAGGGATCACAAAATTTCACCACTCTGTTAACACTGGTATCGGTATCTGCGAGGACGGTGGGCAGATCTCCAGCGAGACCAAGAGCTGCCCTATTATTAGTATATAGGACACACGTAGCCACAATATGCTGAACTGAAAGCGGCACGCCACAAACTTCACAGAAAGGTGAATCCTCCCCCCGAAGGAGGAAGCCCGATGCACAGTCTGGTAAGCAAAACCTCCTTCCAGCAGCGAGGCTGATTCGAAGTCCGCCAAGCTTTTCTGGTCGGTTTGAGTGACCGCAGTTTGTTGTCCGACACCTGCAACCATTCAGTCTCCCACTCACGCATGATGCATCTGTCAGAAAATGAGATAATCGCGTGCAACGGGATGGGACATTGATGGACAGCACCATCCCAACATGCTTCCTTGGCAGCTTTATCAGCCATGCCATTACCCTGTATCCCAACGTGGCCAGGTACCCAGTAAAAGATCACCTCCTTGCCACGGCGTTGGAGCCACTGTAAGAAGTCTTGGATGAGCTGAATCAGCGGGTCTACTGGATACATTTGGTGAAGCGTTTGCAGTGCACTAAGAGAGTCGGAACAGACAAGAAAACTCGTACGGTGATCACTGTGAACCCTCTCCAATGCCATTAGAATGCCATATAACCCCGCATCATAAAATTGTAAATCGTTCTAGAAGACGCACTTTAAAAACCCTGTCAGGGGAAATCACAGAACAACAGTGAGCATTCCCCTGCTGGGATCCATCTGTATAAATAACGATAAAACTATGGTACATACTTAAAAGAGGTTAAAACTAAGCTGTAAAAACCATATCTGGGTACAATTTTTCGGGTACTGCATCAAGCTTAAAATCACTTTGGGCCTCCGAAGACACCAGGGCGGCAGTGTGTTCCATCTCTGGGTGTGTATTTTCATGTCCGAGAGATCCAGATTCTTGAGACAGGCTGTAGCACATATATCAAATGGCTGGGTCGCTTGGGGCCAATTGCTGAAGAGTCGTTCGAAAGCGGGTTGCATCACTGAACTAAATGCCAACGACTGGGGTGACGCTGAGATTTCCAGCGCCTGTCGAGCCAAAAGGATACATCGCCGAATCCAGAGTGGTGGTTCACCAGCCTCTGCACACAGACTCTAAACTGGGCTGGTCCGAAAGGCTCCAGTCGATATCCGAATGCCCACATGGTGGACAGAATCTAACATCTGGAGGTAGGAAGGACGGGCCGATCCATAGACCACGCTGCCATAGTCTAAGTGTGATCGAACAAATACTCTGCAAAACTGTAGGAGGCGGAACCTGTCAGATTCCCATGTTTTTCCGCCAAGGCATTTCAAAATGTTCAACAACCGGAAGCCCTTTGTTCGTAGGTCTTTCAGGTGTGGGAGCCATGTTAATTTCGAGTCAAATAATAAACCCAAAAAGCGCACTGTGTCTTGAAAAAGTACACTGCTGGAAATTGAAATAAGAACACCGTGAATTCATTGTCCCAGGAAGGGGAAACTTTATTGACACATTCCTGGGGTCAGATACATCACATGATCACACTGACAGAACCACAGGCACATAGACACAGGCAACAGAGCATGCACAATGTCGGCACTAGTACAGTGTATATCCACCTTTCGCAGCAATGCAGGCTGCTATTCTCCCATGGAGACGATCGTAGAGATGCTGGATGTAGTCCTGTGGAACAGCTTGCCATGCCATTTCCACCTGGCACCCCAGTTGGACCAGCGTTCGTGCTGGACGTGCAGACCGCGTGAGACGACGCTTCATCCAGTCCCAAACATGCTCAATGGGGGACAGATCCGGAGATCTTGCTGGCCAGGGTAGTTGACTTACACCTTCTAGAGCACGTTGGGTGGCACGGGATACATGCGGACGTGCTTTGTCCTGTTGGAACAGCAAGTTCCCTTGCCGGTCTAGGAATGGTAGAACGATGGGTTCGATGACGGTTTGGATGTACCGTGCACTATTCAGTGTCCCCTCGACGATCACCAGTGGTGTACGGCCAGTGTAGGAGATCGCTCCCCACACCATGATGCCGGGTGTTGGCCCTGTGTGCCTCGGTCGTATGCAGTCCTGATTGTGGCGCTCACCTGCACGGCGCCAAACACGCATACGACCATCATTGGCACCAAGGCAGAAGCGACTCTCATCGCTGAAGACGACACGTCTCCATTCGTCCCTCCATTCACGCCTGTCGCGACACCACTGGAGGCGGGCTGCACGATGTTGGGGCGTGAGCGGAAGACGGCCTAACGGTGTGCGGGACCGTAGCCCAGCTTCATGGAGACGGTTGCGAATGGTCCTCGCCGATACCCCAGGGGAAACAGTGTCCCTAATTTGCTGGGAAGTGGCGGTGCGGTCCCCTACGGCACTGCGTAGGGTCCTACGGTCTTGGCGTGCATCCGTGCGTCGCTGCGGTCCGGTCCCAGGTCGATGGGCACGTCCACCTTCCGCCGACCACTGGCGACAACATCGATGTACTGTGGAGACCTCACGCCCCACGTGTTGAGCAATTCGGCGGTACGTCCACCCGGCCTCCCGCATGCCCACTATACGCCCTCGCTCAAAGTCCGTCAACTGCACATACGGTTCACGTCCACGCTGTCGCGGCATGCTACCAGTGTTAAAGACTGCGATGGAGCTCCGTATGCCACGGCAAACTGGCTGACACTGACGGCGGCGGTGCACAAATGCTGCGCAGCTAGCGCCATTCGACGGCCAACACCGCGGTTCCTGGTGTGTCCGCTGTGCCGTGCGTGTGATCATTGCTTGTACAGCCCTCTCGCAGTGTCCGGAGCAAGTATGGTGGGTCTGACACACCGGTGTCAATGTGTTCTTTTTTCCATTTCCAGGAGTGTAAAATACAGACCCCCATTGTAAGCTCTGGTTGGTTAAAACTCCGACGAGCACGATTAAAATTGACAACAGTCTTCTCAGGTGAGAACCATAACCAGTTGTCTGGGCCCAGGTTTTCAGCCTCCTAATGGTCAGTTGTAGCTGCTTCGTCGTCGTCTTAAGATCCGAGGAAGAGAAGAAGATTGAAAAGTCATCCACAAACAAGGAGCATTTGACAGGACTCCTGACTGCAGAGAAAAAATGCCATTAATAGCAATGGCAAACAATGTAACACTGAAGACACTGCCCTGGGGCACACCATTCTCCTGAACATAGCAATCAGATGTGGCATCGCCAATGCGATAATGAAAACTCCTGTCCTCGAGAAAAGATTGGATCAGAAGCGGCAGGCGTCCACATAGTTCCCATCCATGAATTTTTCGAAGGATGTTATACCTCCAAGTAGTGTCATATGCTTTTTCGAGGTCAAAAAATACACAAACTAAATGGTTTCGGCGTAAGAAGGACACTGTCTCCAGTAGAATTGTCAAGAGTGGAACGGTAGCTCCTGAAACCACACTGGGAAAGGCTCAGGTAACCTCAGGGTTCGAGCAGCCAGACGAGGCAGCAGTTGACCATACGTTCAACAGTCTTACCCATACAACTAGTTAGGGCTATAGGACGACACTCCGATAACTGTTATGGGCGCTCCGGTCATTATCTGGTTTCCAGAATGGAATTAAGATTGCCTCCTTCCAAGTCGTGGGGTACTGTCGATCAAACCAAATCTGACTGAAACAAGAGAGGAGCTGACCTTTCGCTTCAGGGCACAGATGACGAAGCATGGTATAAAGGATCTCATCAGGTCCTGGAGCAGTGTCTTTGGCTGCAGATAAAGCTGATTCCAGTTCCCACATGGAGAATGGAAGGTTGTAGACTTCTTCATCATCCGAGAAAAAATTGAGCTTCCTCATCTCTGCAGTCCGACGGAATACCTAAACAGCAGGAGCTTATCTGGGTGACTTAGTACCAGTAAAGAAGTGTTCAGCTAAAACGTGAGCCATCTCTTCTGGCGTGTCCACCAAGATCCCATTATTTGACGAGGCCATAAGTGGATGTGGACTACTCTTGCCTGAAATCCGTCTTATTGATTCCCAAACGTGCGCAGTGGAAGTGGACTGATTAACGGATGTCGTGAATTCCCTCCAGGAAGCCCTCTTCCGCTCTTTGATCACTCGCCTTGCATGTGCTCTCGCAGACATGAAGACATGATGATTGTCTGTAGTTGATCACCGTTTGAAATTCCGGAGAGCTGTCCATCTGGCCCTGATTGCCAATGGACAGTCGTCATCCCACCATGGTGCAGGTCGTCGTCCAAGGTGGTTACTAGACCTGGGGATGGACTCTGCAGCAGCCCTTTGGATCTCATGAGTGATGTGGGCCACCGCCTCTTGCGTACAACCCTTTCGTTCAAAAATAGCCTGTCGACTGTACTGTAACCAATTTGCCTGTTGTATCATCCACCTGCATGGTCTCCTGCTGGTCACTGTCCTAGGTGGCAGACGAATCCACATTGGGAAGTGGTCACTAAAATGTAAATCTGGAGCCACTTCCCACTGAACTGAATCTGCAATAGCTGAGGAACAAAAGCAAAGATCAATAGCTGAAAAAGACCCTGTAGCTGTGGAAAAGTGAGTCATCTGACCCGCGTTCAGAAGGCAGATATCCTCAGAATGGACGAGTCGCTCGATCAGCCGACCACTGGAGCAAGTAGTAGCAGAGCCCCACAGCACATTGTTGGCATTGAAGTCCCCCACAAGAAGAAATGGGCGCGGAAATGCCTGGAAGAGGTCTGCCAGTGCGTCCACATCGGGGAGGGGGGGGGGGTGTCAGGGGCAGGTACAAAGAACACACTGTGATAGTAGGCGGTGAGAAAACTTACACAGCAGTTTCTTGGATGATTGTGGTAAGAGGAACAGCAGAGGAGTGGTATCTGGCATCAAGAAAAATAGCCACTCCACCTTTAGCCCTGCCTACAGTAGTATCGTCTTTCCTGTATATGTGGTAGCCCTGTATGTAGGTGTGTCTGCGACTTTAAAATGCGTTTCGTGTAAGCAGATGCAGAATGGTTTATCCTGGACCAGCAGCTGCAATTCTTCCAAACGTGAGCGATATCCATTCAAATTCCACTGCAGCACAGAAGTCCCTATGGAAGCCATTGGTTAGTGATGGTGGTTCTTTCCTTTTTCCCTCGTAGGCGGTGATTTACCAGGGAGGTCAGGGGATGGTTGGTTGGGTTAAAGATGAAAGGGACCAAACTACAAAGGTCATCGGTCCCTTGTTTCATAAAAACACAGAGCACAGTGAAACTATCCACCAGTCAGGCGAAGCACTAAAAGAAAAATTCCAGGGGAAGAAAAGCCCCATAGTCCATTGTAAGACAACAAGGAAAACAGAGCACAGCAACAAAAACAACATAGAGAACAAAGGCAGAAGGAATTAAAACTGCACAGCAGAGGACTGTGGCTGGCTGATCACGAAAACAATAGGATGAGCCAGCCACTCTGCAACATGTTAAAACCTCCAGCCTAAAAGTTTAGGGTGGAGTCGAATCACAACACAAAACTAATTAAAAGAGAGAGCTCAAATGAGGGTGATGTAATAAAATTAAATGGACCTATAAAAGCCGCTTGCGCGAATAAAACTTAAAACCCGATCTGCCATAGAGACATTGTCACCTAAAAGAGATGATAAAGCACCCTGGAGATTAAAAGGTCGCCTGAGGGCGGTTAAAAGAGGACAGTCCAACAATATATGGGCCACCGTCATAATCGCACCACAGCGACAATGAGGTGGGTCCTCTCCACGCAGCAGATGACCATGTGTCAGCCAAGAGTGACCAATGCGGAGCCTACAGAGAACCACAGAATCCCTGCGAGAGGCCCGCATGGAGGAACCCCACACAGTCGTGGCCTCCTTTACACGCCTCAGCTTGTTGGGTACAGACAGAGTGCGCCATTCGTCTGCCCATATCCCAAAGACCCGACGGCGTAACACCGATCGGAGATCAGTTGCCGGGAGGCCGATCTCCAACGGCAGTTTGCGGGTGGCTTCTTTAGCTAACTTGTCGGCGTGTTCGTTGCCCGCTATCCCAACATGTCCCGGGGTCCATATGAACACCACTGAACGTCCACGCTGTTCAAGAGCATGAACGGACTCCTGGATGGCAACAACAATGGGATGGCGTGGGTAGCACTGGTCAAGAGCCTGTAGACTACTGAGAGAGTCACTGCAAATGACAAAAGACTCGCCAGTGCTGGTACGAACACGCTCAAGGGCACGAAAAATAGCTGTTAGCTCTGCGGTGTAAACACTGCAGCCGTCCGGCAAGGAGCGCTGGTCTACATAGTCCGCATGAGCGTAAGCGTACCCCACACTGCCATCAACCATCGAGCCATCGGTATAGATAACCTCAGAGTCACGGGATGCATCGAGGAGAGCAAGAAATTGGCGGCGCAAGACTGCAGGAGGAACTGAATCCTTTTGCCATTGGGAGAGGTCCAGCTGAAGCTGCGGCCGACGGATACACCAAGGTGGTGTATGTGGACGGACCTGAAAAGCAGATGGAAGAGGCAAAGACTCGTGTTCACTAAGGAGTGACCGAACACGGATCCCAATTGCGTGGCCTGATCGCGGCCGCCGGCGTGGAATATGGACTGCCGCATCGGCGAAAAGGAGACGGTAGTTAGGGTGATGGGGAGAACAACAGACGTGGGCAGCATAGTTGGCTAAGAGTTGTCGACGCCGAATGTGGAGCGGAAGAACCCCAGCCTCAGCAAGTAGGCTATTAACAGGACTGGTGCGGAATGCTCCTGTCGCCTGTCGAACCCCACAGTGGTGAACGGGGTCCAGCAGTTGCAATGCTGAGGGCGACGCTGAGCCATACGCCACACTCCCATAATCCAGTCGGGACAGCACAAGGGCTTTGTAGAGCTGCAGCAGCGTGTTACGGTCTGCACCCCAAGTTGTGTTGCTGAGGCAGCGGAGGGCATTCAAATGCTGCCAGCACTGACGTTTGAGCTCACGAATACGTGGAAGCCAAGTAAGCCGGGCATCGAACAGCAATCCCAGAAAACGGTAAGAGTCAACAACCCTGAGCATGGCATCCTGAAGATAGAGTTCAGGGTGGGGATGGACAGTGCGACGCCGACAGAAGTGCATAACACAAGTCTTCGCAGGAGAAAACTGAAACCCATGGGCTAGGGCCCATGCCTGCGCCTTTCGAATGGCTCCCTGCAACCGACGTTCTGCAACACCAATGGTGGAGGAGCTGAAAAAGATGCAGAAATCGTCAGCATATAACGTGGGTGAGACAGACGACCCTACTGCTGCTGCAAGGCCATTAATGGCCACAAGGAAAAGGGGCACGCTCAATACAGAGCCCTGTGGAACGCCGTTCTCCTGGATATGAAGTGAACTATGGGATGTGCCAATTAAAACGCGGAATGTCCGAACAGATAAAAAATTCTGAATAAACATGGGGAGAGAGCCCCGGAGACCCCACCCGTGCAACGTGGCGAGAATATGGTGCCGCCACGTCGTGTCATATGCTCTGGAGAGGTCGAAAAAGACGGAGACGAGGTGTTGGCGCCTGGAAAAAGCAGTGCGGATTGCAGACTCAAGGAAGACCAAAGTATCGGCGGTGGAACGGCCCTCACGGAAGCCGCTCTGGCATGGAGCCAGAAGACCCCGAGACTCGAGCAGCCAACACAGCCGTCGACTCACCATGCGTTCCAGCAGCTTGCACAGAGTATTTGTTAAGCTGATGGGCCGATAACTATCCACAGTAAGCGGGTCCTTACCAGGCTTCAGCACCGGAATGATGGTACTTTCTCGCCACTGCGACGGAAAGACACCATCACCCCATATGCGGTTGAAGATGGCAAGAACACATCGCTGACAGTCCGGGGACAGGTGTTTGAGCATCTGATTGTGGACGCCATCTGGCCCAGAGGCTGTATCGGGGCACTGTGCCAGGGCGCTCTGGAGTTCCCACAAACTAAATGGGGCGTTATACGCCTCAGGGTGGCGAGAAGCGAAAGAAAGCCGTTTGTCCTCCTCCCGGCGTTTGAGCGCGCGAAACGCAGGCGGGTAATTCCCCGACGCAGAAGCCTGAACATAGTGCTGTGCGAAATGCTCGGCGATTGCATCGGCATCGGTGGATATCGCCCCGTTGATGGTAAGCCCTGGGACACCTGTAGAGTACTGCAATCCAAAGATGCGCCGAATCTTCATCCACACCTGGGAGGGGGAAGTACGGGAACCAATGTTGGAAACGTACCTCTCCCAGCACTCCTGTTTCCGCCGTTTGATAAGCCTCCGTACCTGAGCACGGAGACGTTTGAATAAAATGAGGTTCTCCACAGACGGGTGCCGCTTATGTCGCTGAAGAGCTCGCCGACGTTCTTTAATGGCGTCAGCGACCTCTGGAGACCACCAAGGCACCGACTTTCGCCGGGGGCACCCTAGCGAACGAGGAATGGTACGTTCCGCAGCGGAAACAATCGCTGCAGTCAGTGTCTCAACCGCCACATCGATGGTACCATGGGGGAGAGATTCAACAGTGGCAGCAGAGGAGAACGTGTCCCAGTTTGCCTTGCTAAATGCCCATCTAGGCGAGCGTGCAAGGGAGCGACGCTGTGGTAGTGAAAGGAAGATCGGAAAATGGTCACTACCACACAAGTCCTCGTGGACTCTCCAGTGGACCGATGGTACAAGCCCTGGGCTGCACAACGACAGATCTAGGGCCGAGAACGTGCCATGCGCCACACTGAAATGTGTGGCAGCGCCAGTGTTTAAGAGGCATAGGTCGAGTTGGGAGATGAGATTCTCGACCTCTCTGCCTCGGCCAGTAACCTTCGTTCCACCCCACAGGGGATTGTGGGCGTTAAAATCCGCCAGGAGAAGAAAAGGCGTGGGGAGTTGGGCGACAAGTGCAGCCAATTCGGTCAGGGAGACTGTACCACCTGGAGGGAGATAGACACTGCAGACGGTTACGTCCTGGGTAGTCCTTACGCGGACAGCCACAGCTTCCAATGATGTTTGAAGGGGCACAGGAGCACTATATACAGAGGTAAGGACATACACGCAGGCTCCACCTGACACACAATTGTAGGTGCTACGGTTGCAGTAATAACCCCTGTATCCACGAAGGACAGGGGTCCGCATTGCCGGGAACCAGGTTTCCTGGAGGGCAATGCAGAAAGCAGGTGTCATGCTTAGAAGCTGTCGTAGCTCAGGGAGATGGCTAAAATAACCGCAACAATTCCACTGGAGGATCGTACAAAGCGTGTCCTGTAAGGGCATGAAGGTACTGAAAAAGCAAATTACGTCACGGAGTCACATGCTGCCACCGACTGAGTGACTGACGTCGCAACTGCCATCGTTTCTGAGACGGCGAGATCGAGGTCATCTGGGCACGCAAAGAGCTCGACCTCATCCTCAGAGGCTGAGCTGATAGGAAGCGTTGGCGCGGAAACCACTGGGTCCTAAGGCTTCTTAGAGAGCTTCCTCTCCTCTCTCTTGTCTTTGGGAGGAGGGTTCGCATGCTGGGAGGGCTTTCCTGATGCATTGTCAGGAACAGAGGAAGAGCGTGAAGCCCTTCGACCAGCAGCTGGTGGCTTCCTCAGCCACTGGCTAGCGTCTAGCGAGACACTGCTAAAATCCTTGGAAGGGACTCCCCCAAGGGACCCCTTCCGAACGAGTGAGGCTGGAGGAGGCCGTTGCCTCCCCGGCTGAGCAGCCGGAGGAGGCTGTTGCCTCTCCAGCTGAGGAGCCGGAAGAGGCTCTTTCCTCTCCGGCTGATCAGCCGGAGGAGGCTGGTGCCTCTCCGGCTGAGAGGTGGGGATGGATGTCCCCAGTTGTTCGGGGTCCACTGCCCCCAAACCGGGTGTTTTGGGAGCAGTGGAAGAGAGTGTGGCCCCTACCAGCGGTGGGGCAGGCGTAACTTTACTGTTCTGTGGGCCAACTGAGAAGGGAGTCTTTGCAGGAACTGGTGGCGGCAGAGTTGCAGCAGCATAACTCCTCAACATAGGTGTGGGGTTGAGCCGGTCTAGCTTCTTCCTTGCCTCTTGGTAAGTTAAACGGTCCAGGGTCTTAATTTCTTGGATCTTCCGCTCTCTTTGGTAGACTGCACAGTCTTGCGAGCAGGGAGAATGATGCTCCCCACAGTTAACGCATGTGGGAGGCGGAGCACATGGATCATTAGGATGTGAAGGTCGTCCACAATCACGACACGTGGGGCTGGCAGTGCATCTGGAGGATATATGTCCGAACTTCCAGCACTGGAAGCATCGCATAGGGGGTGGGACATAGGGCTTGACATCGCACCCGTAGACCATGACCTTGACCTTCTCAGGCAAGCAGTCACCCTCAAAGGCCAGGATGAAGGCACCGGTAGCGACCCTATTATCCTTGGGCCCCCTAAAGACACGACGGACAAAGTGCACACCTCGTCATGCCAGGTTCTCCCGTAGCTCGTCATCAGACTGTAACAGAAGATCTTTATGAAAAATAATCCCCTGGACCAAATTTAAGGACTTATGGGGAGTGACATGAACGGGGATGTCACCAAGCTTCTCACAGGCGAGTAACGCTCGTGACTGTGCAGATGAAACTGCTTGTATCAAAATAGCCCCGCTCCTCATTTTGGAAACAGATGCCACTTCCCCAAACTTATCTTCAAGATGGTGAACAAAGAAGAGAGGCTTAGTCCCCAAAAACGAATCCCCATCGGTTCTGCTGCACACAAGGTATCGCGGTGAATACGGCTCCTGTCTGTCCGCAGCCCTACGTTCCTCCCATGGCGTGGCTAGGGAAGGGAACGATTTGGGGTTATATGTCACAGCATTAAATTCTGTCTTACCGCGCTTAGAGACGTTGGCGGCCGTGCGACCACCGGATTGAGACTTCACCCGCTTCATTGCGGGGCATCCGCCCCGATGCCACCCACTCCGACCAGGGGCTCTCCCCACGGGCGCCACCCAGCCACAGCAAAGGCCACCTGGCAGGATGGCCGTTGCCGGGAGTCCTGATGCCCCAGAGAGACGAGCATCGACTCCTTGGCTTACGTGGGGAGGTATCAGCTCAGGCATCGGCAGTACGATCCCTGTGTTGTCAGGGGGCTACAACCTAGAGGGTACATGACGACCCCACCACAACGAGCTGGCTACCGTGCTGGATTTTGGGTGCCATGAGTAGCCCATAGTGACCGTGGGTGCAGATGGTGACGCACTAAGGGCGTTACGTACACAATCCATCAGGTGGGTATGCACAAAATGACGGATGGAGGGGGCAGTGACGACGCCAAGACGATCAAGAGTGCCAAGGCCTTAGGGCACAGAGGACTGATGGTGCACCACGTAAGGTGTCCTTCCCCAAAAGGCTCGTACTTCTGTGGAATTTGGAAAAATGGAGGTCAAACCCTAATGGGGACCATCACATTAAGGCCGAAACGTTTGAGACTCCTTTTAGTCGCCTCTTACGACAGGCAGGAATTCCGCAGGCCTATTCTAACCCCCGAACCCGCAGGGGGGGGGGGGGGGGAGGTCAGGGGAACGTTAGCCGGTTCCGCGTTCTCTAGTTCTTCCGATTGGAAGTCCATGAGCATAGTCGCCATCAGAAAGGGAGAACGCTCGTCGATCGGAAGTCTTACCTACCGCTTCCTTGGACATAGAACTACTTTTAGAAGAACGTTTTTCTTTACTGACAGGAGGAGGAGGCTGCCTGGGTTGCTGGGATGTCTTAGGTGGCTTCTGAAGTTGGGAAGTGTTATGTGGCTTAGGTGGTAAGTCTACTGCTGACGGCTTCCGAGCGACATCAGTTGCAAGTGGAGAGTTTCCCCCACAGGTACAGCGACAAGTGCATGTGCTCGTACTTGAATCTGTGGTCTGAGTTTGTGTGAATGCGTCACACTTAGCTATTGGTGATTTAAGGGCTGATGCAAAAGAAGTTGCAAAAACCGGTGGTTGCATGGCTTTTTAAGCCTTTTTAGCTTCACCATGGGGTATGCATATCTATACTTTCAACTCTTGAATTTTCTTTTCTCGTTGTAAACCCCGCGCTTTCTACTCCACACTGGGTGATCCCCAGAGCAGTTAACACATTTCGTAGGAAGTGTACAAGAAGTCGCTGACTCGCGAGCGAAGCCTCCACAATTGCCACATGTAGCCTTCCCGTTACATCCCATAGTGGTATGGCGAAATCTTTGACATTTATAGCAGCGCATGGGGTTAGGAACAAATGGGCGAACCTTAAGGCGGATATAGCCACAAGGATATATTCCGGTAATACGGGAGTACTAAACGTTAGAATAAACGTTGCCGATTTTTCCAATCTGCCATTGACTCTCTCGATAAAATTCTGCACCTCTTTGACGCCCACATTCTTCCACTCTTCAAGCACCTCCATTATATCGGAGCAGGTATCCACGCTCTTACTATAGTTAAGGGTGTCATGCAATTCAGCCTCGATTGGGCAGTCACTTAAGGCCTTACATCCCAGAAGCTGAGATATTTGGTTGGAATTAGCAGTTTCCACCAAAAGCATTCCATTACGTAGTCGTTTGACACTTTTCAGAGACCCAGCAATACCTTCCAATGCCTTGTTAATATAGAAAGGGGATATCTTCCCAAAGCTTCCCCCGTTTCGCTTGATTACAATAAAAGTGTTATGGCACACTAATGCCCTGTTACTATTACTTGGAGACTTCTTTTCGGGAGGACTGACCAACCGAGCTCTCTTTGAGGAGTGGGTGTAGGTGTTGCCTGACGGTACACCCATCCCGTCAGGAGTAATAGATTCACGAGACAGTTCCATAAGGATCCCAGGAGACACTAGGGAAACAACCATCGACCCAGGCAGAGCCCTGCATGCCTGAGCAAGCCTGATTCAACTGGAGTGCGACAGGTGTCCCAGAGGTTGCTCGCTAAAGACTGTTTCACCTCAACAGCTATTCACCTCCTCAGCATGTAGCACACCTTGAGGTTGAGGTTTTTTTTACAGAGTTCCTCGCAGTCCAGGCGGTGAAGTCAAGACCCCCGTTCTCCGAAACACACAACATTCCACCGCTGCGCCGCACGGTGGTCGTTGAAGTATGACCAGAGCTTACGGTGACATGTGACTGGTGGCGCGTACCAGTCCCCAGCTCACAAACCCCGGGGTCGCCAAGCCCGTACTCAGCAAACGTGATAAGTTGTGCAGTTGTGTGCCATAGTACAATAAGCAGCAACCGGCCGAGACACAAGCAGCAACAAGGAATGACCGATTTTGTGACATTTTACGAGTTCCTAGCCAGAAGCGAATTATATAGTTTCATCTGCTTGCTTTGGCAGTTTAGTTTCTGAGTTTTTCGTGTTAATTTAAGAGACACAGTTCTCCCGTTTTCGTTTGTGTTTGAAACTAAATCGATTTTGTTACATGTTACCAGTTCCTGATCGGGAGCGAGGATTTAGTCTCACCTGAGTGCTTTGGCAGTTTAGTTTTTGAATCTCTGCATGTAAATCTAATTTACTAGACACACTTCTTGCATTTTCGTTAGTGTCTACAGTAGAGTTCTATAGCGCATGTCAATAGTCCTTTGTTTCTCTATGTAGTGTAGTTTTCCACGGTATTCACGATGGATAGGGACTGCGACTGCTGTGTGCGGATGCGAGCCGGGTTGGTGACACTTTGTTCTTAGCTCCAGCTATGATGGCTTCGTTTACGCAGCCTGAGGCTGCAGTGGATGGGCGTCACTATTGTGGGCCGGCCGTGGGAATCCAACAGATGTCCAGCACGGCCCACGAGTCCGCCGATCGATCCGCACCGATGTCCAGCCCATTTACTGCTCACACAGGTTGATACCTCACCTGTAGTCGACTGGGATATTCCCTCGGGGCGTGGCAGGCTGTGACAGAAAGAAAGCCCTCCCCGGATAGTCTGACAAATAGGTTCCAGGTGCTGTCTATGGCTCAGCGAGATGCAGTCGCTTGTCCTGTTTCAGAAGAAACTTCTCAGCCTGCAAGATCCGGGTCGTCACAGAGGATGGGATTATTGTTAGCTGTGAGCTCCAATGTTAGGCTCATTATGGGGCCCCTAAGGAACGAGACTGCCAAGGAGGGGAAGAAAACCAATCTGCACTTCGTGTGCATACTGGGTGGAGTCATTCCAGACATGGAAGGTCCTTCCGGATATCACGAAGAGCACATGGTGCAGCCAACCGCAGGTGGTGGCTCACATTGGTACCAATAATGTGTGTCGTTTTGGATTAGAAGAGACTCTGATTTTGAGCGGCTATCAGAGGTGGTAAAAGCTGCCAGTCTCGCTCGTGAGATGAAAGCAGAGCTCACTATCTGTAGCATAGTCGACAGGGTGGATTGCCGGTCTTTGGCATACAGCTGAGTGGAGGAGGATCTATATCAGAGGCTCAGGCGGTTCTGCGACCGTGTAGACTGCAGGTTTCCTAGACTTGCGCCGTAGGGTGGCGGGTTTTCGGGTTCTGTTAAATAGGTCAGGAGTCCATTACACGCAGAAGGCGGCTACACATGTAGCAGGGGCTATGTGGCGTGGATTAAGCGGATTTTTAGGTTACAGAGTCTCGGAGAAACACAAAAAGGACTTCAGTCTCAAAGGATACAGGTCGAACACAGGAAGAAAGTAGACCTGGGAACCATTGCTATAATAGTTGTAAACTGTCGTAGTTGTGTTGCGGAAGTACCAGAGCTCCAAGTGCTAATAGAAAGCACTAACGCTCAAATAGTTATAAGCATTGAAAGCTGGCTAAAGCCGGAGGTAAGTTCAATCGAAATTTTTGTGAAGGACCTAACGGTGTTCAGAAAAGATAAGGTAAATACAGATGGCGGCGGCGTATTTGTTGTTAGAAGTAATTTATCTTGTAGCTACACTGAAGTAGATCGTTCCCGTGAGTTAGTATGGGTAGAACTCATTCTTGGCAATCTCCTAACTCAAATGATTCATTTGCTGAAACGTTCAAAGAAAACTTAAGTCTAGTTTCAAACAAGTACTCAACTCATACAATTATAATTGGTGGTGACTTCATTTTACCTTCGATATGTTGGCGAAAATACATGTTCATATGCGGAAGTACGCATAAATCTTCATTCGAAATTTTGCAAATAGTGCTAAACGCATTCTCTGAAAATTACTTCCAGCAATTAGTTCATGAGCCCACACGAACAGTAGTAAGCGGTTGTGAAAACGCACTTGGTCTCTTGGCAACAAATAATTCTGAGCTAATAACGAGCATCAAAACGGATACGGGGGTTAGTGCACACAGGATTGTCGTAGCGAGACTGAATACCATAACTCCCAAATCCTCCAAAAATAAACGAAAATATACCTATTCAAAAAGCAGATAAAAATTCGCTTGACGCCTTCCTGAGAGACGATCTCCACTCCTTCCAAATTAACCATGTAAGTGTAGGCCAGATGTGGCTTGTATCCAGAGAAATAGTATCGACAGAATTGAGAAATTTATACCGAAGAAATTAACAAATGTCGGGGCTGAAACCCCATGGTACACAAACAGTTTAGAACACTGTTGCTGAAACAACGAAATAAGCAACCAAATTTAAACGAACGCAAAATCCCCAAAACTCGCGATCTTTCACAGAAGCTCAAAATTTAGCGCAGATTTCAATGCGAGAGGCATATAATAGTTTTCACAATGAAACTTTGTCTCGAAACCTGGCATAAAATCCAAAGAGATTCTGGTCGTATGTAAAGTATGCTACAAGCAAGACACAAGCAGCGCCTTCTCAGGGGGAAAGCGATGGAAATACTATCGATGATAGTACTGTTAAAGCAGAGTTACTCAACACAGTCTTCCGAATTTCCTTCGCCAAACAAAACGAAGTAAATACTGCGGCATTTGAATCAAGAACAGCTGCCAACATGAGTAACGAAGTTGATATCCTTGAAGTAGAGCAGCAACTTAGATGACTTAATAAAAGCAAGTCTTCCGGTCCAGACTATATACCAATTAGGTTTCTTTCAGAGTATTCTGATGCAACAGCTCCATACTTAACAACACTGTACATCGTTCGCTCAACGAAAGATCCGTATCCAAAGACTGGAAAAGTACACAGGTTACACACGTAATCAAAGAAGGCAATAGGAGTAATGATACATGCACACCTTCCTCCAATTTTTCAACAAAAGCTTAATCACTCTTATATCAAACAAATATTATATGCGGAGATAAGAAATCACGGGAATAACTGAAATAGTGTTTCACTCCACTCCAATATGCATTTCTTGTTGCACTTGATAACAGACCAAGAATATGTGATGTGTTACACTTGACAGATAATAGCACTAGAACAACAATAAAGTTCCGATTCAGTTTTCAGCACTTTAATTACAGACCAATACAATTTAAGTTCTCCCATAAATATAAATACGCGCGTAGGCGTGTTAAGGAATTGTTTATGAAACAGCTACTTACAACATCAAGGCAGGCACACTCCATTTAAAGGAAAAGTAATCAGCAAGTTTACACATTGACTAGAACATTAAGGCGAATAACAGGAAAGTGCACCGTCCACAACACCTTATGGCGACAGTTAACTCCAATTAGTTCCTTTCTTTACAATATGACATTAAGTACAGCTCAAAAGTAAGAAAAAACACTTAAATACCACTGATTATATATATGTTCGTAAACACTGATGGAAAAACAAATTGGAAATTGACAAGTCTATACTCAAAGGAGCCGCACGCCATCTAAACACCCAAAAATGACAACTTAATGGCTACCTAGAGTAACAAAATTAAGAAAAGCATGCTTATAGATTAACTAGAATAAAGGAATAAACAACACATACACGGATTCTGACGACCGACAAACTGTTGAGCTGTTGAGCAGTGATTAAGCTAGCCACAAATACGCTAACCAGCTTAGCGGCGTATTTGAAGACAAGCGTCGAGCAAGAACCCTGTTCAGAAGATAATGGAACCAGTACTAATTTAGAACTAACTACAGCACTGAAATCAACTGACGACAGGTTGACCATTACCGATTTGGTGTACGATGGACACTCAATAGACTGAACACTCAGCTGAAACCAAAGTATAATGCTGAGGGGCGAAACGCCCAGCCCAAAGCATGTTTAGCGCAAACACCTAGTTTGAGAATAAAGCGACCATGAAACCACAGGATTTTATTGCAGCTTGCAGTACAAATGCCAGAGCCCGAGTATAGTCTTACCAAGGCAGGGCTAAAGAATATTAGTTTCTCTCTCGATTAGAGTTTCCAAAACAATCAAAGCCAGCAGGATTCCCTTACACAGCAGACGTGTCGACACTTCCGTTCATATCCCAGAATCCACTAGCGTAACATAAATCATTGACACATTTCAGGTAATATTTTAAAACAACATACTTAAATACCTTTGTTTACCACGAGCCTTAATTAGTTAACGGGTTAGGCTTTGTTACTGATGCCATGCAAATGAGGTAGCAAGTTAAGGTCTACAATTCTACTTTGCCATTTAACACGCGTCGTGACGAGGAAAGAAAGAATCCAGCTAATTAATTGAAAGTCACTACTTGGATTCAGTATTTGACGATGCGCTCAAAATCAGCAGATAAAGGTGAGAGTCAAGTTTACACTCTCAAGCAGCACACGTAGAATACGAGAATAAGGTAAACATTAAATAAAATGCTCCTTGTTCAATCATTTACACACCGACGAAACGAATAATCTTCGCCGAATTACTGCAGACACCAGAATCCCCAGTTGCTTGCAAATGACGCAAATAATGGTGAAAACGTCTTACTTTAAGTCCAATGTCATCCGTAGGATAGGAGTTTCAACGGACAACCAGGCCCTTAGATCCACCTGCGACCAAGACAGTAACATTGGCTGCTATCACGGCTTTAACGATGCATCACACCTGACACGGGTCACGCCAAACCATCAACAAACGGCGTGGCCTCCTGTACGCTCCTACCGGCGCTCTCCCGCAAACACGGCAGGCAGCCGGCCGCAGCAACGTCACAGCGCCCTCTGGCTAGGGTAGGGAAACAGCAGAGCGAAGCGGGAATTTCAAAAGGAACGCGCTACAGACAAGGAGGAAACGCAGGGAACCAACCGTGACATTCCGTCACGGTTCACGTAATTCATTACGTTACAGGTCCATATCATTACCGTCGATATGCAGCAGGATTTTGGATCATGTATTGTGTACGAACATTATGAATTATCTCGAAGAGAACGGTCTATTGGCACAGTCAACACGGATTTAGAAAACAGCATTCTTGTGAACCACAACTAGCTCTTTACTTACATAAAGTGATGAGGACTATTCACAAGGGATTTCAAACTGATTCAGTATTAACAGATTTCCAAAACGCTTTTGACATTGTACCTCACGAGCGGCTTGTAATCAAATTGCATGCTTACGGAATATCGTCTCAGTTACGCGATTAGATTCGTTATTTCCTGTCAGAGAGGTCACTGCTCGAAGTAATTAACAGAAAGTTATCGAGTAAAACAGAGGTGATTTCTGGCATTCCCCAAGGTAGTGTTATGGATCCTCTGCCATTCCTTATCTATAAAAACGACTTAAGAGACAATCTGAGCAGCCATCTTAGGTTGTTTGCAGATGATGCTGTCGTTTATCATATAGTAAACTCATCAGAAGAACAAAACCAACTACAAAACGATTCAGAAAAGATATCTGTATGGTGCGAAAATTGGCAATTGACCCTAGATAATGAAAAGTATGAAGTCGTCCACAGGAGTGCTAAAAGGAATCCGTTAAACTTCGGTTACATGATAAATCAATCAAATTTAAGGGCCTTAAAATCAACTAAATGCCTGGAAATTACAATTATGAGCAACTTAAATTAGAATGACCACATAAAAATGTTGTGGGGAAGGCGAACCAAAGACTGGCAGAACACTTAGAAGATGCAACAGATCTGCTAAAGAGACTGCCTACACTACTCTTGTCTGTACTCTTTAGGCATACTGCTGCACGATATGGTATCCTTACCAGATATGCTAAACAGAGTACACCAAGAAAGTTCGCCGGCCGTGGTGACCGAGCGGTTCTAGGCGTTACAGTCCGGAACAGCGCCACCGCTATGGTCGCAGTTTCGAATCCTGTCTCGGGCATGGATGTGTGTGATGTCCTAAGATTAATTAGCTTTAAGTAGTTCTAAGTTCTAGGGGACTGATGACCTCAGAAGTTAAGTCCCATAGTGCTCAGAGCCATTTGAACCATTTGAACCAACAAAGTTCAAAGAATTGCAGCACGTTTTGTATTATCGCGAAATAGGTGAGAGAGTGTCACAGACATGGTACAGGATTTGGGGTGGACATCATTAATACAAAAGCGTGTCTCACGAAATTTCCATCGCCATCTTTCTCCAGCGAATACGAAAATATTTTGTTGACGCCGACCTGGATAGCAAGAAGTGATCATCATAATAAAATAAGAGAAATCAGAGATCGAACGGAAAGATATAGGTGTTCGTTTTTTCTTCACTCTTCGAGAGTGGAATAATAGAGAATTATTGTGAAGGTCGTTCAATGGACCCTCTGTTGGGCACTTAAGTATGATTTGTAGAGTATCCATGTCGATGTGGACGTAGATGTTTATGTTTCTAAACGTTATCAGTGGAAGGAATTACAAAAATTCAGACCAGTGAAAAGGTCGATAGTTACAAAATTATTCCGTCCTTACATATTACAGTTGAAACTACGTCAAATAAAAGTATCGCTAGTGGCATCAAGTGGTTAAAATGCTATGAGCTTTCGACCAAACACTCTTTGGGTTTTGTCAAGTGGTATGGTTGCCATTGGATTGTTGGTACGTCTTTATATACACCAGCTACCGGCTGCGACGCCACGGTGCTCACGGTATCGCCATATATGGGCATAGATTCACCTGGCGTTCGGTGCACCTGTTTCAACCACGCTATCACTTTGCCCCACTCCTTACTCTTTTTAAATAGAGGTGGAGCCCCTCCACGCCCACACCGGCATGATGGCCAACACAAAAGGTCTACTGCCATCTCTGCATAAGGGTTAGTATTCACTAAAGTGAGGTGTCGCAGGATGTGGGTACTGCGATGTTTGCGTACGTCTGGTTAGGATTAACCATTAATACGCGCTCATCTGGAGATAGATTGGTCGAAATCTGACGAAGGGTAGCGGTTTGGAGGGCAGAGGAAAAAAAGTGCCAAAGCAAGAACCAAGGGAAAAAAAAACCTCTGCGAAAGTTAGGTCGGGCGGCAAGAGCAGTAGCGATTGTCTTGCTGCCTACGATAGGTTGTGCAAGGATAGGC
The DNA here is from genome assembly GCF_023898315.1 of Schistocerca nitens. NCBI lineage: Eukaryota > Metazoa > Arthropoda > Insecta > Orthoptera > Acrididae > Schistocerca > Schistocerca nitens. The sequence continues at coordinate 304,012,157 of NC_064620.1, forward strand.
TTTGTTAGTAGTGGGCATCATGCATGTCGATACCTTGACGTTGTGCGTTTGTGCTGCTCGGCGGCTGGCGCTGGGTGCTGGTACAGAGTCCTCGTTCAGCGTCCTGCAACCTGCAACAGTTAGGTTTGTTATCGGTCTTGTGTCCGATAGGTCATATACCGGAGGCACAGTGTGAGGGAGTGTTGGCAGATTGTTCGTGCGTCTGTGGGCGAGCTCGTCGGTGTCCCTGCTGTGGCCTGTTGGTCGGCTCTAATAGCAGCTGGTAGTTGCCAGTCAGTGTTGCTAATATGCAGGGGCTTACCGACGTTTGTCGCTGTTTGCGTATTTTAGTTTACCATAGGTGGTTATGCCCTAGCTAGCAGTGTCTTTGGCCGCTTGTGTTTCCACCTGTGGTTGTGATCGTAGTTTCCCAGAGTGAGGATGAAAGGATTGTTCGAGTGTCTCGAGTTCCTGTACAGTCGTGTGGCGTGTTTCTTGAATACTTCCTTGAGGGTATCAAGGCGGTATTCATGGTGAAGATCCACGGTGCGTGTGTAGCGTGGAGCATTGCTAATGATTCGTAGCACCTTGTTCTGTATGATCTGCAGGCGGCGCAGTCGTGTGGGAGCTGCATATCCCCAGACGGGAGCTGCGTACGTCATCAGAGGTCTAACCAGTGTCATGTATAAGGACCTCGACACCCTCCTATTCAGTGTGCTTTCCCTGTTGAGCATTGGGTAGAGCTGTTTGACCCTCGCGTGCGCTCGGTTGGCAACGTATTCGATGTGGTCCCCGCATGTAAGTTTCCGGTCCAGCCATACACCAAGGTATCTGACTTTCTCTCGGAAACGTATTGGGCGTGTATGTAGTGTTATCGGTCTACAGTGTTGGTGTTTGCGCAGTAGTTTCGGTCTGCGTGTGAACAGAACTGCTTCGCACTTGTCGACGTTTACTTTAATACGCCATCGCTCCAGCCAAGGCTCAGCTGTTCTGAGTGCTGTCTGTATTCGTGAGTTGATGTTCGACGGTTTCCAGTCTTGCGCGAGGATGGCTGTGTCATCCGCGTAGACGGCTAACGTCGTGTTTCGTGTCGCTGGGAAGTCATTAATGTACAGGTTAAACAAGATGGGCCCTAGGATGCTTCCTTGGGGTACTCCAGCTTGGATACCGTGTTGTGTTGATTGTTTATCCTGCACGTTAGTGTTGAAACACCTGTTCGTGAGATATGAGTGTATGAGACGTACGAGTCCGTCCGGGAAACCAGCTTCGCTTAGTTTGCGTATGAGTCCGTTGTGCCAGAGACGATCGAAAGCCTTTTCGATGTCTAGGAACACGGCCCCTGTGGCTTTGTTCATGTTGTAGCCGTGTGTTATATGTTCGACTACGCGGAGGAGTTGTTGTGTTGTCGAGTGGTGATTCCTAAAGCCGAATTGCTCCGGTCTTAGGGTGTCGTTGGCGATGCAATGCCTAGTGATACGTTTTAGTATTACCTTCTCAACAATCTTGCTGAGCGAGCACAGCAGACTAATGGGTCGGTAATTTTGTGGGAGAGAGTGGTCTTTCCCTGGCTTCCTGAACATCAGGACCTTGGCCGCCTTCCAAAAGTCAGGGAAGTGTTGGTGTGTCAGGATAGCATTCGTTAAGTGTGTGAGGTATTCTACGGCTTTATCCGTGAACTCCTGCAGGACACGGTTTTGAATACCATCAGGCCCAGGGGCTTTTCTAGCGTTGGTGTGCTTGATAGCCCATGTGACTTCATTTGTGCTAGTACGTCTTATTTCGTTGCGCGAGGGCTGGGCTACAAGTCGTGTAACCTCCTGGTCCGTTTCAAGTGTGAATGCTGGGTCTGAAGGAACCAGATTCGGCATGAAAGACGCTGCAAGTGTTGTGGCCATAAGCTCTGCCTTCTCCGTCGCGGAGTAGGCTGGGCCGTCTGGTCCTTGTAACGTGGGAATGTAATGTTTCTCCCCGGTGAAGTGTCTGGCCAGCTGCCACACGCCAGGACGTGTGGTATCGAGCCCAGCGAGTTTCTGTCCCCATTGTTCGTTTCTGAATGTTTGAATTTTATTCCGTATTATGCCCTGGAGTCTGTTGACGTGCAGTTTATAGAACGGGCGCCTGGTACGCTGCCAGTATCTCCTGAGGCGGTTCCTCATTGAGATAAGGCCCAGGATTTCCTGGGGCAGGGCCGTCGAGTGTTGTCTTGGTGTTGTAAATGGAATGGCGTCAGTCATTGCGTCTTGGACGGCAGTTGTGAGAACCTCCACAGCCTCATCGATTTGCTGTGTGTTGTTAATTTCGTGGGTGTCAGGAATGCGACTATCAAGCGTTTCCTTGAACAGTGTCCAATTCGCACGCTTGTAGTTAAGCATCCTGCGTGGTTCGATGTCCTACAGTGTCTCTTCTATGTGCAGTATTACAGGCATGTGGTCTGAGTCCATATCGTTTTCAACCGTTAGGTTGAGTGTGCATGTGATGCCCTTTATGAGGGCTATGTCTAACACGTCTGGCCTATGTCGGGCCTGTGTAGGCACGAACGTGGGAACGTCCGGTCCAAGTATAATGTAGTTTCGGCCTAGTGCGTGTTCGTACAGTTTCTTGCCGCTGGAGGTTCGTATTCGTGAGTTCCAATCAGGGTGTTTTGCGTTGAGGTCTCCAGCGGCTATTACCCGCGGTGCTATGTTGAGTACTGTGCTGATATCACGTGTTACTATGTTTTTAGGAGGATTGTATAGCGATACCAGTGTGGTGTTGGCTCCGTTGAACTTGACCCTGACGGCCGTAGCCTCTAGTCTTCCAAGTGCTGGGAGCTCGATGTTCGTGTGGTCGATGTCTCTGTGTATGATGATTGCCGTGCCGCCTCCCCTCCTGCCATCCGCTCGGTCGGTACGATAGACGCAATAACCTGGGAAGTTTAGTTGTTTGCGAGGCGTAAGCAGTGTTTCGTTCACAAGAGCGATTCGGATACCCTTTCGCTCCATGAACGCGGCCATCTCGGCTTTTTTGCTTGCGATCCCGTTGGCATTCCAAAACAGGATCTGTGTGATTGTGTTTAAGTCTGCGTTTCGGGGCTGGTGTGGTGTATTATCCATGTAGTAGTGTAAAAAGCGGTGTGATAGTGGCTTGGAAGCTAGTCCAGTTGAGCGTACCCGACATGAATTGCATGAAGAGTTGTGAGACACACCCCATAATTTTCGTGACTATATCGGTGGTCGTGCGTCCGGGGAATAATGTTTCCATTATTCTCTGGAATGTTGTCGTAATGTTGGTCATGTCGGCCTGCGAGTTATTGATCGTGTTAACGGCCGCTTGCTCCAGTGTTGGCGTTTGGTGAGGGCTGGCCTGCGAGTCGGTTGTTCGTGTGGCAGTTGTGGGCGCCTGTGTACTCTCCGTGGTGAGTGGGTGTGTTATGTGGGTTGTTGAGTTGGTGTCCGGGATGTATTCGTGGGTGTTGGTGTTCTGTTGCCTGTGTACTTGTTGTGGTGTGGTCGTGTTCCTCGTGCTGCGGCTGTTTCTCCTTCTCCTCCTCCTCTGACGCTGTGGTTGTCCCTGTGTAGGTGCGTTTTCTGTAGCCTGTGGTGAGCTGCAGTTCGCGATCTCAGGGGGTAGGGTAGTGTTGTTGCTTGTTTCGTGTGGTGTGCCCGGTGCGGGTGTGGTGTCAGGTGTTGTGCTTGTCTGTTGTGTGTCTGTTGCTGGGGGTGTTTGCTGAGCGTGTTCTGAGCTCTGGGGCTCCTCTGACCGTCCCGCGCTGCTGGGGCTGCCAGCGACCACTCCAGCGAAGGATATTCCACTTCTTACTGGGCGCGGGGGCGGTTTTGGAACTGCGATGGCGGTATGTTTCGCATGTTTCGCGATTTTGCGCCTCAGAGCTGCTTTGTAAGCAATGCACCCTCTGTAGTTTGCCGGATGGGCAGCACCACAGTTGGCGCACTTGCGAGGTGCTGTATGGGGGAGTTTGCAGCGTTGGGTTGTGTGACCGCCAGCGCAAATGCGGCAGCGGGGTGCGAGACCGCATCTGATACCCGCGTGCGCAAAGCGCTGGCAGTTGTGGCATTGTTGGGGGGTGCGCGGCGTGTTGTACACCTCTACATTGACGACCATGTGAAGAAATAGCTTTAACTTCAGCAGGTCGCGGGATTTGGCCGTGTCGGCCAATTCCGCCATGTAGTTGTGAGACGGTCTCGCTGTGCCGAACTCTGACATTCGGTTTACCCGAATGCACTCCCACCCGAGAGCAGAGAGTTCATTGTGTACCGTGTCGCTCGGGGTTCGTGAGTCTATCCCCTTTATCACGTACTGCTGTGTTTTTTCCAGGACTGTCCTGTACATGAAGTGTTCTACCTTCCTTTCTTTGAGAAAGTCCAGTAGATTTGTATAGTCCGCCTTGTTCGCCACGTACAGTGCGGCGTGTTCCCCGGTGAGCTTAGAGTAGTATGTTGTGGGGCTGTGCTGATTGTTAAATTCCTTGTTTAGGAGACTTAGGTCTCCGTAGTTGTGAATGATTACCGGTGGGAAGCCAGTCGCGGTGTTGTTTGTGTTCTGCGTAGCTGCTTGTATATTTGTGGTTGCTGCAGCAGGGTTGTTTGTGTTGGTCCCTGTGTTGTTATTGTTGTTTGTTCGCGATGTAGATGGTGTTGGCAGCAGCGCTCGGCCGTTGCCTCGTGAGTTTGTGGGCTCACTTGTTTGCGTATTTGGCTGCTGTTTGCGCCTTGGGCCGACCTGCTGCCACGGCCCGTCTTCATCTGTGTTTGTTGTGTCCTCTGTTGGCTCTGGATCCGGTTCCGTCGGTGCCTGGGCCGCCAGAGGTGAAATAGGGGGCATGTCCTTCTGTTTTTCAGCAGGTGCCTGTGTGTGTGGTGTGGGTGTTTCTGTCTGTGTGTTTTCACTGCCCATCAGCTCTGCGATCAGCTCCAGCTGTTCCGCGATCTGTTTGTCCTTCAAGGCAACCTGCTCTTGGAAGGTGGACAGTGGGACGGAAATGATGGCGGTAGTAGCCGGCATTACCGCCTCTTGTGCTGCAGCTTTGCTGCGGGTGAGTGGCGGGGAAGCACAGGAAAGATCGGACATCTTTGCTGTTTCGGGAGTATTTATTTGGATAGGGAAGGAGGGATGCACGACAATTTTGCTCTTTTCACGAAGCGACAATATTTGCTTTTTAGCGAAAGCGCTGTGTATGGTGTTCCTACAGAAGAGGGGTGTCCCTACGACCTATCTGCGCGGAGTGCAATGCGCGGCGCAAGACAGCGCGGGTTGAAGAGAGTGGCCTACAGTGCGCGGGGTTATCCGACGTGAACGGGCCCCTGACACTGAGATTACCCTACCAAAGAACGGGAGAGTCCCGCTGGGGAGATTTGCAACCGAAGTTGCGGGAAGTTGAGCCGAAGCTCTTGCCACTTAGCGCCCGAAAGCGTTAAGCGGCTTGCGCGGGTTCGTGCCGCTCAGTAGAGCGTCACTGGCAGCTACGCCAGTTGCAGCTTATTAGAGACCACTCCGAGGAGCTATCAGCGGGCAGCTACGCCAGGTGCAGAGAGCAGCGTTCCGCTCGGGTCGGCTGCTCGACTGCGAGTGCCACTCCTTACTCAGCTGCAGGCCGTCATATCTATCAAAGGTGTTATTGGTGATTTTTATTTCGAAGGCTTCATTAATTACACAGTCCTAGAACCTGGTAGCGCGAACCATGACGGAAGTTTCGTCAGATTTGTTCCGATGACTGTTTTGTGGAACATACTCAGCTAAAGGGGATTCCTCAGGGCAGCATAGGTAATAAAACTTCCCATGCTCCTTCCTGCATTATTCTACTTGCCACTGTTTGTATGACATAAAACTCGCCACTTTCCCGAGTTATCTTGTGAACCCCAGCTGTTCTGAGACTTGCAGCGTCTTTAACTGAAGTCATTAATTGCTGCATTTTTGTTGGAGGCCTGAAGATCAATTGGAATTTGAGTCTTTTCAGCAAGTGGCTTACCTGGCCTGCCACAGAACGACAAAAAAGCAAGTTTCTTTTTCTGCTCTCCGTCAACGGTCTTGCTTGACGTCACTTTATTTGATGAAAGTTGTAGTCTCTGTTCCCGAAGACCGTGCATAGATGGCTCAGCTCATGGGGCGGGTTATCAGTGTCCAATATCGTTCTTCCACGATGCGGCAATTTTTATAACAGAGTTCGTTTCTGTGCTGAGTAATGATGACTGATGGCATGAAAGTACAGATCTGTATGAATAGGTTTTCTGTAGGTCACCGAAAACACTCTTAATAGAGACTACAGCCTGTAGGTCAGCTCAGCGTGGGACTCAATGAATGCGAGGCTGAACTGGGTGCATCGAATGTTGAGTCAACATAAGCACATATATGGTGATGCCATGTGCATCAGTGACGTCACAGCCAGCAGCTAGTGTATATAGGTGCGTACTAACAGCCAATTGGCAGTTATACAACTTGACAATGGCCAAGGAGTGTTCGACTAAATGCTCAGGGCTTTTAAATCGCTTGAAGCAGCTGGAAACCCAAGAAAGTTTTATTCATTTTTTTCGTATTTCATAATTTCCTACACTTGTTAAAATTCTATTTGCGCTATTTAAATGGAAAGATATCAGCGATTTGTTTTGGTATGTGTGTGTTAAACGTAAAACTGCATATGTTAAAAGGTAAAACAGCTTCGTTTTTAATGTGCAACAAAATGTCCATTCTAAAAGACCAGTTGTCTATTTGATTCCGGCACAATGTACAGAAGGTTATAGGAGAGGCATCCCTATTCAGAAGCATCCAGCATGATCACCTGACCTGATACCATTTCACTTCTTCCATAGCACAAAAGAATATATATTCAGTGAACTTTTTTACTCCATGTTTTCTTGTTAGATCTACAAAACAGTTACATTACAGAATTTATTTCATCTAGATCTTCTATTCTGCTATTAAAAGTACGAAAAGTTAAGTTTAAAACAAAGTTGATGCATGTATCATGATCATAAATGAAGCTGCGAAAACGTATTTTTGTCAGTTTCATGAGCCCCTGGTCACTTTTCATCAAGGTGAAAACAGATTACAAATGTCTTTAACAGATCAAAAATAATTTGAGGCAAAAAATTCAGGCGCCTCAGGTATAAAGCTGCGTTTCCACGAGCAGCAAAAGTGACGCCTTTTAGCTTTGAGTGGTGTCCAAAGTTACATTTGGTAACTTCCAAATGCCTGTGTCACCATTTGAGTGATGCCACTGTTAGCTATACCACGATAGTTAAATTTGCTTTAGCTTTGTGACTCTCCTTTCCTTCCCCCAGAAGCAATTAGCACCTTTGGCTGCAATCTTCTGGCTGAATTTCGAAGTATCAACACAATGCTTAGGTTTTTTGTCAACAATGTTGCTGTCTGTGAGTTTTGCAGTTTTTGAAAATGTCTGAAATGTGGTTTTTAGCAACTGTTGTATAGTTTACTAAACTGTACAAGAAGCGACCTTCTTTATAAAAACACAAAAAAGTGCTATTAACGCAGATATCAAGCATTGCTTGAAATTGTGGACATGTAGGAAAATGGACGCAGCTGTGACTGTACTGCAGTAACTAAAATGAGAAGCATTTGCTATGTCTGCATCAACAAACACAACAAAGTTTACTATCTTATGAGAGTGGCACATCTGCAGTTCCACCTGCCAGGCAAAGAGATTGATTTCTAGTAGTAGTAGCAGTAGTAGCTTTATTCATCCGTAGATCTCTTTTTACGAGGATATCTACAAGTTTAGACCAATTTAAAATAAGCTAATTCGTATATACACATATATGTCTAGTTAGAGACAATCATTAGATTACGTCTGGTATACAATACTTCCCAATTTAAAATAAGCTAATTCATATACACACATATATATATATATATATATATATATATATATATATATATATATATATATATATATATATATATGTCTAGTTAGAGACAATCATTAGATTACTTCTGGTATACAATACTTTTTTTTACAGATAACTTATTTAAAAATGTAATGCCACACTGATCACTCATATCTCACTATCAGTCACTGCACACACTATACACACGTTGTTTCATAACACTTCACTCACTACACACACACACACACACACACAAATACACTCGTGATCTCTGGGCCATTTTCTGTACCGCAACTTCCCATTTGCTATCCTGAAAAACTGAGTCAGCGTCCCTCCATAATGCGTGAGATGTTGAGCTCAGAAAGAGGAAGAGCTATGCATAGCTTGGAGGTAAGTATTTCTAGAAAGAAAAAAAGAAGGAAAAACATAAAGCAAAGGTGTTATGTGGAATGTTGGATGTTTTATAATCATTATTATTATTATTTATTTGTATAACATTTTATTGTCAAACCCCTACTCTGTTTTATCTAAGTAATCCTTCAATGTATAAAATATATTGCATAGCAGGTAGTTTTTAGCTGCCTTTTTAAATAACTCTATTTTTTCAATTTCTTTAATCTCTTTTGGTAATTTATTGTAGAGTTTTATTCCTTGGTAGAAAATGCTGTTTTGAGTTTTATGCTTATTTTTTCTTGGTAAATGCAAGTTGAGTCTATCTCTCGTTGCATGGTCATGGACAGAGCTGTTTGTGCAGTAATTACCAATGTTATTTTCGAGGTGTACATCTGACTGGTAAATGTATTCACATGGAGCAGTTAAAATCCCCAGTGTTTTGAACAGATCTTTACAGTGAGCTTGACTAGTATTTTTGATTATTATTCTTATGGCTCTTTTCTCGAGTTTGAAAATTGTGTTCGTAATTTGTGCATCTGTTCCACAAAAAAGAATGCCATAGCTAAGAATTGAGTGTACATATGAATAATATGTAACTAAAAGACACTGCATGTTACATACTGATGATAGGAGTCTAAGGGCATAGCATGCAGATGAAATTCTGTTTGCAAGTACCTTTGTGTGTTCACACCACTTCACCTGAGAATCAATATTCATTCCTAAAAACTTTGCATTTGTTACAGTCTATAGAGGTGCCATCTACATTTAACTTAACATTGTTGAGCCATGCTAGCCCCGGCTTATGCATTGGTTTAAACATTGACTGTTACTCTGCATTTGGTTTCCCTCGGTTATTGTGGTTATGCAGCAGCAGTGTGTATCAATAGCTGCACCTTGTACTATCTTTGGTCTGGTGCTTATAGTTTCTGGCTAGCCAGCGTGCGGCAGTTGGTTGGTTGGGGTGGATCAGCCAGGAAATCTCCATGTGGCGCAGTGGGCGGGGCCCTGCTGGCAGTCTCTATGCAGTGTTGGAGTGTGTGGGAGCTGCTCTGATTGCTACGATGTTTGTGGCGCACTGACCTAGGACATCAAAGTTGAGTGGTGATTTAATTACTGAAGCCAGTCTGTCACATTGTGCCAATGGTTTTCATGGTTGGCTGTTGGGGGTAGACCAGTGGTCAACAGCGAGTGTTCGAGTTGGCAAAAGTTTGGCCACCATCTGGTGGAGTTTAACTGTATTTCAGTTATTTGAAGTCCAAGTGCACCAACGGAATTTTCTGGCTTGTGGCTGTTACTGTTCCAGTTACCTGCCCTGGCTGCTGACGTAAAATTCAGGCAGTGTCCTTTCCTCACTGTGTTGTCACTATCCAACACGTGTGTGTAGTTTTGACAACTTATGCATATTTGGTTGTGGGCAGCTATGCCTTTTACGTTTTGGAATTGGAGTTCCTTGTGTACTGGTCGGGTGGAAAGCAAGTTGTCTTGTCTTGGTTAGGTTGCAGGTGGATCGGATATAGTTGGGCCCACTACCTGTCTTCCCTAAGCGAACGTTAATATCTAAAGTGCAGATCGACCCCCGGAAACATCTGAGCGCTGCTAGCTGTACTGCCTTTTCTTATTGGTGTTTGATTGTGTATTTTCATGGCTCATAGCCGATAGTTTGAATTTGTATGCTTTTAGTTGGGTTTTAAATAATGGGCCTTCGTCCACTTTAAAATTGGAAGTTCCTTACTTGTCAAGTCTTGCATTGTTTGGGCCTTCAGCTGTCTTGAAATTTAAATTCCTTAATTGTTAAATCTTAGATTGTTTGGCCCTTCAGCCTCATTTGAAATGGCCTTTCTGCCTTTTGAAAGTTATTGTAGTTGTGTTTTGAATCATGGGCCTTCAGCCAATTTAAAAATTAAAGAAGGTTGTGCCCTTAAGCCATAAGATTGTGTAACATATTCAGTCGATAGTTAAGCTCGGAAATTTGCGCTGTATTGTTTGAGCAACTAAATAAAGTTATATGTGTTCGAGTGTAACTGCCAGCCGCTCATTTTTGGCCCCTTTCCACAATTCCAACTACCTGTTCTGTCCTGTGGACTTAACCAGGCGTTTCATTTTTCCTCTTATAACTGAAATTCATGGCATTAGTTTTCTTTATGTTCAATGTCATTTTATTGCTTATTGACCAATCATAAACTTCTTTCAGAGTTTCATTTGGTTTCTAGGCAAGGAGTTCTCTTGTTTTCTCAGTGACTATAATATTGCTGTCATCAGTGAAGAGAATTTTTTCACCATGAGTAACACTGCTGAGAAAGTCATTGATGTATATCAGGAATAGTATTGGTCCTAATACACTATCTTGTGGAACCCCTATATTAATGTATTTTGGTTCTGATAAGTGTTTTACTAAATGTTTAGATCTATTTGAAGTATGTGTTATCTCTGCTCTTTGTATCCTGTCTGCTAGGTATGATTGAAACCAGTCATTAACTACCCCTCTTACTCCTAATGCTTCTAATTTATTTAATAGAATCTTGTGGTCGACTGTATCAAACGCCTTATAAATATCCAAAAATATGTCTATGACAAACCCATCTTTATCAAGAGCATCAAGTACAACTTTTGTGAATTCTACTATGGCTGACTCCATATTTTTGCCACTTTGGAAGCCAAACTGTGATACACTTAAAAAGATGGTATTTATTCGGGTAATTCGTTAATCTGTCTTTCATAATTTCTTCTATTATTTTTGAGAATGCTGACAGCAGGGAAACTGGCAGGTAATTTTCTATGTCTTCTGCATTACCTTTCTTAAGCGAAGGTACAAAACTCTTGCCTGTTTCAACTGCTCTGTAAATGTCCCTGGTGTGAAGCATTTATTTATTATATTTCTTAAGGGGCCTTGTATAATCCCTATGCATTGTTTCAGTACACACACTGTTACTTCAGCTAAGCCTACTGACTTTTTATTTTGGGCTTTTGAACAGTTTAATTGACTTCATTCTCTGTGGTTGGAAGTAACATCATTGTATTTAGTGTAACATTATTTACAGGTGTTATATTTGTTTTCGGGAATTTTTGTGTAACATCTCTGCAATACTTGAAAAATTCTTGTGTGCACGGTTTGCTAAGTGTTGTGGATCGTTTATTACCTTATCCCCCTCCCCTAGCAGTATGTTATTCTGCGTTTGTTTGCCTCTCCCCATTTCCTTTTCATAGCATCCCAGACTGCTTTGCTTTTATTCTCTGCATTATATATTATTTTGTCATTAAATGACTTTTTTGCAGCAGTCAGCACCTTCCTAGAGATCTTTCTGTATCTATAATAGAAATTTAAGAATTCTGGATCACTGTGAATCTTTTTCATGGAACTGAGGTGTTTAAGTGTTTGGGAGGACTTCTTAATATCTGCTGTTATCCATCTATTTTTGTGAGATGTTGATACAGACATGCATACTTTTGGAAATGCCTTTTCACAGTGTGGAGAATTTAGAGAATTTCATATTCACTTTGGTTTCCTTATACACTTCTCCCAGCTTTGTGTTTCTAGTTCTTTTGAAAAATCTTTTATTTTGATTTCTGATAGATGTCATTTGTAGGATTTTAGTTTAGGGAATGATTCGATGCCTGATTTTACTGTTCTTATTTGACAGAGATGGTCTGATAGTCTGAGTTCTTTTACAGCTACATCACATTTTTCCCAGTCCATATTTGTGGCCACATGGCCAATTACTGATGCAGTGATTGTAGTAACACTTGTTGCACTATTGACCTATAGGGACATGCCCAAACTTTGAAGGATGTTTATGAAGGTGCTGCTGGATTCGTTAATGATAGTAGTGTTAATGTTAATGTCCCTACACAGAATTATGTTGATCTTTGTGCTTGAGAGCTTATCTACAACTTCTGTTAATTTATTGAAAAAAGTGTCCACACTACTACTCGGAGATCTATACACACACAAAATGATTAATTTCTTGGTGATATCAAGCCCTGTTAATTCATTAGCTGATATTTCAGAGTGTTTCTCTTCACTTACTGTACTGAGGTCATGTCTTGATTTGAACTCAGTACTTTTTCTGATACAAATGCATGATCCTCCACTCCTTGAAGTAGTTCTGCAGTAAGAGCTTGCCCTTTCATACAATGATAATACTACATGCTGGATTTCTGTGTCTCTACACAAGTGCTCAGTAACACAAACTACTGTTCAGTTCCAAGATTGGAGCTCAACTACGAATAGTTGTATGTTATTTTGTATTTATTGCATGTTTTGGTGGAGGATTGTTAAGTCTTTGAAATGCCCCATGTTACGTTTTCCATTGGTTTGTTTTTCTTTGTGACATCTGGTATGTGCGATATTTGAAGTGTTAAAATCTGTCTTGTGAGTGATTGTTACAGTATTTTTTAAACTTCTGGAGATACTCTTTAGACAGAACCTGTTGTCTGGTTTTATCCTAAAAAAGACCTACTTTTCCTACCTATGACAACAGGTATTTGACCATGTGTGACCTGAGATCCACCCCCTACATTTTCATTAATCAACTGTACCAAACTTCCTTTCCCAGTCCTGTTTAGGTGTTGGCCATGCCTAGTGAAACCCCATCTGTTAATAGTCCCAGCAGGCACCAGAGAAATGTGAGCAAAGTTGGCTGTCCTCAGAGCCATTCCTAATCCCACATTAATTCACTTCACAGCTCCATCAAGGGTGTGGTCTATCATGACGCTGGAACAGCTCAATAAAGTGTACGTTGGTGTCATGAGTCAGGGAAGCTATCTTGTCCAGGTCACCACCTATGTCATATGCCCCATCCCTGTCCAAACTGTTTCCCATCCCACCCACTGTCAGTACATGGTCCTCTTTTGTAAAGTCCTTACGAAAAGACCCTAGATCTCTATGACATAGCCCTGCATTTGGCTTGAAGATACTGGTGGCCTGGTATGCTGCACCTGAACTTTCTTGTAATTGAGGGCCTACACCTCGCCCAGGCTTCTTGGCCTTGGTTGAAGTGTGCTGCACATTTCCTGCTCCTCGTTCTAGCTGAGGCTCTTCTCCACTTAACTCTGGCAGTAGTAGATACCTGTTTTTGGTGTTGTACCAAGCAACTGTGACAACATAATATGAGTGTTTTTATTCTAAATTTATGTACCATCTACCATGATAACATGATGTGTATTTTCACAGTAACGTGATATTAACTTTCTACAGTCAAGTGTTGCTGGTTGTTAAAGGTTTCTCTATTGCTGTTATGAGCATATAATATTTAACTCAGTGGTGAAAGTTTTTCATGTTTCTATTATATGATGCATGGATAAGATTTGTGTGTGAGTAAGCAAGCATTATTGAGTAACAAGTGGAAGGTGATTTGTATTTTCACAGCAGGTCACTTAATTCTACAAAAGGCGAAAATTAATGATACTGGTAGTATGGTAGTATGTTCATATTCTAGGAATGGCAACTTCAGTGCTCTTAAACACTTGCTCCGTGAATTTGAGAAAAGAATTAACAAGGTTAATAAGGTTCTTAGTGGCAGTATAATTTCAGACTGCATGTTGGTTTTGATAAAGGGAATCAACCAACCATAGTGTCTTTTAGTGTACTTTCATCAAGCATACACCAGAACTGAGTACTGACTTTATTATTTCATTTTAGTTAACTGGTGTTGGTTGCAAGAGTGAAACTATTAGCTCTTAAATGGATTTTAGGGCTTTGTAAATAGCATCCAACACATCACACAAAGCTTCTAAAACTCTACTTTATAGAATGTGGTGTATATATTGGAAAGCTAATAGGTGACTGCCTATCTCAAACATTGAAGTGTCACATCTAATTTCACTCGAGTCAGGACTGCATCTATAATCTGCCTATTGGATTTTTTGATAGATTTTGACTAAGGTTCTACAACTGACGGAGATCCGAAATGTGAAATAATTTGAGTGAAGGTCACGGCTAAAGCAGGCTCAGACATGGTAATTGGATGTCTCTATATGCCCCCTGGCTCAGCCGCTGTTGTGGCTGAGCACCTGAAGGATAATTTGGAAAACATTTCCCCACCATGTTATAGTTCTGGGTGGAGATTTTAATTTGCCGGATATAGACTGGGAGACTCAAACGTTCAGAACGGGTGGCAGGGACAAAGAGTCCAGTGAACTTTTTTAAAGTGCTTTATCTGAAAACTACCCTGAGCAGTTAAACAGAGAACCGACTTGTGGCGATAACATATTAGACCTTCTGGTGACAAACAGACCAGAACTATTTGAAACAGTTAACGCAGAACAGGGAATCAGCGATCATAAAGCGGTTACTGCATCGATGATTTCAGCCGTAAATAGAAATATTTAAAGAGGTAGGTAGATTTTTCTGTTTAGCAAAAGTGACAAAAAGCAAATTTCAGAGTACCTGATGGCTGAACACAAAAGTTTTGTCTCAAGTACAGATAGTGTTGAGGATCAGTGGACAAAGTTCAAAACCATCGTACAACATGCGTTAGATGAGTATGTGCCATGCAAGATCGTAGGAGATGGAAAAGTGCCACCGTGGTACAACAACCGACTTAGAAAACTGCTGCGGAAGTAAAGGGAACTTCACAGCAAACATAAACATAGCCGAAGCCTTGCAGACAAACAAAAATTACACAAAGCGAAATTTAGTGTGAGGAGGACTATGCGAGAGGCGTTCAATGAATTCGAAAGTAAAGTTCTATGTACTGACTTGGCAGAAAATCCTAAGAAACTTTGGTCTTATGTCAAAGCGGTAGGTGGATCAAAACAAGATATCCAGACACTTTGTGACCAAAATGGTACTGAAACAGAGGATGGCAGACTAAAGGCCGAGTCTTTTTCCAAACCTGTTTCACAGAGGAAGACTGCACTGTAGTTCCTTCTCTAGATTGTCGCACACATGACAAAATGTTAGATATCGAAATAGACGACAGAGAGATAGAGAAACAAGTACAGATAGTGTTGAGGATCAGTGGACAAAGTTCAAAACCATCTTACAACATGCGTTAGATGAGTATGTGCCATGCAAGATCGTAGGAGATGGAAAAGTGCCACCGTGGTACAACAACCGACTTAGAAAACTGCTGCGGAAGTAAAGGGAACTTCACAGCAAACATAAACATAGCCGAAGCCTTGCAGACAAACAAAAATTACACAAAGCGAAATTTAGTGTGAGGAGGACTATGCGAGAGGCGTTCAATGAATTCGAAAGTAAAGTTCTATGTACTGACTTGGCAGAAAATCCTAAGAAACTTTGGTCTTATGTCAAAGCGGTAGGTGGATCAAAACAAGATATCCAGACACTTTGTGACCAAAATGGTACTGAAACAGAGGATGGCAGACTAAAGGCCGAAAAACTAAATGTCTTTTTCCAAACCTGTTTCACAGAGGAAGACCGCACTGTAGTTCCTTCTCTAGATTGTCGCACACATGACAAAATGTTAGATATCGAAATAGACGACAGAGAGATAGAGAAACAATTAAAATCGCTCAAAACAGGAAAGGTTGCTGAACCTGATGGGATACCAGTTCTATTTTACGCAGAGTACGCGAAGGAACTTGCCCCCCTTCTTGCAGCGGTGTACCGTAGGTCATTAGAAGAGCGTAGTGTTCCAAAGGATTGGAAAAGGGCACAGGTCATCCCCGTTTTCAACAAGGGACGTCGAACAGATGTGCAGAACTATAGACCTATATCTCTAACGTCTGTTAGTTGTAGAATTTTTGAACATGTATTATGTTCGAGTATAATGACTTTTCTGGAGACTAGAAATCTACTCTGTAGGAATCAGCATGGGTTTCGAAAAAGACGATCATGTGAAACCCAGCTCGCGCCATTTGTTCACGAGACTCAGAGGGCCATAGACATGGGTTCCCAGGTAGAGGAAGGCGTTCGACTCAGTTCCCCACAGTCGTTTAATGAACAAAGTAAGAGAATAGGGACTATCAGACCAATTGTGTGATTGGATTGAAGAGTTACTAAATAACAGAACGCAGCATGTCATTCTCAATGGAGAGAAGTCTACTGAAGTAAGAGTAATTTCAGGTGTGCCGCAGGGGACTGTCGTAAGACCGTTGCTATTCACAATATACATAAATGACCTTGTGGATGACATCGGAAGTTCACTGAGGCTTTTTGCGGATCATGCTGTGGTATATCAAGATGTTGTAACACTGGTAAATTGTACTGAAATGCAGGAGGATCTGCAGAGAATTGACGCATGGTGCAGGGAAAGGCAATTGAATCTCAACATAGACAAGTGTAATGTGGTGCGAATACATAGAAAGAAAGATCCCTTATCATTTAGCTACAATATAGCAGGTCAGCAACTGGAAGCAGTTAATTCCATAAATTATCTGGGAGTGCGCATTAGGAGTGATTTAAAATGGAATGATCATATAAAGCTGATCGTCAGTAAAGCAGATGCCAGACTGAGATTCATTAGAAGAATCCTAAGGAAATGCAATCCGAAAACAAAGGAAGTAGGTTACAGTATGCTTGTTCGCACACTGCTTGAATACTGCTCAGTGGTGTGGGATCCGTACCAGATAGGGTTGATAGAAGAGATAGAGAAGATCCAACGGAGAGCAGTGCGCTTCGTTACAGGATCATTTAGTAATCGCGAAAGCGTTACAGAGATGATATATTAACTCCAGTGGAAGATTCTGCAGGAGAGATCCTCAGTAGCTCGGTACGGGCTTTTGTTGAAGTTTCGAGAACATACCTTCACCGAGGAGTCAAGCAGTATATTGCTCCCTCCTATGTATATCTCGCAAAGAGACCATGAGGATAAAATCAGAGAGATTACAGCCCACACAGAGGCATACCGACAATCCTTCTTTCCACAAACAATATGAGACTGGAATAGAAGGGAGAATACTCAAGGTACCCTCCGCCACACACCGCCTGGTGGCTTGCGAAGTATGGATGTAAATGTAGATGTACTAGAAATTGGCTTCTGTTGTTAGAAAGCGTGTAATCAATGAGACTTCACCTATATTTGCTACATCCATCATAAATTTGTCTGTTGCCATGATATTATTTCTGCATAAAATTCACATCCAAATCCATTCCTCTTCATCTTATTGGATCCTTGAGTCATTTCTAATGCCACAACCATAATGACAAGACCAGTGTCCATATGAATAATCCCAGCTGACACAATACTGAAAACAGTGCCACAAGAAATTTGACAGCGGTGTGTAGAAACAGCAGCAGATGGCGGCGCTGTGCCGAGTTTACCTGCTTCTTTCTTCGTAGCGCAACTTAATCACCATAATTTTGAGGAATAACAATTATGCCAAGGTAACGTTTACTCTTGCTTAGATTTGTAGGGGGGACATACACAAATACATCTTCAGAACATAACTGTGACATGTTTACAAACAGAGCTCTAGATACCATTGACAGCAGAACCATATGTTTGCATGAAAGCAGGTAACTGAGCTGCTATAGTGAGATCGACAGTCATCAATCCTTTTAGATTTTTATATCTTCTTGAGCTATAAACTTGGTTACTACATTGTATGTACATAATGATGCAGAAAGTATAGTGTCGTAATTGTGGAAGTAGCAATGATAGAGCTTATCAATCACCAAGAAAAAGTTCATAATGGACGTTTTCGATCAGTTTTGTGGGGTAAAGTACAAAGTACATAGTGAAACAACATTTCAAAAAATCTACATTTATTTGCTAGTGAAAACATTTACTGTACATTGAAACTTATCAAATGGTATGTATGAGGGAATGAAAAGATCCTGCTTACCTTATGGGTTATGTGTTTCTTTTCTTATGTAACTAATAACATCATAAACAACTGTATCTTCCTCTTTTATTAGAGACATCTGTCCACTTAAAATGTTATTTAATGAAAATTGCTTCTTCAATTTGTATTCTTATTTATACATAGTGCAAGCATCTGCTCTGCTCTGCTATTGTAAAGCCTAAACAAAATTTCGCTTTCCGATTCTGACCTTGTTTATATAGGTGGTAAAGCCAGGTTTCCACTAGCATGAATTTCTTACACATGTATCCCCCACCACCACTCATATAAGTCAACTAACATGTGGAAACACCCTACTTGCGCATTGTCATGGCGACTTACGCTTAAGATGTGGAAGTTGAAACGCATTCTACTTTTTTGTATGATGTCACTTTCCCCATTATCACCTCCAAGCTACAGCAACTACCAATAGGTGGATCTGCTCTCATCCTGCTCTGATCTGTTAGACAGCGCGGATTTAGAATTGTTTATATACATGGGGAGTTAACGTCTAGCCAAAATAATAGGCTAAGGCTTCATCTAAGTAAATAAATTATTTCTAAAGTTGTAAAACGTTCTTAAACAGTGCTATAGGAGTATCTCTCTAGCATTCAGCAACTCTTCATAATCACTTATTTGTAACACAACATCGTTTGATGTGACGAAATGGATAAAAAGTATTGTAACTGAGAGTGTGATTGCTCAGAACTGTATTTTTGCAGAACACTCAATACTGTGAAGGTCTTTTTCATTTCCAGAATCATTTTTTGCATTAGCCATAAAGTCTCAATATTATGGTTTTAAGAATTAAAACTGCCCTTGGCCCTCATTAAAATCTTATGCAAATATAGGTGCTCATATTGGCGCTATCATTGAGTAATGACTTCCGCACAGTAGTACAAAATGAAGTATTGCACTGGAAAAAAACCTATATTTACACCACCTGTGACTTGTCAGAATCTTGACTAAGCTTGTAAATAAAAACAAAGCTGAACTGTTGAGACAAAAACCATACTGCCTGATCTACCCTCAGTGTATCGTAGATAACATAAAAATCTAGAGACATTGTTATTCAGAATGCAGTACATATATTGCAGTGACATGTATGTGAGTTAGGTTTTTGTACAGATCCAGAAATAGGAATCAAAAAAATTTTGAAACTGGTTTTACTCATTCGAAAATCATTTTCTAACGAAACGTTATCGGCAGATAACCACCTTATTAATGATTCGATGTTCCAAATGATTCCTATGAGATGCCCATTTCCATTCGACGTTTATGTGTCGCATGTTAGTAACATGTATGCAACAGTAGTGGTGGTGGAGTGCACATGTAACAAATTCATGCCTGTGAAAACCTCCCTTAACACTCATTTCACACTTTACTGCCTGTAAAAGTCACGTCAGTTTGAAGTGACACGCACCATCGACGACCGCGTGATCTGTATCGACTTTGTGACAAGGAACAATATGAATGTTGTTGCTCCTCGATTCACTCGCTGCAGTTTAAGCTATCCGGCTAGGTTGTTACCTAACCGCATACACCATGGAAAAAAGTCCATGGACTCCACGGAGGTCGTCATGGAACGTTAGCAGTTTGCCACAAAAACAAAGGAAAACTGTATAATCAAAATTAAGAAAAAACAAAAGCACAAAATCCATTGCTACAACTTGAATGAGTGTAGCGAAAATTGGTTAACTTCCCATATTGACAGAAAACGACGCCGATAAAAATTTCTTCCCGAAAAATCTTGGAGGCGATGTGACGTGATTTGCCGATCCGTTGACGTCCTGTATCACTGCAGTCATTTGAAATGCTTTGCGGAAAGTTTCGACGTTACGTGACGGCAAATGTGAATTATCCTTAAGATAATTAATAGTTTATGGTTGCTGCTCGTGAAGAATATGTTTGTACACTGATCAAAACGCAATTTCATGAACCGTGAAATATGTATGTACGTAAGAACACATTTATGGTCAGTCCTGTCTCTATACTTCACTGCCACCACTTCGATATTAATATCGTCGATTCATAACAGCTTTCAGATTCAGTACTGGAGGATATCGATACTCGATAGTGATCACAGTCAACTACTGTCCCATGAAAACAAAAATATGAGAAGAAATTATAAGCATTTTGATTACCAGTAATATGAATGTATGATAACATTATTATATGCTCGTCTTTAATAAGCCCAATTATACTTTGGATCTGATAAAGACATTCATACAAGCATGTACACTACTACCTGCAAATGTGCATGAGAATCCGCAAAAAAGAGGCGTGGTTCAGGAAACTAGCCATCCACAAAATCCGGGTTAGCGAAATGTCAGAGCTGATTTCAGACGAGTACAGGCTTACACGAAGTAAAAACTTTCTGATAATACTTCGAAATAAACTTTTAATAAACGTACCGTGATGGATCGTGTTAGGGCAAGGCATCAGTTAAGTGAAAAGTGCGTGAAAGGTTAAATCTGATAAAAGAAGATTAATATATTAATGAGTCACATGTTTTTAATAGGATTAGCGTGTAGTACCTTCATTGTATTTATTTCAGGTACGCTTACAAACGACTAGAAATGGAGGACGTTCCTCTGAGAATGAACTCCGATGAACGAGATTTTGAAATTGACGAAACAGATTTTTTATTACAACACTCAGACCATGACCTGAGAACCAACTCGGCGAAACATCGTAGATCCAAGCGGTGTCCCAAATGCCTGTCGCTATTTTTCTGTGGGTGAGTACACGATACGGATATTCTCTCCGAGATTTTAATCGGCGGTTTTAAAACCCAGGGATTCCTTGAAACTATGAGCAGCCTCTCTCGGGACTGTTCAGACTGGTTACTGCATAAACGCAGCAGTGTGTAAAATATAAAAAAAACTGGATTCTGCCACAAGATCTCAAGAGTCAAAAATTATGCAAAGTGGTGATACCAGTTTGTTGGCATGTGACATTACTTATTTAATGTAATTGTAAATCGCCCAAACGCCAGTTATGGACAGAAAACAATAAAACCAGGATTTAATTTCGTCAAAACTGTTGTAAATATTAATTTAATCATTGATATCCCTGTCTTTAATGTATCACAGAGCTTCAAAAACAGGAACAGCTAACGTGAACACCATTTGAATATCATCAGATGTTCAAAAGCATTCTAATCTTTAAACAAAGTTTCATTAATGTGACAGTCAGTCATACATTTAATATGAAATCATTGAAAGTTATCAGGCTTTGCGCTTCTGGCATGAGAATGCAAAATTTTTCAAGTTTATCATCAGATGTTGAGCAGAATACTTCCAACAGGAACATATTTTTTACGAACCTCAGTGAATCAAACTGGAATATAATAGGTGCCAAGGCAGAGTGCTCACTTCTGAAGTGGCATCATTAGTAAACTGAACTACAGTAAGAGCATCCAAGTTGTTAATACATTAACAGTACTGGTATCATTTTAAGTGTACAGCTATTCACTGTAATGACATGTAAAGTGTCAGACACCATTATTCAATATATTTTGTATAAGTGGCAGCATTGCTTGTAAATATTCAAATCCTTTATTTTAGAGATATATTTTGGTCACTGTGTGACAATATTAAGTGCTAAATGTACATAATAACCACCAGACAAGAGGCTCTTAACACAAATGTGGCCCTATTTATAATCACCATCAAAACATACAGAAACAGAAAAATACATACAAATATACAGATTCTTATACATACCAAATTATGTGGTATATACAAGAATCTGTATATTTGTATATATTTTTTCTGTTTCTGTATTTTTTATGGTGGTTATAAATGGGGCGTCATTTGTGTTAAGATCCTCATGTCTGATGGGTCTTATGTATTATTAGAACTGAAGATCTTCGAAACAAAAGATTGCAGTTTTTATGACTGATGCTGCCGTTCATCCAAAAAAAATTGACAATAATGGAATTAGACATGAAGACACCTTTATTGCTTATTATGGAACTAAATGGAAAAATAAAATGGGCATAAACAAAGCTACGGCAAATAGCAAAATTGTCTTTAAAACATAAAGCAACTGGCAAAAACAGACATAATGTCTTACGGGATAACAGCAATCAGTGATTTTATAATGTTACTTAAAATCCGTCTTGATTGCAATTTTTTTTTTTTTTTTTTTTTTTTTTTTTTTTTTTTTTTTTTTTTTTTTTAAATATTCATATGACCGGTTTTGGTTCATCCAGAACCATCTTCAGATCTGATATTTCAGTTACAGGAGTAACCTGTCCAAATCCAGCAACTTTCACATGCTACGTCACATCTAGCATGTGAAAGTTGCTGGATTTGGACGGGTTACTCCTGTAACTGAAATATCAGTTCTGAAGATGGTTCTGAATGAACCGAAACCGGTCATATGAATAAAAAAAATAAATAAATAAAAAAAATTTGCAATCAAGAAGGATTTTAAGTAACGTTATAAAGCAACTGGGTTTTATATTTCATGCAATTTAGTTTCAGGGTATCTGAGTATTCTGTTTAAAGTTTCCAATTTTTCCTTGATAACTACAGATACCCAGATGCAAATGTTCACTTTTTATTTTGAGTACAAAGTCAGTAGTTGTAAATGTTTGCTGTACAAAAGAAC
Organism: Schistocerca nitens; assembly: GCF_023898315.1. NCBI lineage: Eukaryota > Metazoa > Arthropoda > Insecta > Orthoptera > Acrididae > Schistocerca > Schistocerca nitens. The sequence continues at coordinate 304,034,734 of NC_064620.1, forward strand.
TAATAACTGGTAACGAGTTAATTTGCTATTTTTACATGTAGTTGTGTTGTACTGGGTGTCACTGTTTTCAGCATAGTAACTTTCTCTTGTATCTAACAGCAACGGGTTGGTACATGTCATTTTAAAAACTTAAAATGTTAAATGTTGCAAAATAACAAAATCATTTGCAGTGTCGTGTATGAGTGGACACTTCTGTGAGCTTTTTCTTAAATTTTCATGTCTATAGTACCCTTGTTGTACAGATTAGTTAGTTAATACTGGCATTTCAAAATTAAATGTACCAAGCAAGGTGACACAGTGATTAGCTCACCAGACACACATTCAAGAAGACTATGCTAGCCGGCCAGTGTGGCCAAGCGGTTCAAGGCACTTCAGTCTGGAAGCGCGCAACTGCTACGGATGCAGGTTCGAATCCTGCCTCGGGCATGGATATGAGTGATGTCCTTAGGTTAGTTAGGTTTAAGTAGTTCTAAGTTCAAGGGGACTGATGACAGATATTAAGTCCCATAGCGCTCAGAGCCTTTTGAACCATTTTTGGACTATGCTTCAAATCCCCTTCCAACCACCCAGATTTTGATTTTCCCCAATTTGCTCAAAGCAAATGCATTAATGATCCCTTTGAAAAGGGAACAATTGATTTTCTTCCCCACGTTTTTGAATTTGTAATTCAACATTTCACTCCACCTCCAATGACTGCACTGTCAACAAGATGTTTAAATCTAATCTTTGTTCCTCTTTAAAACCAAATGTGTAGAAGTGTGATTAATAATGCATGCTACTGTTGGTATAGTTAAAAACTAGGGGTTTATACTGCATATTATTATCCATCAAAAAGAAAAGGCATTTACTGGTTGTAAAAGTTTTATACTGCCAGAGACAGTGATCTTGTGAGTGTGAGATGTGTTTATGGGAATTTGTATGCGTATGTTGTCTATTGCAGAAGAAGGCCTTTTGGTCGAAAGCATATGTTTTTAGCAGTTTTTCTGTTGTGCCTCTCTGCTGCTCAACATCTCCACTATATCTTTTTCATAATACTATCATTTTTCCATGCTGGATTTTCCATTGTTAAAATTTATGGCTCAACTTAACTAAAAGAGAGGATTGATTGCTAGGTCACAGTCTGAGGCTTCAAGAAACTGTCAATTTTGTAGCTAGACGTGAGTACTGTGAACTGGTTCAAGTGGATGTACATTGCAGTAGTTACTTAAAGATGAAGGGGTTTTTAAACCATAGACCAGCATGGAGAGCTGCATCAAACCGTTCCTTAGAATAAAGGTCATAACAACAACAGCAACAAGCATGACTAGCACTAAGCAATATCATGAATTTTATTGTTAATACACTGTATAGGTAAAGGTGTTAAGAATTGCTCACCTTTTGACAATATATAATTTTTGCAAAAGGAAACATTTTCTGTTGTAGGCTGTAATGTATATCATTTATCTGCTGTGCTATTGGCCAGCTTCAACTACCATATCAGTATGAAGTATATATTCGTTAAGAGTGTGCACCATGTTGCATGAATTGTGGCATACAAATCATATTATCAATCCACATGTGATGTCACACATAGGGAACAATATGCTCTGTATTTAATACAAAACAAAGAGCAGTAAAATATGTAAAAGAACCATATACAAGATAACTTGAGCATGAAGATTCTGTCCTTTAAGTCCAGGACCACATTGTATCGTGTGTGAACCAAACCACACACTGTCTGCAACAGAGAATGTTTTGTCACAGATAGGCACAACAAAAAGACTGCCACAAAATGCACTTTCCAGCCAACAAGGGTTTTGTCGAGAAAAAACACACGCACGTACACACACACACACACACACACACACACACACACACACACACACACACACACACAGAGAGAGAGAGAGAGTCATGTGTTTGTGAGTTGCACCATATAAACAAGATTATCAATCTATACTTTCACTTCTTTCACATACAGTAATTGATTGATTGATTGGCTGAGTGAGTGAGTGAGTGAGTGATTGTGTGGATGAATAAATGAATAAATCCATGCACGCAACCCTCAACCTGAAGGTGGACTTGAACACCAGAGTGCTTTACTGAGAATGATCCTGTTGGAGGTGGTATGCCAATGCTTTCCTCCAACCTTTGAATTGATCTATCAGTCTTATGAAAATCATTGCCAATTCAGAAACTCAGGATTTAACCACTGACATTTGGACTAACAGTTTGACACTCAGTGGCACAAAGTGCTAAGTGCAACACCTGAATAGGAACCTTTAAAAGTTAATTTCTTCCCTTCATTTAGAGCCATTGCAGACCATGTGAAATAACTATAAGGCCCAGCTGAAAGCCTTTTCTGCGAAGCAAAAGGGTTGCATTCTTTCTCTTGTGACAATGTAAATCACAGCCTCCACTCAATACGAGAGCAACATGTTTATATAGTGTGGTACTAGGTGATGTGTTTTAATAAATGTGTTCTGTACAAGTCAAACTTTCGCTTAACCCATCATGACAGATATATTTTTATTTCAAATACTTAACAGTTATTATTTTAAAAACTTTACAGGACTTCAGACTCTGACCACCTGCAATTCAGCTGCTGTTCTGCCTTTCATCATTTTGAAAGCCTGTATCCTTGTTGATCAATGGCCCATACTTTGAAAGGTCAGAGACATCTTCCTGATTCAATTTAGTGCTTCTTGATGTCCTTCATTACTTTCTTCAACTATTTATTACCATAAGGTGGCTTGCAGAGTATAGATTTAGATGTAGAGTTTACAAAAGATCTTGCACTCAAACTTCTGTGTTTCTCTCAATCCAGACTTTTCTGTCATTCTGAGGGATTCACTTCATAAGTCATTAATAGGCAGTGCATCTATACCTAATACAGCTGAAACTAAACTACTCACATTCAGTAATTTCTTTCAAATTAATTTCAGACCATTGTTAATCATCATTAATATCTGATCATCCATACATGCAGATAAATAAGCATTCACTTGCAAATAGACATTCAGTTTTTAGTTTTATAGTGCCTCAGTTTAGCTTTCCCTGAAATTCTACATCTACATCTACATTTATACTCCGCAAGCCACCCAATGGTGTGTGGCGGAGGGCACTTTACGTGCCACTGTCATTACCTCCCTTTTCTGTTCCATTTGTGTATGGTTCGCGGGAAGAACGACTGTCTGAAAGCCTCCGTGTGCGCTCGAATCTCTCTAATTTTACATTCGTGATCTCCTCGGGAGGTATAAGTAGGGGGAAGCAATATATTTGATACCTCATCCAGAAATGCACCCTCTCGAAACCTGGCGAGCAAGCTACACCGCGATGCAGAGCGCCTCTCTTGCAGAGTCTGCCACTTGAGTTTGCTAAACATCTCCGCTATCACGGTTACCAAATAACCCTGTGACGAAATGCGCCACTCTTCCTTGGATCTTCTCTATCTCCTCCGTCAACCCGATCTGGTACGGATCCCACACTGATGAGCAATACTCAAGTATAGGTCGAACTAGTGTTTTGTAAGCCACCTCCTTTGTTGATGGACTACATTTTCTAAGGACTCTCCCAATGAATCTCAACCTGGTATCCGCCTTACCAACAATTAATTTTATATGATCATTCCACTTCAAATCGTTCTGTACGCATACTCCCAGATATTTTACAGAAGTAACTGCTACCAGTGTTTGTTCCGCTATCATATAATCATACAATAAAGGATCCTTCTTTCTATGTATTCGCAATACATTACATTTGCCTATGTTAAGGGTCAGTTGCCACTCCCTGCACCAAGTGCCTATCCGCTGCAGATCTTCCTGCATTTCGCTACAATTTTCTAATGCTGCAACTTCTCTGTATACTACAGCATCATCCGCGAAAAGCCGCATGGAACTTCCGACACTATCTACTAGGTCATTTATATATATTGTGAAAAGCAATGGTCCCGTAACACTCCCCTGTGACATGCCCTTTGTCTTGTACAGGACTTGGGTTTTACGAACAGCAATGGCCATCTTCTCTCTCCTGTGGCCATTGGTGTCTTTCTTGGTAGTTTTCGAAAGTAACTGAAATTGTCCACATTTTTCTGTTTCACTACTCTGTGAGTACATCCTGTGTAACCAAATCAAAGGCTTTCTTAAAGGTGACAAAGACACCTCCTAGATCCTTCAAGTTGTAATTTTCCAATACTCTTTTTCCAGACTTGTTTATAACTGTAATAACAAACTTCCTTCTCAGGTTCGACTTCACAGATGATTGAATGGTGGCTATTTACAGAACTTCATTTTGCATATTATCATTTTGTATTACTAGGAGAAAGATATGTGTTAATCAGTCCGAACAAGAAAATATGAATCAGAAAAATGAAAATCAGTAATAATTATTATGAAATACAAATAATTTGTGAAATACAAAAAGTTACAATAACAAGAATGATGTCATACCCAGATAAAATTACATAAAATACATGAAAGAGAGTAGTGACAATATTATGAAAAGGATAGTTGCTACTCACCATGTAGTGGAGATGCTGAGTCACAGATAGGGACAAGAAAAAGACTGCCAAACAACTGTTTGAAAGTCTTTTCGTTGTGCCTATCTGCAACTCAGCTTCACCGCTATATAGTGAGTAGCAACTATCCTTTTCATAATATTGTCATTATTCTATCCTGGATTTTCCATTGTGTGAAAGAGACCAGACATCATTTTAGAGCCAGAACTGTGTAGTAAAACTAAATGCCTTGTTACTTGTGCAGTTTACAAATCACAGTCATGACAATGCAGTAAAGCAACAGAGTGGAATTATTTATGTATAATGCTATGGTAGGTGACTCTCAAAGCTGATATCTAAATCCTAAAAAACAATAAGCACGTAGAAACTTCCAATCATCCATATAATAGAACTGGTAATTGCCCATCTGCGTAGTTAACCACATGCATTCTTTATAGTGAAAGGAAATCAGTATAATGTTCTTCTGACAGCTGTGGTACAGCTAACAGGATCTGAAAACTGGTGATGTGTCTTCATCATGTACAATGGATCAGTCTTATCTGTTTTGTGCACTCAATCATCAAACTGTTCTCTTGCCTGCAACAGCCAGAACTTGAAAGTCACTTCTTAGTGATGCCCTCACCACCACCACCACCACCACCACCACCACCACCACCTTCACCGTCATCATCTATATCATCAGTGGCAGCAGCCCACAAGTGTTCTATGGTTTTTGCTGTTTGTAGTTTCCCTGCATTGATCTCCTCCTATCTTGCTAATCCACTACTTGTTTGTAGTCCTCTTAGATTCATTGCATCACAAACATTTTTATAGTAGTTTCTAGGTGGTCATCATTTTTTCCTTCTTACCAGAAGAAAATATTTCTATATTGTTATTTTGACCATCTGCTGTAATCCATCCTCTCCGTGTTTCCCTACCAAAGTAAATGTTTAATTTAGATTACCTCTATTATTGTCCCCTCCATTTCTACATATTCTCTTATGGTTACATTTCAAACATTAACCATGCTAGAGATGCTGCAGGTTCTCTTTCACAAGGCTGTTACCTGTGCAAACTAACTTTGATGTTGGTACTTCCAAGTGCATATACTCTCAACTGTTGTCTTGTACATAAGATATTTTCTGTTTCTCCTTACAATTGTGCTCTAGCATACAAAGTTCATTTGACGTATTGTATATCTACCCTAACTCAACCTGTTGCATATGTCAGTCTCTACTTTTACCATTTCATGACACAATGACTCCCAAAGACATAAATGGTTTCCAACTTTCCATCTTCTGTTTCAGTTTCCTCATTACATCCCATCAGTAGATCATCCATTTTATTCACATGATTATTAGGCCCCACGTATCATACACTTCCCTCAGCTTTCAATGCATATATTAATTACTTGCGTCTTCCATATCTTCAATTAAAATACTTTATTATTTACTAAAGAGTATAAGACACTGGCATCCAGTGCTATTCCCACATTACATTTGATTCTCCAGTTCGTATCTTCCTTCCTTCCTTTTTTTTAGGCCATTTTCTTAACAGAACTCTAATGATATACTGACAGCAAACACAGTTCTGAAATTGTTTCAGTGCGTATTCTGCTTGCCTCTGAACTTAAATTGTGCTTTGACCACTTGAGGAGGCACATTGTTAGCATATTGTATCCACATTTGGCAGTCATAAAAATTTATGATGCATGCAGTTTCTCTTAATCGGTTAAGGTGAAGGCTAGGATAGTTCCTGTAAAAAGGACATGAGCCATTTTCTTTGCCATCCTTGCCCTATGTGAATTGTGCTTTGTGTCTAATGACATCATCATTGATGGGGCATTAATTCCTAATCTTACTTACTGAATTTCATATGAACAAGACAGAGTAGTATTTTGGTACACCCAGATTAAAAATTTTAAATAAAAGAAATATAGACGTCTGAGTAAATGAGGAGTCCCTCCAAGGAGCAGGTTTCTTTGGATTTTTCCTTTGATCCAGTACCTATACATCTTACCCTTGCTTTATGTTTCCTGTGTCCTCTCTTTCTCCCCATAAAGAAATTGTATAAGAAGTTCCAAAGTGTTGTGGCGTAACAAGCTAGTCACGCCACGCTGAGGAGGAAGCCGAAAGGCACGCGTACACACACGCCGACTGGCGTCAAGTCTGGAACAGGATACGTATTGAATACTATAAAGAAAATACGTATCTTTGGAATATCCTTAACTTTTAATGCTTCCTTTGGTACATCTCTCTTGACTATACAAATGAGACTCGTAAGATACATGCACTGTGACAATTGGCGCCTTGCTAAGTCGTAGCCATTAACTTTAGCTGAAGGCTATTCTGTCTCTCGGCAAATGAGAGCAAAGGCTTCATCAGTATAGTCGCAAGCAACGTCGCCGTACAACTGGGGCGAGTTCTCGTACGTCTCTCGAGACCCGCCGTGTGGTGGCGCTCGGTCTACGATCACACAGTGGCGACACGCGGGTCCAACATGTACTAATGGACCGCGGCCGATTTAAGCTACCACCTAGCAAGTGTGGTGTCTGGCAGTGACACCACACAAAGGATGAATATTCTTTGCCTGTCTTTATCTTTCTTAGTTAAAGAAATATTTCTCTTCAAGTCTAACCAAGTCAAATTGCTTCCAAGTGGAGCATCTATCTTCAGTGTTTCAAAGAGCAGTTTTAGATTGATAAATGTTGCACATAGTGTGTATCACAAAGAACTGTTGTGATGGACTTCTTTTAGCTCTTCTTTGGTTGTTCCAGCTTCAGCACTTGATAAGATGATGCTAATCTTGCATGTGATATATTGTTAATAGTCACTGGTGACACCTGTATTTTAAATTTATATCTGCTATCCAAACTCTTCAAAATAATTAGAGCTCAGGAGAAGTATCACACATTCTGAAAAGATAAACATTTATCTCATTTAATTTGAGGAATAAATGTCTGAGAATGTACATTTTGAGCACAGCATTGTATGAAAGTAAGTCATGGACTGTGATAAACCTGGAAAAGAATAAAATTGAAGTGTTTGAGTTATGGTGCTACAGAAAGATGTAGAAAATTGGGTAGACTGGTGAGGTAAGGAATGAGGAGGTACTGAGCACTATCAGTGAAGAGAGGAATATGTGGAAAACACCAAATTGAAATATATCAAACAAAAAGTGGATGACATTGGGACCAAGTGATACTGAAATGAAAAGCTGGCACAGGGAGAGGGATTCATGATGAGCTGCATCAAACTAATCAGAAAGTGAGAAAAAAACTTTGATATGGTGCTTTGCTTTCAGCAACAGGATAGTGAATATACTCATATATTCACTCTGTAATAATTGTCTATATGATCAAACATAGGAGACAGTTTTTGAACCTGGAAGTAATATGTAACCATCCAAATGTCTGACACTGGTTTGCACCTATGTGGCACAGTTTTTATCAGATTTTAGATGAGCTTCTGAGGCACATTCAGTTGTTCTTGGAAAAGAGCAACGTCAGCCACTGGTGACATGTGCAACACAATTGAGGGATGGTGCGCACATTGCCCATGGTTTTAAAGTGATATTCTCACATGATAGTATGTCATCCACTGCAATATCTTGCTGCCCACAATGTGGAAAATATGGAGTGGCACCAGTGTATGTAGATAAAGGTGTCAAAAAACCAAAGTTTGGTTTGGACACTACAGTGCTTTACTAGGAATGGTCCTATTGAAGATGGTGCACCTTTGCCTTCCTTGGAGTTACTGGGGAACGTACAGTTTAATGTGGACTCTGAGAAACTACATGACTTTGCACTTTTAACATGCACAAATAACTACCAGTGGTCAATGACAAAAATCCCAGAACCAACTATGATAAAATCCTGGACCAATGGATTGTTAGTTGAACACTTATCCACTGAGCCACACAGCATACAATACAGCAAAAGATTAGATGAGCTCAACTCTGCATCTTAGACCCATTGAAGAGCTGGTGCTTTTAATTAACATCAAGGTTTGCATGTCTGTTTCTGTCTGTTCCTGCTCACGTCAACAACTTACTATTATGGCATTTGGTTACTTCAGGTGTGAATGCATGTGGAGAGATTGTGGAAATCAAAATAAGGTCACAAGTGCATGAGTTGTGAGGCGTGACATGAAGTTAGAAGACAAAAGCTTTAGTCTGTGTGTCCTTTCAACAACAGCCTATGTCTTTGATGTTGTTGATGAGACAGTCACAATTTGGAATCCTCCGTAACCAGCACTCCCAGGTATTGGAACTTCTCACGTCTCTCATAATTGCCTCTGTTCAACTTAATATATTTCTCTTTAACAATAGCATTTTTCCTGAAAGCAAAGAGATACTGTGTTTTTGTGTTGTTTACTTAAAGTCCCAACTGTTCTGCCTCCTTTTCCAGTCTGCCAAATCCTTCCACTTCTTTCAAACTTCTAGACAGCATACACACATCTTTGGCATAAGCTAGATTTTGATGCATACGGTTAAACCGAGTGCCACCTCCGTTATCAAACTCCACCCTTTGCATCACTCTCTCCAACACTATGTTGAAGAGTAGCATGGATAATACATCCTTATCAAATATATATGGGACTAGGAAATGTCATTAGGTCCTGGACCCAATGAAGGGAAACTCCTGATCTACACCTCCACCCGGTAGAGAGTGGGCAACGTCACTTCATGTGATGGCTGATGTAGACAGGGACCAAGGGATGACTAGGATAAGTCATCACCCCAGCATTTGCTGGGCAGGGCACCCTCTTGCCCTGAAATAAGAAATCATTTCTAAAGGCGGAAGAACCGGCTGATGGTCAACGGCATGGGATGGGGAAGGCAACAGGATACCACCACAATAAAGAACTATGGTTATCCCAAGCATCAGCAGTAAACCATGCCAGTATCTCCTGTAAAATTTTCTGGAGACAAAATAGTCCCCCAGTCAGATCTCCGGGTGGGGACTGCAAAAGATACACACAAAGTGAAGGGAAAGTATCCCAATTTTAACATAGCAACTTGGAATATGAAAACACTGCTTCAGTGTAGCAAACTAGAAAATCTAAAACTTGAAATGGAACGACTGGAAATTGATATTCTAGGCATATCTGAGATGAGATGGTCTCAATCATATGATTTCTGGCCTGAAGAATACAGAGTCATTCACACCAGAAATGACCAAGCAGACCAGGAATGGGAGGAGTTTGAATAATTTTGAGAAAAAACTATGGCTCATATGTCAAGGGATATGTGCAATATAGCTCTCGAATAATACTAAACTTGAAACTAAACCAAAGGACACTGTGATAATACAAATATAGATGCCAAAATCCAAAGAAGAAGATGCAGTTGTTGACGCAATATATGAAGAAATAAGTAATGCGATGAGATATGTTAAGGGAGATGAAAACCTGATTCCCATGGGGGATTGGAATGCGATTGTGGGTGAAGAACCGGAGGAAGGAATTGGCAAATATGGGCTTCGAAGAAGAAATGAAAGAGGAGATCAACTAATCGAGTTCTGCTCAAGGCACCAATTAGTTGTTGCAAACACATTTTTCCAACATCACAAACGAAGAAGATACACTTGGAAGGCCCCTGGAGACCTGAAGAGACAGCAGATTGATTACATTCTAGTGAAAGCATGTTTTAGGAATAAGGTAACAGATTGCAGGAGCTATCCATCTGCAGATATAGGCAGTGACCATAACCTGGTCCTGATGAAAATTTCACTCAGATTCAAGTATTTGAAGAAGCAGCCAGTAAAACTTAAATTGGAACTAGAAAAAACTGAAAACTGAGAGACTGGCAAAGTGCTATGCTCACGAAACATAGAACCTAGCTAAAAATTTTCAACATGGTTGAGTAAATGAAGACTGGGATCAAATTAAATCTGGTATATACAAAGCAGCAGAAAAAGTAGGTGGAAAAACTAAACCCAAAAACAAGAGGAAATGGATTACAGCAGATATTATTGAGCTTAGAGAAAACAGGAGATTATACAAAAATGCAACTTATGAACAAGGAAAAGCTGAATACACAAGACTAATGAATTTAGTCAATTGATAAGCTAGGAACACAAAAGAAAATTTTCTTGAGGAAATGTGCAGGGAAGTGGAAGAAAAGATGCAAAACAGGAGAACTAATTTAGCCTACAGAACAGCAAATACATTTTTTAACAAACGCAAAACAACACTCTCTGACACAATAGAAAATAAAAAGGGGGAAAATGCTGTTTGGTAAAGACATGCTAAGAATACATAGAGGAGTTGCGTGCTGGAACACATCTTTCGGAGGAAGTAATAGGAAGAGAAGAGCAAGTAGACGAAGGTGACAAAGGAGATGACATTCTGCAAGAACAATTTGACAAAGCTCTAAAAGAACTACGGGACAACAAAGCAATAAGTATTTATGACATCCCTTCAGAACTAATAAAGAATGCTGGTGACAGTATGAAAACAATGCTGCTTAAACCTATTAGGTCCAACTACAACACAAGAGGGATTCTGACAGACTTCCAGAAATGCATCATTGTTCCTGTACCAAAGAAGGCAGGAGCTACAAAATGTGGGGGTACCAAACTTTAAGCCTAATATCACATGCATCAAAAATTCTCATAAAAATAATTCTAAAGAGAATTGAAGAGAAGGTGGAGGAAATGCTGAGTGAAGATCAGTTTGGTTTCAAAAGGGGTTTGGGAACAAGAGAAGAGATTCTGGCTTGGAGATTCCTTATCAAAAAGCAATTACAGAAAAATAAACCAACTCATATTACCTTCGTAGACCTGGAAAGACATTTGATAATGTTATCTGGTAAGAGATGTTCAGAGTGCTGAGGAAAAGTGGAATGAAGTACAAAGACATCCGTGTGATGCTCAGTTTCTATAAGAATGAGGTGGCAGTGATTAGGAACTGTCATCAGGAACAGGAAGCATATATTAGAAAAGGGTTAAGACAAGGATGTGCTCTCTCTCTCTCTCTCTCTCTCTCTCTCTCTCTCTCCTCTTATATTCAATGCTTACATCCAGGAAGCTATAGACCAAGTCTGAGAAACTAGTGAGGTGGGGATCAAAATTAATGGGCAGAAGATAGAGATGCTACGTTATGCAGATGATATTGCTATAGCCACGAAGACAAAAGATGATCTAGAGGAAGTCCTCAGAACAATGTAAAGTATTCTATGCAATCAGCATGGAATGAGAATAAACAAGAAAAAGATTGAAGTGACAGTATGCAGTACAGGAGCAGAATATGAACCTCTGAGAATGAGAATTGGAAGAGAGGAGCTGAAAGTGATAGAGGAATTTACTTGTTTGGAAAGCAAAATCACAAGGGATGGTAGAAGTTGGAAAGAAATTGTGAACAGAAAACAAAAGGCCCAAATTACATTTAATTGGAGGAGGGAGCTATTCACCAGCAAGAGCATCAGTCTGAAAATAAGGAATGTATCATGAAAGCTTTCATTTCGAGTGTGGCTGTATATGGATGTGAAACTTGGATAATGAGTAGAGAAGAGAGAAGACGGCTAGACACCCTGCTGGAGATGTGGTGCTATAGAAGGATGATGAAGATCAGCTGGAGAGACAAAGTAACAAATGAAGAGGTGCTTAGAAGAGTACATGAAGCTATATCTCTGTGGAGGCACATCCAGACAAGAAGAGAGAAACTTGTAGGGCACATCCTACAACACAACAACATCATTGGAACAGTAGCTGAAGGAGCTATGGAGGGAAGGAATTGGTGTGGCAACCAAGGATATCATACCTGCAACAGATCATGAATGATGTTGGATGTAACACAAATGTGGAAATGAAAAGGAAAGCAGACAGAAGAGGGGAATGGCACTCTGCTGCAGACCAACCTCAGGATTGAACACTAAAAGAAGAAGATATTGAGACCACTACTTTGTTAAAGACTCAGACATGTTACATGGATTATGGTAAAACACATTTCTGAGAGAGGGTACCACTTTTACCTCGAGAGGGTACCACTTTTACCTCTGTTGAAGCAACAAACACCAGTGACTTCTGTGGTTCAGTATTTCAGCAATGTGCTATCTGTCTGTTATTTGTCTGAATGACTTACCCATCTGGAAGAAACAGCCTTTGCCTTCTTTGAGTAGATATATTGAGATGATTCCCAGACACTTTTCCCCAGAATATATCAGTATACATTGAAGAATATTGTTGCAGAAGAAGCTGAGTAGCACAGTCACCGTGGTGTAGTGGTTATGATAGTAGACTGTAGACTGTTGTGCGGAGGGTCTTGAGTTCAAAACTCACCTGAACTGTAAAATTTTATTTTCTATGTGCAGTTCGAGTACATTCTAGAAGTATCCACAAATGTCAAGAATCATTGTACTAGAAAATTTCTGTAACTGTATATATACCGTATGTGTTCTGGCCGGGGGCAGTTCGCTCCACGCTCTTGTATGTGCAAGTGCTGAATAAACCTTCGATAAGTGAAGTTAGTGTTTGTCATTCATATAATTACACCTTCTTCTATGTGACATTATTCTGGTGGAGGTGCTGGGTATTGGAACTTGTGATAGCGCACATTATCGATGACACAGTGGCTCCCATCAGGCCGCGAGAGAGCTGCCGTTTACGTGGTTTACGAGTTTGAGCCATATTCAACAGATCGCAATCTATCGGAGACAGGAGAAGAAGAGGATGTTACAATGACAGCAACTGTATGCCACGGCACAAGACATCCTTCCAGGTTCTCTGGTGACGATGGCCAAGATCCAAACAGGTGGCTGAAGGTATATGAGCGTATAGCCAAGTTTAACAAATGGGATGACACCGTGTGTTTGGCTAACATATTTTTCTACTTGGAGGGCACTGCCAAGCGGTGGTATGAGACCAATGAGGAGAAATTCACAAGCTGGGAAGTATTCCAGGCAGAACTGTGCAATATTTCGGTGACACACAAAGAAGTGCAAGGCTGAGAATAAATTAAAGTGCAGGGCACAGCGTCCAGGAGAAACTACAGCATCCTACATTCAAGACATCTTGGAGCTGTGTAAAATAGTGGGTCCTAGAATGAAGGAGGAAGATACGGTTGCACATCTCATGAAGGGTGTTGCTGAGGACATGTATCAAGACCTACTCCTGAAGGAGGTTCCGACAACAGACCACTTCATAAAATGGTACCAGTATATCGAGACAACGCATCAAAAAAGAATTACATGCAAGAAGTTTGAACGGCTTTCAAATGTTGTATTGATGTCTGTGATGGAGGAAGGAACTGATTTCATAAGTGTTCTTCATCAGATAGTGAAAGAAGTAGTTCAGAAGGCACTTGGATTGCATGGTGATCAAAAAACTGAGACGCTTCAAGAGGTCATAAGGGAGGAATTGGAACATACATTGAACCCAATCTCTCGTCCTTCATTTCCCTTTAAAACGGTGAAAAAGTCGAGACCCAGGCGAAGTTACATTCTTACAATGCTGCATGAGGAACCCGTTGGGGCACCAAGGAAGACTGACGTCTGGAGGACCCAGGATTACCAACTAGTGATTCCTAAACACATGCGCTTAGATGTTCTACAGAAATCTTGTGACACATCTGAGGCCAGACATTTAGGATTTATTAAGACCTACGATAGGATCTGCAAGAGATTTTTCTGGCCAGGTTTATCTAGGAGTGTCTGTCACTATGTGTCACACTGTTGAGAGTGCCAGAGGAGAAAGGCAGCTCCTCAGAAACCACCTAGTGAACTCATACCAATTCCACCAGCGAAAACACCTTTCCAGCTTGACCTCCTCAGATGATTTCCAAAGTATGCTCGTGGCAATAGACGGATTATTGTTTGCACTGATTATCTGACATGCTATGCCATTACAAAAGCCATGGAAACAGCTGAAGCATTCGAAGTAGCCAAATTCATTGTGGAAGACATTGTATTAAAACACAGTGCCCAAGGTCGTTAGTTATGGATCGAGGAAAAGTTTTTCAATTGAATCTTGTGACAGAGATAAACCATCGGTGCAACATTACTCATCACGTAACGGTAGCCTACCATCCGAAAACTAGCGGGCTTACTGAATGCTTTAATAAGACCTTGGCCAATGTGCTATTGATGTTGAGCAGAGCAACTGGGATGAGGTGCTACCTTTTGTGACATTTGCCTACAACACCACCAAACAGGACACCACAGGATTTACGCCATTTTTCCTGGTGCTTGGGCATGAAGCGACTACGACGATGGTCACTGTGTTTCCGTTACATCCTGATGATGTGGATGATGACTATGTCGGCCAGTTGTTAACCAGAGCTGAGAAAGCTCGGCAGTTAGCTTGACTCCGCACGCTGCAGGTTGAAGAAAACGATCACCGTAGGTACGACCCGAGTCACCGCCCTGTTGTCTACCAGCCTGGTGACCTCGTCTGGATCTTCACTCCTGTTTGGAAGGTTGGTCTGTCTGAGAAGCTCCTCAAATGCTACTTTGGACCTTATAAGGTTGTAAGACAGTTGTCTGATGTTACGTACGAAGTAGAAGATTTTGACCCCAACACAAGATGATGTAAGATCAGAGATACAGTCCACGTCCTTCGAATGAAGCCCTATAAGGATCCTGCAACCCAGGTTAAATTTGAAGCTCCAGTGACAGGCAACAAGCGGAAAGGTGATGAAGAGTGTAGCAGCAAAGGAAGTTCTAAGATGATCACTGCCAGGGCAAGCAGCAGTCATCAGGAGTCGGAGTATGCAGGACCAATGACTCGTTCCTGGACTAGGACGATGTAACACCAAGATGCTGTTCTCTTAAGGAGGGAGCAATGTCACTGAAGAAGTTGATTAGCACAGTCACCGTGGCATAGTGGTTATGATAGTAAACTGTTGCATGGAGGGTCGTGAGTTCAAAACTCACCTGATCTGTAAAATTTTAATTTCTATGTGCAGTTCGAGTACATTCTAGAAGTATCCACAAATGCCAAGAATCATTGTACTGGAATGTTCTGTAACAGTATATATACTGTATGTGTTCTGGTCGGAGGCAGTTCACTCCATGCTCTTGTATGTGCAAGTGCAGAATGAACCTTTGTTAAGTGAAGTTAGTGGTCATCATTCATCTAATTACACCTTCTTCTATGTGACAATATTATTATTGTTTTGACAACTGTACTTCATTTGTTTTGAAATTTGTGATAGATTTTATGAGGCAGAGTTGTCTGTCTCAACCTGATATCAGTATCTGACAAGTTGGCTCACACCCTGTCCCACAAACTAGACCTTCGAGGTAGTGCAGCCATGAGCATCACTCTGGCAGTTTTCCAGGAAATAATTTTGAATATTTTTAGGCATATACAGACACTATTGTTAGTGCAAAATGCTATGTACTAGCACTAAATGTTGCTTTTGTGAAGATGAATGTATCTGATGTAACTAGATATTGACTGTAAGGTGAATAAAAAATGACCTGGTTTTGGGACACTTGGAGAACTATTTATGTGAATGTGTGAATTATAAATTATGGCTTTTTGTGTCCTGGAAACTGGCACATTGATGCTGTATAAGAGGCGTTAAAGTGAAAACCTATGAAACATCATAGCAACCAAAGGAGTTGAAATTTACATATGTGACTTTGGGATAACATAGTGAGACTTCTAGAGACAAAGTGGGACAACATGCAATAGAAGCGTGCTTTGTCACCTCCCCCTAACAAATTCAAAGTTGTGCCCTCAACAGGCAATGTGATGCTCATCATTTTTTTTTTTTTTTTTTTTTTTTTCTATGCCCATGGTCCGATACTCGTTGAATTCCTTGAGAATGGAAAAACCATTAATGGTGATTTGTACTGTGAGACACTCCTTAACCTATGCAAGTCCATCAAGAGCTAACAGCCTGGACTGCTCACAGAGGGAGTGATTTTGCTTAATTATAATATGCATCCACGAACTCCTAGATCGTACAAAGTATAATGGCCAAGTTCAAGTGGCAGCAGCTTGAGCATCTGCCCTACAGACTAGACATGTTACCCTGTGACTTCATGTGCTTGGTCTGCTAAAAAAAAAAAAATATCTCAAAGTAAGCACTTAAACTTGGAAAATTAACTGAAGGATACAGTGGAGGGTTGGCTCCTGTCACAGCCACAGGAATGCTGGTAACAGAGAATCCTTCAGCTCAAAAACAATGGGATGACTGTGCTCAGGCCAGAGCTGATTACTTTTGAATAAAGACTTCAGTTGTACCCACAGTAGTGTTTTCTATCTTTTCTTTCGAGCACTCCTCATAGATCAAAATTCCACATGCTCCCATATTTAGACAGTTCTGGAATATTTTGATACATATAATAACAGAAAAACTAGTAGAGCTATCTTTGATTACTGCCCTATGATTGTGGCCACTTAACACACTGCAACAAAATAGGGGCACACCTTTGTATCTTCAGTTTTGGTGCCTAAGCATGGCCAAAGAAGATCCAGATGCATGACTACTAATTTGTCTCTGGGCCAGATGGGTGTAGTCATTTTTTGGTAGCACTTACAGGTGACTGAATCTCAGTCATAAAATCACAAAAGTAGATATTTAAAAACACCAGATAGCATACCTCATATTCTGAGCCATCTGTTCCTGTGCCACATGTTTTATTTCCCATTTCTTTTCTATCTCATTTCAAAGAACTAACAAAAGGGTTCAATCATAGTAAGAAAAATGAATGGAATGTGCATATGGCTCTACTGGCAAGGAAGTGTCACTGTTGAGTAACTGTAGGGGTGTACAACATAATGGACAACATTTCTAGGTGGTGCTGTGAATGACAGGTTTCTCTAAACGTTGAGAAATGTAAGTTAATGTGATTGAGTAGGAGAAACAATCTTGTAACATACAAATACAGCCTCAGTAGGGTGCAGCTTGAGTTAGATTTGGTACTGGTAGGTTCGATCAGCATGCAAGTATTAAGGAGATTCATAAACTCAAGTGGGTATCCTTTGAGGAAATATGACACTCTTCTCGCAAGGCACTATTATAGAAATTTAGAGAACTGGCATTCGAGGCCTACTGCAGAAAGATTCTACTGCCACCAACGTACATTTTGCGGCAGGACCACAATTCTAAGATATGAGAAATTAGGGCCCAGACAGAGGCTTTTAGACAGTTGTTCTTCCTTTGCTCTATATGCGAGTGGTCAGATATTCTACCGGACATGAGCATTGTTCTTGAATGATGTTTCAACAATGTGACTCGTTATCTTGATCAGGAGCTACCTAACACTGCTTGTCAAGTGGAATGGGTCCAGTATTTATGCCTACACTCTTCCCCATCCATTGTCAGTTCCCAGTATTCCACCTGCTGTCCACTTCTGCTAAAAGTGCCCTGTGACATTCCATCTTTGGTACAGTGCACCCAGTGCTTTATCTGGGGTTCATTTTCACTGTCTATCCGATTAGTTCTTCTTTTTGCAGATTTCTACTGTTGCCCCCATTGTGTTTCCAGTGCAGGATTCTTGGCTGTATTGAGTTGGTACCCAGTGTCATGATTCATGAGGTTTTCTGTCAGCTTTATATTTCTGGACTCTCTTTAACACTTCCCCAATATCTGAGAGTCAGTGCCAGAACCCTTGTTTCATCATAGTTCGTGGAATGATTGAGTTTTAGATATTGTTGACAATGACTGATTTGGTAGCCAGTCTTAGTTAGGTGCACCTCTGCATCTGACGTCCACTGTTCTAGCTGTTTGGTCAATGTACGACATCCAACACTGGCAAGGCATTTTATAAGTTCTTGGTTTTCATATTCCCAGGTTGTCTTTCACATTTCCCAGTAGCTCTCTTATTTTGGTAATAGGACAGAACATGCACTTGATGTGGTGCTTCCTGGTAATCCTGCAGATTTTGGTAAAAACAGATTCTGCACAAAGCAGATACACCTCATCTTGCTTTTCTTGTGGACCATGTGGTGGAAGGGCTGGTTGTAGGGCCTCCTGAATGGTCATGTATCCATTCTTGCTGAACACTGATCATGGATGCTCAATTTCTACTGTCGAATTATCAGGGTCTGACAATGTGCGTGTCCTGAGGACCAATGTTTTCAGAAAATTGTTCATCTGCACTGGGTGGTGACAGTTGCTAATTCGCAGGTATAAATCAGTGTGTGCATGTTAGTGACATACACTGTGGCCAAACTACTCATCTGCTCTTCTTGTGACAAGTACATCCAGGGATGGCAACTGGCCATCCTTTTCCAGTTATGTGATGAACTTAATACTTAGGTGGTGTCAGTTCAGATGTTCCAAAAGCTCGTTGAGCCTATCCCCACTGTGAAGCCAGATCACAAAAGTATCATCCACACACATGACGAAACACATGGGTTTGTGTCTAGCTCTCCCTAACGCCTCAATTTATTTATCTTCATATCATTTCAATATCTTTATTTGCATGTTTTCAATTTTAATAGTTATGTTGTACTGTTCATTTGCTAGATTAAGTTATTATCTTTTTATATTTTCTTTGAGGCTACATTGGTCCCTACTTTACTTTTGATTTTGTGTTGGAGTTGTCAGTCTCAACGTTTACAGGCTAGTGTTTATTTAATTTTTTAGACTTTTTTTACTAGATTACCTTTATTATTAGTTTTATTTAATGTTTATAATTTTGCCAGTACTCTTTACCTTCCTGTTTTGTTTGACCCTTTTTTAGTTAGGACACCAATATTTTTACTACATCTCTGGGTTCCAGAGGCTCAAGTGGAGGCTCCTACATTTGGCAGAAAAATTCTTGCTGGTGTTTTATTGAAGTTAGATGGATATGTTATTTTTTGAGTAATAAAGGTTTTGAGTAATTAAGGTTTCATTAAGTTTATCAGGTAGTGTTATTGTTAGATTTATTTGGTTTTGTCAAGCTGATCTTAAGTCTTTAATTGCTTAGTCTTCTGTTACTCATATAAGAATAACTATTGGTGGTTTAATAACAACAAACTGATGGGGTTGTATGGCTTCAGTTTCTTTAATGATTGGTCATGGTTTATGTTCTTCTGATTTATTTCGTTTGTCAAATTTTATTTATGAAATTTAGGTAGATGAAGATGATCAATGATATAATTAAACTTATACTCAGTATGGCATAGTTATGAGATCTTTTGAGCCGGCCGCGGTGGTCTTGCAGTTCTAGGCGCTCAGTCCGGAGCCGCGCGACTGCTACGGTCGCAGGTTCGAATCCTGCCTTGGGCATGGATGTGATGTCCTTAGGTTAGTTAGGTTTAAGTAGTTCTAAGTTCTAGGGGACTGATGACCACAGATGTTAAGTCCCATAGTGCTCAGAGCCATTTTTGAGATCTTTTGAGATCATCAGATATGGCTGCTCCTTGTCTTTAAATTTGATAGGTGGTTATTTATTGTCTTTTTTTGCATGGAGACACCAACTGGTGTCTTTTGCAAACGTCATAGCATTTTTTACAAGTTTAGTACAGTCATATATACATATGTGATTACATGTGACTACATATACATGATATACATGATACAAATGTACCATTGTACCTAATAAGGCACAATATTGTGTATTACATCATCCCTATTACAAATATTCAGATTTTACACAACTTATGGGGGAAAAAGGACAGGTATACACTCGCTCGCGCGCCCACACACACCCACCCACCCACACCCACACACACACACACACACACACACACACACACACACACACACACACACACACATATCCATCTGCACATATACAGACACAAGCAGACCTAATAAGGCACAATATTGTGTGTTACGTCGTACCTATTACAAATATTCAGGTGTAACACACAATATTGTGCCTTATTAGGTCTACTTGTGTCTGTATATATGTGAATGGATATGTGTGTGTGCGCGCGCGAGTGTATACCTGTCCTTTTTCCCCCCTAAGGTAAGTCTCCATTCCCAGGATTGGAATGACTCCTTACCCTCTCCCTTAAAACCCACATCCTTTCATGTTTCCCTCTTTCCTGACACTTTAAATATGTCTGCTTGTGTCTGTATATGTGTGGATGGATATGTGTGTGTGTGTGTGTGTGTGTGCGAGTGTAGACCTGTCCTTTTTCCCCCTAAGGTAAGTCTTTCCGCTCCCGGGATTGGAATGACTCCTTATCCTCTCCCTTAAAACCCACATCCTTTCGTCTTTCCCTCTCCTTCCCTCTTTCCTGATGAGGCAACAGTTTGTTGCGAAAGCTTGAATTTCGTGTGTATGTTTGTGTTTGTTTGTGTGTCTATCGACCTGCCAGCACTTTCGTTCGGTAAGTCACATCATCTGTGTTTTTAGATATATTTTTCCCACGTGGAATGTTTCCCTCTATGATAGAGGGAATATAACATACAGTCACCATTAGTCTTTATTTTACAATTTCCATTACCAACTTTAGCCCAGATAAACAGGTATTCATCTGCATTCAATTTCTTCTTCCTTCTAGTACTCAACACAAATGGCATACTTGGAACAAGTGTACCATACGGCTGTTTAGCCAAAAGTCCTGTTGTCTCTGCTATACTCCACATCTTCCATGTAAGAATATTTGCATCTGGAAATGCTCACGGCTCACGGGGTAGATAAGGATGGTTCTCGGGTAGGACAAACTTTATTGTCTGTAATATAACATACAGTCACCATTAATCTTTATTTTACAATTTCCATTACCAACTTTAGCCCAGATAAACAGGTATTCATCTGCATTCAATTTCTTCTTCCTTCTAGTACTCAACACAAATGGCATAATTGGAACAAGTGTACCATACGGCTGTTTAGCCAAAAGTCCTGTTGTCTCTGCTATACTCCACGTCTTCCATGTAAGAATATTTGCATCTGGAAATGCTTCAAGGCCACCATAGCCTTTTGGCTAAACAGCCGTATGGTACACTTGTTCCAAGTATGCCATTTGTGTTGAGTACTAGAAGGAAGAAGAAATTGAATGCAGATGAATACCTGTTTATCTGAGCTAAAGTTGGTAATGGAAATTGTAAAATAAAGATTAATGGTGACTGTATGTTATATTACAGACAATAAAGTTTGTCCTACCCAAGAACCATCCTTATCTATCCCGTGAGATTTTTTTTTTTAAACATTCCACGTGGGAAAAATATATCTAAAAACACAGATGATGTGACTTACCAAACGAAAGTGCTGGCAGGTCGATAGACACACAAACAAACACAAACATACACACGAAATTCAAGCTTTCGCAACAAACTGTTGCCTCATCAGGAAAGAGGGAAGGAGAGGGAAAGATGAAAGGATGTGGGTTTTAAGGGAGAGGGTAAGGAGTCATTCCAATCCCGGGAGCGGAAAGACTTACCTAAGGGGGAAAAAAGGACAGGTATACACTCGCGCACACACACACATATCCATCCGTGGCAAACGAATCTGCTCCAGTCTGGAATCCTTGAACCATTACACCAACAACCTGAAAACAGCTTTTGCATCCCGCAACTACCCTCCCAACCTGGTACAGAAGCAAATAACCAGAGCCACTTCCTCATCCCCTCAAACCCAGAACCTCCCACAGAAGAACCCCAAAAGTGCCCCACTTGTGACAGGATACTTTCCGGGACTGGATCAGACTCTGAATGTGGCTCTCCAGCAGGGATACGACTTCCTCAAATCCTGCTCTGAAATGAGATCCATCCTTCATGAAGTCCTCCCCACTCCACCAAGAGTGTCTTTCCGCCATCCACCTAACCTTCGTAACCTCTTAGTTCATCCCTATGAAATCCCCAAACCACCTTCCCTACCCTCTGGCTCCTACCCTTGTAACCGTCCCCGGTGTAAAACCTGTCCCATGCATCCTCCCACCACCACCTACTCCAGTCCTGCAACCCGGAAGGTGTACACGATCAAAGGCAGAGCCATGTGTGAAAGCACCCACGTGATTTACCAACTGACCTGCCTACACTGTGAAGCTTTCTATGTGGCAATGACCAGCAACAAACTGTCCATTCGCATGAATGGACACAGGCAGACAGTGTTTGTTGGTAATGAGGATCACCCTGTGGCTAAACATGCCTTGGTGCACGGCCAGCACATCTTGGCACAGTGTTACACCGTCCAGGTCATCTGGATACTTCTCGCCAACACCAACCTGTCAGAACTCCGGAGATGGGAACTTGCCCTTCAGTATATCCTCTCTTCTCGTTATCCGCCAGGCCTCAACCTCCGCTAATTTCAAGTTGCCGCCGCTCATACCTCACCTGTCTTTCAACAACATCTTTGCCTCTGTACTTCTGCCTTGACTGACATCTCTGCCGAATCTCTTTGCCTTTACAAATGTCTGCTTGTGTCTGTGTATGTGTAGTTGGATATGGGTGTGTGCGAGTGTATACCTGTCCTTTTTCCCCCTAAGGTAAGTCTTTCCGCTCCCAGGATTGGAACGACTCCTTACCCTCTCCCTTAAAACCCACATCCTTTCGTCCTTCCCTCTCCTTCCCTCTTTCCTGATGAAGCAACCGTTGGTTGCGAAAGCTAGAATTTTGTGTGTATGATTGTGTTTGTGTGTCTATCGACCTGCCAGCGCTTTCGTATGGTAAGTCACATCATCTTTGTTTTTAGATATATTTTGTACTGTATGTTTAGGTGCATGAGCCTTAGTGGTATTTTTAACTGGTCACTCTGATTATCTTCCTGTAAAATGCACTGAGTTGGTTCGCTTACATAAGTTCTGGATCCAGGCATTAAAAGTGTTCCTGTTCTTTGGCGATCTTGCATTTCTCGATCTAATACCCAACAATAAGCCACTTTGTGGCTCCAGTTAATACATAATAAAGATACATTTATGAACCTTGCAAATCGAAACTGACTACAATAATTTGCTTCTTATTCAGTATAAGGTTGATCGTAATATCCATACTTTCAGATTGCAACCCAAATGTTAGATTTAAGTAGAACCCTTTTTTCTGCTCATTGTAGAGCACCTTGATTTCATTTTTGGTATAGTACTCGTAGGAGGACTAAAATGAGGATTATTGTTGATATTGTTCAGATTATAATATTTGATGTTTTTTAATAATTGCAGTTGGTAAATTAAAGCAATTTATAAATCAAAAATTAAGATGATTACAGAAATAAAAAATTAAAAAAAACTGAAGGGAAAAATGTAATCTTGCTGATATTTTTGTGTTGAATCTGCATTGAAATGTTGATCTTTTTTTTTCTCAGTCAGTAATTCACTTTTTGAAAGAATCGTTGCAAGAATTGTAACAATTATTGGCACAATGGATCTAATAAAAATTCTTGTAGATAAAACTATAATTGTTTTCCTTGAGTAATAAACAAACTTTTTTTATTGGATGTCAAACGTACTGTTTATCCTAGGAAAACAATTATCTACCTCATCAGTAAATTGAACTGTGAAAGAAAAAAATCAAACTACATCTACAAAATGTTAATATCATGGGTCTAGGTTCATAAACAAATTTGTGTCTTGGTGACAACTGATCTATAGAATGTTGAAGTAAACATTTTGATTGTTCCAATAATATCGTAAGTTTTGTAGAATCCTGTGACAACAAAGAATGTTGATCCATAAACTGCATTGGCAGTGGTAAAAGGTGCTTCTCAATATAAACTGAGGTGACAAAAGTCATGGAATACTTCCTGATATCATGTCTGACCTCCTTTTGGCTGGCATAGTGCAGTAACTAGGTGTGCTATGTACTCAGTGAGTTGTTGAAAGTCCCCTGCAGGAATATTGAGTCATGCTGCCTCTAAAGTTGCCCATGATTGTGAAAGTATTGCTGGTGCAAGAACTGACCTATTGATTATGTCCCATAAATATTTGATAGGATTCATGACAGGTGAACTGGATAGCAAAATCATTTTCTCAAACTGTCAAGAATGTTTTTCAAACCAGTTGCAAACAGTTGTGGCCCAGTACCATGCATAACATGAAGTCCATGAATGGCTGATACCAGCTTGCACAGTGCCTTGTTGGCAACTTGGGACTATGGCTTCGTGGGGGTCTGTACCACACTCACTCCCTACCATCGGCTCTTACTCAATGAAATTGGGACTTACCTGACCAGGCCACAGTTTTCCAGTTGACTATGGCTCAGCCGATATCATCATGAGCCCAGGAGGTGCACTGCAGGCGATGTGCTGTTAGTAAAGGCACTCGTGTCCGTCGTCTGCTGCCATAGCCAGATTTTGCCACACTGGCCCAACAGATACATTCATTGTATGTCCCACTTTGATGTCTGCAGTTATTTCATGCAGTGTTGTTTGTGTGTTAGCACTGACAACTCTGCGCAAACGCCAATGCTCTCAGTTGTTAAGTGAAGGCCGTTGGCCATTGCATGGTCTTTGGTGAAAGAAATCGTGAAATTTGGTATTCTCTGCACAGTATTGACACTGAGGATGCCAGAACATGGAATTCACTAATAATTTCTGAAATGTAATGTCCCAAGTGTTAGCTCCAACTACCGTTCCGTGTTCAAAGTCTGTTCATCCTTGTCATGCCACCATAATCACATCAGGTAGATTTTGACATGAATCACCTGAGAAAAATGACAGCTGTGCCAATGCCCTGCTCTTTTATATTTTTATTTATGTATTTACACATCAAGTTCCACAGGACCAAATTGAGGAGCAAATCTCCAAGGTCATGGAACGCCTCACTACATGAAATTACAACACAAAAGTAATAACAAATAAAAGTAAATGTTTATGAACTCACAAAAAAGTCAGTCCATAAGTTTAAGTAAACGCAATCAACAGTACAACAAGAATCAGCATAATTTTTCAAGGAACCCCTTGACAGAATAGAAGGAGTGACCCATGAGGAAACTCTTGTTTTGATTTGAAAGCGTGTGGATTACTGCTAAGGTTTTTGAATTCGAGTGGTAGCTTACTGAAAATGGTTGCAGCGGTATACTGCACATCTTTCTACACTGGAGTTAAGGAAGTCCGGTCCAAATGCAGGTTGGATTTCTGCTGAGTATTAACTTAGTGAAAGCTGCTTATTCTTGGGAATAAGCTGATATTGTTAATGAGAAGCAACAGTAAAGAATGTATATGTTGAGAAGCCAATGTCGCAAACTTACACTGTTTATTGCCCGAACTGCCCATTTCTGAGCCAAAAATATCCTTCCAGAATGGGAAGAGTTATCCCAGAGTATAATATCATATGACATAAATAGATGAAAATAAGCAAAGTACACTAATTTTCGTGTTGAATGATCACTCACTTCAGATACTGTTCGAATAGTAACAATGGCAGCATTAAGTCTTTGAACAAGGTCCTGAATGTGGGCTTTCCACAGTTTACTAACTATCTGAACACCCAGAAGTTTGAACTGTTCAGTTTCACAAATTATATGCCCTTTCTGTGAAACTGAAACATCAGGTTTTGTTGAATTGCATGTTAGAAACTGTAAAAACTGAGTCTTACTGAGATTTAGCATTAGTTTATTTTCTACAAGCCATGAACTTAGGTCATGAACTGCACTATTTGAAACCGAGCCATTGTTGCACACGACATCCTTTACTACCAAGCTAGTGTCATCAGCAAACAGAAATATTTTAGCATTACCCATAATACTTGAGGGCATATCATTATATAAATAAGGAACAGGAGTGGCCCCAACTCTGATCCCTGGAGCACGCCCCACTTGAACGTAGCCCACTCAGACCCCACCTCACAGCCATTATCAACATTGTGAATAATGACCTTTTGCTGTCTGTTGCTAAAATAAGAAGTGAAGCAATTGTGAGCTACTCCCTGTATTCCGTAACAGTCCAACTTCTGGAGCAATATTTTGTGATCAACACAATCAAATGCCTTAGTTAAATAAAAAAAATATGCCTAGCATTCAAAACCTTTTGTTTAACCCATCCAGTACCTCACAAAGAAAAGAAAATACAGCATTTTCGGTTGTTAAATGACTTCTAAAGCTGAACTGTACATTTGATAGCAAATCCTGTGATATAAAATGATAAATTACCCTTACTTACACAGCCTTCTCAATAACTTTAGCAAACACTGATGGAATAGAAATAGGTCTAAAATTATCTACATTATCCCTTTCTCCCTTTTTATAAAGCAGCTTTACTACTGATTACTTTAATAGTTCAGGAAACTGACTATTCCTAAAGGAAAAATTGCAAATGTGGCTAAATACAGGGCTAACATGTGCAGCACAGTACTTTAATATTCTGCTTGGCAGTCCATCATAACCATGAGAGTCCGTAGTCTTCAGTGATTTGATTATTTACTCAATCTCCCTCTTGTCTGTATCACAGAGGAGTATTTCAGACATCAGTCTCAGAAAGGCATTTGCCAAGAGAATTTTATGATTCCCTGGAGAAACTAAATTTTTATTTAATTCACCAGCAATGCTCAGAAAATGATTGTTAAATACTGTACATATATCTGATTTTTTCAGTAACAGAAATATTTTTACTACAAACTGACTTTATATCACCGACCTTGTGCTGCTGACGAGACACATCCTTCACAACTGACCACATGGTCTCACCGAGCGAGGTGGCGCAGTGGTTAGACACTGGACTCGCATTTGGGAGGACGACGGTTCAATCCCGCGTCCGGCCATCCTGATTTAGGTTTTCCGTGATTTCCCTAAAATCACTCCAGGCAAATGCCGGGATGGTTCCTCTGAAAGGGCACGGCCGACTTCCTTCCCCATCCTTCCCTAATCCGATGAGACCGATGACCACGCTGTCTGGTCTCCTTCCCCAAAACCAACCAACCAACCAACCAACCACATGGTCTTAATTTTATCCTGTGCATTAGCTATTCTGTTTGCATATCACATACTCTTTGCCTTCCTAATAACATTTTAAGCACCTTACAGTACTGTTTGTAATGGGCTACTGTAACTTGATTGTGACTACTTCTAACATTTCAGTATAATTCCCACTTTGTTCTACATGATATCCTTATCCCACTAGTCAGCCACCCAGGCTGCCTTTTGCTGCTAGTATGCCATCTAGAGCATTTGAATTGAAAGTAACTCTCAAGGAGAATGAGAAATGTGTTAAGAAAAGCATTATATTTATCAACTGTGTTATTGGCACTATAAATATCCTGCCATTCTTGTTCCTTGACAGGGTTAAAAAAAAACTCTCTATTGCTGTTGTATTAACTGTCCTACATAGTTTGTAATTATATATGACATTTGTTTGAGTACTAAAACCTTTTAGTGTTAAAATTTGTGCATCATGGTCTGAAGTGCGATTCACCCTTTTACTAACAGAATGCCCATCTGGTAATGAAGAATGAATAAAAATATTGTCTATGGCTGTGCTACTGTTCCCCTGCACCCTAGCTAGAAAAAATACAGTCTGCATCAGATCATATGAATTTATGAGATCTACCAATATCCTCTTTCTTGCACCATCATATAAAAAATTTATATTGAAGTCACCACATATACCTAATTTCTGGTACTTCCTACAAAGTTAATCAAGAACCCTCTCTAGCTTTAGCAGAAATGCTCTGAAGTCCGAGTTAGGGGACCTATAAACAACAACAATTAGAAGTTTACTTTCATTAAATTCAACTGCCCCTGCACAACATTCAAGTATCTGTTCAGTGCAGTGCCATGATACATCTATGGACTCAAATGGAATACTGTTTTTTACGTACATAGCCATTCCCCCACCCCACAAGGAACTCCTTGAAAAACAGCCAGCTAATCTGTATCCTGGTAAAGGAAGTGTCTGAACCATCACATTATTTAAGTGGTGCTCTGATATACCAATAATTTCAGAGTCAACATCTATAAGCAGTTCACTACCTTTATCTCTAATACCTCTTATGTTTTGATGAAATATGCTGATTCCTTCTCTACTTGGAAACATTACGTCTCCTGAAGGTGAGCCCTTAGTTAGAGAGACCTCTTTTAAGCAGTTATACCTATCAGCTGACTTCAGTCTAAAAAAGGTGCAGCTCTAACACCAACTACTACAGGAATTTTTTCCATGAGTGACACCACCACCACCACCACCCACTACACTGTCACCTATAAGCTTAGCCAGCCTCCCCTGCCCATACCTATTGAGGTGCAGGCCATGCCTAGTGAATCCCAATCTACAGATAGACCCTACTGGCACCACTGAGATGTGACGTATGACCTCTCCCATCAGCACTCTCCCCAGCCTCATGTTAATGCACCTAACAGCCCCATTAAGATGAGGCCAATCGTGACGCTGAAACAATAGTACAAAATGCACATTACTGTAGTGCCACCAGTTTGAGTAGATATCTTGCATGTTCGATACTACCATGTGCGTATCGCTGTGAAATGACTTTTGTCATCTCCTTGTAGAGAAATATAGCCCTATTGATACTGTGATAAATGGACCTTGTAATGCTTGATTATGGTTAGGTGCTACAAGTCTCGTGATGGCTGGGTGTTGTGTGCTGTCCTTAGGTTAGTTAGGTTTAAGTAGTTCTAAGTTCTAGGGGACTGATGACCATAGATGTTAAGTCCCATAGTGCTCAGAGCCATTTGAACCATTTGCTATAAGTCTGTGATCTGCTCGTATTACAGTTACTCTGGGTGCAAGAAGAATGGCTGTATTAAGTGGTGGTATTTGTATAGGGTTAAAAGGTTTAATTCCTATTGGTGGTCATAGTATTCCTAATTCAATAGTAGGTGCCAGTCTTTTACTTAAAAAAGCTCAGAAGGATGACACATACAGCAGGACCTCACATGAGTAAGAAAACGCAGCAGATGGAGGACAGTAACACAAGAATAACCCAAGTGGCAAGCAGTTTGATGACACCTCTTTGAAGGTACTCAAAAGGGATCTCAACTTCGCAATGACTCCAAGAAATGTGCCCATTTCAGGTTTCACCAATGCAGTGGAGCAAGTATCGAACATTTTCCACCAAATGTGACAGAAGAAATTCTTCTGGAGACCTGCTGTTCACTTTCCAGTGATAGGTCATTGCATTCAAGAGGCTGTGGCAGACACCAACATCATGGTGTTGGCATCAGACAAAGGGAACTCTACAGTCATTCTGGAGTGCACTGGTTATGATGAGAAAGAGTGTCAACTTCAGGGGGACCCACAATATAGACTTTTGGGATGTGACTGTAAGGGCGAAGTGGACAAGAAAAACAGGGCTGTCTTGTAGGAAACCAGTATACCTGAGAAGGTCATTAAAGAACTCTTAATAAGACCACCATTTTCATCTATACTATTTGGGTAGCCGAAAGTACATGAAAAGAGGTCATGCCACTGTGCCCAATTGTCAGCAACAATGGCACATCAACAACCAAAAGCCAAGTACTTTAAGAAATAGCCATTCTGATATGTTGAGAAGTGTATTCACAATACCCATCTTGCAACATCTCAAGTAACTACTTATCACAGAATATGATACAATGGTCAGTTTTGATGTGGTATCCCTATTTGTTATGGTGCCAGTGAAAGATTCATTAGAACAGACTGCAGAGAAATTTGATGATGCTTTGGTGGACCTATTAGGCATATTTTCTGTATAGGGGCCAATATTATGACAGAAGGTATAGCCATGGGCAGCTCTCTTGTCTCCAGTGGTTGCCAGTATGTTCATGGAGAGATTTCCAAGGTGGTGTTAGAGACAGCTAGATGCAAACCCACTTGCTTTGTTGGGTGTGTGGATGATACCATTGTGATCTGGCGTCATGGCAGGGATAGGTTCAATGAGATCCTGGAACATGTGAACTCACACCATCCAAATATTAGTAAAACTTCATTGTAGATCACCATCAGCTGTCTATTTTTATGCTCAATACTACTAGTTTCAATCAGTCAACCATTATCAAGCCAAAGCAAAGTGTTACCAGATTGTCACTACAACATTTGAAGCAAACAACTTCAGTGCAGGTTGTAAAAAATACCCAAATATTAAATTCACCATGGAACTGGAAAAAGATGGCCAGTTGCCATTTCTGGATGTACTTGTCAAAAGCAAAGCAGATGGCTAGTTTGATCACAGTGTGTATTTCAGACCTACACACAATGATTTATACCTGCAAGCCAGCAGCTGTCACCACCCAAGTGCAGAAGAATGGAGATTCCGAGACACTGGTCCACAGGGCACACACCATGTCAGACCCTCATAGTCTGGCAGTAGAAACTGAGCATCCACGACCATTGTTCTGCAAGAATGGATACATGGCCAAACAGCAGTTGTTTTTGTGTTCTAAAACAAAACAAAACAAACAACAATAGCCAAACAGATTCAGAAGACTCTGCAACCAGCCGCTGTCACATAATCCACAAGAAGAGCAAGGTGAGGCAAAGACTGTGGTGCACCTGCCCTATGCAGTGTCTGTTTCTGCAAAAATCAGCAAAATTCTCAGGAAGTACGATATCAAGTGTTACTTCTGTCCATGTATGTAAATGAGGGCTACTAGGAAATGCGGAACAGAGCCTGGGGCTACGAAGACCAGGAATTTATAATAAAGCTTAACAATGTGGCATGTTGTACATTGCTAGAATAGTGGATATCAGAGGCACCCAAACTAAGACAGGCAACCAAATTAGCCAATGCTGAGCACTGTCTGGAATGCAACCATTTCATCAATTATAATTCAATGATCTGGAACAGATCCCCAGATATTGGTACAGTGTTATAAGAGAGTTTGTAGAGATAAAGGTGATGGAAGATCTCATTAATCGTGACTAACTACACTGGGCCGAAAACAGAATGCCAGCATGCAGAAGGTTGCATGGGACCAAAGTCTAACACTAACACTCGGTGTTGCGCATCAAAGAGTAGACTGCAGAGAGAACAGCTGGAACCACAGGGAACCTGTGCTGACCTGAAATGGGAACACCTAAAGATGCTGCTAATGGAAGAAGACTGCAGGTGGATTGCCTGGAACTGATGATGGAGGAGGAATTGTGCACGTATAAATACTGGACCCATTCCACTCAGCAAGCAGTCTCAAGTAGCACCTGCTAAAGATAACAAGTCACATTGTCAAAATATTGTGCAAGAATGACTTTGATATCTGGCAGAAAACCTGACACCACAAGACGTCAGGAGAGGAAACGACTATTGGTGGTACATGGTACACTCCACCATGCACTGTAGAGTGGCTTACGGAATATGTATGTTGATGTAGATGTAGAGACCCCATCTTTAATGTTTGGCCACCTGTTCGAAATCATTCTATTTGATGCCACTTCAGCAACTTGTGTATCAATGGTGAAGAGGACATACATCCATTCCTGAATGGAGAAGCTCACTGACCCTGCTGGGAACCAAACCGGGAGCCCTATAATCAAGAATCAGCAATGCTGATCACAAGACCACGTGTTGCTGACTTAATAGGAAAAGACTGTAGGTTATACCAGTGGGCATACTGTCAGAATGAAGCAGAAGCTAGTAAACGCAGTTAACACCCACTTTATTACCAGCAACAGATGGATAACAACAGAAATGCATGTGCACAGTAAAATTGTTTGTAGTGGACTTAGCTGGCTAGAATGTCAAAGACACTCCTCCCTGTGGGAGGACTAAACTTGTATCGCTGCAAAGAGGCTCATTCGTGTGATATTTTATACATCATTGTTCATCAATGGTGAAGTCCCCACAGACACACATCCCCCTCATCTTCCCCCCTCCCCCACTCCCCCAGCATGGATTACAGACAGAAGGAAGTCGATGCGGGTCACAGCTGCTGACGTGCTCTTCGAACAGTTGTTCATGACCAGTTACGCTCTAGTGGGCTACAAGGCAGAACACAACTGGACCGATTCCAGGATTGCTGGTTGACATCAAAGTTCTCGAGTCGTGGTGACGGAATGTTCAGTTATGGTGGTGATGAAAGAGACGGTGTGATGTTTCTTCATGCCTGATTGCTGTAGAAGTTGTTTCCTAGGAGCAGTGGTGGTTAGAAAACCATTGGGAGATAAACGTGACCTTATCACCTCGAGTTCAACACCATTGTGTAGCTTATCATGGCGAGTGAACTGCTAGGAAGTAAAACATCTCTCAACTTTCTGTTTCTCGCACTGTCCTTAAACAATGACATAACCATACAACAGATTTGCATTTATTTCATTTGTCTGGAATTGCTGCACATCAGGGCACACCTCAAAACTGTTGATAGTATTCTGAATGTTTGATGTTCCATTGTGCCCTGTAGCAACATAAGTGTTGTCTTCTGCCCAAAAAGCCCTTTTATTATCTGTGCTGGTTATATCTCACAAAATCCAGGAGGGTTTGAGATGATGCATGGAGAAGGTGACCAGCTTGTGATGTAGTAGTATGTCGAGGCTGTTATCTCCACATTGAGTGCCCAATGTGGTCCAGAATGTCGTGGCTGCAGTGCTGGTCTGATTGTATCGTCTTGTAACATGACATACTTAAAGTTTGCTAGAGCCTTGTGCAGAAAAATGTTTGGTGAGCTATGTGAGGAGGATAGTGGTATTCCTATGTTGTTTCTTGGTAGCTTTGTTCAAATGGCTCTGAGCACTATGGGACTTAACTTCTGAGCTCATCAGTCCCCTATAACTTAGAACTACTTAAACCTAACTAACCTAAGCACATCACACACATCCATGCCCGAGGCAGGATTCGAACCTGTGACCGTAGCGGTCGCACGGCTCCAGACTGTAGCGCCTAGAACCGCTCGGCCACTCCGGCCAGCGGTAGCTTTGTAATGGCTGGTGGTTATACTGGGGAGATGAAAGCTGCAGCTAGGTTGAGAGACTCCCTGTATAAAATCTCTGACAAAGAAACTCACAGGTCTTCTTTGCATGCAGAGCAAACACTCAGTAGAATCCAAGGTAAGGACTTTATCCACTGGCCCATATGACACAAGTGCTGCCTGAGTGTTTGATGCCAGCATTCCAGAAGTCCATCGCTCTGCAGATGGTAAGCTGTGGTATGATAGCACTGAACATTGCAAATATTACATAGCTTGGACAACAATACAGATTCAAATTGGCAATCCTGGTTGGTAGTCATGGATGCTAGGCAATCAAAATGCAATATCCACAATTGTACAAATGCCCTTGTCATTTTTTTCCATCATTATGTCCCGTAAGGGTGTCGCTTCAGCCCAGTAAGTGATATGCTTGATCGCAGTAATCTTTAAATTCCCTCAAAGAGCTGACCAGATTGACGTAGAAATGTTATTTTTGGCTCTTAGGCATTTTGTATCACCTGTGCATTGGATGTGCATGGCAAGTCGTGCAGGTTTGAGCCCAAGTTTGCAGTCTTGCTTCATATCAGACCAGACAAATCAGTTTGTAACAGGCTTAGTAGTAGGAAATACCCCAGGTACCACAAGCAGAAAATTTATTGGAGACAGGCTTTCTCTTATTTAGTGGGACTAGTGGGTGGAGGCAGGGTTGTGATATGTCATACCAGACTTGCATGGAAGAACAAGGGATGGTGCATTAATTTCAAACCAGTTATAGTATCTTGTGGAAGATTGCAGATTTGCAGCTTCTGTTTTTGAGCCTTGGCAAAGTCTCGAAGTTGATGACAACCAACAGTGCATTTACTCAAGATAGGTAAGCCACCATGACATTGTCTGCACCCCTTGAGGTGAAGTGTTGAATGTCAGTGGTAAATTGTGCAACGTAGTTGAGGTGGTGGATATGACATTGAGAATAGTCTTTTACCAGATTGCATATGCAATCTGCAAGTGTTCTGTGGAATCTCCTGGTAGTCGGTGGTACTTGCAAATTGTGAGCAGGTTACCCTTGATGTCATCCTTGAAGTTTTTCACTGCCTGATACACATCTATCAGTTCTCTATCATAAGCCAACCACATACATTGAGACTCAGTAAGCTTATGTGAGAAGAAATTTAAGGGTTGTCACTCACCTACGACTGTCTGCTGAAGAATAGTACTCACTGCAGTTTCATTCATGTCAGAGGTAATTGACAAGGAAGTTGCTGTAACCAGATGGGCTAACATTGTCGTATGTAGCCAGCTGAGCGTAATACAGTCAAAGGCCTGTTGCATTTTTGGGGTCTTAAGTGAGATCCTGTCTGCTATGTGTGTTTTTCCAGACAACATCTCCATGAATGGTGCCTCTGTGGCTGCTGCTTGTGGCATGTGATGTCTGCAGAAAGTAATTGCCATAACTCATGGTAATTCATTGGATTTGGGAATCAATGGATAAGATCTGTGCATTTGGTCATGGGTCAAACCCCAGCTTGACTGATGGACTGTCCTAGAAATGTTACTTCAGATTCTCGATGCTGGCACTTGTCGTCATTTATCACTATCCCAGAATGTTCAAAGGTCTCAAAATAAGTGTGATATATTCCTCATAATCTTGCAGAGATGCTGAAAAAACTTGAATATTGTCCAAGTGTGAGAAACAGAATGCAAATTGAAGGAGGATTTTATCAATCAAGTGGTGTTCCGTGTGAACTACATTTGCAGGCAAGCTTTTTTACAATCGAGAATGCTGACCAAGGAAGCCCCTGCTAGAGCATGAGTAAAATATTGGATGATAGGTATTGGGTAATGGTCAGGTACTTTGTGGGCTTTCAGGGCCCTATAGTCCCCATGTAATCTGTATGTTCATCTTTCTTAGGAACTAAGAGTATGGCTGCTGCCCCTGGGCTGTCCAATGACCTTGACTATGCCTGCTTACAGTAATTCGTAAATAACAGTTATAGCTGCTTGTAATCTGTCACGTGCCAGTCGGTGTGCTTTGTGGTAGACCAGTGGTCCTGGTGTAGTGATAATTGTGTGCACAGTGTCATGATTAATCCCTGTCTGTGTATATAACACACACATAATGTGGGAAACACAGAAGGCAGATATAGGGGTTGCATGGACACTGTTAGAAAAGTTCATAGTACTGACCTGTGTTTGTGATGGGTCATGAAGTGGAGTACACCGTGTCTGTCTGTGTGTGATCAACTAATATAATGGCGGGTTCTATCTTGTTTGCATAGGGTATTTGCAGATGGTGGTGCTGTTCCTGCTATAATGACTGTAGGTAAGATTATGTGGCATTAAGTTAATGTAAGTATTTGAGTTTTCAGTTTTAAATTCTCATTGTGTAGCCTGGGATTCTTCTTTTTTTACTTCTTCATAATTCTTTGCTACTGTTTCTAAATCAGATTCTAAAGCCCTATGGTCATTAAGTAGTTTCAGGCATATGTCACAGGTAGAGATCCTTCTTTACTTCTCCATAATTCATCATCATAGTTTGTAATTCAGATTCTAAGCCCAATGGTCATTAAGAAGTTGCAGGTAGATGTCAAATGTCAAGATCAAAGGGGTTGTACTGTAGTAGTCTCCTCCAGAGCTGCATGTGAATGTGCTCATGGACTACCAACGATACTGAATGCCGACACTCTGCAGCTGGTTTGCCTGAGGATACCTTGTATTAGGTCATCAGAGAGATGAAATCGATGGAAAAAATGCACACCCAAGCACCCAAGATCAGTTCATCAACACCTCTGACCACAAACGGCCATGAGAATGTATCATGCATCTCGAGGTCCATGATGCATGTGATGGTTCCAAATATTATGACATGAGTATCATTTTCAGTGCGCAGTTGGGCAGCAGATGTTGTAAGTTCCACTTGTTGTTCTCTGCGAGTAGTGCTCACTTCCGGGCCAGTATTGGAAAGAAAGTATTAATTTGTTGTCTTTTTTATCAAGTGCAGTCTGCTACTGTCACTTGTAAATGGGGAAAAATAGTTTGACCCTTGTGCTTTAGCTGTAGGCAGTTTTGTTGAGTTTTGTGATGTGGAGTGCCTATCACGGACTGTGGCTTGCATTGGTTGGTTGTGTCGTGGGGAGCAGTTGTGTAACCAGTCACCGAAGTGGGTGTGAAACCAACACAGCTGCTGCCACACCCCTTCGTTGCTGTGAGGAAAGTTATTTTTGGCCTTGGGTGTGGCAGTTGAGGCTGGCTGAATGTCACTGCCCTCGCAGAGAGTGCTAGTCACATCACTCTGATAAGTCCTCATAATCATTCGGGTCTCAACAGCTTCTTATGGTTGGGGCCAGCATATCAGGCAAGGAATGTGCTGGCAGTGGCCATTGTTGCTCATTGCATTTGACTACTTTTGTCGCTGCTGTAGGATGCAAAGTCTGTCAGCCAGGAATAATTTGTGTTTCCTCATTTCATTTTCATGTGAAATCATTGCCATCTATATCTGAGATGGTAATGTGATTAACCAGAGCGTGCTGTCTGTCATTAGAGTGAAGTTCATTGATACACAGATATGTCTCCAAAGCCAAGATGTTGTCCTGCTGCCCAATTTTTCCTCATAAATTACTTGTTGAAGCTGCTACTCTGCTGTCTTGGGAAGTTAGTGGAGCAGTGCTGCCTTTGCAGTGTGAAATTTGCCTTCAGCCAGAGGTGCTTGTATGCCATCACTAATGATGTGGATGTGATCTCCTGTGTTGATCCCCTGTGTTGCTTAATAGGACCACAAACTTGGAAGTGTCATAACTGTATAGTATGCCATAACTGTATAGTATAGTATAACTGTATAGTATGAATTTGATGATCATGACCAATGTTCCCAGCTGTTCTGGTTGGAAGGTCAGTGATTTAGGTTTGAAACTCTGATACCATAGGGAGCATTGATGTGGGGGAGTGGAACATGCTGGTGGTTTTACTGGACATAATTTGATTTCATTGTTTATTAATAGAAACAGAATTTGAACATTACACATTATTGTAAAGCAATTTTGTTATACTGTACCATAACACAATTTAATCTCCAGATATATTTCATCACATTTGGCAATTAAAAAAATAAATAAATAAAGAAACCTTCTGTCTTCCAGTGGTAGTGAAATTATTGCTGTAATCTTTCGGGCACATTATGAAGAAACAACACTCAGCCACCTGGTTCTTGGAGAAAGATGGACATATTAATAACCTGAATACACAGTATTATTCACACACACACACACACACACACACACACACACACACACACACACACATACAGAAGCAATTAAATCATCTTTGCAACCAGTGGCACTTTCTCCTTAAGAATCACAAGGCATTTACAAGTATCCAGCTATTTCTTTAAAAATAAATCTTTGATGTAAAACTCTTGAAAAACATACATAACAAATACAAAACAACTGGCTTGGTGCACATGGAAGTCTTCATATAACCTTGCCACAATTGTCACTTTACACAATCCAATGGTGGCAACCTGAGATCAGTAGCTTCACATATTTTGAACCATCTGTTAGACAGTCTCGGCACTACCAGTGCAATAAACGTTTAAAAGTAATTGAATGGAGGCCAGCTTCATAATTTAACTTGGCAATAACACATCACTTAAAAGACAAATGGTTACACGCATATGTAACAAAAGACAAGCCAAACATAACATCAATTTCAAAATGGGGCGAATGAAAAAGAAACTTGACATTCCAAAATAAGCCTCTGCACTTACGCTAGAAACCAAAGTGTTTACATACACATTTTTACAAGGACACAAGGTCTCTTGGACCATGAGCAGATGGCACACCGAGAGTCTTCTTGTGTGGCCCAGCCGGCTGGGACTCGCGTGGGTTTACGAACTGATTTGGCTGGGTCATTCTCAACATAGATAGAATGGTAAAATCACATGAGATGGTGCCATATGGACAGGAATTAGCTGGTGGAATATTGTCTTGTTGGCATGGGGGAGATTTGCCTTGTTGCCATCGCCAAGGACGTGGAAAGGCATTACACATTATTCATCCACACATTCACCATTGTTGTCAATGGTAAGACACATCAGAATGTTACT
This sequence comes from Schistocerca nitens, assembly GCF_023898315.1. Lineage (NCBI taxonomy): Eukaryota > Metazoa > Arthropoda > Insecta > Orthoptera > Acrididae > Schistocerca > Schistocerca nitens. The sequence continues at coordinate 304,072,892 of NC_064620.1, forward strand.
TTCATGTTTCAAATAAATTGTAGTTGGATCCAAGGGGAAGAAAATGTTATGCAAGTCACTGTTTTGTCCAAATTGTTCGAAAATATGGTGATCATGGAACAGCCCCATTGTCAAAGTGAACACAATGTGACAGAGTACACTTATTATGTTGAAGTTAATGTTGCTGTTCATTGTGGGGGACGCCACTGCAGATTATTCCAGTGGGGAATGCTTGCAGAATTAAGTGGAATGCTGGAAATGCAATTGACACACACTTTTATTACAGGAATGGATGTACAACAGAAATGCATGTGCACAACACAATAGTACGTAGCAGACTAAATAGCCTAGAGTGCCAGAGATATTCCTCCTTGTGGGAGGGCTAAACTCCCATTGAGGTGAGGTCCCCACAAGTCTCTTAAACGTAGTAACTCAAATCGCTTATTCACTCTCAGTTCACTATGAAATTCTCGGACAAATCATACTTGAAAATATTCTAGCTCCAACTGCGTTTGCAAGAGCAATGAAATACTGTGCATAACACAGTAATTGAGGCACTTCCATTGTTGCTAAGTCATTCATTATTGATACTTTCAAGGCTAAATTATAGTGACTTTATTAGAAGAGTAATTGTTGATATAGGTTGAATCATTCTCAAAACTAAAAGACTAGCCCTTCTTTGTAGCCCACATCAAGTTTACAGGAGCTATTGGTACACGACTCAGCAAGAACAATCCTAGACATTTATTAAATGGTACATAAAATGTTAGAAGCCTTAAATTAATGATAAGCACAAGTATTCACTTCACTACATTACACCCCCCCCCCCCTCTCTCTCTCTCTCTCTCTCTCTCTCTCTCTCTCTCTCACACACACACACGTTTCTACTGAACTGTTTGCCTATTGCCTATGAAGAGATAGCTACTTTTGTCTATGGTGAGCTTTGCAGTAGCATGTTGTAAGACAGAACTGATGAAATAAAGAAGGGTCCACTTTTCTGTGTAGCTACAGATGTTGTCAGCAAATAGTTCTCCAGCCTGAATCCCATATTCAGAACACTCTTGGGAGTTGTCCTGCTGAGAAGAGTTTGACAATAATTGCATTTACTTCTAATGAACGTCAACAGTATCAAAGTTTGTGCTGTACTGTTGATAAGGTTTATCACACGTTGTTTTGATGTTGCTTTTGCGATATCAAAGAAACACAGTTTGTTCTTATTAAATATGCTTTGTGTTCGAGAATAGACCTTCAGTGTTAAGCTGTGTTTAATTCATGGAGTGTACAGTCTCTTTATGTTTCTTCCTTCACTCAACATTCTTAGTTATCATTGTCTGTCTTCCCCCCTCCCCCTTTCATGCCTCCTCTTCTGTCTGTACACCTCATTTCAAAAGCTTCTATTCTCTTCTTGTGTGTACTCTTGATTGCTCACATTTCATTTCTGAAACAGGACTATGCTTCAGACAAATATTTCAATCAAGACCTTGCTGACATTTAAATTTCTTTGATGTTGGCAAGTTTCTCTTTTCCAGATGTGTTCTTCTTGCTGTTGCCAATCACATTTTTTATCCTCTCTATCGAGCAAGATAGTGCAGTGGTTAGCAGACTGGACTCGCATTCAGGGAACAATGCTTCAAGGCCGCATCTGGCCACCCTGATTTAGGTTTTCCATGATTTCCCAAAATCGCTTCAGGCAAATGCCAGGGTGGTTCCTTTGAAAGGGCACAGCCAACTTCCTTCCCCATCCTTCCCTAATCTGATGGGACCAATGATCTCATTGTTTGATCCCCCCCCCCCCCCAAATTAACCAAGCAACCAACAATCCTCTCTACTTCAGTCATCATCAGTTATGTTACTACCCAAATAGAAAAACACCAATAATTTTTGTGTCAAATCCACTTCCTTCAGCATCACTTGATTTAACCAACTACATTCCATCACCTTTGTTTTAGTTTCGTTTATATTCAGCTTATAATCTCTTTCCAAAACACCACATCATGTTCTTTCAATCTCTCTAACTTCAGTCAGTTTTCTGAACAAGTTGTAGGTAGTGTTTTGCTCATATATTTTATCCCTGCTATCTTCACTTCAAAGAGTGTATTCCAGTCAACATGGTCAAAACCTTTCTCTAAATCTACAAATGTGTTAAATGTAGGTTGGCATTCCATTAGTTTATCTTCTAAGACATGATGGAGTGTCAGTATTGTTTCATGTGTTCCTGCACTCTCTGGAACTCAAACAGGTCTCATCTGAGCTGATTTCTGCCAGTTTCTGTAAATTAAATGCCCTCTACTCCAGGGACCATGTCTTGTCTTGGGTTTTTCAATGCTTTTGCAAATTCTTTTCACCGTATGATATTGCTGTGATTTTCTAAAAGTGTTGGAGAGTGTCATCAGTAGGTGCCCAATTGAAGTATAGCAATCTCAGGAATATCATTTGACACAACACTTGAAAGCATTGTCAACAAGTAACTATTATTTATTATTATATCACTTACATCTTCCTTATATTATTCCTATCTCTTGAATTTATTACTGATATAATGAACGATGCTTCTCTCTGAAACTTCCTGGCAGATTAAAACTGTGTGCCCGACCGAGAATTGAACTCGGGACCTTTGCCTTTCGCGGGCAAGTGCTCTACCATCTGAGCTACCGAAGCACGACTCACGCCCGGTCCTCACAGCTTTACTTCTGCCAGTATCTCGTCTCCTACCTTACAAACTTTACAGAAGCTTCGGTAGCTCAGATGGTAGAGCACTTGCCTGCGAAAGGCAAAGGTCCCGAGTTCGAGTCTCGGTCGGGCACACAGTTTTAATCTGCCAGGAAGTTTCATATCAGCGCACACTCCGCTGCAGAGTGAAAATCTCATTCTGGATGCTTCTCTATACCATATACTGCTTAGAGAGCTCAAGCTCCTTTAATATGTTGGGCTATTAATAATACTAGCAACTTTGCGACTTAATCAAAATGGAAAGAACTATTTTATTGTCTTTCATTGTTTCATACCATTTTACCTTATTACTTAAATTGTGTTAAGTAGATGTCTTGTTTTATATGTTATTAATTTATTGGAAATATTTCAAATAAATCCGAATAAAACTTAGTAAAAAAAAAAAGAAAAAAATGAAATAAAAAAACTTGGAACAGAAGAACACGTGAATTGCTTTTGTGTGATTTATTCTGCACTTGTATTACGGCAGGTGCTACTTCTCTTCCAGATTAATCATCTCATGATTTTGGCCGATAAGCTTAACTAATTTCATGTCCAATAAATTATATTAGCGATACCGTTTCGAAGAACGCCTCACCGTTACAGCAGTTAACTTTTAGGAAGCTACAGATACGCAGTAGGCAGCCACATAGAGAGAAGCGAGTAGGGAAATCGCTACGAGAGAGAACTCCGTTGTTGTTGCTGTTGTGATGTCGCGGATGCATTTCGCATAAGTACGAAATAATCTATGGTTTTAGAAAGCAGAGGACGGCCGCCAAATGCATTGGAGAGTTGGCAGATCCGCTTCGTAAACTTCCAGACCCCTCCCACGACTTGCTTAAAAGCGTCGTCTTCCATCGTCGAAGCTTTGCATCTGCTGTCGGCGCGGCTTATCCTTGTACATTGGTTTGGAGATTTGTTAGACTCGGCGGTTTGTGTTCGGTATTTCTGCAGCGCGTTGTGTGTAGTATTTCCGCTTCACTCCCAGGTGTATATTGCGTCATGAGGAAACTGCGAGCTTCGGGCTTTTTATGCAATTTCGTTAAAAGCGCAGGAAACGGTATCGTCGATGATAAGATAACCGCGTAGCCTTGCGATTGACCGTATTGTACAACTCGGAAGTGCACCATATCGTATTCTTGTCAGCTTGTGTGCGGGCAGACGTGCTTCTTGCAAGTAACGTCGTTACCACGCACTAGAAATAAGGGGAAAAAAATCAGACTTGAGATTACAACGTTAGGTGGAAGACGGTTATCGTGCGCGCGCACTTTATGACTGGAATGAGTTACAAGGACGCGGAACGTGTGCGAACTACGGCGTGTGACGACAGCGATTGTGAGTCGGAAACCGAATCACAGCTGGCGGATTGTGAATCACAAGATACGTCACTATACTACGATAATAAAAGGTAATATTGCTAAAATAATGATGGCGCACATAGCAAATGATTTCCGATTAACAAGCTTATTTCTAACTACAATTACTGCAAACTCAATCACAGATTAATTTTATTCCTTTTGCAACTATACGTTGCTTAGCAAACGTCGTTGTCATTGCGTGATGCAGCATAAGGATAACCGGCTGAGAGGAGTAACCTTGACATTTAAGCCGCGGCCAGTAGAACTGCACAGCTGCAACTATCGCAGGAATTGCGGAAGCAATATTATCAGTGCTTAAAACAGGCGTTTCAAAACACTTAAACCAATTTTTTTTAAGTGAGAAATTGCAACAATGTAATGCAACAGTATCTACTAAAAACACGGCGTGGCATGCGGTACTGTTATGTTTTAAATATTTCTTGAAATTATCGTTGCACTTCATTCACAAATAGTGCAGACAGACGTCAATAGAAATAACAGATACTCGAAATTCACTGATTATCTTCGATAGACGGAACAACGCTGTGGACAGGCCGACAATTGCACAGTAGTTGGCTGTAAGTCCGGCCCGGCTGCCTCCATCAGGGGCACTATTTAGCACTATAAGCGGAATTAATTAATTTATTTGTTTTTTAGGTATGTAAACTTTCTTTTCAAGTGTGAAATGGAGCTGCATAAACATCGGCAACTAAACGGAAAGAAAACGTTTCGTTTGTTTGTTGGCTTGATGTCAGCTAGCAACTTTCACAATTTTTACCCCATTTCTAAAATTGGAACAGTGCATCACAACTCTTTCTTGAATAATGCTATTAGTAAATGCTCATAAGTAAATAAAAGTTACGGAGATATGCGTATCATTTGCTGCTCAGAGTTCTAAAATACGCTACACTTACATCGCTTTTAGCAACTAGATTTATTGTTTTTCTTCTCAGTTGTATTTTCATCAGCGCTTACCATCGTCAGTAAAATTGCTTACTTCTCAGTTGTTTTCACGATTAAGTTAGTAAACAAACCGTAAAGACGAGACATGAGTCGTACTTGGGTAGCTCAGTTGGAAGAGCACTTGCCAGTGAAAGGCAAATTTTCCAGATTAGAGTCCTTGCCCGCTACACAGTTTTAATCTGCCAGAGATATAATATTCTGTTTGTTTATAGTGCAGAAAAAGAAATTCCTTTTTGGTATCGACATCAAACAGGAAATTATGGTGTAGAAGATACTGTTTTTCTACAGGCTGTTGGAATCCATGCCTAAAAGAATATAGTTTATAATCAGAGGCCCAGTTCTCGATGCTGTACGTATGTGCGTAAACCTTAGGAGTTAAATAATTTATTTTCATAATTACTCGTAAACCCAGAAATCAATGCCAGTTACCGCATGTTGCTCCGCTAGACTTATCTACAGTCTCGCAATACTATTCCAAGCAGTAGCTAGCAGACAGGAGTGTACGGTATCACTTAAGTAAGGTAATTAGCTAAAACAGAATGTTTCGAGTTAAGTAGTACTGTTACTCATAAAAATGAAGACTATGGAACATAACATGCCAGGGAAAAGTTTGAAATTCGCGCCATCTATCGACGTCGCGTTCATGGGAGTGTTTCCGCATATAAGTCTGCTGTTGTTTTGCTGCGATTAATGTATGCAACAGTAGCGGAAAAGACTTGCTTGTGAGGAATAGGAAAAATGGAATAGTATTAGACGTCATTGAAATCATGGATGCTACAAAAATTAGTGTGATTGATTCTTCGTCCACAACACAGCTCGTAAAGGAAGATCTCCCATTAATACCTAAACAAACGGATGATTGCTGTACAAGGTAAGAGTTAGAAAGTATTGACGTAGTACAATATTTTAGTGGGTTGGAAGTCATAATAATATTATTGTAACTCTTAAAAATAACCTCAAGTACCTAGATTAATAAGTTGCATTTGACAGCTAAGGTTAGCTCGCCACCAGTGTATAAGTTCTTAAATTGTACTATTACAACTTTCAAACAGCAAACGAGATTTTCGAGTAAGGGTAGGCTAAGACCGCAAAGTAATACATAAATGACAATTTAGTTTGCAATGAGTTAGTTTGATTTTGCCGTGTGTTTCCACTCCCGAGTGTTACAATACTGATTCATGCACACTGTCATAGAAACTCAGTGCCTAATTACAGACATCGAATACCATTTTCATTCTGATTTCCGAGTAGAACACCGGAGAATTGATGGAAATTGCACAGAATAAAAATGATTATCTTACTCATTATTTATTTTTTATGGTTGTGGTGCATATTTTATACCAACTAATTTTGTTATTTTAGATGCTGCCATTCGATGTGGAGACGATGTTGCAGAGAACGAGAATTGAAACCAAGGACTATAGTAGTTGGAAGAACAAGTACAGAAAAATTTCCAGCAAATGTTATTCGCAATCAGAAGTACAATATTGTCACATTCTTGCCATTGGTAGGACGCCACTTTGTTTACTTGTTTTAATTACAAATTTGGTAGGCCACTGTAATTACAACTTAAGTTTATTGTACTCAACATTCTATAGGAATACTGCCACCTGAATTCAAATTAAAAGCAGCACTTCCATTCCAGGTGTTGTTCCAGCAGTTCAAGTTCTTTCTCAACTTGTATTTTTTGATAATGGCTACCAGTCAGTTCATTCCAGACATAAGGATTGGTTATCTTTACACATACTGGGGCCCTCTGGTAAGTTCTACTTTATTATTTTTGTATGCTGTGTTGCTTATGAATTAAGGACTTTCAGAATTATCCATATTTTTTCACATGACACACTTTTCAGAACAGACCATTAGATTAATTTCTAAGTCATTTCAGTCAAATTCAAGAGTGATTCTTTAAATAAAACAAGGGGATTATTTTGTTTCTCATCCTATTGTATTCCGTTTATAAGAAGATTGTATTGAGTGGATGTTCAGCACTTAAGATTGTTTCTTTTCCTCTCTATGTGTCACTTGCGGAGTTAGGTGTCACCAGTTTCTCTCTTTGTGACAGAGTTTTGTCCTAACCGTTACAATTTGCCGTGAAGCAATAGATGACTTCAGACGTCATCAAAGGGACAAGGAAGTAAACAGTCAACGCTACAGGCGTCTTGTTCGAGGTAGAGACACACCTGAACTAGTACCATCCTCTAAATTACGTGTTGGTGATTTGGTAAGTAAGAAAAGTGTTGTTCTGAACTGTATATTGTTTCGTAGTGTAAGAGACCTAGAAATCATTGTATTTCATGGAATACTATTCTAAAATGTTGAGGAAATGTAATGGTTACTTTTTAAGGGGGAAGGAAAGATGCAATTTGTGTTTTTGCAGATGAGCATGGGCAATGACTTCAATGTTAAAGTAGTCCAAAGGGTAGTTTCATTACAGGATTTTTATTCATAAATATAGTTGGCAGTTACAAAATAATGATGATAGCTAGGCATTAGAATACGTCCTTTGTAAAGATGTGAACATAGATCATTTGGATACTGCTATGATTGTTACTGCACTGGTGTATTTAGTGTAAAGTTAACTAGGCAGTATATTTTTGTATTTGTCCAAGCAGTTGGCTGTAAGAGGGAGGGAAGAAATGTTAGATCACTCTTTCACTTTAAACAGTTGTGTGTTGATGATCAGCATTTAATAAGAGGAACTATGTTTAGGTCTGTCACAGTGTTAAGGCCCATCCACACATAACAGTCTGGTTTCCCAAATGTCTGTGCACATCAAATCTGTGCAGACAGATTGTAGCATGTGAACGGGAGATTTGCACAGGTATGACGTGAGCAAACCTGTAAGTTGGAGTTGAAGATTTGAGCAAACTTGCTCAAGTCTGTGGGCTCAAATCACATCTGCACAGACAAGTTGGAGTATGCGGGCAGGAAATTACAACAATTAGACATTTGTGCAGATATCTGCCCAAGCATATCATTGTGTGTGGACCGGCCTTTGGGAGTGTAAAGAGTATTAATGACAAATGTGTTGATGATACATACATATTTCAGTAAAATTGTGGAAAGAGTTTTAATTTATGTGAGCCAATATCCCAAATTTGTGCAAGCAGTGAAGTATTTGGAAAGAACGAGGAGTTAAGGAATCACAAGTGATTTGAGAACATTTGCAGCAATGTGATTACCAGTATGAGATCAGTCTCATATTAACTAAGCAAACTGAATAAGGGAAACATTCCACGTGGGAAAAATATATCTAAAAACAAAGATGATGTGACTTACCGAACGAAAGCGCTGGCGGGTCGATAGACACACAAACACACACACAAAATTCAAGCTTTTGAAACAAACTGTTGCCTCATCAGGAAAGAGGAGAAGGAGAGGGAAAGACGAAAGGATGTGGGTTTTAAGGGAGAGGGTAAGGAGTCATTCCATCCACACATATACAGACACAAGCAGACATATTTAAAGTTTGGGCAGAGATCTCTTGCGCGACTTGCCAGTCACACCTTTATTTACACTGATGGCTCCAAAACTGACGATGGTGTCTGTTGTGTCTAGACCATACAGCCCAGACACAATGCTGTAGCCGATAGGGCACGCAAGGCTAACGCAGACGGGCGTGAAGTCTGGAACATGAGACTTATAAATGCACTAAAGAAAAATACGTAGCTTTTTTAATACTTAACTTTATTCTCTTGTTGGAATACATCTCTCCTGCATACTCGTAAGCTATTGGCACTGATACAAATGGCGCCTTGCTAGGTGGTCGCCATTTAACTTAGCAGAGGGCTATTCTACTGTCTATCTCTCGGCAAATGAGAGCAAGGCTTAGCACGTCCAATCGCTAGCTATGTTGTCCGTACAACTGGGGACGAGGTCTCCTCAGTCTCTCGAGACCTGCCTTGTGGTGGCGCTAGGTTTGCGATCCCACAGTGGCGACACGCGGGTCCGACATGTACTACAGGACCGCGGCCGATTTAAGTTACCACCTAGCAAGTGTGGTGTCTAGCGGTGACACCACAGTGTCAGCTGTGCCTTTGTCGTCGGGGCCGTCACCCTTAAAATACTGGCTCCTCGACCAGTGTTCCAGCTTTATGGCCAAGCTATTTGCTCTCCATCAGGCCGTTCAGTATGCCTGCCGCCACCGCCATTCATCGTATGTACTCTGCTCTGATTCACTCAGTGCTCTTCAGAGCCTTGGAGCTCCATATCCAGTCCATCCCTTGGTGCAACGGATCCAGCAGTCCCTCCATTCTTTCGCTGAGGGTGGCTCTCCTGTCAGCTTTCTGTGGGTTCCCAGCCATGTAGGAGTGCCTGGGAATGAGGCTGCTGATGCTGCAGCCAAGGCTGCAGTCCTCCTGCCTCGGCCAGCCTCCCATTGTGTCCCGTCATCTGACGTTCGTGGGGTTGTTTGTAAGAGGCTTGTGTCCTTGTGGTGGGATACTTGGTCCTCACTTCAAGGAAACAAGCTCCGGGCAGTAAAAGCGTTCCCAACTGCTTGGACAACCTCCTCCCAACCATCTCAGCAAGAAGAGGTCCTTCTGACCAGGTTGCAGATTGGGCATTGCCGGTTTAGCCACCGCTACCTGCTCTCCGGTGACCCAGCCCCGCAGTGCCCTTGTGGTCATGCATTAACAGTGCGCCATGTTTTATTGTCGTGTCCCCGTTTTAGTCAATCTCGTGTTGTCCTGTCTCTGCCATCTACTTTACAGGATATTTTAGCGGATGACGCTCGAGCCGCTGCTCGTGTTCTTCGTTTCATTACTTTGACTGGATTGTCCAAAGACATCTAACTCTTTCACTTATTTTATCTGCATCTTTGTAAGAACTTTCTGGTGTCCCCCCCCCCCCCCTTGAGTTTTACTAGATTCTATGTGCTCTAACAATTGTGACTGGGCACTAATGACCTCAGTAGTTGAGTGCCCTTAAACCCCAAACAAAAAAAGTCCAAAAGGGGGAAAAATTTGATTATACTGTTGGTAAACAATCATAAAATATAGGGCGGGCCAAAAATAAGGAAAAACCAGAAACACAACACGTTACCATCCTTAATACATTGCGGGAAACTCATTGGCGTTCAAATCAGTTTCTGGTCACCTCGGAATGGATCAGTACAGGTTCTGTATTATTTTAAAGCGAATCTTGTACTATTCTTCCAGCAAAATATTGGCAGGTTCGGGTAACAGTGATAGAGGTGTATAGTGATCAGTGAGCTCTGGTGACTTTGGTGGCCAGGGGAGAGTGGACAATTCACCTTCTTATGCACAAAACCAGTTCTGAACATTGCAGACTGTGTGAACTGGAGCCCTGTCATCCTGGAACACGACATCACTGTTGGGAAACAAACAGTGTATCATGGGATGCATCTGATGAACGAAAGTGATCACATAATCCTTGTCAGTAAAGCGAACTTGCAGAGTAACCATGGGGCTCATGGAATACCATGATATTGCTGCCCAAATTATCGCCAAACCCTCACCTGTTTCACTCCTGGGGCATAAACTCGGCAATTTCCTGCTTATGGAACTTATTTCGTGTTGTTTTTTTGTGCTGATGATTTGCCAGTGCAAAATTCAGTTCTGCAGTAACTTGCAGCTATTGTCCTTTCATTTTTCATCACAATCCTCTTCAGTGACCGTCTGTAATGATGGCTCAGCAGAATCTTTCATGTGTGTTGAGGCTTCGATAACGATTTGCCACTTTCCCTTGTGCAGTATAAATATTTGATAATATGGTGCCTCTTGAAACACTGACCACTTTGGCTCCCATAGTTACCGAAACCCCATGACACCAACGCCAACAATTTTCCCATGTTTGAAGTCGTGTAACTCCGACATAATACACTAGCAACTTCACAGAACACTCTTCTGACCACAACTGACACTTAAAATGGATTGAGGAAATTACAGAGGTGCCTTTTGTGGTCAAATACAATAGCGCAACCTGTAGGTTTGGCTAGCATTTGCATTTATGTTCAAGCATGCATTTCTTGCAGTGTTTCCATATTTTTGTCCAACTCCTGTATGTAGGAGCATCCAAAAGTGGAACAACCTTAAGGAACTAGTCGTAGGGAAAATAAATGATAGGCTATGATTCGTTGGAAGAATTCTAAGAACTTAAAATTCACTGACAAAAGAAGCAGCTTCCAACTACTCGTTTGATCAGTTCTTTAATATTGATAACACTGGTCAAACATTTTAATAAAAAGTGAGTAGTTTAAGTCATGGATGCTGAATTCGAAAATGAAATCAATTTTTGACTGTCAGTTTTCTTTTGACATACAACTCTCTATCTATCAAAATCATTGAAAATGCGGTACACTGATTATTCTTCTGTGGCATGATTCCAATATTCTGCAGATTTAATTGTTGATAGATAATCAAATTATTTACAAAGAATTATGACACATGACCCTTAGTTCAGACGTCTAGATCCAGGAAATGAAGATGGTACACGGAAAATGAGTCATAATTGAGCCCAAAGACATCTGTCTGTTTTTACTGGTAATTAAATTAGGTTTTATAAGAATCTTAGTGAAAGCCATACTCAAAACTTCACATGGATTCATGTACTTGCAGCAGTAGTTTCTAAGGATCAATGAAGCAACAATAAAAGAATGGATGATTGTAGGGCTGAAAGTTAAAATATTAATGTCTGCTGAATGGCTTTTTTAATTATGATGAAAGAATGGCATGGCTGTCTTTCACTAGTTTCTGCAAGAACTTTTTAGGCAGCTGTAAGGCAGAAAACTTTCATGATTTTGCACTAGAACTACTGAGACATACCACATTATCGGTTATAACATATCAATTAAACTACATTTCTTGAATGATCATTTGGATTTCTTCCCAGATAACATTGGTGCTGTTAGTGATAAACATGGAAAATGGCTCAACCAGGACATTTATGAGATAGAAAAGCATTGTCAAGCCACATGGATTATTGCAATGTTTTCCAACTATTCCTGGTTATAATGAAATTCTGTTCTTGAGGCAAAGTATCACAGGAAATAATTTTATGCATGGTTCTTATTATTGCATGAAAACATAAGGCTAGTATGGAAGTTGTGAAATTAGATCTGGATTCAGGGGCAAATTGTCTTCTGGAAACAGTTTAGGCCTATATTGTTCTTTGGTACCATTTGGAAGTGTAGGTGCCCAGCTTTGTGTTTTACTTTTATAATTGTAATGAGTTTGGGACCTTGTATTGTATGCTCACTAGAGGAGATGCAGCAGATCTAAAGAAGAGAGGCACTTTTTGGCACTGGTTTATTTATTAGGCACAAATGCATAACGGAGATGTCATCAAATTCCATTGGTAGACGCTATAATAATGGCAGTGCACATAACAGAGTTTTACTACTTAAATTTCAAGCATATACATTCCAAGAACATTGAAGCAGTGTATTACTGATTCACCACATACATCTCACAAAATGAGCGTGGTAGTAAAATCATTGAAATTATTGCTTATGAGGATTCATACTGACAGTGGTACTCTCTGTGCACCATTTGTGAGTGGTATAGGAAAGAGGGGGGGATTGTTATGATACATGACGCACCCTCTGCCATTTGCTGCTGTTAAGGTAAATCACAAAAAGGATGAAAGTCGATGCTCTCCAAAGCAATTTAAGCATGATGTTTGACTTACTGATAGTGCTGCGTCGAAACCCATGACCTCAGGCAAGGAATGATGTTCAATATTTAAACTACTAGTGAGGTTTGAAGTACCTGTCCATATAGGAGATAATTCAGTTGTCTGTGCCGAAGGTATTAATTAGACCAATCAAGTTAAATGCACTAGTAAATAATATATGGGAAGAATGAGAGTTCCACTCTGCAGCGGAGTGTGCACTGATATGAAACTTCCTGGCAGGTTAAAACTGTGTGCCGGACCAAGACTCGAACGTGGGACCTTTGCCTTTCGCGGGCAAGTGCTCTTTGAGTCTCGGCCCGGCACACAGTTTTAATCTGCCATGAAGTTTCATATCATGGCACACTCCACTGCAGAGTGAATACCTCATTCTGGAAACATTCCCAAGGCTGTGGCTCAGCCATGTCTCCGCAATATCCTTTCTTCCAGGGGTGCTATGTCTGCGAGGTTCGCAGAAGAGCTTCTGTGAAGTTTGGAAGGTAGGAGATGAGGTATTGGCAGAATTGAAGTTGTGAGGGCGGGTCATGAGTCATGCTTGGGTAGCTCTGTAGGTAGAGCACTTGCCCACGAAAGGCAAAGGTCCCGAGTTTGAGTCTTGGTCCAGCACACAGTTTTAATCTGCCAGGAAGTTTCAATGTATGGGAACATTGTATACTGGAAAATACATATGTACTTGGTTTGAAGGGGGAAAAATAATTTTTCAGTGGGAGAAACATCCAGTAAAGATATAAAAATCACATTTAACAAAAGTAATGTTGAGGTATTTCGTGAGAGGCCAGTAGCAATAGGTATATAAACTGAAAATGTCACAGGACATTGTTTTGTATGGATGTTATTGAACAAGTAAATAAAACATCTGGCTTAGCTCTCCTACTGCACAAAAGTTTGAGACCTATAAAGTTCAAGAAGCTGAAGAAATGGCTGAGTGGGTTTGTTTCGAAATTTAAGCGAATTCTTTTGTGATTCATGTCAGGGAGAAATTTAGATCAAATTTGCAGGCCCACGCCTGTTCTCCAGAAAAATTTGTTGAGGTTGATGTATATGGAAATATGCCATACATTTCATTTGGAGGAATCAACTTTTTTTATCTCTGAAACCAGTACACCATACTCATCAGAAAAGAATGGTGAAACTGAACTTGACATCAGATTTGTAATGGAAAGCACTTGCATAATACTTCTCATTTCTGGCCTTTTTGAGACACTTTGGGCAGAAACTGTCAACACAGCAGTCAACAGTCCATCATTAGATCACTGTCTGTGTAAGTCAGATTGTAGTAAAATAGCATAGGAGAAGTAGTTTGGAAGGGAAACATCATTAAAGCATATAAGAATGTTTGGAGCCAAATACTTCATGCATACTCCAAAATAGTTCTGATCCAAATTTAAAGCCAATCAAAGAAGATGGTAATTACTATGTACAGTTTTACAGTAACAGTTAAAGGCTGTATGGTCCTGTAAGAGAGAGAGTAAATATTTCTTTATAGGAAAGTTCTGGTAGAATATAAAAACAGGGTGAGTCAAAAAGGGCTTTACAACTTTGGAATGATATAGAAATTTATTGATGTAACTTATAGAATCAGTAGATTTGTCATTTTGTAGCAAACAACCTCAAGTTTGATTCACGAAGTGCATCAGTGCCCCATTCCACCACAAGGAATGCCAGCATAGTGCACTATTGAAATTGCTACTTTCACTTGTATGAAGCTTGCTTGCTGTGTGCTTTGGTTTCTTTAAAGAAACTCTGTAACAGCTGTTGGCGTAAATTCACATGCAACCCTGGAACACGTTCACGGAAGCCCCAAAGTTAATGCGTTTTGTACGTTTAGCAAAGAAAGTTCACGGCCCTTTTATTCTTTGTGGAGAAAACTGCCAATGGTATTGTGTATCTTGATATGCTTGAAAACTTTTTAATTCCACAGGTCGATGAAAATCGCTGATGTGAGGTGGTTTATTACCAGAAAAACTCTCCACCATCTCTTTTCCTCATGGAAAATTAAGGTTTCCTGAAAAATCTTTTCCCAGGTCAGTGGATTGGCCATGAAAGGCCAATTGCATGGCCACCCCAGGCTTGATATAACTTAACTTTTTTTTTCTTGGGGTTTCATTAAAGAGCATGTTTACATTCTTCCCTACCAAACAGTTTAGCCAACCTGAAAAATTGAATCTATGTTGCCGTTGCACAAGTTATGCCTGATTTGCTGCAACAAGTGTGGGAAGAAATTGATTATGGTGGGATGTTTGCTGTATTACAGATAAGTCACATAGAACCAGAAAGGCACTTAGAAACTTTTATGTGAAACTTGTTGCTTGCTACAAAATAATGTGTCTACCAATTCTGTGTAAGTATCTCAATAAATTTCTGCATCATTCCAAGGTTGTAAAATCCTTGTAAATGTGCCATGTACTTTAGGAGTAAAGGAAACCACTCACCAAAAAGCAGAAACATTTATTCAATAGGCGCTCACAAAAAGAAAGAAAACATGCTAGATTGACACACACACACACACACACACACACACACACACACACAAAACCTATGTCCGTACAAGTTGTTAGCTGGACACACAGTGCCAGTGCTGCATTTCAGCAGATGGTCTAGGTTGGCATGGGAATTGTTAGGTGGGCTGGGTGAGGGACAAAGAGGCATATCGCTGAAAGAGGAGTTGGGAATTGGTAACTAGCAGCTCGGAGGTAGGCAGCCAGTTTGCCAGCTAAGAATGTGAGAGGGATGAATGGCAGGTGCATGGGCTAGGCATATGATACATGAGTGTCAGAGCCAGTAGGGAAGCATCGCACACTGAAGGTGATATGGGGACATGAATTGGGAGGGGTGATAGAATGGAGGAAGGGCAACTGTTGTGTCGTGGGTGTGGGGACAG
Source organism: Schistocerca nitens (assembly GCF_023898315.1). Lineage (NCBI taxonomy): Eukaryota > Metazoa > Arthropoda > Insecta > Orthoptera > Acrididae > Schistocerca > Schistocerca nitens. The sequence goes on from NC_064620.1 coordinate 304,088,438, forward strand.
TAGGTTACCGGAGATTGAGGCCATGCGAGTTACGCGAATGAAGGATGTGTTGCTAGGGTAAATCCCATCTGCATAGTTCAGAGAAGCTGGTGGTGGAGGAAAGGATCTAGATGGCTCGGGTTGTGAAGCAACAGTGGAAATTGAGCATGTTGTGCTGAGCTGCATATTGCAGTCAACTTTGTTCTTGTCAGTGTTTTGGCAGTGACCATTCACCCTGGTGCACTGTTGATTGGTAGTCATACCGCCATAAAAAAGCTGTATGGTGTTTGCAGCAGAGTTTGTATATGACATGGCTGCTTTCACCCAGTCATCATGAGGCAGAGAAAATCCCTGGCCCCGCCGGGAATCAAACCCGGGACCTCGTGCGCGGGAAGCGAGAACGCTACCGCAAGACCACGAGCTGCGGACAGTGCAAGTTGGTGAATGGGCAGGTACTGCACGTGGGTCTTTCGCAGGAATATGATCCTTGTGGCAAGGGTTTGGGGTTGGTAATGGGATATAGTGATGGAGTAGGATTTTGTGTGGGTTGGATGGGTGACAGAACACCACTTGACGGAATGTGCCTCATTTCACAACGTGTTGATAGTCAAAGCCCTGACAAGGGATAGGTTCAGCTCTTCCATTCCAGGGCAGTAGTGTTACTAGGGGGCACTCCTTTGCTGCTGATTTTGTAGGTAGTGGGAGGATTGAGGGTGTAGGAGCATATGGCACAGGAAATCTATTTGACAATTAGGTCTGGGCTATACTGCTTGTCTGTGAAGGCCTCTGTGAGATGCTGGGTAAGGGAGTTCTCATCACTACAGGTCCACTGATGGCAAGGCTGTATGGGATGGATTGTTTGATGTGAAAGGGATGACAGCAGCCGAAATGCAGGTGCTGTTGATGATTCGTGACTTTGATGTAGACAGAGGTATGGATGGAGCCATCATGGAGTTGAAGGTCAACGTCCAGGAAGGTGGCAAGTTCAGTAGGTCAAGCTGAAACAAATGGGAGAGAAAGTGTTGAGGTTGTGAAGGATTGAGGGTACATTATCTTGATCATGTGTCCAGATCATGAAGATACATCAATGAAACTGAACAAGACTAGGTGTTGGGAGTTTTGGGAGGCCAGGAAGGTTTCCTCTAGATAGCCCATAAACAGGTTGGCTTAGGAGGATGCCCTGCAGGTGCCGATGGCTGTGGCATGGATTTGTGTGAATACTTTACCTTCAAAGGAAAAGTAGTAGTGTGTCAAGATACAGCTGGTAAGGCATATAAAGAATGAGGTAGTTAGTTTGGTGTCTGCAAGATATTAGAAGAGGCTGTGTTAGAGAGCAGCAAGGCCATGGGCATGAGGGATGTTGGTGTACATGGAAATGGTGCCGATAGTGATGAGTAGGGATCCAGGAGGTAAAGGGGGAGAGGGGAGTGTGTGCAGAAAGGGATTAGTATCTTTGATGTGGGAGGCTGTCGCCTTTTGTGTCGCTGTTCCCCATTGGCCATGACACCAGTGCTTTACATGATACCTAGCCTGTGCATTTTCCACCTGTCCCTCCCAAACTTCTAGTAGGCAAAACTGGCTGCCACCCTCCAAATTGCTTGTTACCCACCTTGGCTGCCTCCCTGTGAGACACTAATCACGTACGTCAACCTCTGTTCCTGCCTCTCTCTCTCTCTCTCTCTCTCTCTCTCTCTCTCTCTCTCTCTCTCTCTCTCTCTCTCTCTCTCTTTTGTGTGTGTGTATGAGAGAGAGATTTATTAACTCCAAAGTAAATATATGACTTTTTTTTGTGTGGTTGTGCATTTTTCTAATCTTCTAAAATGGTTTGTTTTTAGATTGTTGTTGAAAAAGATCAAAGAGTTCCAGCTGACCTGGTTTTATTGCGAACAACAGAACGGTCAGGTGCGTGCTTTGTTCGCACTGACCAGTTGGATGGTGAGACGGATTGGAAGTTGCGACTTGCAGTGCCTGCAACTCAGAAACTAGATTCAGATTTTCAGTTGTTTGATATAAAGGCATCACTTTTTGTGGAAAAACCACAGAGAGACATTCATAGCTTTATTGGGACCTTCACAAGGGTAAGAAATCCTCTCACATGTTATATAAGTTTCATATTTTAAACCTTGTAGCAAAATAATGCTCTGTATTATGAATAAGTGTTTTCAGTGCATCTGTTCTATTTTATGTTATTTGGATGATGGAAAATTCACTGACTAAAGTCAGTGTAGTGGGTTCATTCATTGTTGTTGTTGTCTTCAGTTCGAAGACTGGTTTGACACAGCTCTCCATGTCTATTCTGTATAAGTCTCTTCATCTCTGAATAATTAGTGTAATGTGCTTCCATTTTAACCTGCTTACTATATATTTATGCCTGGGTCTCCCTCCCTCCCTCCTTCCCCCCTCCCACATTCACTCACTCACTCACTCACTCACACACCTACCTTTTGATGCCTCAGAACGTGACCTCTCAACAGATTCCTCCTTTTAGTCAAGTTGCGCTATAATATATATAATTTGATTCAGTACCTCATTATTAGTTATTTCAGCTGCCAACCTAATTTTCATCATTCTTGTGTAGCACCACATTTCAAAAACTTCTGTTCTTACATGAACTACTTATTGTCCATGTTTCACTCCCATACAAGGCTACACTCTGGACAGATTCCTTCAGAAAAGTGTACCTAAAACTTAAATTAGATGTTAAGAATTTTTTAAAGTGCTTTCCTTGATCTAGCCAATCTACATTTTATATTTTCCTAATTCAGCCATCATCAGTTATTTCGTTGTCTAAATAGTAAAACTCATCTACAAATTTTTGTGTTTCATTTCCTAATCTAATTCTGTCAGCATCACCTAATTTTGACTGCTTTGTTTCACTTTTGTTGATGCTCATCTTATAACCTCCTTTCTAGACGCTATCCATTCTGTTCAAATGCTTTTCCAAATCCTTTATTTTGTTACTACTGCCATCAGTGTGCGTATTCCAACCAACAGTGTCAAAAGGTCTCTCTAAATCGAAAAATGCTAGAAACATAGGTTTATCTGTCTTTAACCTGTCTTCTTAAATAAGTGTTGCCTCACGTGTTACTACACTTTTCCAGAACCTGAACTGATCTTCCAAAGGGCAGTTTCTATCAAGTTTTTCTACCCTTCTGTAAATAATTTATGTCAGTATTTTGCATTGGCTTGTCTATGAAAACCTATAACTCTGAAGTTGATGTTGTCCACATAGTGTATCAAAACTTAAAGAATGGACGCTCTAAGAGACAAAATCAAGGCATTTGTTTGTATAGACAAATTGTATGACATTGATTGCAAGTAGTTCCTCGTTGAATGCCATGAAAAGTCACTTAGCTAGTCTTGTTCTGCGTAGTAACAAAAATCCCACCCTTTTCACCAGTGACGTGCACGAGCCTGTGCTTGCTTTGAATTTTGCAATGCATCCAGTAGGAAAATTTCTCTTTATCCCCAGTGTCTTCATTTGGATAATTTTTTGAGTATTTGCAAGCCTCAATTGCATATTTCCCATTGTGTTGTTCTGAACAACCTGCTGTTCCAATTCATGAAGTCTTCCCTGATTTTGTCTGCAGGAACTTGTTTGTTTAAAACTGGCGATTTTTGATTTATTCTTCATCTGGTGGCACCAATGAACATTCGCTTCTGTTATATCAAATTTTCTTCTTGCTGCAAAGTTTTTGTGGCCTCCACTTTATGAACAGCCATTAACATAAAATTAGTGTTGTGTTGTCTGTGTGTACTGATTGTAATCTGCAAACAAGTATACTCACATTTCCGAACAGTCATGGAGTGATTTGCATCCATTATCAATCTTTATAATGTGCTGTTCTTACAGCATTAAGTAAATTGACTGACAACAGTATGTGATCCTAATGCTGAATCTGCAGAAATTGCACCACTTTAGGTCAACAGCGTGCTTCATTCGTTTCTTGTTGAAATCTATACCATTCCTGAGTATTTGTTCATTTGTAAAATCAGGTCAATTCAGACTACTTTTAGGTTTAGATGAATTGCAGTTAAAACATGGAAGATGTTCATCAGAAGCCAGGTATGAAGGATGCATTCCCATGGTTGGCAGCCTGAAGGATTTTGCTGCTCATTGCAACTACCTTCCCCACATTCGTCTTGCTTCCCATCACACTCCTCAGAATTCATCAAATTAAATGTGTACGTGATCTTAACTACCACAGCTTCATTTGTGAATGTAAGACAACTACCATTTTAAACTATTACACAATGTAAAAACATTGCCCGTAGCAACCAAATATGTATCTGTCACTTTAAGATCATGTCACATATTTCAAATGACAAATTTGGCGAAAACCTTTTATTGTAGGTAGATCTGTCTCTAGTGTGTGTGACTTGCTGCAGTTAATCAGATCTCTGCTTGCAGAATGTGCTACACAGAGGGTTTTGATTATTTGCAGTATGGATTTTATAACATGTTGCCAGTGTTGATGATGTCAGTGTGTATTCTGTAATATATATACGTGTATTACTCACTAATTATACCGTTCTAGATTTATGTTGTGTTCTTTTTTCCTTCTCCTGTGTGTGAAGAGTCTATTCTTGAAACTATGCTGCTGACTTTTGATACATTCTATTGAATAGCAAAATCTTTAAGAGATAGTAGCTTCAACTCGATAATTAACTAGAGGTTAAGATACATTGTAGATCCATTGATTGATTTCAGTTTTATTAGTAACTGATATTTGTTTTAGCATGATGGCTTTGGCAGTGAAGACAGTTTGGATGTGGAGAATACATTATGGGCAAATTGTGTTGTTGCATCTGGTTCTGCTCTTGGAGTTGTTATTTACACAGGGTCAGAAACACGCAGTGTAATGAACAACTCTCAGCCTCGTAGCAAAGTTGGTCTTCTTGATATGGAAATCAATCAGTTAACAAAGGTGAAATAACTTTTCATATCTTATTCTGAATGTGCCACATACAACTTGTACTTGTTGACATGCATTTGGGAAAAAAATTGTTTTTTTATATTTCAAGGTGCTTTTCTGCGCTGTGATTGGTCTGGCATTAGTTATGATGTGCCTGAAAGGATTCAGTGGACCTTGGTACCGTTATATGTTCCGTTTTGTTCTTCTCTTCTCATACATAATTCCAATAAGGTATTATTGTTAAGATTTTTTATTATTCTGTTCTACTTCAAGTGTTTTCTACCAAACTCTACTGCTTTACTGCTACTTCTCTTCCCCAACAGCTTACGTGTGAACTTGGACATGGGAAAAGCTTTTTACTCTTGGTCAATACAGCGTGATGGTGAGATATCTGGTACTGTTGTGAGATCCACAACAATCCCCGAAGAACTGGGAAGGATATCATATCTTCTTAGTGATAAAACTGGTACATTGACACAAAATGAGATGGTATTTAAAAAACTACACTTGGGAACAGTTTCATATGGCACAGAAACATTTGATGAGGTAATTATATGATATAGTCTGAATACAATAAAAATCAGATGCATGCTAGAGTAAAGATTAAACAGGTTATCTGGCTCATCACTTCCAGTATATATATGAATTACCCCATTCAGATGGTGAGTATAGCATTAATGGAGAGTGATTTTCCCCAGTTAATGTAATTATAAATATGATGCTCTTTCACTCATAATGATGTGCGATAGATGGACCCATTTAAGACTGAATTGTTCAAAAATTCATATTTTGCAATATATACTTTTGAGTAATCCAAAGAATGATCAGTGGGGCTTGCATCTGTTTCCTCCACAGTCTCTTGTAAATATGAATGTTGGTTTTTGGCATATGGAATGCAAATCAATTTTCACTATATGGAATTTTGGAAGAAAGAAAACAAGCTAATATGAAACACAGAGAAGGAATGTGGTGATGGATAGACACAGAATTGAAATCATAGGAAAAGACAAGTAACACAGCTAGTCCATAACAGAGAAATAAGTTGAACAAAAGGTACTGACAGTAATCAGTGGTACAATGAAAGAGGTTCTTTCCAGACATGTGTAATAGGAATATGTCATGAATGGGTAGCAAAAGTGGCAACAAAAGTTTTGATGATTGTGAAACAATAACTCAGACACACTTGGTGGTGTATTAGGCCCTCAATTGTTGACGACTCAGCTACTTCTGTTACCATAGTCGTCATGAAAGCAGTTACATACAGGATTGTGCAAACAGTCTGTTGGCCGCGTAATGCCTGCCAGAATCGACATGACGCCCATGGTTGGGCCAAGGAGGAAAACGGTAGTGGGGTCCCAGCAGGACTGAGTAACCCTAGCTGCAGATGAGGACTAGATAACTAGATTCTACCGGTGGGACCTGTGTGGCATCCATTCAGGCTGCTGCTGAGTGGTTATAGAATGCGAAATGTTGTTGTTTGCTGGCACCCACTTTCAGTGACATTTACGTATATAATTAAGAATGTTATCAATATTATGAGAAGAAAAGTTGCTACTCACCATATAGCGGAGATGCTGAGTTGCAGATAGGCACAACTGCAGTCGTGTGTGTGTGTGTGTGTGTGTGTGTGTGTGTGTGTGTGTGTGTGTGTGTGTGGGCGCGCGCGCGCGTGTATTGTTGATGAAGGCTTTAATGGCCGAAAACAGTAGTTGTGAGAGTCTTTTTGTTGTGTCTATTTGCGACTCAGCATCTCCACTATATACTGAGTAGCAACTTTCCTTCTCATAATATTGTTAAATTTCATCCGGGATTTTCCAGTTTTTGATGTAAGAATGTTATCAGTGCTGCTTACAGTTTGCATCCTGAAAGTTTCAGGTCGAACATGTTTAAAAGTTTGTACGAGCTACTGAGTTGAATCATTGGAGGAAGGGTAAGAAGGGGTGGGAAGATGGTGAATGTCACTCAGAGCATAGAAACTATTGAAAGTGTAGGATCTTAACTGCAACTGTTGTCAGTAATGCCGACCCTTTTCTGTCTTTCACTGATGAAAATGTGTGTTGAGAGAGAAGTTTTTATACCGCCCGAAACTGCAAACATTTATATAATGCGGAGAAATGGGAGATTGCATTGACAGTGACCAACTACATGCAGAATAAGAGTGGGTCAGCAGAATATATGTGGAGGTGGTCTCAGGTACCTTGGGATAGTGGCCAGGATGCAAATCATTGCCATTGTGTTACCCGAGAGGAGATGCAGATCTTACGACTGTCATCATTACCTCATCATCTAGGTTTATCACACGTCATTATACTGTTTTGTATTGGATATGCTCCAAAGGTGCCTGTGGATGATGGCAAAGACCTCTATCAAAAGTACCTTAAGTATTATTACCTAATCATTGCCAATGAAATAAGAAGTCAGTCTGTAACATCTGACTTTGACATAACAGTTAACTAAGAAAACTAGTGACTGTAAGTTTTGGGTACTTGTGAATGTACATTTAAATCCTGGTGGTTCCAGTCTTAGTAGTACACTGCAGATAGTGTGGAATGGTGATAAGATTATCTACGTGCAGTGTACATTCCAGGAGTTCCTCACAGTTCCGTGCAATTAGAGCCACAGGTCTGACAGAAAACAGACCCTCAATTGGAATCAATAACTTGATGTTGCTTTTGACACTCATGGTAAGCCTCGAATCTTTGAACAACTCCTAAATCTGAAATGCTGAAACAGCCTACAGCTGTCATCAAGTACCCAAGTAGTATAGCCAGCATCCCCTGCGGGTTCGGGGGTTAGAATAGTCCCGCGGTATTCCTGCCTGTCGTAAGAGGCGACTAAAAGGAGTCTCAAACGTTTCGGCCTTAATGTGATGGCCCCTCTTGGGTTTGACCTTCATTTTTCCAAATTTCCGTTGTTAGTGCGTGCCATTTGGGGAAGGACGCCTTATGTGCTGTTTTTCTATTGGTCCATCATGCACCACCATCTTGCATGCTACCTATTGTCGTGTGGTGGGATTTACACCCAACGTCTTCTGGGTTGCCTCCTTTCGTCTTGTGTGCAATCCCCTTCTTAGCGCCCCCGACAACTGTGGACCCTTTCAACACCTAGAATCCAGCATGGTAGCCTGTCCGTTGTGGTGGGGTCGTCATGTACCCTCTTGGTGGTAGCCCCCTGACCACGCAGGGATCGCACTACAGATGCCAGAGCTGTTTCCTCCCCACGCATGCCAAGGAGTATGTGCCCATCTTGTCTGGGGCACGGGGACTCCGGGCAACGGGATATCGGCCAGGTACCCGTTGCTTTGGCTGGGTGGCGCCCTTGGGGAGAGCCCTCGTTCGAAGTAGGTGGCATCTGGGCGGATGTGGCGCAATGAAGCGCAATAAATCACACCAAGCTGGTGGTCGCACGGCCACCAGCGTCTCTAAGGGAGGCAGAGTCGACTTTGATGCTGTGCAATATGACCCTCAGTCGTTCCCCTCGTTGGCTGCGCCGTGGGAGGGACGCAGATCTAGTGCCAAGCAGGAGCCTTACCTACCACAATACCTTGTCTGCAGCAGGACTGATGGTGACTCCTTCCTTACGACGAAGCCTCTTGTTTTTTGTGGAACACCTGGAGGATAACTTTGGGGAAGTGGCGGGGTTGTCTAAAATGAGGAATGGGTCCATCCTCCTCAAGACGTCCTCCCCAGCCCAGTCACGAGCGTTGCTCTTGTGTGATAAGCTGGGTGACGTCCCTGTTACCGTCACTCCCCACAGTAGCTTAAATATGGTCCAGGGGATTATTTACCATCGTGACCTATTGTTACAATCCGACGACGAGCTGAGAGCCGACTTGGAACGACGTGGTGTACATTTTGTACGTTGTGTACGTAGAGGACCCAAGACTAACAGGGTGGCCACCGGTGCCTTTATCTTGGCCTTCGAGGGTGCTGTATTGCCCAAGAAGGTCAAGGTAATGGTTTACCGTTGTGACGTCAAGCCATACGTCCCTCCCCCGATGGTGCTTCCAGTGCTGGAAGTTTGGGCATATGTCCTCCCGTTGCCCATCCAGCGCCACATGTCGAGATTGCGGACGCCCCTCTCATCCCGATTCCCCATGTGCGCCGCCTCCTGTATGTGTCAGCTGTGGGGAGCACCACTCTCCATGCTCGCCGGATTGCCCCGTTCTTCATAAGGAGCGGAAGATAATGGAATTTAAGACCCGGACCGGCTTACTTATCGAGAGGCAAAACTGAAATTTGAAAGGTTGTATCCTGCTTCCCTTCAAACATCTTATGCTGCAGCCACGTTATCGTCGCCCTCGTGAGCGGCGGTTGTCGCCTCATCTGTGCTGCCTTCAGTGGGCCCTCGGGGCCGTGCATCTCTGTCTGCCCCCCCTCATGTCTGGGGCAAGCCTTCCTCTGTTGCCCCCTTAGCAGTTGGGGGCAAACCCTCTTCTGTTGCTCCCCCCACACTTACTTCGGGAGTGACATCTGCTCCAAAACCGGGGGGGCTCGATCCCTCCCCCTCCTCCTCCGCCGGCGTTGCCTCTGCCGGTTCCTCTCTCGCGGAAGGGGTCCCTCGGGGCTCTCCCTTCCTCCGTTTCTTCTCCTACCCAGCCCGATGTCAGCCAGTGGCTGAAGGTTCCGCCACCTGCTGGTCGTAGGGCTTCTGCGTCGTCGTCAGCCTCCGACGCTCCTTCAGAGAAGCTCTCCCAGCCCTCTAACCCTAAGGACAGACACGAGAAAAAGGAACGGAACGTGTCCAAGAAGGACGTTCCGGCGGTTTCAGTACCGCCTGTTGTAACTAGTTCCGGCTCGGGGGATGAGGTGGAGATTCTCGCCTCTGCCGCGGATCTCGCCCTCACAGAACCCTCGGGGGCCTTTCCTATGGACGCAGCTGACTCTCTCCCGGTGGCGGCGGTTCGCTCTGAGGCGCCGTCTGCCTCTCTGTCGTCTTCACGCCCTCCCAGTCCCTTCCTGCTTCCATTCTCCAGTGGAACTTCGGCGGTTATTTCCGCCACCTGCCTGAGCTCCGGATGCTTCTGAATGTTTCCCCTGTTCTCTGCATTGCTCTGCAGGAAACTTGGTTTCCAGCAATGCGGACCCCCGCCCTTCGCGGTTATCGGGGATACTATAAGAACCGCGCTGCCTGTCAACGAGCGTCAGGTGGCGTTTGCCTCTTTGTTCACCACTCTGTCTGTAGCTCGCCAGTACCCCTTCTGACGTCTTTAGAGGCAGTCGCTGCCAGGGTTGAGCTCTCGTCGGCTATTACTGTTTGCTCTGTTTACATTCCTCCGGATGGGGAGCTCCCCCGACATGTCTTGGCTGCGCTGCTGGCTCAACTCCCGCCACCATTGCTGCTTCTGGGCGATTTCAATGCCCGCAGCCCTCTATGGGGTGGGACTGTCTTCGATGACCGCGGTCGTGCCGTGGAGCATGTGTTGGCTCAGCTCGACCTTAGCCATTTGAACACCGGTGCTCTCACACATTTCAGTGTGGCCCATGGCTCGTTCTCGGCCATTGATCTCTCTCTTTGCAGCCCCGGACTTGTCCCATCCCTCCACTGGAGAGTGCATCCTGACCTATGTGGTAGTGACCATTTTCCCATCTATTTGTCACTGCCCCAGTGCCATTCTTCTGGGCGCCTGCCCCGCTGGGCTCTCAACAGGGATGACTGGCCAGCTTTTACTTCCGCTGCCACCATTGAGTCTCCCCCACAGGGTGACATTGACGAGGTGGTCCGTGTCTTGACCACGTCAATCATTTCTACGGCCGAGGCTGCCATCCCCCGCTCTTCTGGACTCCCTCGGAGGAAGGCTGTACCCTGGTGGTCGCCGGAGATTGCTGAGGCTATTCGCAACTGTAGGCGGGCTCTCCAGCGTCATAGGCGGCACCCGTCTCTGGAGACCCTCATCGCCTTGAAGAGGCTCCGTGCCTTGGCCCATCGTCTTATTGCACGGCGTAAGCAGGAGTGCTGGGAGAGATATGTCTCATCCTTGGGTTCCCGTGTCTTCCCCTCACTCGCGTGGTCCCGGATCTGGCGGATTTATGGATACCGGACCACTGTGGGTGTCCCTGGGATCGCCCTGGACAGCACTGTCTGCACGGATGCTGTCACCATTGCTCATTGCTGAACACCTTGCTGCGCACTTTGCTATGAGCTCTGCGACTGCAACTTACCCCCCCCCCCCCCGTGGATAGTCTACTGGTGGGAGGCCGGGGTTTCCCCCGCTGCGGATTCGCCGCCATCTGCATCCCTTCCGGGTCCATGCACCTACGCCTCCCTGGTGTCTGCCCCGGCCGTCCGTCCGTCTGGACTTGCCACGGGGACCCAAGGACTCGGTTCCGCCTGTGGCCCTCCGTCGCCATTTGCTTGCACTCCTCGCCTCATTTTCGGGCTGTGAGACTGTGTACACTGATGGTTCCCTGGTTGATGGTCGTACTGCCTACACTTTTGCTCACGCTGCCCATATTGAACAGCGCTCCTTGCCGGCTGGCTGCAGTATTTTTACTGCAGAGCTGGTGGCCATATTGCACGCTCTTGAGCATATGCGTTCCTGCTGAGGTACGTCCATCGTCATCTGCAGAGACTCCCTGAGCAGCCTCCAGGCTATCGACCGCTGCTATACCTCTTCTCCTCTGGTATCATCTATTCAGGAGTCTGTTTCTGCTATTACCCGCTCTGGTCGTTCGGTGGTCTTTGTCTGGACGCCAGGTCACGTTGGCATCCCGGGGAATGAACGTGTCGACAGGCTGGCCAAAGGGGCGATAGACGCCCCAGCTTTGGAGATCGGCCTCCCGGCTCGTGATCTGCAGTTGGTGTTGCGCCGTCAGGTGCTTGGGATGTGGAATGATGAGTGGTGTGGCCTGACATCCCCGAATAAACTGCGAGCTGTTAAGGAGTCGACCAATGTATGGCGGTCCTCCCTGCGGGCTTCTCGCAGGGACTCTGTCGTCCTGTGTCGGCTCCGCATCGGCCATACCTACCTGATGCACGGCCATCTTTTGCGTCAGCAGGATCCCCCCGTGTCGGTGTGGGTCCCGGCTGTCGATCGCCCACATTTTGTTGGAGTGTCCCCGGCTGCGCAGCCTCCGGCAGTCTTTTAATCTCCTGGGCACTTTGCCTTTGGTTTTATGCGACGATGCCTCCATGGCTGACGACGTTTTAAATTTTATCTTTGGTAGTCCTTTTTATGGTTCCATTTAGGGAGGTCATGCACCTTTCGCTTTCTGTGTCTCTTGTCCTCGAGTCTCTCATAATTGGTTGCAGATTTTGGTGTGCAGTCGGATGGTTGACTCTTTCCCTTTTTTTTGTTCTCGAGGTCAGTCAACCAGTCTCCGGCCATCTTCTTTTCTTCTGTTTCTTTCTGTCTGGTGTTCATCTGTACTCTTCTTGTCTGTAGTGTTCGTTGCTGCCTTTGTGTTCTTTCAGTACGTGGGGGGGGGGGGGGGGAGTCTCCTTCCCCTTGGGGTTTTACCTGCTCCGCAAATTTTCGTCTCGCCTGTTTTTGGAATGGGGGACTGATGACCTTAGCTGTTTAGTCCCCCTTAAACATCCCAACCACCACCACCACCACCAGCATAGCCAGCAGTCATACAGTGCAACCTGTCCCCTTTCCTTGCATTTACAAGGATGGCTGATAAGTCTGGTAAATTTTCAAGAAAGAATGGAACATTTTTGTTGTGCCCTCTTGAATGAGGGGGTTAATTATTGCAAGGACTGTATATAAAATTTCAACAATGTGCAGCTTGTGGTTTGTGTTGTCGCCTGTCTGAATTGGTCAGTTTGTTGAGTGCAGTTGAAACTGAGAAAACCGAATTTTGTGCTGTTGTCAAACATTTTCATATGAATGGTCGGACTGCTGCACCAATCAAATGGCCAGAGTAAAGGCCGAAACTGGTTATCATTTTTAAATAAATGATGATTTGCATACTTGACTGTTTCATTAAGTGATAAAATCAAAACAGAATTGTATGAAGTTCATGCAGACCATGCACAATCGTTGAAGACCATTTACTTTTGAATTAATGTATTTGAACATGGTCGGACAAGCCCTGAAGACTAAGTGCTTTGCAGCTTTCCAGTTGTGGTCACCACAAAGGAAACAATTGACAAAGTGCATGATACGTTAATGCAAGACTGCTGAACAAAAATTTACAAGATTGCTGACACTGTAGGCATCACAATTGAGCGACTGTGTAATATCCTGCACAGCGAATTGGCTGTGAAGGAGCTATGTGTGATGTGGGTGCTGCGACTGCCCACACTCGACCAAAAGCTCATCTGGCACAACATTTCAACACACTGTCGGGCTATATTTAATCACAATCTGCAAGACTTTTGTGCCTTTTTGTGAATGCTGATGTAACCTGGATCCATCATTACACAGCAGAGTCAAAATGGCTGTCAAAACAATGGACAAAGGCTGGTGAAAGTGCACCAAATAAGGAAAAGACAATTTTGTCAGCTGGTAAGGAGGTGACAACTGTTTATTTGGGATTCCCAAGGATTAATCCTCATAGATTACTTGAAAAAAGGCAGAACAGTATTATGCTTCATTGCTGGATCATTTGAAATTTGCATTGGCTGAAAAAAAGACCAACGTTGGGGGGGTGGGGGTGGGGGGAAGCCCACTTTCATCTGGATAATGCACCATCCCACACATTTGCGATAGAAATGAAGAAAGTGCATGAATTGTGTTTTGAATTGTGTTTTGAATTGGTTCCTCATCCATCCTATTCTCTAGGCTTGGTCCCAATTAACTTCTCCTCATTGCCTAACTTGGAACTTTATCTTGCTGGGAAGAAATTTTCGTCAGATGTGGAAGTGATGGTTGCAGTCAACGAGTATTTTACAGAGTTTGACAGACTATATTTTTTCGATGGTATGAAAAAGCTAGAAGATTGCTGGACCAAGTGTATATCCCTTAAAGGAGATGATTTCAAGAAGGAAAGTGAGTTTCTTATAAAACAAATATTTTTTCTTGTTTTATTACCAGGCTTATTAAACCACCGTCACACTGTTAGCCTTGGAAGACCTATGAAACTTGTATAGCTGATCAATTCCGTGGTCATGCTCAAGGGCACCTATACCCAGGAGCAAGGGGGAGCTACACCCCTTCACCCTCCACCTCCCCCCCCTCCCCCCCAAAGCTTGAATGCTGAATAGTTGCCATTCATTTTCCAAAATGCTAAAAATAATGCATACCCCATGGGAAAGACCCCCCCCCCTCCCCTCTCTACCTCCACAAACGACCGTATGAGTGCTCATGGTCATGTTTATTATTGTTGGATCCGTACTATGTGTGTCCATGTTTGTATACGTGCATACACAAGTTTATTGTCTTGTCGGTTTCTTTTTTAATTTGATGTTCTATTTCTTTTGTCTGAAGTTGGCACATAACAGTGAGTGACATTTTGCCATTGAAGGTGATTATAAAAGTGAATGAAAGCTATAGTGTGTACAATTGGTAGGTAGCATACTACTGATAGGAAACAAAAGCTTCTTTTACTTAACACCTTTATCCAATATTACGAATAATTGTCAATTTGATATCATTCCCTCCCCGTCTCCCATTGAAAAAATTCAAAAGTTTCATTACAGATAATCCTTAAAAGGTGATGAACAATCCTTTTTTCAGCATTCAACAAATGTAATTACTAGTACATTATTTTTGTATCAAACATTATTAATTAATATTTACTAACCTTACTTGAATTATTAGATAAAAGTTCTGAAATGAATAGATTTGTTTAGATCTTGAGTTGTACGGAAGTAATGTGTAGCATTTCTGAACAATATTAAGGTCTGATAGGGGAGGTACCTCCCCCCATGAACCATGGACCTTGCCGTTGGTGGGGAGGCTTGCGTGCCTCAGCGATACAGATAGCCGTACCGTAGGTGCAACCACAACGGAGGGGTATCTGTTGAGAGGCCAGACAAACGTGTGGTTCCTGAAGAGGGGCAGCAGCCTTTTCAGTAGCTGCAGGGGCAACAGTCTGGATGATTGACTGATCTGGCCTTGTAACACTAACCGAAACGGCCTTGCTGTGCTGGTACTGCGAACTGCTGAAAGCAAGGAGAAATTGTTCCCGAGGGCATGCAGCTTTACTGTATGGTTCAATGATGATGGCGTCCTCATGGGTAAAATATTCCGGAGGTAAAATAGTCCCCCATTCGGATCTCCAGGCGGGGACTACTCAAGAGGACGTCATTATCAGGAGAAAGAAAACTGGCATTCTACGGATCGGAGGGTGGAATGTCAGATCCCTTAATCGGGTAGGTAGGTTAGAAAATTTAAAAAGGGAAATGGATAGGTTAAAGTTAGATATAGTGGGAATTTGTGAAGTTTGGTGGCAGGGGGAACAAGACTTTTGTTCAGGTGAATACAGGGTTATAAATACAAAATCAAATAGGGGTAATGCAGGAGTAGGTTTAGTAATGAATAAAAAATAGGAGTACTGGTAAGCTACTATAAACAGCATAGTGAACGCATTATTGTGGCCAAGATAGACATGAAGCCCATGCCTACTACAGTAGTAAAAGTTTATATGCCAACTAGCTCTGCAGATGACGAAGAAATTGAAGAAATGTATGATGAGATAAAAGAAATTATTCAGGTAGTGAAGGAAGACGAAAATTTAATAGTCATGGGTGACTGGAATTCGACAGTAGGAAAAGGGAGAGAAGGAAACATAGTAGGTGAATATGGATTGGGGCTAATAAATGAAAGAGGAAGCCGTCTGGTAGAATTTTGCACAGAGCATAACTTAATCGCAGTTAACACTTGGTTCAAGAATCATAAAAGAGGGTTGTATACATGGAAGAATCCTGGAGACGCTAAAAGGTATCAGATAGATTATATAATGGTAAGACAGAGATTTAGGAACCAGGTTTTAAATTGTAGGACATTTCCAGGGGCAGATGTGGACTCTGTCCACAGTCTATTGGTTATGAACTGTAGATTAAAACTGAAGAAATTGCAAAAAGGTGGTAATTTAAGGAGATGGGACCTGGATAAACTGACTAAACCAGAGGTTGTACTGAGTTTCAGGGACAGCATAAGGGAACAATTGACAGGAATGGGGGAAAGAAATACAGTAGAAGACGAATGGGTAGCTCTGAGGGATGAAGTAGTGAAGGCAGCAGACAATCAAGTAGGTAAAAAGACGAGGGCTAGTAGAAATCCTTGGGTAACAGAAGACATATTGAATTTAATTGATGAAAGGAGAAAATATAAAAATGCAGTAAATGAAGCAGGCAAAAAGGAATACAAACATCTCAAAAATGAGATCGACAGGAAGTGCAAAACAGCTAAGCAGGCATGGCTAGAGGACAAATTGTAAGGATGTAGAGGCTTATCTCACTAGGGGTAAGATAGATACAGCCTACAGGAATATTAAAGAGACCTTTGGAGAAAAGAGAGCCACTTGTACGAATATCAAGAGCTCAGATGGAAACCCATTTCTAAACAAAGAGGGGAAAGCAGAAAGGTGGAAGGAGTATATAGAGGGTCTATACAAGGGCGATGTACTTGACGACAATATTATGGAAATGGAAGAGGATGTAGATGAATATGAAATGGGAGATACGATACCGCGTGAAGAGTTTGACAGAGCACTGAAAGACCTGAGTCGAAACAAGGCCCCGGGAGTAGACATCATTCCATTAGAGCTACTGACGGCCTAGGGAGAGCCAGTCCTGACAAAACTCTACCATCTGGTGAGCAAGATGTACGAGACAGGCGAAATACCCTCATATTTCAAGAAGAATATAATAATTCCAATCCCAAAGAAAGCAGGTGTTGACAGATGTGAAAATTACCGAACTATCAGTTTAATAAGCCACAGCTGCAAAATATTAATGCGAATTATTTACAGACAAATGGAAATACTGGTAGAAGCCGACCTCGGGGAAGATCAGTTTGGATTCCGTAGAAATGTTGGCTATTTACAATTTGTACAGAAACCAGATGGCAGTTGTAAGAGTTGAGGGGCATGAAAGGGAAGCAGTGGTTGGGAAGGGAGTGAGACAGGGTTGTAGCCTCTCCCTGATGTTATTCAGTCTGTATATTGAGCAAGCAGTAAAGGAAACAAAAGAAAAATTCGGAGTAGGAATCAAAATCCATGGAGAAGAAATAAAAAGTTTGAGGTTTGCTTGAAGACATTTTAATTCTGTCAGAGACAGCAAAGGACCTGGAGGAGCAGTTGAACGGAATCGACAGTCTTCAAAGGAGGATATAAGATGAACATCAACAAAAGCAAAAAGAGGGATAATAGAATTCAGTCAAATTAAATCGGGTGATGCTGAGGGAATTAGATTAGGAAATGAGACACTTAAAGTAGTAAAGGAGTTTTGCTATTTGGGGAGCAAAAAAACTGATGATGGTCAAAGTAGAGAGGATATAAAATGTAGACTGGCAATGGCAAGGAAAGTGTTTCTGAAGAATAGAAATTTGTTAACATCGAGTATAGATTTAAGTGTCAGGAAGTCATTTCTGAAAGTATTTGTATGGAGTGTAGCCATGTATGGAAGTGAAACATGGACAATAAATAGTGTGGACAAGAAGAGAATAGAAGCTTTCGAAATGTGGTGCAACAGAAGAATGTTGAAGATTAAGTGGGTAGATCACATAACTAATGAGGAGGTATTGAATAGGATTGGGGAGAAGAGAAGTTTCTGGCACAACTTGACAAGAAGAAGGGATCGGTTGGTAGGACATGTTCTGAGGAATCAAGGGATCACAAATTTAGCATTGGAGGGCAGTGTGGAGGTTAAAAATCGTAGAGGGAGACCAAGAGATGAATATACTAAACAGATTGAGAAGGTACTGGCAGATGAAGGAGCTTGCACAGGATAGATTAGCATGGAGAGCTGCATCAAACCAGTCTCAGGACTGAAGACCGCAACAACAACAGGGGAGGTATAATTCTACCAAAGACAGTGTCCCTGCCCAGTTGGAAAATCATGTGATGGAATAAAACTTGTTTAGTTGAGAAAACATTTGATATGATTATGATTAAATGAAATTGTTGTTTATTACATGGTAGTCAGCTCATACACTTCATAGTTGACTTCATTGCTACAAAACATAGATTTGCCAAAGAGTATTTTCAGAGTTTTATTTTGCTGGCTAATCAGGATGTGTTCTGTTTCATTGATTTTTATGTGCATTTATGTTCTTGTCTGTATCTGTATATATCGAAGTAAGTTCATGTGTGTAATTTCATAGAAGAATGTGTTGACTATGTGTGTTATGCATAAATAAGATATGGACACTCATGACATCATTTAACACCCTGATTGGTACAACCACATGCAGTATGTATCTCTTTTGTGTATTCATATGATTCTTGACTTTCTTTATTAAACATTATATTATTTGTCATGTCCACCAATTTCAGGTGGCATCACACTTGAAAACAGCATATTCCCAGCATCAGCAGTCAGATGGCCCTTCTCCAACTCGTGAAGTGCTGCTAATGCCACTAGGTACATCTGGATCGGTTTCTGGAACAAAAGTGCGACGCTCGGAGGTGACTCGGGTGCAGGAAGCAGTCAAGGCTGTGGCACTCTGCCATAACGTGACACCTGTGTGGGAGGAAGAACCAGAAGCAGTAGCTGGTAGATCACTGGAAAGCCCTGTGTCAGTTGAGAGTCAGACAGAAGCAGATCAGCATTATTGGCAGAAGAATCAGCAGAGTTGTGTGTACCAGGCCTCTAGCCCAGATGAGGTAAAGGGAAATGAACTATTGAAGCATCTTAAGTTGTAGTACACTGTGGCTCACAAACACAGTTGGAAGTTGCTCCTCATTGTATTTTATTAAGTCGTGGGGAGAAACAATTGTCCAGAATATTTCTATCTTTAGAGAAATGTTACTTGGTTGAGACTATAAGGTTTCATGAGTGTAACTTGCCAAGAAAGCCTACTGTGCTTGATAATTCATATTTAATTGACACAAGTTTCCGGTACTAGTGTTGTCTTATGGTGTATTCAGACGTGTAACAACTTAACTTCATTAGAGACCGTTAGCAAAGTATTGTATGTGTATTGCATATTGAACACAAAAATATCTTAATAGGTGCATGGGATATCAATTTTGTACATACTTATTTTTAAAAGGAACTGAATTTTACATGAGATGTACGTTCTTCCAGTGGATCTTGGCCAGTAACAATCAGGTATGCATGTCATGAGCCAAGGGATTTCGAACTTGAGGCCGGCAAAAACTGTGTTCAGAACATTGCAAATGCCCTCAGATGTTTCAGTTTTCTTTGTAAGACATGATGGAGGAACATTGTGTGCATGTTAAAGACTGGGGATCTTTACCTGTTTTGTGGACAGATACGTACTGCTTTTTCATTTTATTTACTAAAAGGGAAGAAAGAAGATTAACTTCATAGTCATGAATGTGCTCAAGGGAAACTCTAATTAGTGAGCAACTTCTGGGAAGTCTGTAGCCTCCCATTTAGACTTGCCATGCATACAGGGCTCTGTTTTGAGTTGATTCTTTCATTTACATAAATTCTCATTATACTAATGTTTTCAGACAGTTCCTGCAGGTTAGGAGAGTAACACCATCTACTTAAAAACAAAAGGAAACTGCCTTTTTATGTGACACATCAGAAGTAACTATAGTGTAATACAGAAAATAGAAAGTTTCTGAAAATAGTTTTCCTTGTTGTCAAACGGGAAGCGCTACCACCTGTTTACATACATAAAATTGTACAAAATATAGTAGGAATCATGAAATCAGCTGATTAGTTAATAGTCGGACAGTCCAAATGTGTAAAAATCAAGAAAGTTCGGAGAGTTTCTGTGTTTGGTAGGAGTGATAGACAGGCCATATGTAGAGCTGATTAACAGCTCTGAACCTTTTATTCAGGCCCTTGTAAGTAAGTCTGATGTTTAAACTGAAGACAACAGTCAGAAAGCTAAAATATTAAATTCCACATATAAAAACAGAATATTACTGTACCACATTCAATTTGTGCATAGATCCACAGGTGAGTGATACTTAACACTTAGATAGGAACATCATTTTACAGTGCATTCTTGGGAATGTCTGCCTTGGAGGTGGATAGGGAGTTTTAATGTCTGCCTGCGAGGCGAATATTACCTTTTTCTGATGTATATTAAACCATTGTTGAACACTGGGATATATCTGAAAATTTAAAATGGAATTAAATACATGTTGAAATTCAAAGATTTTAATTTAATCAAACAATGGAAAATCCAGGATGGAATGTAACAATACTAGAGAAGGAAAGTTGCTACTCACCATATAGTGGAGATGCTGAACCGTGATAGGCACAATAAAAAGATTCAAACACTAATAGCTTTCGGCCATTAAGGCCTTTGTCAGCAGTAGACACACACACACACACACACACACACACACACACACACACACACAAGCGCAACTTGCACACACATCTGCAGTCTCAGAGAGCTGAAACTACACTCTCTGAGACTGCAGGTGTGTGTGTGTGTGTGTGTGTGTGTGTGTGTGTGTGTGTGTGTGTGTGTCTACTGCTGACAAAGGCCTTAATGGCCAAAAGCTATGAGTGTGTGAATCTTTTTATTGTGTCTATCGCGGCTCAGCATCTCCGCTATATAAAGATTTTAATTTTTTATTCAATTTCAGAAGGAAACTCCATCGGTCTCAAACAAAGTTTTGTCACTAATGTTAAATATTTTAGCTATACAGAAATAATGAACAGTTACTTAGATAGTTCTGAGATAAATTAATAGAGGAATTTGGAACACGTAGTGAACTTGAAGGGTCACATTCCACGTTTGTAGTATCTGGCACACTATGATCAGAATTGAGATTGCTCTTTTATTTTCAGCTTGTTCATGCTGATTTTAGTAATAATAGTTGCAGTCTCTTCATATAAAATATTCTCAACCAGTTCGTTTTCGGATATTTTGGCCTGTGTAGTGTCCTACCATTGACAGATCGCTTTCATCAGGAACATATAAATCACTGTAGAGTCAGGGTCTTCAGAAAAAATCTCCTCCAGCATATGCATAATTCATCTGTTTGTGTTAGAGACATTTGCAGATATTTTTCCAGCCATTACACTTTAAACAAGCAGCATGAGTTAGGAACCAATAGATGCTAGGAATTCCTTGTTGACTGTAATTAATGAAGAGTTGTAAAAAGAGAACCTGCCTAACTTTATAAACTAGCAAATAACCAAGAAACAATAGCAAAATGAATGAGCCACAATAAATCAAATCAAAATTTATAGATCGTAAAGTACATGCCTAGATATAGAAAATATTTCAAACAAGTAATATTGTAATTTATAAAGAAAGAGAACCATGCTAAAAAGAACTGAAACTGCACTTAAATATTAGTAATTTGGTAGCTGTGATTTTATTAACAAAGTTATTCACTCCAAATTCCTCTAAACAAACTCACTATAGCATAAATTAACCTGTATTGTAATAAGGTAATTAAAAATGTCATGTAAAAGAATTTAAAGAAGTAATTGGATTATCTGCCTGTGAGGCACAATAGTGCGATTTCATGAACATCAGTCTGTGGGTGGGTGAATATTTGCTCTTACCTGAAACATCTACCCATGAAGTGGTGTGGGTCTGGAATGGAAACACGTTTTGTTCAATAAATTTGGCATGACGATGCATAAGATCTTCACTGCAATATGATGAAATACCAAATGAGACTCTTGTAACTGGCTACAACCATAGGGCTATTTTCAGTGCCTGTAGAGGATAAAATGTAAACCATATCTGTCTGTCTGATGGATGTTCCATTCTAAGTGTTAAATAGAGGATACCAGTAATGAAAACCAATTAAGACTTACAGAAAATGAAGGCACTATACCCCAGTGGAATTTGTGTTGGATGTTATGCTTAATACACCATGAATCCTAGAAAATACATATCTGCCATATACAGGGTGCTCAGAAATAGACTGAAAAGCTTGCAAGGTTGTTGATGGGTAGGATGTGCTGAGAAATAATGATGAAGAAAAAGTTTGATATGTCATGCTGTTTACTAGTTAATTAGCATTGAAGTTAGCCAATTAGGCCATTGCACATGCAATTTCAAGTGACCCACCAGATGCAATTAGTATCGGTTGTTCTAATTGCATAAATCGGTTGTTCTAATTGCATAAATGATAGCACTCGAGACTGCTCAGCCTTTGGCTTGGTTTCGGTCCTTCCTACCGTCCCATGTCCAATTTTTGAATTGCTATCTTGTTCAGTTTTGGAAAGCAAACGAAGAATGTGTGGTGACACTGTCTCTGGCAGGCTGCTTGAATTTGCATGCACAACAGCTATCTTCACTGCTAATTAACGCAGAAACAGCACAGTATATTGTTTTCTCTCTCTCTTTCTCTCTCTCTCTCTCTCTCTCTCTCTCTCTCTCTCTCTCTCTCTCTCTCTCTTAACAATTATTTCTCAGCACAGCCTACACTGCAACACCCTTATAAACTATTCATACTGATTCTGACCACTGTATATATACAGTGAAACCCTGCTTTTACACTTTTCAAATGAGTTGAAAAAAGTGGTGTAGAATGTGGGAAATAATGTCTTAAGCATCCCCCCCTTGCATTTTTGCATGTTGTTTGATATATGTACATAATAGTCAGCAAAATACTTGTCAGAGACTTGTTTATTATAATTATGGTTTATTATTCAATAAAACCACTGATGCAACTAGGACTGGTAACTGTCTGGGAAGTTGAAACTTTTGACTTTATTTCGTACATCAAAATTGATGTTATTGGAAAGCTTGCTGCTGTCATTCATTATGTAAATAATGAAACACTGCACCAGTTAACATAACTTTTCAACCTTAGCACGACACGTTTTGAGAATTTATTGTCGTTGTCAAGTATAAATGTTTTGTGTGGTGTTTGCATATGTATTGTTCTGTGTTTCCTGTACTGTAATCATCTTTTTGAGGTTATCAGATACCGTGTCTCCTCAGTTATGTAGAAAATGACACACAGGCAAACTATGACTCACATTATTTTTGAAACATCGCAGAGAATACTTACGTAAATATTTACACTTGACAACGAGAATAAATTCTCGAAACATGTCTTGCTAAGCATGAAACAGATGTAATTGATGCTGTGTTAAAAACCAAAAACATTTGAGTGATGCAAAGTGATCAAAGCTAGCAAGGTAGCACTACAAGTGGCCAAACAATGAGACACACTAAATACGGTTTGAATAACACAAAGGTGCCAAGATGGTAACAAAAATCACGAAGCTGCACATGCGCAGTAGAGACTATTTGGAATTAGTGGTGACTGGTCATGATGCCTTTATTATTCAAACAAAGCTATTTACTCCCTACACCCATCACACCAAGTAGTCGAGTAGCACTTGGCAGCAGCAGCAGATAAACTCACGGATTGTTCAGTCTTTTACTAGTTCAGATCTGCTGAGTAGAAGGTCCTGGTGTCATGAGACATTACCACTAATGTTCATAAACATTGGGTGACAGCCAGCGTCATTTACATCATCTACATCAGTTCTTTTCTCCATGAAAATTTGTTCATAAAGCATAAATCACAGGAAAATAATAAAAATGCGAACTCAAAATCAGATGTAAGTTAACATTGTGAACATAGGAAATTTGATGGGGCCAGCCCCCCCCCCCCTCCACACACACACACACACACACACACACACACACACACACACACACACACACACACACACACACACACAGACAGACATTACAAAACAATACCAACAAGCTTTGACAGGTTGTAGAAGTCAAATTGAGGATAAAATTGTGTCTGGAAATTTCATCCAACAACGCTACTGAATGTCGAAGTTATAGCGGCTGGCGGCTGCCACTAAGCCACCTATTTGGCAGCAAACATGACCTTGAGAGATTGAACTGATTGCCACATTGTCAGTGGAGAAGATGGAGCTAGCTGCTGCGTAGACAAGCCTTGTCTCCTATGAATGTGATGCTCTGTTGCCTCTGTGATGGTTTGGGGCACAGGTTTCCATCTGCAGTTTATTTTTCTTCTGGTACCCTGTAAAATCTCCAATGTTTTTGGTGCACAGGAGACGAATAAACTGTGTATGGAAACGTGTTCAAAACAATCATCCTCCGAGGCAGCAGGGCATCCCATTTACAGGAGATACAGCCTGTCTATCCAGGAGCCAGCTCCATCTTCTCAAACGGTGATTATGGCAGTCAGATGCAATCGCTGAATAACATGACATTACTGGTGTAATGAGTGAATGCTCCCTTTAAATACTGATAATTATGTAACACCCACAACAAAGAGAGAGAATTCAGGTTATTACGGTAATGATGAACTTTTGGAGTCCAAAAAATTGTTTAAAAATTTAGGGATAACACTTCAAAGTGATATGAAAAGAATGAATATGTAAAATCAGTTGTTGAAAAGAGGAATGAAGTGTTAGATTGTTGGGGGTGGGGTGGGGGGCAGCTTCTGAGAAAGTGTATTGCAACTACACACTGATGCATGTATGACAAATTCTCTATTATTTCTCTATTGTTTCGATTCGTGTCAAGTATGCATAACTGCAGATATCAAACAAATGCAGAGACATGCTGTTGGGATCTTAACTGACTAGTGTAGTCCATACAGTAGTCTAACCGAGAAGCTCAATAGTTGGTGGATCCTGTTGTGCTGCCTCCAGAGGTATCTTGTATAGGGCTTGTGAGAGTAAGAGAGATTAGAGAACATTCTCTCACCCCATACACAAGTGGAACAGAACAGAAAATCACTAATAGTAAAAATTCACTAATATTCACTATCTCAAACACAAATGATGTGTTATTGAAATTGTGTTCGCAACATACAAACTTCCCCAAGTGTATAGATGAAATGAAAATACACGTAATGAAGTTCTCAAAGTAAATACAGTATTTTAAACACAGAAAAACCACTATTTTTTCTCAGAACAGCTACAGCCAACTGTTCCAACTGATGCTGCCATGAATTTGTATAGCTGAAAGTGCACAGACCAGTGATAGTCCTTCAGAAAAATGTGTTGACTACAGATAAGAGTATTCCATATCATAGTTTGTAGTTCAAGCACAACTGGTCAACTGAAAGGAGTCAACTATGTTGTTTGCAGTTACAAAATCACCAGAATCTGCACTGAAGGAAATATAAGTAAAAAAGCTCCTCAATCACCTACCTTGTTAACTGTTTCCTTGTCTTAATGAAAATGTGAAAGGATCAAATAAAATATCTTTGATTATATGGTTCCAAATATGGGGGAACTAATGTTCGAACTAAGAGTCAACTGGTTGCAAAAGGTTTATTTGGAAGATTTAACATTGTAGCCATCACAGAAGTGATTGGGGTTGGTCAGTATTGTTCCATGTTTCCCCTCCTCATCATTGACATTCAAGTAGAAGCTGTAACACTGTTCTGTGATTCAGAATTCCTATTACAGGCTTCTAGGGATTATAGAGAAGACTTAGTAGGTGAAGTTTTGATAAGGAACCTATGTCCGGAAATGTTCCATTGGCATGTAAAATCAGTTTGAGGATTGGATCACTTTCAGACCTCACACTTTATTGTAAACACATGCTAGAGACAGAGAGACTGATCTGTGTGCTGCAGGAGCACATGGCGGGGCAGTGTTTCAAGTTCTTGTCTTCAGGTTCTCTTCTACATAATGAAGAATATCCTCTTCAAAGTAAAGAGTGCAGTGCATCTGTGGAGCCCTACAGTTAACCCTCCTAGTTGTGAACATACAAATTTCTCGCAGCTGTTGTTGTAGTCGGAGGAAGCGGTTATATGTTGTCATAACTACAACAGGGCCTGATGAAGGCATCCTGTTATCAGCTTTTGTGCATACTGTGAAGTGGAAGATTTGAAAATGTTTTCCAAATGGTACCTTTCCGAACATGGGTTCCTTATCAAAATTCCAACTATCAGGCCTCATGTACAACCCTTAGAAACCTGTAATAGGAATTTTGAATCACCCTGTATAATGAGAGTAAATTGATTTACCAGCCAACAAAATTAAACTTTCCAAAATCTCATTTTGGAAATTTCCTCATTATTTATAATCTGTTGTTGTTGTTGTTCTTCTTGTGGTCTTCAGTCGAGAGACTGGTTTGATGTAGATCTCCATGCTACTCTATCCTGTGCAAGCTTTTTCATCTCCAATTACCTACTGCAACCTTCTGAATCTGCTTAGTGCATTAATCTCTTGGTCTCCCTCTATGCTGCCCTCCAGTACTACATTGGTGATCCCTTAATCCCTTAGAACATGTGCTACCAACTGATCCCATCTTCTAGTCAAGTTGTGCCCCAAATTCCTCTTCTCCCCAATTCTGTTCAGTACCTCCTTGTTAGTTATGTGATGTACCCATCTAATCTTCAGCATTCTTCTGTAGCACCACGTTTGGAAGCTTCTATTCTTGTCTTGTCTAAACTATTTATTGTCCATGTTTCACTTCCATACAGGGCTACACTCCATACAAATACTTTCAGAAAAGACTTGGTGACATTTTAAATCTACACTCAATTTTAACAAATTTCTCTTCATCAGAAACGCATTCCTTGCCATTGACAGTCTACATTTTATATCCTCTCTACTTCAACCATCATCAGTTATTTTGCTCCCCAAATAGCAAAACTCATCTACTACTTTAAGTGTCTCATTTCCTAATCTAATTCCCTCAGCATCACCTGATTTAATTCTACTACAGTCCATTATCCTCGTTCTGTTTTTGTTGATATTTGTCTTGTATCCTCCTTTCAAGAAACTATCCATTCGGTTTAGCTGCTCTTCCAGGTCCTTTGCTGCCTCTGACAGAATTACAATGTCATCGGCGAACCTCAAAGTTTTTATATCTTTTCCATGGATTTTAATTCCTACTCCAAATTTTTCTGTTGTTTCCTTTACCGCATGCTCAGTATACAGATAGAATAACATCGGGGATAGGCTACAATCCTGTCTCACTCCCTTTCGAACCACTGTTTCCCTTTCATGCCCCTAGACACTTATGACTGCCATCCGGTTTCTGTACAAATTGTAAATAGCCTTTCGCTCCCTGTATTTCACCCCTGCCACCTTCAGAATTTGAAAGAGAGTATTCCAGTCACCATTTTCAAAATCTTTCTCTAAGCCTACAAATGCTAGAAAAATAGGTTTGTCTTTTTTTAATCTATCTTCTAAGATAAGTTGTAGGGTCAGTATTGCCTCATGTGTTCCACCATTTCCAGGGAATCCAAACTGATCTTCCCTGAGGTCGGCTTCTATCAGTTTTTACCTTTATCTGTAAAGAATTCGTGTTAGTAGCTGTCACTTATTAAACTGATAGTTTGGTAATTTTCACGGGTGTCAGCACTTGCCTTCTTTTAAATTGGAATTATTATATTCTGCTTGAAGTCTGGAGGTATTTTGCTTGTCTCATACATCTTGCTCACCAGATGGAAGGCTATCAGTAGCTCTAATGGAATGTTGTCTACTCCCAGGGCCATGTTTCAACTTAGGTCTTCCAGTGCTCTGTCAGATTCTTCATGCAGTATCATATCTCCCATTTCATCTTCACCTACGTCCTCTTCCATTTCAACAATATTGCCCTCAAGTACCCTCTATATACTCCTTCCACCTTTCTGCTTTCCCTTCCTTGCTTAGCTCTGGTTTTCCATCTGAGTTCTTGATATTCATACAAGTGGTTCTCTTTTCTCCAAAGGTCTCTTTAATTTTCCTGTAGGCAGTATCTATCTTACCCCTAATGATACATTCCTCTACATCCTTACATTTGTCCTCTAGCCATTTTGCACTGCCTGTCTATTTCATTTTTGAGACGTTGGTACTCCTTTTTGCCTGTTTCTTGTCTTGCATTTTTGTATTTTCTCCTTTCGTCAATTAAATTCAGTATCTTTTCTGTGACCTAAGGATTTGTACTAGCCCTTGTATTTCTACCTACTTGATCACCTCCAATATTTCATCTCTCAAAGCTACCCATTCTTCTTTGTCTGAAATTCTCTACAAGCTCTGGTTCTTTCAGTTTATCCAGGTCCCATCTTCTTAAATTCCCACCTTTTTGCAGTTTTCTTCAGTTTTAATCTATAGTTCATAACCAACAGATTGTGGTCAGAGTCCACATCTGCCCCTGGAAAAGTCTTACAATTTAAAACCTGGTTGCCAAATCTCTATCTTACCATTATATAATCTATCTGAAACCTTCCAGTGTCTCCAGGCCTCTTCCATGTACATAACCTGCTTTCATGATTCTTAAACCAAGTGTTAGCTGTGATTAAGTTGTGCTCTGTGCAAAATTCTACCAGGCAGCTTCCTCTTTCATTCCTTACCCCCATTCCATACTCACCTACTACTTTTCCTTCTCTTCTTTTTCCTACTATCAAATTCCAGTCCCCCATGACTATTAAATGTTCATTTCCCTTCACTGTCTGAATAATTTCTTTTGTCTCATCATACCTTTCTTCAATCTCTTTGTCATCTGTGGAGCTAGTTGGTTTATAACCTTGTACTACTGTGGTAGGCATGGGCTTCGTGTATATCTTGGCTGCAATAATGCGTTCACTATGCTGTTTATATCAGCTTACCCGTACTCCTATTTTTTTATTCATTATTTAACTTACTCCTGCATTTTGTATTTACAACCCTGTATTCACCTGACCAGAAGTCTTGTTTCTCCTGCCACTGAACCTCACAAATTCCCACTATATCTAACTTTAACATATCCATTTCCTTTTTAAATTTTCAAACCTACCTGCCCAGCTAAGGGATCTGACATTCCCTGCTCTGATCTGTAGAACGCCAGTTTTCTTTCTCCTGATAACGACGTCCTTGTGTGTAGTCCACACCCGGAGATCCAAATTGGGGACTATTTTATATCCGGAATATTTTACCCAAGAGGACACCATCATCATTAAATACACAGTAAAGCTGCATGCCCTCGGGAAAAATTACGGCTGCTGTTTCCCCTTTCTTTCAGTCGTTTGCAGTAACAGCATAGCAAACCTGTTTCGGTTAATGTTACAAGGCCAGATCAGTCAAATCATCCAGACTGTTGCCCCTCTAACTACGGAAAAGGCTGCTGCCCTTCTTCAGGAACCACACATTTGTCTGGCCTCTCAACAGATACCCCTCAATTGTGGTTGCACCTGCTGAGGTACGCAGGCCTCCCCACCAACGGCAAAGTCCATAAATCATGGAGGGGGTGGGGGAGAATTTATAATCTATGATGACTTTAATGCACAGAGCATGCTCTGCCTCTATATATACAGGGACCAATTTTAGAGACCTGCATTCAATAAGCAGAACTGTATCTTTTGAACACAGAGCAGATTGTGGACTTCAACACTTTTCTAAGGCCATGTTCTGCCTTAGATTTTACTAGAAGCTTTCCTCCATTATAGGTTTTACTGACACATCATGATATGCAGACACATGCCACTCGGAATAGTACCTAATAGGAAACTTCCAGAATAGGTGCTCTGCAATTTTTCCACTAAATACACAGTTGTATGTAAGATTATGAATTCCAGATGTGGTTCTTTGAGTATCAATAATATCAGTAGTACAGTATCCTTCAAATAGAGATATATGGGCTGATGTAAAGCAAGTCTACTGATGAGCAACTCAACAATCAAAGTGGTTTGAGATTTATACAAGTGTAGTTGGATAAATAGTTCCACAGCAAAAACATTTTATTAAATCAGTACAATTTTTTGTGTACTTCTCCACTGAGCCCCTTAAACTTTTATGCTCTTAGAATGAATTTTCTCATTTTCAGAAATGAGAGTGAGTGATCTATTTTACATGGTAAAAGAACTTTCTAAAGCTAAGATTGCATAAATGTATGTTTATTTACAACAACCGGTTTCGACAGACTTCGCTGTCGTTTCCAGGTATTCAAAATTTTTGTTATAAAACACGTTCGTTGTGAGATGGAACTTGCACCAAGTTGCCATGTTAGTGGATAAAATGTAGCACATCATACAAAGATTTTTGAGTAATAAAATGTTTACAGTCCCAAAGCACCTTGTGTACAAGACCATGTTAGCATATATAGTACTCACACATGGTTGTTGCATCCGAAAAATCACCATGTACAATAAAATGCACACGGTTCACACAACTAGTGCCTCACATGGTGAACTCACCTGCTACACAACTGGCAGGTCGGAAAGGACAGGAGGAGTACTCCTGTGAAGATTTTTTACACTCCTGCAGCCAACAAACATCTGAATTGTCTCTGCCAACCACAAAGGCTCCAAGAAATCAAACAAGGACAGATGCTCTTCTCCTGCACTGACTCGGAGATGCTCTTCAGTGGCTGACCTCAGTGTCACCAGTGTGCACCGCCAACTGTTTTTCTGCCCTGGACTCCGCAGACCGACCGAGGGAGAATGCCGACGCCCTTCTAGATCTTGCTGGATCCTCCACTAACATGCCAACTTGGTGCAAGTTCCATCTCACAACAAACATGTTTATAACAAAAATTTTGAAGACCTCAAAACGACAGTGAAGTCTGTCGAAACCGGTTGTTGAAAGTAAACATACATTTATGCAATCTTAGCTTTAGAAAGTTCTTTTACCATGTAAAATAGATCGCTCTCTCTCATTTCTGAAAGGAAGAGAGTCTTTGAAGGCTGGCACTTGGCAGCCACCGAGGGGACACCCCTTTCCTCATCATGAGTCTCTTCCAATGGAATGTTCACAGTTTTCGAACCAACAATGAGGAATTATGGCTGCTCTTGGAATCACAGCATCCACTTGTTCTCTGCCTCCAGGAAACAAAATTGTGTTGTCAAGACCACTTTTACCTGTCGCATTTCTTTCTGGTCCGCTTTGACCTTCCCCTCCAAGGACAGCATTCAATCTCTTGGGGGGAGTCATGCTGTTCATCCGGGATGACATTCATAGTTACACCATATCACTGAACACCTGGCTGCAAGCTGTTGTAGTCCGCATTTTTATTCCTGACTTCACCTTTTCCATTTGTACCGTTCACGTCCCTCTGTCATTCTCTGTCACCAGGGCAGACTTCCTCCAACTTTCTGAGCAACTCCCTCACCTCTTTTTGCTGCTCAGTGACTTTAATGTGCACCATTCCCTTTGGGGCTCTCCCAGAACCTGTCAAAGGTGCCCTCTTGGCTGAACTTTGCAATCATCTCAACCTCATCTGCCTTAGCAAGGAGTACCCACATTCCTTTCAGACTTCATGCACACCTGGACCTCTCATTCTGCACTACCCAGCTTGCCTGTTGTCTTTAGTGGCCCATTCTCTCTCACTTATAATCGTGTGACCATTTCCCATTTGCTATACAATTGCTGACTCCTACCCAACCTAAGTGCAAACCCAAATTGCAGCCTTCTAAGACCAACTGGAGGCTTTACTTCTCCCTGTCAACTTTCGACAAACAACGTTTCCCCAGTTGTGACGACCAGATAGTATACATTACCAACGGTATCCTTACCTCCGCAGAATGTTCAACTTTATTTACCACACTGTGTCCCGGTCCATTGGTGGAGTGAGGTGTGCTGCGACACAGTTTGCATGTGGAGAAGTGCTCTCCATGTTTTTTAACCATCCTTCTATGGCGCCAAACTATATTGATTATAAACAGTTGCGTGCACAGTGTCCTCGCATTCTTTGGGATAGCAAAAAAGATAGCTATTTTTCATTCACTGGTTCTTTTAACAGTTCCACTCCCTCTTTGGTCATGTGGGCCAACCTTCAAGAGCTCTCTGGGACCAAGATCCATTCTCCAATTTCCAGCCTTTCAGTAGCAGACAATGTCGTAGTGGACACTATTGCTATCTCCAACACCTTGAGCTGTCATTTTGTGGAGATTTCAGGCTTCCCATTGTCACCCTGCCTTCCTCCATCAGATATGAGCGGAGGCGGCTTGGGCAATACCCTTCTCTTCTCAGAATTGTGAGTGCTACAATGTCGCATTTACTATGAGGGAGCTAGATCACACTCTCACTTCATCCCGATCCTTCGTCCCAGCGTCAGGTGATGTTCATATTCAGCTGTTGCATCTTCCTCTGGTGGGCAAGCACTTTCTGCTTCATTCATACAATCAAATCTGGGCAGAGGGCACATTTCCCGGATGTTGGTGTGAAGCCAGTGTCATACCCATACGTAACCCCAGTAAGGACAAACACCTTCCTTCTAGCTACCTCCCCATTTCTCTCACCAGCTGTGTTTTCAAGGTGATGGATCATATGATTCATGCCCTGCTGGTATGGAGGCTACAGTCTCGCAATATAATAACCACTACACAGTGTGGATTTTGAGGGTGCCATTCTGCAGTTGACCATCCGTCACTTCGTCTACCCATGTCATGAATGGTTTTCTGCGAAGATTCCAGACTTTGACCATGTTTTTCAATTTGGAGAAAGCCTGCTGGAGGATTGGTATCCTCAGTACTCTCTACATGTGGTGCTTCAGTTTCCTTCAGGAATTTTTAAGAATTGAGTTTTCAAGGTATGTGTGGGTTCTGCCTTGTCGGACACCTTTATCCAGGAAAACTATGTGCCTCAGGGTTCTGTCCTAAGCATTGTCCTCCTTGCTGTTGCCATTAACCCTATTATGACCTGTCTCCCACTGGGCATGTCCGGCCCCTCTTTCGTTGACGATTTTGCCATCTGTTGCAGTTCTCCGTGGACTTGTCTCCTTGAGCGGCATCGTCAGCAACGTCGTGACCATCTTTACTCATGGAGCATAGACAATGGCTTTTGTTTTTCCACTGACAAAACTGTTTGTTTGAATTTCTGGCAGCACAATTGGTTTCTTCCACCGTCTGTACATCTTGGTCCTGTTGCTCTTCCGTTTGTTGAAAGTACAAAATTCCTGGGGTTCGTACTTGATAGGAAACTTTCTTGGTCCTCCCACATGGCTTATCTAGCAGCGTGCTGTATGCGGTCCCTCAATGCCGCCCTACATGTCCTCAGTAGTACTTAGTAGGCAGCAGATCAAACCACCTTCCTCCCTTTGTACCAGTCCTTTGTCCTTTCATAAATAGACTATAGGTGTTTCGTTTATGCATCTGCACACCCATCCCCTTTACGCCATCTCAGTACTGTCCACCACCGTGGTATCTGTTTGGCCGCTGATGCCTATTACACTAGCCCATTTGAGAGTCTGTATCTAGAAGCTGCTGAACTACTGTTGTCCTACTGTCGTGACTTTATCCTTAGCAGATATGCATGCCACTTGTATGCCATGCATGGCCACCCATCCTATGCCTCCTTCTTCGATGACTCCTTGGATCGCCAGTATGGGGTGCGTCCCTCTTCTCTGTTACCTCCTCAGCTCGCTTTCAGCCCGTGCTCCGAAAGTTTAACTTCACTCTACCTGCCACTTTCCCAATGGGTATGAACCTTCACCACCTTGGCTTCATGCGGCAGCCCCTGTTCACCTTGGCCTTTGTTCACTTCCTAAGGGCACTACTCCAGCCTTGCTCTATCACCTTCAGTTTCACGACCTTCACACGGAACTTCATGATAGTACCTTTGTGTACACTGATGGCTCTTGGACTGACTGTGGTGTTGGTTGTGCCTTCATCATTTGCATCTACATTTTTTGGTATCAGCTTCCTGAACACTGCTCAGTATTTATAGCAGAGCTCTTCACCCTGTTTCAGTCCACACACTGCATCTGGCAACACAGGCTTTTCAATTGTGTCATCTGCTCTGACCTTCTCTGTGCCCTTCGAAGCCTCTGTTTGCTGTACACTGTCCATCCCTTAGTGCAATGATTCCAGGAAAGCTGTCACTTCCTCACTCCTGATGGAGCCACTGTGTTGTTTATGTGGGCTCCTGGTCATGTCGGTGTGATGGGAAATGAGGTTCCTGCCAAGTCTGCAGTCTTGGTACCTCAGTCCACTAGTTCTTACATTCCCACCAATGATCTCTGTGTTTCCATCTGTCAGCATGTGGTGTCACTCTGGCATCACCGTTAGCCCTCCCTTCATGTGAACAAGCTCCGGGTTATTAAGTCTCTGCTGGTGGCTTGGACGACCACCTCTCGGCCTTCTTGCCGTGAGATCATTTTAGCTAGGTTGCGTATCGGACACTGTCTTTGTAGCTATCACCATTTGTTGAGCGGTGCTCCCTCACAACGATGTGCTCAATTTTTGATGGTCCGCCATTTCCTGACGGAATGCCCCTTTTTTAGCCACTTATGTTCTCATTTGTGTTTGCTGTCTGAGTTATCATCTGTTTTAGTGCACAACCACATTTTAATTTGTATCCATTGTAACAAGATAGTGAAGGACATCTAATTTTTAGTTCAGGACCTCTGTTTTTCCATGGCGTCTTTTATAAACATTTCTCCATGTCCCTGTTTTTAGCTGTCTTCTCTTCTGTCGATTGGGATTAACGTGTAGTCATTTTAACTCCTCTCTTTGTCTATGTGTTTTACAGTTATGACATGGGTGCATATCACACTAGTTGTTTTTGTGCCCTAAAAACAAAACAAAACAACACGCAGCTGATATATTGGTTCAAGTCTCGCAGTTTATTAACAACTGCACAATGTAGATTTCAAGTATGCCGTTCTGCTGTTGATCCCCATGTCATGAATGGTTTTCTGCACAAATACCTGGCTGTTGCCGTGATTTTTGATTTGGGGAAAGCCTACAACACATGCTGTAGGACTGGTATCTTCCGTACACTCTACACGTGGGTCTTCCGACTTCACCTGCCCCGTTTCCTTCAGGAATTTTTAAGAGACAGAGTTTTCAAGGTCTGTGTTGTTTCTGCGTTGTCGGACACCTTCACCCAGGGAAACTGTGTGCCTCAGGGCTCTGTCCCAAACGTTGCCCTCTTTACTATAGTCATTAACCCTATTATGGCCTGTCTCCCACCAGGCATCTCTGGCATCCTTTTCGTTGATGACTTTGCAATCTAATGCAGTTCTCCACAGACATGTCTTCTTGAGTGGTGTCTTCAGCAATGTCTTGATTGCCTGTACTCATGACGATGGCTTTTGCTTTTCCACTGAGATAACCATTTGTATTATGAATTTCTGTTGGTGCAATGGGTTTCTTCCACCATTGCCTCTTGCTCTTCCATTCATTAAAACTATGAAATTCCTGGGGCTCATGCTCAGTAGGAAAATTTCTTGGCCCATCCACATGTCTTACCTGGGCACCCACCATACCCAATCCCTCAGTGTCCTGTGTGTCCTAAGCGGCACTTTCTAGGTAACAAATCAGGCCACCCTTCCCCATTTGTCCCGATCATTTGTCCGTTCAAAACTAGACTCTGTGTGTTTTGTTTATGCATCTGCACGTACATCCATTTTACGATGTCTCAATACAATGTACTAACGTGGCATCCATTTGGCCACTGGCACCTTTTACAATAGCCTGGTTGAGAGCCAATAAGTAGAAGCTACCAACCCCACTGTCATACAGACGTGATGTTCTCCTCAGCAGATACACTTGCCATTTGACTGCCATGCATGGCCACCCAGCCTATGTCTCCTTTGATGGCTGCTTTGATCACCAGTATGAGGTGCATCCCTCTTCTCTGTTACCTCCTGGAGCTCACTTTTGGATGTTGCTCCGGCAGCTTAACTTCACACTACCTGCCACTTTGTCAGTGTGTGTGAACCTTTCACCATCTTGACTTCATGCGGTGGTCCATGTTCACCTTGGACTTCATTCGCCCCTAAGGACACTACTCCAGACTTGCTCTATTGCTGTAAGTGTCTTGACCTTCACACAGAACTTCGCAATAATATGTTCATGTGTACTGATGGCTCTTGGACTGACTGACTGGTGTCGGGTGTGCCTTCATCATTGGCACCAACAATTTTCAGTATCGGCTTCCAGAACACTGCTCAGTATTTACAGCAAAGCTCATCGCCCCATATCAAGCCATGCAGTACATCCAGCGACAAAGGCTTTTCAATTGTATCATTCGCTCCAACTCTCTCAGTGACCTTGTGTTTTGTACACCATTCATCCCTTAGTGTAACTGGTCCAGGAAAGTTTTCACTCACTCGCTCTTGATAGAGCCGCTGTAATTTTTATTTGGGGCCCTGGTCACATCAGTCTGACACAAAACAAGGCCACTGACACTGCTGCCAAGGCTGCGGACCCCGTACCTCAGCCCGCTAGTTATTCCTTTCCCTGCGATGATCCCTGTGTTGCCATCTGTCAGCAGCTTGTGACACTTCAGCATCACCACTGGTCTTCCCTTCATGGGAAGAAGCTCCGGGGAATTAAACCTCTCCATGTGGGTTGACTGTCCTTCTCTCAGGCCACTCCACCCCCCCCCCCTCCCCCTCCATTTGCGGGTCCCGGGATTACATAGGCCCGAGATATTCCTGCCTGTCATCAGAGGCAACTAAAAGGAGAGTCTCACATGTTTTGGCCTTTATGTGATGGTCCCCTGTAGGGTTTGACCTCCATTTTTCAAAATCTTTCCAAAGAGCGAACCAATTGGGGAAGGGCTCCTTACATGGTGCATCATGTCTGTCATGCCTTGAGATCTTCAGCCCACTCGTTGTCGCTCTGCAGTCCAGCTCATTCTCCATCTCTTGGGCGAGGACACCTCCCCGGGTGCATTTTCCTCCACCCACTATGCAGTGTCGCTTTTTGCGCCAATGATGAGCATAGACTTCTTTGCACCTCATATCCAGCATGGTAGCCAGTCTGTTGTGGTGGGGCCAGCATGTTTGTAGCTCCCTGACAACATAGAGATCACTCTGCTGATGCCTGTGCCATTAACTCCCCATGTATGCCAAGGAGTAGATGCACATCACCCTAGGGCATCAGGACTCTCGGCAAAGGCCATCCTGCCAGGTGGCTTTTGCCGCGGCTGAGTGGCACCTGTGGGGAGGCCCCTGGTTGGAGTGGGTGGCATCAGGGCGAATGATGCGTGATGAAGTGTACCACATCATCACTTGCTGGTGATCAAACACCAGCAGTCTCTAAGTGTTCCAAGTCTCAGTACAATGCAAGAAAGTATGACCCTAAATCATTCCCGACGCTGGCCACACCATGGATCGAACGCCAGGCTAAGGATGGCAGCGAACCTTATTCACCCCGGTACCTCGTATCTATGAGAACTGATGGGGACTCCTTTGTTTCGATGAAGCCACTGTTTTTTGTAGAGCATTTAGAGGACGAGTTTGGGAAGGTGGAGGGCTTGTCCAAAATGCAGTGTGGGTCAGTCTTGGTAAAAACAGCATCCTCTGCCTAGTCACTTGCTTTACTCACTTGTAACAAGTTGGGGGATGTTTCTGTTACCATCGCGCCACATAAGAGCTTAAATATTATCCAGGGTATTGTATTTCACAGGGACCTTCTTTTGCTGTCAGACAATGAGCTGGACGCCAATTTAGAGCGGCGAGGTGCTCATTTCGTCCGGCATGCCCATCGGGTCCGAGGGATAATCAGGTTGCCACTGGTGCCTTCATCTTGGCCTATGTGACACCTTACCCGAGAAGGTCAAGGTAATGGTCTACCGCTGTGATGTTAATCCATATATCCCTCTCCCAATGTAGTGCTTTAAATGCTGGAAGTTCGCCCATATGTCTTCCCACTGTACTTCCAGCATCACATGTCGAGATTGTGGATGTTCATCACATCCCCGCCTCCCATCTGTGTCAACTGTGGAGAGCATCATTCACCTTGCTCGGCAGACTGCAGAATTTTACAGAAAGAGAGAAAAATCATGGAATACAAGACACTCAACTGACCTACACTTAGCCTAAGAGAAAATGTAAATGGCTACATCCTGTGGCTATGACCATCTTATACGCTGCCACTATGAGAACAGTTGTAGCCCCATCAGTTCCATGAATTCCTGTTGGCTCTCAGAGCCAGAAGGCTACACCTACCCCCTTGATGGGGGGGGGCACTTCCCCCACTGTTGCTGCTGCACCACCTACCTCAGGAGCACTCCCCCCCGCCCCCCCCC
The DNA here is from genome assembly GCF_023898315.1 of Schistocerca nitens. Taxonomy (NCBI): domain Eukaryota; kingdom Metazoa; phylum Arthropoda; class Insecta; order Orthoptera; family Acrididae; genus Schistocerca; species Schistocerca nitens. The sequence goes on from NC_064620.1 coordinate 304,126,237, forward strand.
CTCCCGCAACCACCACCACCACCACCACCACCACCACCACCACCACCACCTCCCAACCATCGAGGACACCAGTCTTCACTTCCCAGCTGGAGAAGTACAAGTCTTCTTTGGGTCCTCTCGCCACGAAGGGGTCCCTTGGGTCACTCCCTTCCCAGGTTTCTGCTAGTGGGAAAGATGACATCCACCAGTGGCTGAAGTGCCCAAAAGCAGCTGGTCGTAAGGCTTCATGCTTATCCTCAGTCCCGGAGACTGAATCAGTGAAGCCCTCCCAGCCAGAGCAACCCAAGGAGCAGAGAAAAAAGTCCAAAAAGAAGACCCCTAAGACCAAGGAAATTGCGGTGGCACCCACACCAACGCTACCTACAAGTTCTGCATCTGGGGATAGGGTGAAGATTCTGGTGTCTGATGAGGACATAGAGCTCGCCAGACCCTCAGACACAATGGATATAGACTGCTCAAGCAATAAGTGAGTAGCAGCAAGTGACCCTGAGGCGTAAATTACCTCATCGAATGTTCCATTTCTTCCCAGTCTCGTGATGACGTCATGCTCCAGTGGAATTGTGGCGTTTTTTTCCACCGCTTGGCTGAGCTATGGCAACTGTTAAGCTTTACACCTGCTTTCTGCATTGCCCTGTAAGAAACCTGGTTCCCAGCAATGCAGACACCTACCCTCCACGGCTATAAGGGATATTGCAGGAACCGTAGAAACTACAATCGAGTGTCAGGTAGAGTTTGCGTTTATGTCCTAAACTCAGTCCTGAAATGTATTAGCTGCACTGACTGATCAATTCCCTAAACCTTTCCTACTAGTGGGAGATTTTAATGCCTATAACCCCTTGTGGGGTGGCACCGTCCCTACTGGCCGAGGCAGAGACTGTCTCAATTCGACCTCTGCCATAGTCAGTTGATTAAACATCTCTCATCTGACTATAGGTGACATCTCATCATCATCTTCAAGCGGATGTGGTGCGGTTGCGTCTTTCCATCACCAAGGCGGGAGAGCACCACCATTCCGATGTTTAAACTCGTAAAAACCTGCTTGATGTGGATAGCTATCGGCCCATCAGCCTTACCAACATTCTTTGTAAGCTGCTGGAACGTATGATGTGTCGGCGGTTGGGATGGGTCCTGGAGTCACATGGCCTACTGGCTCCGTGTTAGGGCGGCTTCTGCCAGGGTCGCTCTACCACTGATAATCCTTTGTCCCTCGAGTCTGCCATCCGAAAAGCCTTTTCCAGAAGCCAACACCTGGTTGCCCTCTTTTTTGATTTACGAAAGGCGTATGACACGACCTGGCAACATCATATCCTTGCCACTTTATACAGTTGGGGTCTCTGAGGCTCGCTCCTGATTTTTATCCAAAATTTCCTTTCGCTTTGTACTTTCTGTGTCCAAGTTGGTGCCTCCCATAGTTCCCCCTATATCCAGGAGAATAGGGTCCAGCAGAGCTCTGTATTGAGTGTCTCTATAGTTTTAGTGGCCATTAATGGTCCAGCAGCAGCTGTAGGGCCGTCCGTCTCACCTTCTCTGTATGCCGACAACTTCTGCATTTCATACTGCCCCACCAGTACTGGTGTTGCTGAGCGGCACCTACAGGGAGCCATCCACAAGGCGCAGTCATGGGCTCTAGCCCACGGTTTCCAGTTTTTGGCTGCAAAGTCGGGTGTTATGCACTTCTGTCGGCGTCGTACCATTCATCCAGAACCAGAACTTTACCTTAATGACTATCCACTCACTGTAGTGAAGACATACCGATTCTTTGAACTGGTTTTTGACACCCAATTGACTTGGCCTCCTCACCTCTGTCAGCTTAAGCGAAAGTGCTGGCAGAACACCAATGCCCTCTGCTGCCTGAGAAACACCAACTGGGGTGCAGATCGCACTATGCTGCTGCAGCTCTACAGAGCCCTTGTTCAATCCCACCTTGACTATGGGAGTCTGGTTTATGGTTCAGCGGCACCCTCACCATTGCATTTACTCAACCCAGTGCACCACTATCCCATTCGCTTAGCGACAGTAGGTTGTAGGACGAGTCCGGTGAACAGTGTCCTGGTGGAGGCCGGAGTCCCTCCATTGCAGTTTAGGAGTGCGCAATTGCTCTCCAGTTATGTCACACGCATTCATAGTTCTCCTGCGCATCTGAATTACCATCTCCTTTTCCCGCCCATGGCGGTTCATCTCCCGCATCGGCGGCCCAGGTCAGGGCTTATAATTGCAGTTCGTGTGTGATCCCTTCTCCCCAAATTGGAGTCTTTGCCTTTACCACCTATACTTGAGGTTCATTCACAAACACCTCCATGGTGTTCACATAGGCCGCGGCTTCGCCTGGACTTTTCACATGGCCCTAGGGACTCAGTTAACCATGAGACTCTCAGATGTCACTTCCTCTCGATTGTCAACAGTTACCGGGGCCATGAAGTGCTTTTACACAGATGGCTGATGGTCATGTTGACTTTGCCTATGTTCATGGAGGACACACAGAACAGTACTCCTTGCCAGATGGCTGTAGTGTTTTCACTGCAGATCTGGCGGCCATGTCTCGTGCTGTTGAGCACATCTGTTCATGCCCAGGTGAGTAATTTCTCCTGTGTACTGACTCCTTGAGGAGCCTACAAGCTATCGGCCAGTGCTACCCTCTTTATTCTTTGGTAGCGACCATCGAGGAGTCCATCTGTGCCCTGGAATGGTCCAGTCGTTCAGTGGTGTTTGTCTGGACCCCAGGTTACATCGGAATCCCAGGCAACAGACTTGCCGACAAGCTGGCCAAACAGGCTACGCGGAAATCGCGTATGGAGATTGGCTTCTCTGAAACTGACGTGCGTTCAGTATTACACCGCAAGGTTTTGCAGCTTTGGGAGACGGAATGGCATAACCTCACAACAAGCTGTGTGCCATTAAGGAAACAAAAAGTATGTGGAAGACCTCTGTGCGTGTCTCTTGCAGAGACTCTGTGGTTCTCTGTCGGCTCCACATTGGCCATATGTGGCTGACGCATGGTTACCTCCTCCGTCGTGTGGACCCTCCTCGGTGTCGCTGTGGCCCATGAATGACGGTTGTCCATCTCTTGCTGCGCTGTCCACTTTTAGCCACTCTGCGGCAGACTTAACTTTCCCAGCACCCTACCTTCGGTGTTGGGTGACAAAACCTCAACAGCAGCTTTAGTTTTATGTTTTATTTGTGAGGGTGAGTTTTATCATTTGCTCTAAGTTTTAGCACATGTCCTTTGTCCCTGTGTGTCTTCCACCCTAGTGCTTTCAGGGTGGAGGTTTCAATGTGTTGCGGAGTGGCTGGCTTTTCCTTTTTATCCTCATGATCAGCCAGACATGGTAACCAGCTTTTTCGTTTTAACCTCTTCTGCCTGTTTCTTGTGTCTTTGTGGTTTTCTTGTCCCCTTCTGTCCATTTAATTGTTTGTTGCCCTTCAGTCATTTTTGTGGTTTTTCCTTTCATTCTGTTTTGTGTTGCAAGTCTCATTGTCTTGTTCTCACCCTTGTGTCATTGTTTCCTTTGGAACAAGGGACTGACGATCTTGTAGTTTGGTCCCTTCCCCCCTCTTTTAAACCAACCAACCTCTCAGCCCTCTTGCTGCAAGGAGATCATTGTGCTAGGTTGTGTATTGGGCACAGTCTTTTTCGCCACCACCATTCTTTATGTGGTAATCCTCCACCATTTTGTACCCGTTGCCATCAGCCTCTGACAGTTCGCCATTTCATTATGGACTGCCCTTTTTTCAACCACTTAACATTCTAATTTACATTTGGCATCTGAGATATCAGCTGTTTTAGCGAACGACGTGCGGGCTGCGACTGTGTTTCAATTTTGCAAGAATATTAATTCCACCTGACATTCTAACTGTGCATTTTGTCAGTCCTCACTCAGATGAAAATGTCATGGAGAACGTCAGTAAGGCAGAAGAACTACTGCACTAATGAGCAATAAGCTAAATGACAGCTTTCACTGGACTCACGTAACGGAGAAGGTGGACAATGAAACAGTAGCTGACCTCCATATTTTGACTCTAATGATATATTTAGCTCCTCACAATATGCATTCAGGTCAAGGACATCTAATCTTTGGTTCAGGAACTCCGCTGTCTTTACAGTGTATTTTATGCCTTTCTCCAACAGAAAGCCCCTGTTTTTAGCTGTTTTTCCTTCTGTCAACTGGGTTTAAAATGTAGTCGCTTTTAACTCCTTTTTTGTCTTCGTGTTCTACGGTTCGGACACGTGTGCATATGGTGTTAGTTGTTTTTGTGCCCTGAAGGAAAACAAAACAAAAAACAACTAGTGCTGTATATTTTGTTGTATGCTTTTGTCCCATCTTCTTATGACTCTTCTTATCCCCTTAGTGAAGAGATCTTTATGTGGATCATGAAGCCAGTTTTGTACTTTTTCCTTCACCTCTGTGTTATCATTGGATTTGCTGTCATGCAGAGCCTCTGTCATTGGATGAAACAGATAACAACCTGAAGGGCCAAGGACAGGGCTGTAAGGAAGATGAGATAGAAACTCTGAACCTTCTTTATCGGTAGTTTCCTGTGTCAGTTATGCCATATGAGCTTCAGCATTGAAATAAAGAAAGTGCATGCTCTTTATCTACTATCCCAGACATTTTCTCTTCAGCACAGGTTTAACATACCTGAACAATATAGACTGTTGGTAATGTTCCTCCTCCAAAAAATCACAGAAAAGCAGACTATGGACCCTGGAAAGGTGGTTAACTTGACATTCCCCTCTGACGGTTTTGTTTTGAAGTCTCATGGACAGGTTATGCAGGTTGTTTCCACAGCATGCTTTGATGCTTAGACACTGCCTGAAAATGATGTAGCCAAGTCTCATTATACTTTAAAACCCTCTCAGAAAATGCATCACCTTCGCTATTGAAACAGTTTTTGAGTTCAGTGCAAATGCAAAATCTCTATTCCTTGTGACGAATGGTAAGCTCGCAGGGAACCCACTTTGTGCAAGTGTTATAGTAGTTTGTTTTAAATGATGGAATGTACTGGGTGATCAAAAAGTCAGTATAAATTTGAAAACTGAATAAATCATGGAATAATCTAGATAGAGAGATACAAATTGCCACACATGCTTGGAATGACATGGGGTTTTATTAGAACCAAAAAAATACAAAATTTCAGAAAATGTCCAACAGATGGCGCTTCATCTGATCAGAATAGCAATAATTAGCATAACAAAATAAGACAAAGCAAAGATGATGATCTTTACAGGAAATGCTCAATATGTCCACCATCATTCCTCAACAATAGCTGTAGTCGAGGAATAATTTTGTGAACAGCACTGTAAAGCATGTCCGGAGTTATGGTGAGGCATTGGTGTCGGATGTTGTCTTTCAGCATCCCTAGAGATGTCGATCGATCACGATACACTTGCAATTTCAGGTAACCCCAAAGCCAATAATCGCACAGACTGAGGTCTGGGGACCTGAGAAGTCAAGCATGATGAAAGTGGCGGCTGAGCACACGATCATCACCAAACGACGTGCGCAAGAGATCTTTCATGCGTCTAGCAATATGGGGTGGAACGCCATCCTGCATAAACATCGTACATTCCAGCAGGTGTTTATCAGCCAGGGTGGGGATGATGCAATTCTGTAACATATTGGCGTACCTCTCACCTGTCACAGTAGCAGCTACAAAACCAGAATCACGCATTTCCTCGAAGAAAAAAGGCTCAATAACAGATTTTCGGTAGCCCAAATTCTGCAGTTGTGAGCGTTGACAGACCCTCGGAGCGTGAAATGAGCTTCGTTGGTCCACAACACGTTACTCAACCAATCGTCATCTTCCGCCATCTTTTGAAACGCCCACACCGCAAATGTCCTCCGCTTCACTAAATCGCCAGGTAACAGTTCATGATGCCGATGGATTTTGTTCAGATAGCATTGGGGGGTACGCCTTAGTGCCAACCAAACAGTAGTGTATGGAATGCCAGTGCGACGTGCGACTGCACAAGCGCTGACTTCCCCATGCATAGACGAACCCGCTACAGTCTCCCATTTCTTCCTGAACTGTGTCAGCAGCTTTACGCCCTGTGCTCAGTTGGCCACTACGGGGTCTATCGTGTAAACAACCCGTGGCTTCGAACTTCAAAATCATTCTCGCCACAGCTGCATTTGTCAACGGACCTTTACACATTCGAATCCCCTTCCTGTGGTGAAAGGATCATAACGCTGAACTAGCACATTCCCCATTCTGATAATACAGCTTCACTAAAAGTGCCTTTTCGGGTAACGTCAACATGCTGCGACTGATGGCGCATCTGATTCTCTCTCTCATTACAGCTCCTTTCAGCTCCTTTTATACATGATTGTCATGCGCAGTCACTGACGTTTTGCTCTCCAGCGCCATCTGTAGGACATTTTGTGAACTTTTTTTTTTTTTAAAAAAAAAAAAAACCACATGTCATTCCAAGCATGTGTGTCAATTTTTACCGCTCTATCTACATTATTCCATGGTTTATTAAGTTTTCACATTTATACTGACTTTTTGATCACCCGGTATTACACCAACACTTACCCAATGTTTTTCAGCAATTTGTTCAATTGCAAGTCATTGGCCTTCTTGGTTAAATTAATAATACAGATTTGCACTACAGAGGTTGATACTGCTTCCAGATGCCAAAAGTATTGATCACTGGTTACAGTTTTGCAGGTACCTTTAAACTTTCCCACCAATGAATAAAAACATGTGGTTCATGCAACTACTGCCATAATATTTGTTTATCTGAGAGAATATTTCTTCGAGCAGGCACAACACCTTAGGTGTTACATTTACATAAATATTATTTGAACAAATGATGAACACTTTCCACTAGGTGACCAATTAACACTTACGAAAGTTTCCGTTTCCTGCAGTACACATTGCCATCATTATGCTTATATTGATTGTAAATTATTGATGAACTTTTTAGAAGGATACAGTAAAATATCAGATTAGTAGGAACCTGAAAGATTTGCATTTGTGATAAATACAAATTTTGTAATATTCACTATTTCATTGTGAATTGTGTGCAGATGAACTATTTTGTCAGAGATAGTTAGAAGTAACTTTATTTTCTGCAGGTAAATGTTGAAAAAGTAACCAGTTTCCCTTACTAGTATTGCGCATCATCTGTGGCAGAACAGTTTGTAAAATGAATGTGCTTAAAAATGAATTTGCAAAATAAAAGAGCACATCTGTGTATGAATGTGACGACATATCAGTGCATTCATAAGTTTTACTCCAGTCCCTCATCAAACAACAGGTGGTTTTGCGGCCCTTGTAAGACATGCTGTGTGTGGCAAAGCTGAATTCAGCCTTGGGACTTAACATCATAAAACAAAATGAAAACAAAAACAGAAGTACTTTTGTCTGTTAGGTAAAGTTGGTATGATGCAAAATTGCAGACACTATAGCGTGGCAGTATTGGGGTGTTTTGAACTATAGTTGAATTACGGACTGGTAGAGGTTGTGCCTGAACTACTTTGTTTACAATGTTGCCAACAGCAGCACACAATTGCACAGTAATTGTTACCAAATGGTTTCTGCACTCTACTCTACTTTGTGTTGTGTGTCTATCATTATTTCCTTTTCTTATGTTGAAATGAGCAAAGCGTGTAATCCTGGTGCTTCACATGCTTTGAGTACGACTTTCTCAGTACCAGAAGGGATAGGTAATCCATTTGTCAGTTCTCCTTTCCCAGAAAAACAGAACATGGGTGTAGGCTGACTGACCTGTGAAAGGGAGATGGGGACTTGTTACCCTCACAGCGCTCTTCACCTATCAGGTGTTCGAGGTTTCCTTGCGCTCGCTGCCTCCTGCTACACTTGTAGTGTCTGCACTGTAGATACCATGCTGAGTTTCTTCATATAAAGTGCAAATAGTTATTTTCTGTCCTACTTCCACACCAAGCACCTTGTTATTCTGTCTGTGGCATCGTCAAGTAGGGCTCGCATGGTCTGTAAATGGGATCTGCAATATGTTATCTGTGCTTACATGCAATAGATTTGAGACAAGTGTTGTGCAGATTTTGTAATTATCAAACTGGGTGGGAAAAAGAAAAATGTCAGGAATCATCTTAAATCAGAGTAGCAGTCCACTGTCTGGCGAGAAAATACTGCTGCTTCTCAACAGAAACAATCATTTTCTGACAGCTTAAATAATGTCGAGGAAAAGAAACAAGCACATACTGCTTCAGAACGAACAACTGCTAGTTTTTGCAGAATAAAATATTCCGTTCAAAAAGCTCTTATTACGGAGGAGGAAACCATTTGTTCCCTATTATTATTATTATTATTATTATTATTATTATTATACAATTGTATTGACCAACTGGGATCGTGTTAACAGCTTCAGTTCCTCTTCTTCCTTTGTTGTTGTTTACTATTTTTCCAGTATTCCATCATTTTCTCCCCATGAAGTCTCTTCCCTTCTTCTGTCAATGTCGTTCCCGATTTTTTATTTCTTCTGCTTTGAAAACCTTCCAAATTTAGTATTTTATTTTTAAAATAGTTTCTTTCTGCTAATTCTGATTCTTTGATGTTGTTTCTTCCTAGATCTTTTCTTACTTCTGTAATCCATGCTATTGTCAATTTCTTCTTCTTCCAGAACTATAGAAGTATTTGTTTTATTAGTCTATTTCCATCCATTCGGTAGAGGTGTGTGAAAAAGGTGAATCTTGTTTGGCCATTACTTCAGATATTTTATTTCCATTTTTGTAGATCTCCTCATTACTTCTTATTTTCCAACCACCTGCAGTTTTTATCGCACCCATTATTTTTCTAATAATCCTTTTTTCCAGTACTTCTAGTCTGTCCATCTTATAGTTCATCGTTAGGCATTCAGATCCATATAAACATTCTGCTCATACCACTGTGGTGTAGTTTTTTAGTTTTATTTTTCTAGATACACATTTCTTGTTGGAAATATTTTTGGTCAAACCATATGCTCTTTCCATTTTGTTAATTCTTACATCTATTGCAGATTTTTTCTAGTCAGTTCTGTTGTGTAGTCTCTCCAAGATATTTATTTACTCGCTCTATTTTACCTATTTGTGTTTCTATGAATTTTGGCGCATTTTTTTTATATTTGTCATGAATTTTGTTTTTTGAGCTGAAATTTTGAGACCAGTTCTGTTTCCCCCACCCCCCAGGTGATTTATCTGAATAACTGCTTCTGTCAGGTTTTCTGAAAGTATTGCAAAATCATCCGCAAAAGCCAAGCAGTTTACCTTAATTCCATTTGTTTTCCTTCCCACAGTTATTGGTTCAATTTTGTGATTTTTTTTGCTCCGAATTCCATATCCTTAGAATTTTTTCTAGAACACAGTTAAACAGTTTAAAGGTGATAAACCATCACCTTGTCTAACACCAGTTTTTATTTCAAATGGCTGGGATACTTCTCCCGTAAATTTGACTTTTAGATGTTGTACCTGTTAGTGTTTCATGAATTATATTTGCTAATTTTGATTTAACACCAAATTCTCTAATGACCTTATCTATTGTTTCTCTGTCTATGCAATCAAATGCTTTCTTGAAATCAATAAATGATACTATTATTGGTTCTCTGGTTAATATTCTATGGTGAATTATTGTTTTTAAGTTAAAAATTTGTTCTGCACAGGATCTTTTCTTTCGAAAACCACCCTGATATTCTCCCAGTTTGTCTAAAGTATCTACCACTCCATTCAGGAGAATTTTTGATAATATTTTGTATGCCACTGGCAGATGTGACACTCCTCTGTAATTATTGACATTTTGTTTGTCTCCCTTTTCTTGTGTTGGGTGGGTTAGTGCTGTTTTCCATTCAGCTGGAATCTCTTCAGTTTTCCAAATGTTCTCAAGAAGCAGTTGTAGATCCTTGGTTCTGACCACTGCAGTAATTCTGCTGTAATGGAGTCTTCACCACTTGCTTTATTGTTTTTGAGTGTTTTGATGGCTTCATGAATTTCTATCTCTGTTGGTGGGAAATCTTCCTCTGGGTTTTGAGGTGCCACTGGAAATTCTAATTTATCTGTTGGAACTGGACAGTTTAACAGCTGTTCAAAAAATTTTGCTAAAATTTCACAATTTTCCTTGTTATTTAATACCATTTTGCCATTTTCATCATTGAAACAAATACTTGGCACCTGATATCCTTTAAATATGTGTTTAAAAGTTTGGTAAAAATTTCTAGTATTATTTTTGGTGAAATTTTCTTCTATTTCAATAAGCTGAGAATTTTCAAAGTTTCTTTTGATTTTCCAGATTATTTTTGATGTTTCTTTTCTTTGTTGACTGAATTGTTCAAGGTCTTACTCTTTTTTCGAACATCTTCTTTTTCTCCATTTTTGAATTCTGTGTATTAGTGCTTCGTCACACTCCTCAATCCACCTTGCCTTCTTTTTATACTTGGCCAATCCTGAAGTTTTGTCTGCTGCTTGAGTTATTTGCATCTGAAGTTCACGCCAATCACCTTCTTTACTTGTCTCAGTTTCTTCTCTAAATTTTTATATATTTTCTATTGTAATATTAGCTGTAGTGGTGTTGTATCTGATCACTTTCTTGGTCGTCTTTTTTTGTTTTAGATGGGAGAATTTTTATTTTAATCTTAGAGATACAATGATCTGAGTCGAATTCCCCATTTATGACTATTTTAACATTCATAATTTCCGTGATATACCTTTTAGATATGGCTACATGATTCAGTTGAAATTCTCGTAGGTTTGAATTTGGATGTCTCCAAGTTTTGGCTTTTCTTGGTAGTTTGCAGAAATGTGTGGACATGAGTTTTAACTGGAACATTTTACACATATTGATCAGTCTTTCACCATTTCCGTTTGTTCTTGAGTGTGCTGGATATTCACCTACAATAGTCCTAAATTTATTTTCCTTCCCAATTTGCACATTGAAGTCACCAAGAAGTATTTTAACAATCTTTTTAGGTATGATAGAAATTTCAGATTCTAAAAGGTCCCAGAATTGATTTACTTTCTCCAGATTTTTTCTGTTGTCTGCATTTATAGGTGCATGACAGTTTATGAGGGTGTAACTTTTAGTCTTGCACTTTATTGTTAACATGGATATTCTTACTGAATTTGATCTAAATTCTGTTACACTGTCTAAGGTTCTTTTGTCTGCATAAAATTCTGTTCCAAACATCAGCACGGTTTTCATTATTCTCACTGCTGGTTTCCCTTTATAAGTTCTATAATGTTGTGTATCAACTATATTCTCACCTAAGAATTGTGTTCCCTGGACTACTATAATTTGTATATCGTTCTTCTGCAAAAATAATTCATATTCCTTTTGTTTCCCAGTTATCAGAAGAGAATTTACGTTTAATGTTCCAAAGTAGTACTTCTTCTTGAACTGAATTTTGGAAGGCTTTTCAATATATGCCATCTCTTCTTCATCACAAATGTTGGGACTCCCAGAATCCTAGGTCCCATTGCATTACATGATGTAACAGTGGATTCCTCATCATGTTACCACCTGGGGTAGAGCATCCATTGTGCGAACTTTCCATTTTGCGACTTGAAGCTGTAAATTGTAAAGAGTAGGGAATCTGAAGTCATCCCTGAATTCCCAAAGTAAGACCAGGTTGTTAGCCTGGAATATTACTTATTCAACCGCCACTAACATGTGGAACAGACGCTATCGGGGTGCCGCCACTAACGTGTGGAACTGTCGTGCCCACTGTCCACTTTGGCCTTGGACAAGAGGGTGCCTCTTCCGCCAGCTCCACCGTACCGAAATCCATCTTCTCCGCCTTTGCTGCCATTGAAGTCTTCACCGTATCCCTGGCAAGGGGCCGTCACTAGGTGCTATCACCCAGGCCAGGCGAACCACGGTTTTTTAATGCTGTAACCATTTACAAAATAGACACAAATTTTGTTAAAAATAAATGCTGCATTTTCAGATCCCTACAGATACAGATTTGGAGGCATGTAATGAAAATAATCATTTGGGATAGGTTTACACTGTGTGTTGTGTCCGAATTGATGACAGATAACCCAAATTTGTTGCTATGAAACAGTGACTGGGCTACTGTTTCTACTTCATAACTTCACTCAGATGTTTGTACCTTCCACTTCATTGGAAAAATAGGCTCTGGTCCTGGCACGGTACACTGCTCTAATATTTCACTAAACTAGAATAGAATGCTTCTTGAAATATGCGTTAATGCAGATTTTAGTGACAGTAAGCTTATAGTATATGGAAAAAAAGTATTTTTCATTTCTTGGCTGGGGTGGAACATGTAGAGTTACAGGAGTTAGCTTAGTTGTACTGTGAAATTGAGTATTAACTCATCTGTGATTGTTAAATCTAGTGTGCATTATTAAAGAGTTATCAATAATAAGATTACAAAACTGTTTATCTTATCACTTCCTTACACACACAATTCTTGCTCATTGAAATTTTTGGAATTTTATATTTTTTTCATGTTTGCCGGTGTGTTATTCATATAACATATGATATTCTCAGTTTGTGTATGATCTCTGTTAGGTTGCATTGGTGCGATGGACTGAGCAAGTGGGACTGGCTCTTGTTCGTAGAGATCTTGTAAGCATGCAGCTAAGAACACCAAGTGGTCACATCTTTTCGTACTCTATTTTGCAAATCTTCCCATTCACATCAGAAACCAAACGGATGGGTGTAATAGTTAAGGTAAGAAATTCAAAATGTAGAACAGTTTTATGTTAAGTGTTGATAAAGCAGTTTGCTTCTATTTATCTTATCAACTATAAAGGCCTTGTAATAGGAATTATCAGCAAATTTGTGCTAATGAATATGACTTAACGACTGTTCAGTATAACACACATGCACACACCATGGACTTTGCTGTTGTAGGGTGGCATGCATACCTCAGCAATAGAGGTAGCTGAACCATTGGTGTAACTATGTCAAAAGGTGTCTGTGTAAAGAGACCAGACTAATGTATAGTTTCTGAAGGGGCAATGGCATTTCACTAGTTACAGGGCCAACTGTCCAGTTACTCTCTAATGTATCCTTGTAATGTTAGTGTAGTGGACTGTTAAGGCAGCCAGTCCACAGTGAAGTAGCCGAAAGGGCACGCGTCAACTCACGCCGTCTGGCGTTAAGTCTGGAACAGGATTCATAATGAATGTGATAAAGAAAAGAACGTAGCTACTAGAACACTTAACTTTTATATTGTCTTTTGGTATACAGCATTCTGGATGATACAAGTGAGACTATCTTGAGATACATGCAATGGTACAAATGGCGCCTTGCTAGGTCGTAGCCATGGACTTAGCTGAAGGCTATTCTAACTGTCTCTCGGCAAATGAGAGAAAGGCTTCGTCAGTGTAGTCGCTAGCAACGTCGTCGTACAACTGGGGCGAGTGCTAGTCAGTCTCTCGAGACCTGCCTTGTGGTGGCGCTCGGTCTGCGATCACACAGTGGCGACACGCGGGTCCGACATGTACTAATGGACCGCGGCCGATTTAAGCTACCACCTAGCAAGTGTGGTGTCTGGCGGTGACACCACAGTTAGCCTTGCACACAACCGAACAATAATGGATAACTTCTTGAGATAAAATAGTGAAATCATCCCAACAAAAATACATTGAAAAGACAAATCTCAGTGGAAGTCCTTTGATAACACTTGAGATTAAATTTAATCGATGAAAGAAGAACATAGAAATGCAGCAAATGAAGCAGGGAACAAGGAATACAGATGCATAAAAAATGAGATTGACTTCAAAGCAAAGTGGCAAAGCAGAAATGGGTAGAAGTGAATAGAAAGCTGTACAGGTAGAAGTATGAGTAGTAATAGCGAAGGTAAATGTTGTGTAAAAGAACATTAAAGTAACTTCTGGAGGAAAGAGAAGCTACTGTATAAATTTCAAGTGTTGAGATAGCAAGTGTGTACTAAGCAAATAAGGGAAGACTGAAAGATGGAAGAAATATACAGGGTGGTCCATTGATAGCGACCAGGCCAAATATCTCACGAAATAAGCGTCAAACGAAAAAACTACAAAGAACGAAACTCGTCTAGCTTGAAGGGGGAAACCAGATGGCGCTATGGTTGGCCCGCTAGATGGCGCTGCCATAGGTCAAACGGATATCAACTGCGTTTTTAAAAATAGGAACCCCCATTTTTTATTACATATTCGTGTAGTACGTAAAGAAATATGAATGTTTTAGTTGGACCATTTTTTTCGCTTTGGGATAGATGGCACTGTAATAGTCACAAATGTACAAGTACGTGGTATCACGTAACATTCTGCCAGTGCGGACGGTATTTGCTTCGTGGTACATCACCCGTGTTAAAATGGACCATTTACCAATTGCGGAAAAGGTTGATATTGTGTTGATGTATGGCTATTGTGATCAAAATGTCCAACGGGCATGTGCTATGTATGCTGCTTGGTATCCTGGACGACATCATCCAAGTGTCCAGACAGTTCGTTGGATAGTTACGTTATTTAAGGAAACAGGAAGTGTTCAGCCACAAGTGAAAGTCAACCATGATCTGCAACAAATGATGATGCCCAAGTAGGTGTTTTAGCTGCTGTCACGGCTAATCCGCACATCAGTAGCAGACAAATTGCTTGAGAATCGGGAATCTCAAAAACGTAGGTGTTGAGAATGCTACATCAACATCGATTGCACCCGTACCATATTTCTGTGCACCAGGAATTGCATGGCGATGACTTTGAACATCGTGTACAGTTCTGCCATTGGGCACACCAGAAATTACAGGACTATGGCAGATTTTTTGCATGCATTCTATTTAGCGGCGAAGCGCCATTCACCAACAGTGGTAACGGAAACCAGCATAGTATGCACTATTGGGCAACAGAAAATCCACAATAGCTGTGACAAGTGGATCATCAGCGACCTTGGTGTGTTAATGTATGGTGCGGCATTGTGGGAGGAAGGATAATTGGCCCCCATTTTATCGATGGCAATCTAAATGGTGCGATGTATGCTGATTTCCTCCATAATGTTCTACCAATGTTACTACAAGATGTTTCGCTGCATGACAGAATGGCGATGTACTTTCATCATGATGGATGTCCAGCACATAGCTCGCGTGCGGTTGAAGCGGTATTGAATAGCATATTTCATGATAGGTGGATTGGTCGTTGAAGCACGTTCACCGGATCTGACGTCCCCGGATTTCTTTCTGTGGGGGAAGTTGAAGGATATTTGCTATCGTGATCCACCAACAACGCCTGACAACATGCGTCAGCACATTGTCAATGCATGTGTGAACATTACAGAAGGCGGGCTACCCTCTGTTGAGAGGAATGTTGTTACACGTATTGCCAAGTGCATTGAGGTTGACGGACATTTTGAGCATTTATTGCATTAATGTGGTATTCACAGGTAATCATGCTGTAACAGCATGCATTCTCAGAAATGATAAGTTAACAAAGGTACATGTATCACATTGGAACAACTGAAATAAAAGTTCAAACGTACCTGCACTCTGTATTTTAATTTAAAAAACTTCGTGTTACCAACAGTTTGTCTAAAATTGTGAGCCATATGTTTGTGACTATTACAGTGTCATCTATAAGAAAGTGAAAAAAGTGGTCCAACTAAAACATTCATATTTCTTTACATACTACACGAATATGTAATAAAAAATGTAGGTTCCTATTTAAAAAAAACACAGTTGATATCCATTTGACCTATGGCAGTACCATCTAGTGCACCAACCATAGTGACATCTGGTTTCCCCCTTCAAGCTAGACAAGTTTCGTTCTTTGTAGTTTTTTCATTTGACACTTATTTTGTGAGATATTTGGCCCGGTCACGATCAATGGACCACCCTGTATAGTGGGGCCATATAAAGCAAGGAAAATTGAAGACTGTATTTTAGAAAGGGAAGAGGAAATGGATAAGAACATAACTGGTTTGAGAATTCGATAGACCACTGAAAGACTTAAGTTGAAACAAGATACCCATTGAGAGAAGTGGCCATTATGAAACTGTTTGAACTTCCCCCCCCCCCCCCACCTTTTTTTTTTTTTTTTTGACTGGTTTCTATGCTGCCTTCTGCAACTTCCTCTCATATGCCAATATCTCCATCTCAGAGTAGAGCTGACACCCTACATCATCAATTATTTATGGGATATATTCACAGTTTTTGCCTACCACAGATTTTTCTGGCATCATAAAAGTTATTTCATAATGTTGTAACATATGTCCTGTCACCCTCTCTGTCCTTCCCATTCCCTCCTAGGCCCACTGTGGAGTTTAACGTGCGACGGGAACTTTCCCAATAAGCCAGTGAACAGCCTTCTCATGGGAGCTGGTGTTCCTCCATTGTGGATCAGGTGACAAGTGCTTGTCCGTAACAAGGTGATCCATCTCTTGCAGTAGCAGCCTATATTAGGGTTTACAATTGCAGTCCTTGTCTGGTCCCTTCTCAGTGACCTCGGGTGTGTCCTCTACCACTGTTCCTCCGGGGCCACTCATGTCACCTCCAAGGTCCACGCTTTGGCCACAACTTCATCAGGGCGAATTGCAATGCCCAAAACACTCAGTTCATACTGAGGCCCTCTACCACCAAATTTTCTCTATTCTCGGCAAGTTCCAGGGCTCAGAAATAGCCTACACTCATGGCTTGATGGTCGGCAGTTGCGTGAGCTTCTCTTATGCTCATGTTGGACATTCTGAACATTGCTCTTTGCCATTGGCTGCAGTGTTTTCACTGCAGAGCCGCTAGTCATCTTTCACACTCTTCAGCATATCCACTCATGTACAGATGACTCCTTCCTCATTTGTAGTGACTCCTTAAGCAGCCTGCAAGCTCTTGACCACTGCATCCCCTGCCACCCTCTGGTAATGAATATCCAGGAGTCTATTTGTGCCCTCAAAAACCGTGGCCGTTGGGTGGCCTTCATCTGGATCCCAGGACATATCAGGATCCCGGGAAATGAACTTCCTGACGGACTGGCCAAATAGGCTACCAGTAAACCGACCCTAGACATTGGCACATTGGGCACACATCTCCAATCAGTCTTACGCCGTAAAGTTTTCGGGATCTGGGATACTGAATGGCACACCCTCAGTACACCAATTAAACTGTGTGTTGCCAAGGAGACACTGAATTTGTGGCTGTCATCCATTGGAACCACTCGCAGGGTCTCTGTTGTTCTTTGCCAGCTCCATGTCAGCCATACTTGGCTGAATGCAAGGACACACCTCAGTGTCGCTGTGATTCCCACTTGACTGTGGTCCATATCTTGTTGGACTGCCCAATTTTAGCCACCCTGAGGTGGACTATTAACCTTCCTGCCACACTACCTGTGGTGTTAGGAGACAGTGCCTCAATGGCTGATCTAGTTATACATTCTATTTGTGAACGGGTTTTTTGCCACTCAATCTAAGGGTGGGTGTCTGGTCCTCTCCCAGGCCTTCATCTTCCTTCAATTTTAACTCTGCCTCACTCTTTCTTTGCTTTTTGTTTGCCTTGTTCATCTTTTCCCTAGCTGTGTGTCGTGTCTTGTCTTGGCTTTTAGGTTGAAGATTTTAGTGTGTTGCAGAGTGGCTGGCTCAACCTTTTCTATTCTTGCGATCAGCCAGCCCAGGCCATCTGCTATATTATTTTAATATCTTCTACCACTTTTTTTCCTTTTATTGCATGTTTTCCACTTTTGGTTTTCTTCTTTTGTTTTCTCTTTCAGTGTGGATCTGTTAGTTTTCCGCCTTTTTTACTTTCCCAGACACTTTTGGGGACTGCTTTTAATCTGAGACCTGTTGTAATGAGGAAAAATGGGCTGATGACCCTATACTTTGGTCCCTTTCTCTCCAAACCAACCAACCCTCCTATGCCAGTCTGTTTATGGACTGTGTAGAAGAAACCTTCTTGTCCTCCAATACCACAAATTCCTTGTCTGGTTCAGATTCATTGATGATATCTTCCTGAGCTGGATCCTTGGTCGAGACACCCTGTTCTCATTTCTGCACAGCCTCAACAGCTCCCCCATCCACTTCACCTGATCCTCCTCAGCTCAGCATGCCACATTACTGGACATTGACCTCCATGTGTCTGACGGCTCCATCCATAATTATGTCCATATCTAGCCCATTAACCATAAACAGTACCTGGATTTTGACAGCAGTCATCCCTTCTACACTTGGTCCCATATCGTCTGGCCACCTATGGACAGTGTATGTGCTATGATGAGAATTCCCTTGCCCAATACGCTGAAGGTCTCGCAAAAACCTTTACGGATGGTCACTATCCTCCAGACCTACAACCTAGACTACAGATGGATTTCCTATGCCATATCCTCACACACCCCTCACTGTCCTGCTTGTCCCCTCATCCCTCCCAAGAACCAACTGCGAAGGAGACACCCCCCCTCCCCCCCCCCCCACACACACACACACACACAAATCACCCATTGTCATCCCTGACTGGAGCAACTGAACCATTTTCTTCACCAGGGCGTTGTCTACCCATCATTGTACCTGGAAATGAAGGACATTATATCTACAATATTTACCACCCCTCCCGAAGTCATATTGCACTGCCCACTCTATCTACATAAATCATGGTTCTCCGTATCCCACTCCCACTCCAAACCCCTTGCCATAGGGGTCACATCCCTGTGGAAGACCCTGGTGCAAGACCTGCCTAACTAGCATATCCTACGTTAGTCCTATCACACAGTTCACTCTTGCTCTAGACCTGTCACAGGCTTATACATTCATCAGAGACGGAGCCATCTGTGTAAGCAGTCATGTCACATAGCAGCTCTGCTGCAATTGCTGCACTGCATTTTGTGTGGACATGACCACCAATCAGTTATCCACCAAGGTGAATGGCAACTGCCAAGCTGTAGCCAAAAGCACAGATGACCACCCAGTGGCAGAACACACTCCTAGCCACAACAGCTAGAGTTCAGTGGCTGCTTCAC
Source organism: Schistocerca nitens (assembly GCF_023898315.1). Classification (NCBI taxonomy): domain Eukaryota; kingdom Metazoa; phylum Arthropoda; class Insecta; order Orthoptera; family Acrididae; genus Schistocerca; species Schistocerca nitens. Next base: position 304,145,118 of record NC_064620.1, read on the forward strand.
AACTTGTGCCATCTGTATCCCCCCCTCCCCCTCCATGCACCAACTCTTCTGAACAGTGTAGATAGGAGTTATTCCCATCAACACATCCTTTGTTCCCATAAACCTCCTGGCCTCAGTCTCCACTTACCTACTGCATCCACATACCAACAGTCTCCCCTTCCTCTGTCCTATCAACCTTTCCCAGTTCACTCCCCAACATTGTCGTCATTGTGTGACACCATGAATCAACATTTCTATTATTCCGTGAGTTGTCTCCTTTACTTCTAAATTATTTGCATTCTTCATCTTGTCTGCCTACTCCATATATTCCTTTTCTCATGATTTCTGCAGAGAACCTTCACATTTCTTACATAATAACTTCACTTATTTTCAGCATCCTTCCGTAACACCTCATCTCAGAAGATTCAGTTTTCTTCTCAGTGATTTTTCCCATTGTCCATGATTCACTTCCATAGAATGCTGTAACCCAGATATATATTTTCAGAAATTTATCCTCAAATTATGGAGAATTTGTCTTTACTAGTGATGGTCTGCTTCTTTTGTTACCCTAGCTTCAACCGCCACGTGTTTTCCTTCCTAGATGGCAGAATTCCCTCACTTTGTGTACTACATGGTCCCTAATTTAGATGCTGAGTTTACTGGTAGTCACATTTCTGCTACTCCTCAATACTTTCATCTTCATTGGGCTTACTCCTAGTCCATATTCTGTGCTCATTAGACTGCTGATTCCCTTCAAGAGGTCCTGTAAGTTTTCCTCACTTTCAGCAGGATAACAATGTCATTCATAATATCCTTTCACCCTTAATTTTAATCCAACTCCTGAACACTTTCATTTTTATTGGCATCATTGCTTCTTTGCTTTGAACAGTAGGAAAGAAAGAGTGCATCTCTGTCTCACACCTGTTATAATTCGAGAACTTCATTCTTGTTCTTCCATTCTTATTGTTCTCTTTCGGTTCTTGTATATGTTTTGTATTACTTGCCTTTCCCTGTAACTTATTTTTCTAAGGATATTATATACTATCCGTCTTTCCCTATAACTTATAACTATTTTTCTGAGGATTTAAAAATCTCGTCTAAGAAAGCCACAATTTCCTTTTCCATTCTTCTGTATATTATCTTTGTAGGCAACAGTTTAGATGCATGTGTAGTGACCACAACCAACAGCGGGAACGCCTTGGGCTGCGGATCGGAGCCGCCAGGCAGGAAAGCTGCCGGCAGTGGAGCACGCACCACCGGGTAAACACAGGACGAGTCGGACGACAGACCAACGACAACTGACAACAACCGACCACGACCGACTATGAGCGACACAACAAGGAAGAGATAATCAAAGGAGGCTTGTGGAAACCACAACACCAAACACCAAACGTAAATCCACTCGGAACCAGAGCCAGGCAAATGTCAACAACGAGCAACGACCAGAACACAGTACCGCCGAGATAGAAACAAAATCCAGAGCGAGTACCAGACTGGCTGGACTAGGGCAGAGCAGGTCCCTATATACGAAACTGGAGGGAGCAGCTATTGGCCGCTGTCTGCACGTGGCTTAGCGGTGGCGCCCTCGCTGCGCGAGAGCCGCCGCGTGGAATAACCGCCGCGGAGGCGGAGCCCTCTATGGGCTGACCACGTCCATTTGTTCTGCCACGTGTTCTACTTCCGTGGCGGAAGGTACTAGAGCATGAGCTGTCAAACTGATTGTGCAGTTGTTCTTGCATTTATCAGCTTTCTTTTTTCTTTGGGGCTTTGTAGATTATATTAATCTGATAGTATGTCTCCAGTCTCATAGATTCCACTCTCTAACTAAAATAATTGTTTGGTTGCAACTTTCTTTAATGACTTTATAATTTCAAAAGGGATGTTATCTATATCTGCTGCCCTTGCTGGATTGCCAGCATTCCAAAGCTGTGTCAAACTCTTATACTTACGTCTTCTCTGTACATTTGCACTCTCCTCTGTCAGTAGTAATTATTTGCATTCAATTATTTTAATACTGCTTGATGCTGTTCAACTGAGTGTATCAAGAGATAACACTCACATCACATATTTGACCCTAAGTTTGTGGCATTCATTAAATAAAATAAAATAAAAACGACATTGGACTGTGGGTCCACATCTTCCATAAATTCATTTCTTCACACATTGCAACTGGACGGAAGGCCATGCCTTCTTCTTCAGCTGAGTAACCAGAGCATTCCATTCGTACTTCTCCTAGCATCGAGAAGTAGTTAAGAGCTTCTGTGCCCAAGGTACCACTTTGCAGGCACGGCTAGTGTTTATATTTCTCCATATGTTATTTGGCCAACCTCTAGCTATTACTTCCATGTAATACTAAAAACTTACAACCATTAAACTGCATCAAAACAAATCCAAAAAGCAGTTCAAAATTTGTGTTCTATTGTTATTCAGCGATGCATTAAGAACAATGTTGACTTTCTTCTCATGAACAGTATTTCTAATTAATCCTGAAAGTCCAGTTTTCTCCCTTCCTTTTTGATGTGCAGGATTTAGAGTCATTTATGCCATTTCAGAAGTGACCTGTTTCATACATACTAACTGTCCTCTGTATTTAACAGTAGAATATGTTTCCACTCTTAATGTTCATGCTTTAGCTTTTAACTTCTCCAAAAGCTATTTTCTCTTTACTATGTGCTTAATCTTTCTTATCGACTGTCATCATGTTTCTGGTTTCTTCAAATTTTCCTGCAGCTACATTGCCTCAGCTTCCCTGCACTACTTATAGATTTTATTCCTAAGTGATTTGACTTACATTACTGTATTCCTTTCTTTTCATGGACATTTTTATATTTCCTGCTTCCTTGTGAATGAATTGAAATATTTATTCTGTTACCCAAGGTTTCTTTGCAGTTACTTACCTTATACCTATATTTGTTTGTATAACTTCTATTATTGCTCTATTTAAAACTGTCTGTTCATTTACAACTGAACTTCTTACTGTGTTATTCAATATAGTCTTGTCTAAAACCTCAGACAACACCATGTTGTTGTTGTTGTGGTCTTCAGTCCTGAGACTGGTTTGATGCAGCTCTCCATGCTACTCTATCCTGTGCAAGCTACCATACCTACATTTAAGTACCACTTCCTTACGAATGTGTCTCTCTTCCTTGATGCAGCTTACAACCCAGTACCTGATTTGTTATGTTTTGTCTCATTGTGATGTAATCCATCTGCTATCTTCCCATGTCTCAGGTCTTTTCGAGAATACCACCTCCTCATATCGTTCTTGAACAGTGCGTTCGCTATTGCTAGGAACAAGAAAATTTTGCATAAATGGTAATGTGATCAATAACATGAAATGGGTTTTATGAAATGAAATGTTGTAAAATTTGATATTTTCCCCTTTCCCGTGTAAATTTGAAAATTATACCTATAACAGTTTTATTTTATGTGCAGAAGGTAGCTGTCTGTCAAGAGAATGGGACTGTTAATTCATCTGGCTTTATAGAATAAGACCAACAAGATATTTTAGTTTTCAAAATTTCAGACATGCATGTCGTGGCTGCCACGTAATAGGTAAAAAAATTTCTGGTCTCAGGAGAATTACTCCATAAAAGAAAGTGATTGAGAAGGGACTGAGTCAGAGGTGTAGCCTATCCACCATGTGACTCATTTTGAACAAGCAGTAAAGAAAACTAATGAGGAATTTGGAGAGCGAGCTACCATTCAGGAAGGAAAAAGCAAAAGCTTTGGAGTTCTCCAGTGAGCGCTGTAATTCTGTCAGACAGCAAAAGACTTGTTAGGTTGGTTAAAGTGAATAGATAGTATCTTAAAAAGAGGTCATCGGCTGAAGCACCAAAAAAAAGTAAAACATGGATAATGGAGTTTAGTCTAATTACATCAGGAAATGTTGGGGAAATTAGATTAATAAATTGGATACCAAAAGTAGTAAACAAGTTCTGCTACTTTTTCAGCAAGAAACTGGTGTTGGTAGAAGTAAAAAAATATAAAATGTGGACTGACAATACTCTCTTTTCTGAAAAGACAAGTACGTTAACATCGAATAAAAATGTAAGTGTTACAAAGCCTGTTCTGAAAGTATTATCTGAACACAGCCCAACATGGAAGAAAACATGAATTATTTTAACAGTAGAGCAGCCTCCAGTACCCAGCATCATGCTAAAAGCATGAATATGTAAACTCCTGCATGTCTCACCTACAATATCCATAATGCATAAGCTCTACAGTCAGCAGTAATATAACATCTGAAACAGCCGACTTTTACTTATTGGTAGGTACTCAGTGACATTCTCAAAATATGACGACGTATTGCACTTAACTTTATTAAATACATAGCAGAAGTTCTTAGGTATGGGGTATGGTGCTCTCTCGCCGCCCCCCACCTCCCTCACACACACATTGCACAGTGACAGCAATTGAAACATCAGCTGTTGTCGTGGAGGTTGCTGACAATGTACTCTTTGACCTATCTTGACCATCACAATACAATAATTTGTTCTCCGTGACTTTTCGGTTAGGTGTTGGAAGGATATCATTTGCTTATTATAAACATTTTTGCTTTAAATTATGGGATGCCGTTACATTTTAGTAAGTGTACTTGTGACAAAAAATGGAAAATAATTTGATAATGGAATGTTAGGAATTGTGGGAACATTAACTGTGGCATTCTGCTGCAGTTACTTCACCCAAGAAAACAGTAAAGAAGGTAAAAAGGTAGAGCAAGTGGCAGATTGATGTTTCAGATTATTTGGATTGTCTCTAACTACTTAATGTTGTCTTTGCTAATTCTAAGCATCCTGTCACCAACGAGACCATTTCCTCTTTTGTTCAGAACAGGAAATGTGTACAATGATAGTTCATATGTTTGAAGTGCTGATGTGAATTAAATATGGAGTATATTTTGTTACAGGAAAATCAGACAGGAGAAATAACATTTTATCTCAAAGGCGCAGATGTGGTAATGTCCTCAATAGTCCAATATAACGATTGGCTGGAAGAGGAATGTGGAAACATGGCACGAGAAGGTCTCAGAACATTGGTGGTTGCCAAGAAAACCTTAACAGAAGAGCAATACCTTGACTTTGAGGTGAGTACATCTCTTACATTTTTGAAATTTGGTGCTAGAGGAGATAGTTGAAGATAAGTTAGGTAGATCAGACAATGTACAAAGAGCTACTGAATTAAACTGGGGAAATATAAAAATTACTGCAAACCAGACTAAAAGAAGGGATTGATTGATAGGATATATCCTGAGGTGTCAGGAATCATCGCCGGCCGGTGTGGCCGTGCGGTTCTTGGCGCTTCAGTCTGGAACCGCGTGACCGCTACGGTCGCAGGTTCGAATCCTGCCTCGGGCAAGGATGTGTGTGATGTCCTTAGGTTAGTTAGGTTTAATTAGTTCTAAGTTCTAAGCGACTGATGACCTCAGCAGTTAAGTCGCATAGTGCTCAGAGCCATTTCAGGAATCATCAGTTTGGTAACGGAAGGAATTGGAGGGGGAGGGGGGGGGTAACCATTGTAGAGGGAAACCATGGCTTGAGTACAGTAAGCAGGTTCAAATGGATGTAGGAGTTTTGGAGAGATGAAAAGACTTTCGTAGGGTAGATAGTGTGGAGAGCTGCATCAAACCAGTCAAAGCAGCAGCAGCAGCAGCAACAACAATGACAACAACAGAAGCAGGAATGTATTTCTATATTACAGTCATTGCTTCATTTACATTTTAATATGAAACACACCACTGTCATCTTTTTTCTGGATAAAAGACATTTGCCACAGACACATTATATCACATTATCAACAAAACACACAAAATCTCGCACTGGCTGCTCCAACTCCTTCTTCCCCCACACTGAATCGAGGAGGTTTTCATAGTCACCAATGTCATAGCACAAATCTGACAGGATAGTAGCACATGCTTTGTCTGTTTGGAAGACTCCAGTTTTTTTGGAAGCAGTCAGGGATGGTGAACTTACTAATCACCATTCATGCTTTAGCTACAAAATGCAGACCACCACAAATTAAAACTTTGGTGGAGACTGGGTCCTTCCCATTTAATAAATTTACATTTTTAAGAATATTATGAAAAGGATGGATTGCTACTTGTCGTACAGCAGATACGTTGAATTGCAGACAGGCACAACAAAAAAGCTACTAAAGCTTTCAGCTGGAAGCCGTCCTTCTGAACTAGACAACATGCACATACATATTCATGCAAAGCAGCTCACACACACATGGCTACTGTGTCTGGATGCTGAGGCCAGACTGTGAGCAACTGTGCATGATGAGAGAACCATTCTGGGTGTTTGTGATAGCATACAAGGACAAGATGGAGAGACTATAGGGCAGCTACGTGCAGTCGGGAGGTTAGATGGAGGATAAGGGGAGTGGAAAATGAGAGAAGTAAAAAGACTGTGGGCATGCTTGTGGAATGATAGCTTCACAGCCCATGCCATCTGGATCCGTCCTACCAAAAACAGTTGCACAGGTGGGAACTCTCCCTGCAATATATGCTATATTCCCATAACCCTCCTGGCTAGTCATTGTCCTTCACCCACCTATCCTCTTCCCTGTTGCCACTGCAGCACTACACAACCTTCTATTCCAGAAGTGCAACCACAGTCACTTCACTTCTGTACTTTTCTGCTCCCTACTACCCACTCCGCTGTCCTCTGTCAAATCTTCCAACTGCACCTAGCTGCCGTACCCTCTCTACACCTTGTCCCTGTATGCTCCCAAATTAGAAGGCGGCCTTCTGGCTGAAAGCTTAGGTATTTAGTAGTCTTTTTGTTGTACCTGTCTGCGACTCATCTCTGCCGTATGGCATATCCTTTTCATAATACAATCGTTATTCCATCATGAATTTTCCAATGTGTAAATTTACATTTGTAGTGAACACTGGGCAACATTTACAAAGAGGAGAATTGTACTGCTATAGGCTTCCATTCTTGCATCAGTGCTGTGCAAGTGTTTCCAAAGGTTCTGAAGTCATCCACTATTCTCTGGTTTGCACTGTAGTAAGTGGCTGCTATGGATCTCTCCGTATGCCCTCCAACCCTCAAACACACCTCATCAGGGAGTGGTAGTTGAATGTCAAACAAGTTATCACTTCCCAATCTGGATACACCTGCCAAACAGAGTAGTACCCAAGAGAAAGCCACAATGATTGGTGTTTAGTAGGACAGACAGGACATTTTACAGCCAGTTTGCTGTGTTTGAATACCTTGACTTCATCCAGGAATGGGTGTATCATATTACTGAAATAATCCACCATGCCACTGAAGCATTGCTTGTGCAGTTTTCAACTCAGCTGAAAACACATCCTGTATGTTGGTGAAGCAACAAATGTCACTCTGGAATCAGGGCCAAGCTGGTGGCTGCCAACTGCAGAGAGCCTTGTTGTCATTCAGGTAGTGAGGACAAAATATCACCAAATTATTAGAGAGATTAAACAGGGATTGTGGCAGCAGTTCCTAACGAAGGTTAGTCACTGTCCTCACTCATCCAGCACCTTCCCTGCTCCGTTCCAGCACTACACAGCCGCCATTGCACCACCACACCCTAGGCTTTTTAATTATTTTATTTTATTTGTTTATTTATTTCTCTCCTTTTCTGCTACTTCCCCCCCCCCCCTTCTCCACCTCTCCCCAGCCCACCACCCAACCTGAAGCACTTCACTGTCTGTCATCCCCACTATACTATCTCTCCCCTTCCCCGCCCCAGCCTCCTCCTTTCCCCCACCCAGTCGTCACACCCATCATGCACTGGTGCTACTGCTCTGCTCGCTGTGTGCTTTCAGTTACCTGAAACTGCATTGTGTGTGTGTGTGTGTGTGTGTGTGTGTGTGTGTGTGTGTGTGTGTATTGTTGTTGTTGTTGTTGTTGACAGAGGCCACTGGCTGAAAGCTTTAAGTGTGAATATCTTTTTGTTGCGCCTATCTGTAACTCAGCATCTCCACTATATGGCGAGTAGCAACTTTGCTTCTCGAAACACAGATTTCCTGTTACATCAGCAGTGTCCGTACACTCCTATGACAAAATGAGCAAGACAGTAGCAAGAAAGTCTGTGTTTTTTTTTTTTTTTTTTTTCTGTCCGGACAGACTGAACTGTCACAACCAAAGAGTTTCCTGTGCTACAGCAGAGGTACACAGATGTCAAGACAGAATTCCAATGCATGAACTCACCACTGAGCTGCTTTATAAATTTTAAGTTCCATTGGGGGGGGGGGGGGGCAAGAAAGGGTTAAAAAGTCTTGAGAGGGTTGCTGGAGTCACCATCTATTCCAATCTATTCCATTCCCACAATAAAGAGATAAAGGAGGATGGGGGAAATATAGCTACAAATACGAGGGCGGTTCAGAAAGTAACCTCCGATTGGTCACAGTGCGGGTTGTGGGGGGAGTAGCAACGCCATCTGTGCGTTCACGCACTCAACAGGTCAGTCGGCATCAAGCCGTGGTCGAGTGAACGTCGTACCTGCGCTAGTTTAGTTTTTGTGGCAGTTTGAAATGTGTGCTGCAATAGAAAACCCCGCCAAATGTGAAGTGCGTGCTGTCATAAGGTTTTTTACAGCCAAAGGATATTCTGCAGCAGCTATTCATCGTGAGCTTTGTGCCGTGTATGGACCAAGAGTTATGAGTGAAGGAGTTGTCCGTGAATGGGTACGTTTATTTAAAAGTGGACGAGAAAACGTTCATGATGAAGAGAGGAGTGGTAGACCATCATTGGTGACTGACGAACTCGTTCAGACAGTTGATGCAAAAGTTCGTGAAAATCGACGTTTCTCAATGTCGGAGTTGTCTACTGGTTTTCCACAGATTTCTAAGACTCTCTTGTACGAGATAGTGACAGCAAGATTGGGTTACCGTAAGTTCTGAGCTCAAAGATGCGGTCACAGGCTGGCTCCAGGCACAAGCGGGTGATTTTTATGCAGAAGGAATTCCAAAGCTTGTGAAGAGATACGATAAGTGCCTCAATCGCTATGGAGACTATGTAGAAAAATAGTGCAAAGATGTAGTTGTAAGATGTATATATTAAAATATTTTTATTTAACTTGGTGTATTTTTTTAAATCAACCGGAGGTTACTTTCTGAACGGCCCTCGTACTTCCTGAGGCTTCACATTTTCAGAAAAGACATGGAGGAAGAAGAAGAAGAAAATTTTATATTTGGGTAATATTGATGAACAGAGAAGACATAATTTTCATGTGACTGGCATTCTTTTATGTTATCAGTATTATACTAAATGAAATTCTCCACTAAGTTACATTTTTATCCAGTTTTTGTTTTATGGTATTTCCTTCTGGCACCACATGGTCAACCTTATTTTGCTTTGGTTATTTCCTTCTTTAAAAAAAGCTTGTTGGGGCCACCTGCTTGGCCATGGTGCTTGCATATTTTCTGCTGTTGTCATCTTCCACTTATGGTGTTCATGGTGAAATTTGGTAGTTGTTTTTTTGTTAGTGCATTGAGCTTTTTCATTACTACAGTGTTCCTCGATTCTCATGCTGAACGCTATCTTGGGTTCCTCAGACCATTTCCTGGTCTCTTTGTTGTTAAATTCTGTAAGGGATGTTAGGAAGGGTCTGGTTTCATTAGTTACATGGTAGTCATCCTTTAGTAGTTGTGTCTTGCCTTATATATAGTTCTACAAGGTATTTGTTTATTTGCTCGATCCACAGGGATCCTGTGGCTTTGCTCTTGCTGTCTACTTTGTGAAGATCTTACTGGACATCTTACGAAGATCCATTCTGTATCAGTGGCTATAGAAAGCTAGTCATCATCGGACAGCAACAGTGATGTTTCCTTAGAGTTAATAGAGTTCATGATTAGGTTTATGCCATTGTCCCTCATCTGGTAGGATCCTTGGCTCCACTGTCTTTTGCAGGAATTTCTGTTCTTGTAATTCAAGAACTCTTATTAGGGTCTCCTTGGGTAGGGATAAAAATTCTTCTGCGCAGAGGACTGATGGTGTGACTACTATGTTTTGGTGTCTTAGTTCAATATTGATCTACCTAGTTTGATTTTCCTTTGTTTAAGAGGTACTGTTTCACCAAGATCATACAAGCTCCAGTCTTTAAGGTATTTTGTAGCTTTGGCTCTCTTGATAAGCTTAATTGTGCTGACTCATTCTAGGAGTATTTTTAATATTATCTTGATCAGTAGACCCGTTTTCTTTGCTATTAAACGCAGTGCTATCCCATGTTTCTCAGAGGCTGTGTCATTTTTGAGTAGATTTATGATCTCTGACTTCCTCATAAATGAGTGGAGGGGTGTGGTTGGTGTTGGGATTACAGGGTTCTATAACTCGGAGAGTCTTACATAGGTTCTTTGACATTTAGGAGTTGCTGAAAGTATTGACATTCACTTTTAATGTGTTATAATTGAGGCTCAGTGATCCATCTTCTTGCTGGAAATGTGAAGTAGGAGGCATGAAATGGGTCATCTGTTTTGAGGCACTTTTAGAGATCTATATAGTTGTCTATTTCAAAATTTCCCTCTGGCTGTTCAATCAGTTGTTTGTTGTACTTCCTCTTTGCCCATCTTATGATGCTGGCTGTCTTCCTTTGTGTAATAAAGGCTATTTTGATACTCTAATGAAAAACTGTTGACCGTTGACAAATTTTTGATGATGCTCATAAAAACTGTGTGCTAAATCAGGACTCAAAACTGGTACCTATTGGACATACTGACATATTCTATTAATATGATCATTTGTAGAGTCAGTCTGTAGCTTACAAATTAGTATGCGAAATAAGCCTTTGTGTATAGGCTTCAGCTATTGAATAGCACCAACTGCACGATGGCCGTTCACAATGGCATCCCCACCACCACCCCTGCCACCTTCCCTATCATACTGTCTGCCCAGGTATGGGCCAAATTATTTAGTGTAAATTCCTCTTCAGTGTCTCATGGTCTTGCGGTAGCGTTCTCGCTTCCTGTTCACGGGGTCCCGGGTTTGATTTCCGGCGGGGTCAGGGATTTTTCCTGCCTCGAGATGACTGGGTGGTGTTGCGTCGTCGTCGTCATCACCATCACCATCACCATCATCATCATTCATCCCTATTACGGTCGGAGGAAGGCAATGGCAAACCACCTCCACTAGGACCTTGCCTAGTACAGTGGTGCGGATCTCCCGCATCGTCCCCTATGCTCCTCTGAGAATGGGACATCATCATCATCATCTTATTCTTCTTCTTCTTCTTCTTCTTCTTCTTCTTCAGCTGCTTCCCTGTGGTTGACACTCCTTTTTATTTTACTAGTTGCTAGTACTCCACTTAATTGTATTACTTTAATAGACTGTTTGATGTAATTTATGTAAATAAAGCTTTCTAACAAATGCATCATTCTGTAAAATAGAACCAGTACACAACCATCAAAAAGTGTTCACTGCAAGTTTAGCTTTTTTTCTTATTTTAGGAAAAGTGGCTCCACAGTCTGAAATTCTTGTATTTGTGCTAGTAACATTGACAAATTTTTCTTTCAGAGTCGATACAATGCAGCTCGTATGAGTGTATCAGATCGTGTTTCTCGAGTGGCTGCTGTAGTGGAAAGCCTTGAACGTGAAATGGAGTTGCTGTGTGTGACAGGTGTTGAGGATCGTTTGCAGGATCGTGTGCGCCCCACATTGGAGCTCCTAAGAAATGCTGGAATAAAGGTATTCGTTGTTTGCTTATAAGTTTGTATTAAATTGCTGAAGAATGATTTGTCTGAGCTGTTTTGCTAAATTGCCAATAAGCTTGAAGCAGAGGTTTTTTTTTAATACATAATAGGAAATGGCCAAAGTTGCTGTGAATTAATAAATGAACTTTTGTACTTGCCAAAACTTTCAACTGAAAAAGCCACAATATCATTGAAGGACATACTGCACTTAACAGAAGTATCATGACCGTCACATAATTAAGAACAAGTTTTTACTTATTGAGTGTCTTCTAAAATCCTACACACTCACCATTGACAGTACTGGAGAGCAGTATTGTAAAATAGTGCTCCACACTTTCTGTTAGATATATCTGGATCTAGTTAACAACCCACATTTAGTATTTCAGATTTTTTTCCCTTGAGGTCATGCTTCAATTACGTAGCTGTAATTCAAATTACACTATTACTAAGGACTTCAGTATAATGTCTTTGACATAGAGCTGAGTGAGTAAACTGTTGATCACCACTTATTAAAGTTATGATACTTCAGATCTGCTGGCAATAAAAAGATATCTCAGAGAAAAGGCTTAGCCACAGCTGAGGAAGGGGTTAATGTACCTCCAAGCCACAAAAGAGGAAGGTGTGGATTTGAGTCCCAGGCTGGTAAACCTGCATGAAATTTTTGAAGACAAATTTGAACTTCTGCTTTTCTCCATGAATGAATCTGTCCTTCACGGGCAACTATTTGTTTCAGATTTTTGTGGAAAAGCAACTAAAAAATCAAAATGTGCAGTATACATTATACCCATAAAGACTATTTGTGGAGAGTAGAAATTTGTATAGGAGAAGGATAAATTTGACCATCCCTGTCAAATCTTTGTTGGTGAAGAAAATTCCTCAGTTCTGGGAAAAGGACAAACTATACACATTCACAGATCCCAACCAAATGTGCCCTACAGTCAGTAAGAAACTACTAAAAAGTATAATGCTAATTGAAACAGTTATAAATAAAGGGCACATATATCTAGAAGTTGATTAAATCAGAAACTTTAACCATTGACGTTTTATTACAGAGACCACCTGTAGTGTGCACATTATCAACACAACATTAGGTAACTTTTACTGTACATACCAGTGTAAAATGCAGAAAGAGATATTATGAGGTAATAAAGACCATTATTTATTTACTAGTTTGCAATCTTTTCGCAACCAGTGTTGAAGAGGTGGCTAGTTAATAAAATATTGTTTCTGATGAAATCTAAAATTGTGGAAATAGATTTTCTCTTTTGGGATAATAGCCTGACACTTGACTAACTGAGATGCTAAAGGAAACGTACCAGGTGCCCTCCTAAGAGCCATGAGGTGCATTTTCTGTAGTGTTTCAGCAAATACTTGCATTGCTGTTTTTTGCAGTGTGTAGCAGGTGGTAATCCAAACAAATACTGCTCATCTAATCTTTCATGGGCACCTAGTATCAGTTAAAAGTATCAGTTAGTTTCCCATTACAGAAGTACTGATTTTGGAATTTTATGTGCCCATTGAACAGAGTGGCCCCAAATTAGTCTATTGTGATATTTGTTTTATCGGTGTGTACAAACAGGAACACTAAAACATGAAGAGTAATCAGTACTCCAGCAGCAACGGGTGCATGGTGGTAGCAGTCAGTGTGGGCCAAGGTGATGTTGTTGCTCCTTATTATTCTGTGTGTTTTACTGTCTCTGTTAGTACGTATTGATAAAACAAATATTGCATTAGACTAATTTGGGACTGTTTATCAAATGAGCACATAAAATTCTGCTTTTAAACTAATTTTATATGTAACAGGAAACAAACAAATGCTTTCTGACACTGGATGTCGCATGAAAGATGTGATGAGTAGTATTTGCTTGGACCTAGTCTGTCTACATGGACATAAACTAAATTGCAAATATCTGCCAAAACACCACAGAAAATGTGCCTGAGGACTCTTAGGAGGTCAATTCCAGTTACTATAAATAGCACTGTTCTTGGTTGAGGAAGTGTTAATTGAGGCACTGCCTGAAAAATTAACCTTTAACCAGAGCCTTTTTTGATTATTAGATTTTGCTGTTACTTTGTATGCTAGTGTATGCTATGTAATCATTTGGTACTTGTCATCTAAATTTTAAAATAATTGAATGCAATCTTTTTTAAATCCAGATATGGATGCTGACTGGTGACAAACTGGAGACAGCCACTTGTATTGCTAAGAGTTCACACTTAGTTTCTCGCACCCAGGGGTTGCACGTCTTCAAATCTGTTATGACAAGGACTGACGCTCATCTTGAACTGAATACTTTTAGGAAGAAACAAGATTGTGCCCTGGTTATAAGTGGTGATTCTTTGGAGGTAAACACACTATTTTTATATATCATTCACAGGCCTGTATTTAATTACTAACGCGGTTTTAGTTTCTGGTCTTCTGCTACATAATGCACTAAGTTGTAAGTAACAAAGCATTTGTCCATCTTTTCTAACAAAAATTACCGCCTATTCAAATGATAGAAGTGGTACACAAATATGAATATAGATGCAAATTCTGTCTCAAAGGCAAAAACTCAAAATTACCTAATAAATGCTATGTCTTAGTGAGTCACGTCAGATGAACTATTTTATAAGAGATAGTTTGAAACAGATTATTTTATTTTTTGCATATAAGTATAAAAAAGTAACCAGTTTTTGGTTTCTGGTATTGCACAACATCTAATGAAGCTCAGATTTCAAAGACAAGATTTGTAAGACTGTGTCTTTGCAAAATAAGAAATGCATGAACGCAATCATGTATCAGTGCACTTGATGCCCTGGTGCTGCGCAAATTATTGTTGTTTAAATGGTGTGTATAGGATCCATATCAAATAATGCAACAAGCAAAGAAACGTGTGTGTATCTGCTAGCTGAAGTTCAAAAGTTGGTATAATAAAGACTCTTTAATGTGGCAATTTTAGGTGGTGGGTGTTATGAACTATGGTTGTATTAAATTCTGGTAGAGGTTGTAAAAAAGCTGTGCCCCCCCCCCCCCCCACCCTGCCAAAAAAAATTATTACTATTATTCAAATTTTGTGGTGTCTTCAGTATTATAATCTATTGGCATGTGCTCAATATCTTAAAAATTTTTACAATGATCCAGTGATTAACCAACTCAACTTTCTTATGTATTACATTCCTTTGTTTATTAGGTGTTAACAAGCTATCTAGTTTGTCTGAAAACTGTGCTGATTACAAAACATCAGAAATTTTAGATTTTGTTGTCACTGTTCATTTGTAAATATATTCCTGAACTAACTTCTTGATAAAGTAGATTAAAGAGGTAGGTAAATAATTTAGCATTTATACAGCTAATATCAGATAAATGTTAGCAACTTTTCCACTCGTTTAGTTTCAGAGTAATTCAAGTGAATATTATTTCATTATTCCGTTAATCATAAATGTATATCTTTAATTGTGATTTATTAAATTCCAATAAACAACAGTAGCTAAAGCCAGCTGTAATTATTTTAAATTTATATAAGAAGCTGGTCGTTGGAAGACATTTTAAGTCAGTCTGTGGTTAGTTTGAAGGGAGGAACGCCTATGGTTAAAAAATATGGGATAATGTATCGCAGACAAGTTAGTACAAATTACAAGTCAGAAAATGTACCCCAATTTATCTAGATTTCATATCTGGGAGTTTATTAATAATTCAGTGACTTTTAATGATTAATTGTTCTCTGAGTGTATAATTAGTATCATGGACTGTAACAAACTTCAATAATGATTGTCTACTGTGACAATGGGGTCAAACTGTGAACTATGTTGTTTCCAATAGTTAGTTATTGATTTTATTGTTAGATTTCAAGGACAACGAATTAAGAATTTTATGTGGCTGTGTTAATTGTATTTGCCTGCCACAGGTGAACTGTTGGGAACAGTCACATCAGAGTTAGGTTACTGCATTTGATCTGACATTATCAGACGTCAATTGAGTGTAGTCTATGATTGTCCAATTATCTTTACAGTACTTATAATAGACTCAGTCTGGCCATAAACAGTAATTAATTCACCATCTCAGTCCAAATAATGTGCCTGAACTGCAAATCCAGTGTGGACCACATTATTAGTAGCAGTATATTTCCCCACTACCAATGTCTCAGCCAGTTTTGATGGAGGTGCAGCTAGTGATCGCATACTTGTACAGGTGGTGTTCTTTGCTCATTCTTTTCTTTTGTTATTTCAAAATGAGTGAAAGGATTAATCCTGCCAAAAGTCTTCCCCTAACATCTGAATACAATTATTTTCAATTTTACTTCCACACAAAATGCCTATGAAAGGTCAGAATCGATATTCTGCAGATTCAGTGATTATTGGATTGGGTGGGAAAACAAAAATAGTATCCAGAAAAACCTTAAATCAGAGGTGCACTCTATTCAGAGAAAATAAGCAAAGAATTTTGGAATAAACATTTGTGTGTGTGTGTGTGTGTGTGTGTGTGTGTGTGTGTGTGTGTGAGAGAGGCTTCTTCCTAGGCACTTCGCGAACTAGACAGTTCTAAAGATAATGTGTGAAATTACCTGGCAGTTATCCAAAGTCGAGTTTACTCTAATCAAACATGAAAGTGATACACAGCTTAGGTACTGTCATTCTAGAACATCCATCAATACTAGTTTCTGTCTAAATATGAGTTCAGGTGGTACTATCACCCAGTGATCTTGATATGTTTATGCATGGAGCTTACTCACTATTTCTGTTGGATCTTCAGCTGCTGGACCTTCACTATGACTTTCTTCTGCTAAAAATGTTGTTTTAATGCCCATAAACACATCGTTTAGAATTGCAAAAAGACCTTTTGCCATAGCTTTCTCATCAGAATTGACATTCAAGGTACTTGGCCACATTTTAGAGAAACACATCAGAGATTTCTTCCGAGAGCTCGTAAAAGTACATATCATCATGGGCATAGTTAAGAAAAACTGGAGAGTAACTAAAAAAATTTGATTCATAACAATATTTGTGAATGTCATTCTATTATCATATCAGGCAGACAACATGACAAGTGATGATGATGAAGTCCCAAACTCCTTGACAGAGCATAGGGGACGATGCGGGAGACACGCACTGCTGTACTAGGCAAGGTCCTAGCGGAGATGGTTTGCCATTGCCTTCCTCCGACCATAATGAGGATGAAAGATGATGATGATGAAGACGACACAACACCCAGTCATCTTGAGGCAGGTGAAAATCCCTGACCCCGCCATGAATCGAACCCAGGACCCCGTGCTCGGGAAACGAGAACGCTACTGCGAGACCACGAGCTTCTACACAAGTAGAAGAAAATAGAACAAATTCATTTAAATCCAGCAAATCAGCTGTCATGGAATCCCTGGAATCCCAGTATAGGTGTCCTTTTTCTGTGTGTATGTCATAAAGTTTGCATTATCACTTGGCTTGTCCCACAGTCTCATCATGTATGATCAAAGCATGGGACCCTGAAAACTGACACAAAAATTGCTGCAGCTTTTGAGATATTTTGACAGTGATAGTGTACATGTTGTCCCCAAGAAGCGAATTCCTGAACGGTAACCCTAAATGGGTTGAAGGCAGCAGTAACTGATACTCACACTACCCCATAACGTGTGTTGCACAGAACACTTTAGAGGCAATAAACTATATCTCTCTGTATGGACAAGCATAAGGGAGAGTAAGTATATTACAAATGCAGAGAATGAGTGGGGGGGGGGGGGGGGAGAGAGAGAGAGAGAGAGAGAGAGAGAGAGAGAGAGAGAGAGCTCTGTAGTCCACAGAGCATCTCTTGATGGAATGAAGTCTGACACTGAAGTTTGCTTCCGTTTTGACACTTCCAGGTACGTATTTGAAGAATCCTTTTTTGGGAGGGTAATACCCCAAATAGATTGCTATCACTGTGTATGGGTAGCATTAAGAATATTGTGCAAGCCATGTGCTGGGCACATTGTGAAGCATTTTCAAGATTTACAGTCTTTGACACTATGCTATAACAGCAATTGGTTGGAAACTCAGACTAGTGATGTAGTGTTGTCGCTTTCCTTTATATATAATAATTACAAGAACTACTCCCAAGGTATAGTGAACTACTCCCAAGTCTAGGTATAGCAAGTGCTATTACGTTATTGTTTTTCAACCCACCTGTTATTCACACATCCAGTGCAGTAAAGGGCACTAAAATTGAAGAAAGAAATAAGATTCAGTCGTTTCTATGGTCATTTCAAGTTAAATATTTTTATCAGGATTTAGTATGTAGATGGTGATACAGAGCCAGTATGGGTCTACCATATTATGAGATTGCAGCTGTTACAGCCAAACAGCCATCCTTTATGAGCTATTAAGTGGGTCATGTCAACTCACCTAGACCACTGTGCTGGACCATCACGGATTTCATTGAAATTTTATGTGAAATTTGGCACATGCCCCCAGTCAACATCAGTAAAGTTTAATGTTCATCAAAGCAACATTGTCCTAGATTTAATCACTTATTTGGCTCCATTTGTGACTGCACACAGAGCCAGCACGATTTTATGGAGAGTTTGAGCTGTTCTATCTCAAGTACTATTTTGTCGAAAGAAATGAAGTTTGGCTGTTTTGTATAACTTTGCATTCTCTTAAGAATAGTAATGAAAAGAAATTTGACATACCATATTCAGCCAGAAAATCTTAGGCAACATCACCCCACCAAAGCACCCTCCCCCCCCTCCCCAAAAAAAAAAAAAAAAAAAAAAAAAAAACTGAATTTGGCTTGTTACATCTTACGGATTAAAGATATGACAAACTTGAAACTTAGTATGCAGTAACCTAACAACACAAGGTTCTCAAATATTAAGTTTCAGTTATGTACTGCTTTTCAATACTGAGTCAATTAGATGCAAAGTTGGAGATTTTGTAAAAAGATAAAAAAATGCAGTAGTTTAGGCCTAATTTTCCAAAAAACTGTTTTCTATGAAACTTTGCAAACTAGGCTCATTAGAAAGATCACTGTTTTAACCACAAAAAAAGTTTATTTGATTATCCAACATGGGGTAACAATGCTAGATAATTTGAATTAAAGTTGGATTAGAAATACGCAGTAATAAAAAAATTAAATTTTGGATTCTTATATATCATGCTGTAAACATATCCTGAACATGAAACTTATTATGCAATGGGTCAGTAGTACAAGGATGTGAAATAAAAAATTTAATTGACGCACTACTTTCCAATGATCTACAAATTTGTCATAATGATGACGGGTTTTGTGGAAAGGTGAAACTAAATGGTATTAGACACTCCTTGTACAAATACCTTTTTCTATTATCGAAGCAATATAGTGAGATATTAGTTGTCAATAAACAAATAAAAAATATGAATGTATGCTTTCCCGGCGTATACAGCTGGCGAAGAGTTCTCGGGCTTCCAGCCGGGTGGCGGTGTCTTCAAACTGCAACGTTTCGACGAGTGACATACTCATCATCTTCTGGCGAAGTGCCGAGACTTTGCGGATGCCGGTCCCTTTATACCTGTGGTGTGCCCCCCACCACCTGGCCGCGGGAGGCTGGGTCCAGAGGAGCCGGCAGGCGGGGTGGAGGGGGAAACGGGTGCGCCGTTCGTGTCTCCGTCAGAGCATTCTGATCGCGTCTCGTGAGCTGGACGGTTCTTGTTGCGTTCCTGGCGTATTGCGGCTAATGCTGGATTCCAGGCCGCGCTCAGTTGATAGCCTTCGTCCCTGTTCACAAGATTCTTGTGGACCCGTACTTCTATTGATTCTTTAATGACGCTATCCCAATAGCTCCCGGCTCGGCACAGCACCCTGGTGTTTATGAAATCAAAGGTGTGGTTTCCTGTTCAGCTATAGCAGATTTCTCTATCTGTCCAAGTCGAACATGCATGATGTGTTCCTCGCACCTTTTAGAGATGCAGCGCTGCGTTTGACCAATGTACTGCACACCACATTCGCAGGCAATGCTGTATATACCAGGTGTGTTTAGTTTGAGTGGGTCTTTAGCTGAGCCCAGCAACTCTTTAGTATTCGGCGGTGGTCGGAAGATGGTATTTATGTTTGATTTTCTTAATAGCCTCCCGATTTTGGCTGATGTGGGCCCCAAATATGGAAGAAGGGTGAGTCTCTTGTTAACTTCCTCTTCCTCTTCCTGAAATTTGTCTGCCTGTCTACTCTTGAAGGCCCTGCCAATCTGTGTTTCACTGTACCCGTTTTTCCGAAATACCTCTCTTAGGTGGTGTAATTCGTCTGAGAGGCTTTCTTTGTCACAAATGACGTGCGCCCTATGTACCAAGGTGGTCAGTACTGACTGGCGTTGCGCCGGATGGTGGCAGCTGGTTGCATGGAGGTACAGGTCTGTGTGCGTCTTTTTTCTATATACTGAATAGCCCAGCGTGCCATCCGCTTTCTTCCTGATCAGTATGTCCAGGAATGGAATACAGCCATTCTCTTCTACTTTCATCATGAAGGTGATATTCTCATGTATGCCGTTTAGGTGGTCTATAAACTCCTCCAGTGCCTGCCTGCCATGCTGCCAAATCACGAAAGTGTCGTCCCCATAGCGGAAGAAGTGCTTGGGTTTACGGTGAGCAGTTTGTAGTGCCACCACCTCAAAGTGTTCCATATAAAGATTCGCGATCCCTGGAGCAAGGGGAGATCCCATGGCCACTCCATCCACTTGTTCATAATGCTCTCCATTGCACTTGAAGTAGGTGGTCGTAAGTGCATATTCAAAGAGCTTCACTGTTTCAGGCTCGAAGTGTTGATTAAGGAGCGCCAAGGCGTCTTGTAACAGTACTTTCGTGAACAAGGAGGTGATGTCGAAGCTCACGAGTAGGTCATCACTCTGTATTCGGATGTCCTTCAGTATTCTGATGAAATCTGAGGAGTTTTTCATGTGATGACTGCAGTGTCCCACCAGTGGTTTCAATAGTGTCGCCAGGTATTTGGCCAGTCCATAACTGTGCGAGTTGATAGTGTCCAGAATCGGCCCTAGAGGCACCCCATCTTTGTGAATCTTGGGCAATCCATACAGGCGCGGTGTCGTTGGCGCTCTGGGATACAGCCGTTTCTACCCAAGGAGGAAGCTGAGCAGATCCGAAGGGAGACCTGCAGGATCATCAACAAGTCACGACTCCCTAAAGCCAACATTACTGCGCCGGAGGAAGGGGCTATCCGCCCACTGAGGGATGATGCTGACATCATGGTCCTCCCAGCAGACAAGGGAAACGCGACGGTGCTGATTCGCACAGTCGACTACCAACAGAAAATCTGCTCTCTGCTACAACACCCAGCCTACAGGAAACTCAATAAGGACCCTACATCGACGATGACCAGGAAAACCGTGGCACTACTGAAGGACTCAGATCTACCAGAGGCAGTGCAGAAACGGCTGTATCCCAGAGCGCCAAGGACACCGCGCCTGTATGGGTTGCCCAAGATTCACAAAGATGGGGTGCCTCTAGGGCCGCTTCTGGACACTATCAACTCGCACAGTTACGGACTGGCCAAATACCTGGCGACACTATTGAAACCACTGGTGGGACACTGCAGTCATCACGTGAAAAACTCCTCAGATTTCGTCAGAATACTGAAGGACATCCGAATACAGAGTGATGACCTACTCATGAGCTTCGACGTCACCTCCTTGTTCACGAAAGTACCGCTACAAGACGCCTTGGCGCTCCTTAATCAGCACTTCGAGCCTGAAACAGTGAAGCTCTTTGAATATGCACTTACGACCACCTACTTCAAGTGCAATGGAGAGCATTATGAACAAGTGGATGGAATGGCCATGGGATCTCCCCTTGCTCCAGGGATTGCGAATCTTTATATGGAACACTTTGAGGAGGTGGCACTACAAACTGCTCACCGTAAACCCAGGCACTTCTTCCGCTGTGTGGACGACACTTTCGTGATTTGGCAGCATGGCAGGCAGGCACTGGAGGAGTTTATGGACCACCTAAACGGCATACGTGAGAATATCACCTTCACGATGGAAGTAGAAGAGAATGGCTGTATTCCATTCCTGGACATACTGATCAGGAAGAAAGCGGATGGCACGCTGGGCCATTCAGTATCTAGAAAAAAGATGCACACAGACCTGTACCTCCATGCAACCAGTTGCCACCATCCGGCGCAACGCCAGTCAGTACTGACTACCTTGGTACATAGGGCGCACATCATTTGTGACAAAGAAAGCCTCTCAGACGAATTACACCACCCAAGAGAGGTGTTTCGGGAAAATGGGTACAGTGAAACACAGATTGGCAGGGCATTCAAGAGTAGACAGGCTGACAAATTTCAGGAAGAGGAAGAGGAAGTTAACAAGAGACTCGCCTTTCTTCCATATTTGGGGCCCACATCAGTCAAAATCGGGAGGCTATTAAGAAAATCAAACATAAATACCGTCTTCCGACCACCGCCGAAGGCGAAAGAGTTGCTGGGCTCAGCTAAAGACCCACTCAAACTAAACACACCTGGTATATTCAGCATTGCCTGCGAATGTGGTGTGCAGTACATTGGTCAAACGCTGCGCTGCATCTCTAAAAGGTGCGAGGAACACATCAGGCATGTTCTACTTGGACAGATAGAGAAATCTGCTATAGCTGAACATAGCATCAAAGGAAACCACACCTTTGATTTCAAAAACACCAGGGTGCTGTGCCGAGCCGGGAGCTATTGGGATAGCGTCATTAAAGAATCAATAGAAATACGGGTCCACGAGAATCTTGTGAACAGGGATGAAGGCTATCAACTGAGCGCGGCCTGGAATCCAGCATTAGCCGCAATACGCCAGGAACGCAACAAGAACCATCCAGCTCACGAGACGCGATCAGAATGCTCTGACGGAGACACGAACGGCGCACCCGCTTCCCCCTCCACCCCGCCTGCCGGCTCCTCTGGACCCAGCCTCCCGCGACCAGGTGGTGGGGGGAACACTGCAGGTATAAAGGGACCGGCATCCGCAAAGTCTCGGCACTTCGCCAGAAGATGATGAGTATGTCACTCGTCGAAACGTCGCAGTTTGAAGACACCGCCACCCGGCTGGAAGTCCGAGAACTCTTCGCCAAATAAAAAATACATGCACCAAAATATATTTAACAGGTTGTTGAGACGTAGCCCATTGTCGTGGTACATTAACTCGAATTTGTCCATCATTTACAAGTATGGTTAGCACACATTGGGAAATTGAATGTGATGTTCTGAATGCTTGAAAACATACTCTTTCCAGCTCTGATTATTTTGAAATCACTTATGTAAATCAGATATTCTAAAAGCAAATTGAATGTTATCTATTTTTGGCATTTTTACGACAATCAAATTTGAACTGATTTTGTAGAAATTGCTTAGTTGTTGTTGTTATCTTTTTTTTACCTGTAATCAACATGTTATAAGAAGTCAAAGTTAAAACTTTATTCACAGTACGAATTTACCGGCTACATTGCCTCGATTTATCTTGTATTGTTAGCCCATGTTGGAAATTAAACCCACTGATCTGAGAAGGGGCCTTAAAATACATTGTTTTGAGTGAGACTGTTTTTGAAGCTTTAATATAAAACAGCATTTTTAAATGAAGTGTTGAACATACCCAATGTTCACCTTTTCACAAAAGTCTCCATTTTTTGAGGAATTTGTAGATTAGTTGGAAAATAGTGGGTCAATGAAATTTTGTATTTCATGTTCTTGTTCCACCGACCTATTGCATAATAAGTTTCATGTTCAGCATGCGTTTTCTTTATGAGATATGAGACTCCGAAGCTTAAATTTTTTTCATGCTGCGATTTTCATGTCCATCCTCAATTCATTTTATATAGCATTTTTAGCTCATGTTGGGTAATCAATAAACTTTTTTCTATGGTTAAAACAGTGATCTTCATACCACTTAGGAAAGTTTTATAGAACATAGTTTGTTGCAAAATAAGATCCAGAATACTTCATTTTTGATATTTTTGTAAAATCCTGTACTTTACACTTAATTGACTCTGTAGTGGGAAGTGGTACATAAATGGAACTTCATATTTGAAAATCTTGTGTTGTTAGGTTAATACATGCCAAGTTTCTTATTCATCATACCTTTAAACCCTGAGAGGTAACAAGCCAAATTTTTTGCGGGCAATTTTGCCTAAAATTTTGTAGCTGGACATGGCTTGTAAAATTATTTTAATTACTGTTCTTAAGTGAACCATAAAACTGTACAAGATAGCCAAATTTCAATTCTTTCAAGAAAATATTGCCCAAGATACAACAGCTCATAGTTGCCAGAAATTCACATTCACTCTGCACAAAGTTGTGCTTCGAATCAAACAGGTGTTTGTATTTCAGCCAGTATTGCTTTGATGAACATTAAACTTTACCAGTGTTATTGGTAACATGTGTGAATGTTCACATAAAATTTCACGGAAATCCACGATGACTGAGCAGGAAAATGTTCCAAAATTGCTCCGTATGACATAGAATGACACAAGTATATTTAAAAAAATCATTCTTTACTTATTTTACAGGTCAATATTTTCCTTGCTGTAATGGTGGATACAAAAAATTGTAATGTTTACCACATGTTGATGTTCAAGTTGTCCATAATGGAATCCATACTGACTGTCTTACAATGAAAGACTAGTCCATTTCTACAAAATTGTTGAGGCTTTCGTGGCCACTTGTTGACAAACTGCCTATTGGCTTCTGTCTCGGGTTCTTCGGCCGACGTTCATCTAATGATATTTCTGACGTTTCGCCAGCACGAGTGGCTGGCATTGTCAAAGCTTCACCCTCCATTGCCGGTGGTGAACTGGAGCCGAGCTCGCGGCCGCGAGCTCGGCTCCAGTTCACCACCGGCAATGGAGGGTGAAGCTTTGACAATGCCAGCCACTCGTGCTGGCGAAACGTCAGAAATATCATTAGATGAACGTCGGCCGAAGAACCCGAGACAGAAGCCAATAGGCAGTTAGTCCATTTCTGTTTATTAAAATCTTCCCTTCAAGTTCCAAGACAGCACTTATTTCAGTATGGAGCACGGTATTCCTGGAGAGTTGTATTACAGCGCTTACTTCTGTGTAACACGCATTTACAGTGATATCATAGTTACAGTGACGCGGACCTTGATCAAGCGTGACTTCCTTTTAACTGTACGGTATATGTTATATTGCATTTAGGAACTTTTGGGTAATTGAACATGTATCAATAATTACGGATTTCTGTAGTTGTATATGTAAGGTTGGATGTAGCTGTATTGCATTGATGTACTGGTGGATATTGTGTGGTATTACTCCTGTAGTTGATAGTATAATTGGTATAATGTCAACTTTATCCTGATGCCACATGTCCTTGACTTCCTCAGCCTTTTGGATGTATTTTTCAATTTTTTCTCCTGTTTTCTTTTGTATATTTGTTGTATTGGGTATGGATATTTCGATTAGTTGTGTTAATTTCTTCTTTTTATTGGTGAGTATGATGTCAGGTTTGTTATGTGGTGTTGTTTTATCTGTTATAATGGTTCTGTTCCAGTATAATTTGTATTCATCATTCTCCAGTACATTTTGTGGTGCATACTTGTATGTGGGAACATGTTGTTTTATAAGTTTATGTTGTAAGGCAAGCTGTTGATGTATTATTTTTGCTACATTGTCATGTCTTCTGGGGTATTCTGTATTTGCTAGTATTGTACATCCGCTTGTGATGTGATCTATTGTTTCTATTTGTTGTTTGCAAAGTCTGCATTTATCTGTTGTGGTATTGGGATCTTTAATAATATGCTTGCTGTAATATCTGGTGTTTATTGTTTGATCCTGTATTGCAATCATGAATCCTTCTTAGCCATGTGTTGGATGCGTCTAGATCGATGTGTGGCTGTGTTAGATGATACGGGTGCTTGCCATGTAGTGTTTTCTTTTTCCAATTTACTTTCTTCGTATCTGTTGATGTTATGTGATCTAAATGGTTGTAGAAGTGGTTATGAAATTGCAGTGGTGTAGCCGATGTATTTATATGAGTGATTGCTTTGTGTATTTTGCTAGTTTCTGCTTGTTCTAGAAAGAATTTTCTTAAATTGTTTACCTGTCCATAATGTAGGTTTTTTTATGTCAATAAATCCCCTTTCTCCTTCCTTTCTGCTTAATGTGAATCTTTCTGTTGCTGAATGTATGTGATGTATTCTATATTTGTGGCATTGTGATCGTGTAAGTGTGCTGAGTGCTTCTAGGTCTGTGTTACTCCATTTCACTACTCCAAATGAGTAGGTCAACATTGGTATAGCATAAGTATTTATAGCTTTTTCTTGTTTTTTGCTGTCAATTCTGTTTTCAGTATTTTTGTTAGTCTTTGTCTATATTTTTCTTTTAGTTCTTCTTTAATATTTGTATTATCTATTCCTATTTTTTGTCTGTATCCTAGATATTTATAGGCATCTGTTTTTTCCATCGCTTCTATGCAGTCGCTGTGGTTATCCAGTATGTAATCTTCTTGTTTAGTGTGTTTTCCCTTGACTATGCTATTTTTCTTACATTTGTCAGTTCCAAAAGCCATATTTATATCATTGCTGAATACTTCTGTTATCTTTAGTAATTGGTTGAGTTGTTGATTTGTTGCTGCCAGTAGTTTTAGATCATCCATGTATAGCAAATGTGCGATTTTGTGGGTATGTTCCAGTAATATTGTATCCATAATTTGTATTATTTTGCATGTTGGATAGTGGGTTCAGAGCAAGGCAGAACCAGAAAGGACTTAATGAGTCTCATTGGTATATTCCACGCTTAATCTGTATTGGCTGTGATGTGATACTATTTGAATTTGTTTGGATATTAGGTGTGGTTTTCCAATTTTTCATTACTATGTTTAGGAACTGTATCAATTTAGGATCTACTTTGTATATTTCCAATATTTGTAGTAACCATGAGTGGGGTACACTATCAAAAGCTTTTTGGTAATCAATGTATATGTAGTGTAGCGACCTTTGTTTAGTTTTAGCTTGATATGTCACCTCTGCATCTATTATCAGTTGCTCTTTACATCCTCGTGCTCCTTTGCAACAGTCTTTTTGTTCTTCATTTATAATTTTGTTCTGTGTTGTATGTGTCATTAATTTCTGTGTAATGACTGAAGTTAATATTTTGTATATAGTTGGTAGGCATGTTATGGGGCAATATTTAGCTGGGTTTGCTGTGTCTGCTTGATCTTTAGGTTTCAGATAAGTTATTCCTTGTGTAAGTGTATCAGGGAATATGTATGGGTCTGCAATGTAACTGTTAAATAATTTATATCTAAAAACAAAGATGATGAGACTTACCAAACAAAAGCGCTGGCAGGTCGATAGACACACAAACAAACACAAACATACACACAAAATTCAAGCTTTCGCAACAAACGGATGCTTCATCAGGAAAGAGGGAAGGAGAGGGAAAGACGAAAGGATGTGGGTTTTAAGGGAGAGGGTAAGGAGTCATTCCAATCCCGGGACCGGAAAGACTTACCTTAGGGGAAAAAAAGGACAGGTATACACTCGCACACACATGCATATCCATCCGCACATACACAGACACAAGCAGACATTTGTAAAGGCAAAGAGTTTGGGCAGAGATGTCAGTCGAGGCGGAAGTAAAGAGGCAACGATGTTGTTGAAAGACAGGTGAGGGGGGTGTGTGTGTGTGTGTGTGTGTGTGTGCGCGCGCGCGTGTATACCCGTCCTTTTTTCCCCCTAAGGTAAGTCTTTCCGCTCCCGGGATTGGAATGACTCCTTACCCTCTCCCTTAAAACCCACATCCTTTCGTCTTTCCCTCTCCTTCTCTCTTTCCTGATGAAGCAACCGTTTGTTGTGAAAGCTTGAATTTTGTGTGTTTGTTTGTGTGTCTATCGACCTGCCAGCGCTTTTGTTTGGTAAGTCTCATCATCTTTGTTTTTAGATATATTTTTCCCACGTGAAATGTTTCCCTCTATTATATTCATGTTAAATAATTTAGTTAGATGTGAATGTGTTGAGGTGAACTTCTTTAGCGAGAAATTTGCTATTTTATTATTATTATTATTATTATTATTTGTATTATCTCTCTGTGTGACATCATTCTTACAGAATCTTAAGTAAGTTGTAGATACTTTTAGCAAAATTCCTGTATTGTGTCGCAATAATGAGGTACTGGTGGTGTGAACAGGTATGCCTGCAGTACTACCAGCATGAATTTCTGGAACTGGCTTGTGGCTGTCCAGCAGTAGTGTGCTGTCGTTGTTCACCAACTCAGAAGGCAGAAGTGGTTCGGCTCATACAGAGGCACACAGGCAAAAGGGCAGCTGCAGTTGGAGATGGTGGCAATGATGTTAGCATGATACAGGCAGCAGATGCAGGTTGTGTACCATACTGTTATCTAGACAGTTTTACCATAGAAATATATTTCAAAAATTTTGAAACCATTTTCACTGCATTCTTTTTTTCAGTCAGGTTTAATGTATCATTTCTGTACTTTCATTTCTTTCTTTATCCAGTTCTGCACATTTCCCAAACTCCATGCTTCAACGTGAATAGAAAAATTTTCTCGTCCCCATTTCTTACTCAAATTCATTGGTCTTGCTATTTTTATCTTCAATGAAAAAGATAATTGTCTTATATAGCAAGGCCTTTTCATTTCCATGTGTTCAAAATGTAACAGCGAAAGTTACATAAATAGCTTCCAATATCTGGAAATGTAAATGTAAATGTAAATCATAGGTTACACATTGCCATGTATAAAATGAGTTGATGCCCCCCCCCCCCCAAAGCAACTCGAGACAGTGGCTGTGTTGTGGCGTGCGTGTGCGTGTGCGTGTGCGTGTGTGTGTGTGTGTGTGTGTGTGGCCGGGAGGGGGGGGGGGTTGCAAGGTACACATTCCACTTCAGTAGGAGGACGGAGGACTTTGAAAGTTTAAGAGAAAATATTGTTGCAGTCTTTTTGATTGTGTTTGCTTGCAACTCATTGCCTCATGTATGTCCTTTCCATAAATTTCTGTTCTGTTGCTCCATTATCTCATCATTTTTGTGAAACTGGTGCATGCTGCTGAAGAGTTGGTGATTATCTCACTGCATGTTTTAGTGCCACTTTCAGGTAGTAGTCACTTCCGCTCTACAGATAAATACAAAGCTCACACTGTGTCATCACCAGTTCGTTCTCTCTTTCTGATTTTGTGTGATCCCATGTGATGTTCTCAAACTGTCTTTTCCAGGCATTTGGCGAGTATACTCAGGCATACTCTGTGTGATGATTCAGTTTCTGTTTCCAACTCTCTCTGAAATGACAGCAGTATGAAATGGGAGAGATTGTGACTCATGATATAGAGGTGACATTGAGTGACAAGAGTTCATCACATGTTGAAAATCGTGCATGCATTCATACATCTATAACTCTCTCTCTCTCTCTCTCTCTCTCTCTCTCTCTCTCTCTCTCACACACACACACACACACACACACACACACACACACAAAGGTCACAGCTACTGTCGTCTCCAGGCACTAAGGATTGACTGTGATGAGCAAAAATTCGACATGTGTGAGTGGTGAGAGTACATAAGAGGTGGGGTAGGAGGGAGAGGGATGGGGGCGAGGGGATTCATTAGTGCTGTATTTGGGAGTGTGCAGATTGTAGGCTGTAGGTGCAGCATTGGGAGGCTGTGCTGAAGGAAAAAGCCAGAGGAGAGAAGCAGAGAAGAGGAAAGGGATATGCAGATGCGCTGGGGGATAGAAGGTGAGTGAGGCTGGAGTGGGAGCAGGAAAGGAGATAAGAGGCACTTGCAGCAGGGACTAAAGTTCACGTTATGTAAGAAGGCAGCCCAATTTTCAGTCGTTCTGCGCATCCACCCCCTCCTGCCGCTAGCCACTGGCAGCCAATAATATTAATTCTCTTTCTGAGCAGCTAGCAGAGTGTTACAGCTTGGAGTGAGAATCTCACTCCTACATGCTGCACTGTTGTTGTACTTTGCGACAACCAAATTATTTATTCAACTGTCAATTTTTTTTGTTTCCTTGTTTTTCTTGCAGCAGTATAGCTGTGAATGTGTATGTTTACGGCATTAAATTTGAAGTACTTCACAAGCAGGCAAAGCGAATTATTTACCGCATTTATAACTTTTTCAAATGTGAATTTGAAAACACATCTCCTACTGTTGACACTTGAAAACACAAGAACGGACTCCAGAACCATGTGTTGTCGGCAAGAGAATTGTAAGTGAAAATGTCAGAGCTGCAGGAACCATAGAAATAACTGGTTTCATGTCACATGGAAAGCATCAAAATCGCAAGGAACCTGTAACACAAATGGATGGTTTTAACAAAGATGTTTTAAAGGGCTCCATGTGAATGATGAACACACGATGTTACATAAATGTTTACAGTTATGCATGCTTCAATTGTAAGTGCTTGTCAATGTAAAGAATTTTAAAAGATGTTGGTTCCAGATACATTAAGAAGAGAGTTTTTAGTTCAAAGAAGTGACATAAGTGCAGTACAAACTATATCCCATATAAATATCCACAATACAAGAGGAGGAGGTTGCTCAATAGTGTACTGCCTTGGTGAAATGTGGGCCAATTAGAATCATTCCAATGTGATCTGCTGGAAAATGAGTTATGGTACTGCCGGTTTTAAAGTTGTCATAGGAATAAATTCTTGGACAATTATTCTGCAAGCTGACTCTTCTTCTGGTTTTGTTTCTGAGAATAAACTTGTATTTACATGTAAGAAAAACAGCAGTGACTACCATTGTGAAATGAGCACTGTCAGTTTCGTGACGTGATTCACAATTCTTGTCATATCTTGCTTGAAGTCGGTCATTGTCAGTTAAATTTAACTGTTACAGAGAAAACATCAAGTACAAACACCAGAAGAGTGGATATTTTCCCTCGGCTTAAAAATAAAAATATTAAGCACCATATAAACCAGACTCGTGCCGATCTCTTGTAGCTCATTAATTTATACAAGTCACGTGACAGAACGTACAAATTTGACTTCCTTGCACATGAATAGGGTCACACAATTTTGTGTTTACCCACGTGGAATTAATTTGGGAAAAGTGTTTTAAGGCTATGTGGGAGATGGGGGGGGGGGGGGGGAGGAATTCAAGATGTTACAATAGATCACTTGTGCATGAGGCAATGGACAACATCCCACCTATAGCGTGTTCATAGTGCGCGGCATGCTGAAAAGCTTCAGACAGAAGAATTTGATAGGGAAGTGATGATGGATATAAGCGTTGAACCTATCATCATAAATTTACAATCAGATTGTTCGGAAACAGGCTCAAATAGAAGCGACGATGGTATTACAATGTAGACCTTGGAACAAAGTTATAATATTTCTTAGTTTTAAAGACTTGTGGTTTAAAAAATTTGTTTGTCAACGTATCAGTTGCATACATAATAATTAGAACTTCCTAGCCTTTTTCACTTGGGCTTCGTATCCTTTTAATTACACAGACTATAATGTTCAACATATTACCCAAGGAGAAGTTAAACTTCTCCCACCATGTATGCTCTGATAACACGCAAGAATGCAGCTGAATAAATTTGTCAGAAGTCCGATATTTCCACATGTAAACCTCTGTCATTTTCAAGGTATGAACTGGATAAGGCCCTAAAATAACAGTAACTGTTACTTGTCAAGGTATCAGTGGTTTTCGATGTTATTGGTCACCATTCCCTAGAGTTATTTGCAGATGATGGTTAATTGCTTCTATGTTGAATGGATTATAAATGCGGTCTCTCCTTGTAATATCAAACCTGTTAGTTTACACTCATAATTCCCATTAACAGCGACAAACATGACAACTTATTGACAATTTTTACAATAATTTTTTACATCAGTATTTTCTACCACTAATTCATTTTTACACACAGTGCTTACACTTAACAATACTCTCTCTCTCTCTCTCTCTCTCTCTCTCTCTCTCTCTCTCTCTCTCTCTCACACACACACACACACACACACACACACACACACCTTACACATTTTTAAAAATTCTATTGAGTAGAAGCAGTTGTCAAGCAAATATAATGATTTTGGTTTGTGCTTCAAGTTAATTTTGTTGTGTATTAAATTTTTACTTATAATGCAGTTCAGATCGCGATAAATTTTAATTATTGCAAGCAGTTTCAATGACCTTGTCATTAGACAATTGTCATTTTGAGAAAAATTGTACTTCACGTCTTCACAGAGCTGTGTCAGCCGTTCTCACCTCCCGACGTCTCACCGGGTAAATCTGTAGAGCAGTGGATGCAATGTCATCAAGACGTAAATTAATATTTATCTTATGACGACTGATCAAAATTGGTTTTAATATATGTTATTCCCGTCATAGATTTGAGCATATAATACAATGTACAGTAGGCAAATGAGCCTGACTGTTATCCGCAGCAACACAGTTCGGCAACGTGGACTTCATTTGCCTGCGCTCTGCTGCTGCGCATGCGCAGTTCTCATAACCCCCTATGCTTCCTTTCCACTCCACCTCTATGCACGGAAGCGCCATCCTAGGTGACGCGGGCTATAGTGAAGGTTGAGGCCATGGTGTTAAGCCAAAGAAGGATACGATGTTGGAAGAATTTCCACCTGTACAGTTCAGCAAAATTGTTGATGGAAAGAAACCAGTTGGCAGAGGCTGTGAAGCATCCATTGACGTCAAGCACGCAGTGTTGAGCAGTATGCTTGGCTGCTGTCTCTTGACAACAGTTTGGTGGTGGCCTTTTATTCAATCAGACAGCTTGTTAGTTGTCACGTCCACATAGAATGCCATGTAGTTGTTGCAGCTAAGTTGGTAGATCACATGGCTGCTTTCCCCTGCCATGGCTTTGATGAGGTCATAGATACTTATGATACAACTGGAGTTAGATGCTAATGAGAGGATTTACGGGACAGATCTTGCATGTAAGTCTGTTTCTGTAAAATGAGCCATGGGTCATGGGGAACAGGGGTGGAGTAGGGGCTAGGGGCAATAAGGATATTATGTAGGTTGGGTGTACGGTGGAACACCATTCTGGTAAGGGTGGTGAGGATACTTCTCATTTCAAGGCACAGTGAAAGGTAATTGAAATTATGCAGGTGGGAACTCTCCCTACAACATATCCTCTGTTCCCATAATCTCCTGCCTCACCTGATCAAGTACCCTTCTGTGCTCCCACTCCAGTCCCACACACCTTCTGACCATCTCAGCACAACTGCAAGTCCTTACTCCTTCTCTGCTTCTTGCTTCTCGCTTCTCTCTTCTCTCTATCCTCCCCCCTCTCAGCACAGCCTCCCTATTCTGCACCTAGCAGCTTACCATCCTGTCACCACCACAACCTGGCACTCCCATAGGCACCACTACATCGTCATCATCATCATCATCTGTATCCCCATTACTCACTCGGCTGAGATTGCTGCTCAGCACAGTCAGGCCTTGGCACCTCGAAATGACGGGGCTCTCTGTGTGTGTGTGTGTGTGTGTGTGTGTGTGTGTACACGTGCATGTGCCTGTGCTTTCTATATCTGAAAAATGAATTTGTTCATAACTTTGAACAGCATTGAACTAACAGTCTCCTTTCAGAGTGTGTGTGTGTGTGTGTGTGTGTGTGTGTGTGTGTGTGTGTGTGTGTGCGCGCGCGTGCGTGCGTGCGCGCGCGCCGCTGCCACTGCCCCCCCCCCCCCTCCCCCCTGCTTGTGTAGTTTATTCCATCCTGGATTTTCCATTGATCTCTCTTAAATAGTACACGCGCGCGCGCACACACACACACACACACACACACACACACACACACACACACACAGAGAGAGAGAGAGAGAGAGAGAGAGAGAGAGAGAGAGTGTCATGATAGCATGTACTCTTCCTGATGCTATTGCACCAACAAGGTAAGAGTTATCACAAATACTCTAACATGGATACCAGTGCTGTATGTTCAGTTCATTTGCCAGAATGTGTACAACGGACAAACACAGTGGACTCTTGTTTTATGTGCTATGCTTCCTTTTACTAGTGTGCCACTGTACAAGCAGGTGACTGTAGCATAATCTGATAGTAAATAGAATTCTGTGTGATTGTGAAAATGTATTGGAGCTGATAATTGTAATTCAGATTAAAATTTATGTGATCCCGGCCAAGAGCTTATTCAAGGGACAAATCAGATGAAAATCTGACAGTGCGTGGTCTGGACTATATGGTGTATGCTGGAGCACCTCTTACCCAAATTTGGCCATTTTCTCATGAACAAGAGCAACCACATGGGGAGAGCATTGTTATGAAGAAGTTTGAGACCATCAGCATTAATGTTGTGACATTTGTGAGGAAGGACACGACACAACTTACCCAAAGTTCTGATGTAGGCTGCAGCATTCACAATGGCCCTGTGTTCAGCAGAGTCTCCCAATAATGCACCATGCATATTCCAGACAGCACAAGCACTTTCTTAGCACGAGTAACTTTGAATTTTTCTTCATACTGGGCAGCCAGCATATTTCCACTCCATAGAGGCCTGCTTTCTTTCAGGTGTGTAGTGTTATGCCCATGATTCATCACCAGTCATGATTCCTTCACAAAGTCATGCCCTTTTGCGATGTACAGTGTTAAGTGATCCAAGCTTGACGTCATTCGCTGACCCTTGGGGTTGTGAGGTTCTTAGTTACCCCACGAGCACTACCTTCACGAAATTTCAACATGGCCTGAACAGAATTGTACACTGTGCCATAGAAAATGTTGAACTGCTATGATAAAGTTCATAGTTGCACATGCTGGTCATTCAAAATTGTTGTGCCAGTGGCTCAGACATTCTGGGGGTTGCAGCAGTTACTGGCCGCCCGATTATGCTGTTGTAATAGGGGGTTACTTCAACTTGCCAGGTATAGATTGGGAGTGTTACACAATCAAAACTGGTGCCAGAGGCAGAGAATCGTGTGGCATTGTTCTGGATGTCTTGTCTGAAAATTACCTTGAGCTAGAACCAACGCATGAAGGTAACATCTTAGACCTCTTGGCAACAAACAGATGTGAACTTATTGAATCAGTTAATGTAGAGGAAGGTATCAGTGATCATAAGGTTGTGACAGCATCTATGACAACGGGTCCTACAAGGAATGTTAAGAAAGGTAGGAAGATATATTTGCTCAGCAAGGGTGACAGGATACAAATTTCAGAATATCTCAGCAGTCAGCATCAAATATTTGGTGATGAGGACAAACATGTCGAGAACAACTGGAAAAAACTCTAATTTATCGTTCAATATGCTCTAGACAAGTATGTCCTGGGGTGGGCCGGTGTAATGTTTAGCGTTTTCGTGGACTTACTTGTTGAAGAATGCTGGTTCTGCTTTCTTGCAGCGCCGATGTCTTCTGCTAGCACCGGACGCTCCTCCATAGATTTCACTGCTAGGAAGGAGAAATTTTCTCCCCCCCCCCCCCCCCCCCGCCCTCCCCCGCCTTATTTAAAAAACACGCTACTCTCGGAATATCATTCAATGCAGCAGAACATATTTATTTCCACTTTGTACAAAAAAACAACTAAACTTTATGACGTAAGCCCACACATTATCGGGCACCCAGAATCAGTTAATTACACATTTTTGAACACAATTAATACATAAGCTTTTATCATGTCTGACTATCCACGTACTCTCAACAGCAGTTCAACGTCTAACAAACAGTCGCTATCTCGAGTATCTCCATTTGTTTTTCAGCAATACAAAGCTACATTACTCTTTGCAGCCGGTCACAGAGCTTCTGGGCCGTATTTGATTATTCTTGGCAGGTCGCGCTGAACACTTGCCAGCGCCGACGAATTATCTCCCTTCCAGTTTCGCCTGCACAAACAATAAATGGGTGCAGTATCCCATGCTCATCCTTACGCCCTGCTTTAAAATAATGCATATTCGAAATGGCTGGAACACACGTGTCTCCAGACTATCGTAAAATTCTGGGGGCACTACAGTTCAGAGTAAGGTCTTAACGGATGGGAAAGATCCACTCCGGTTTAATAGCCATGTGAGAAAAGCTCTACGTAAACAAAGAGAACTTCATCACAGATTCAAGAGAAGTAAAAACCTAGCTGGCAAACAAAAGCTGAACAAAGCGAAAATGAGTGTAAGGAGACCAATGAGAGAAGCGTTCAATGATTTTGAAAGCAAGACGTTGTCAACCGACCTGAGTAAAAACTCAGAGATTTTGGTTGTATGTAAAATCAGTAAGTGGGTCAAAATCATCTATTCTTTCTCTCAGTTACCACGACAACACCGAAACAGAAGATAACAGAGAGAAGCCCGAAATGCTGAATTTGATCTTCCGAGTTGTTTCACCGTGGAAGATCGTAACACTGTCCCTTCTTTCAACCATGTGCAAACGTCGAAATGGCAGATACAGCTACAATTGCTTAGTAGTGGAAAGGCTTCAGGACCAGATAAGATACCCATAACATTCTATAAAGATTATGCGGAAGAGCTTGCTCCCCTTCTAGCAGTAATTTATCGTAGATCCCTTGAGCAACAAAAGATACCTAACTGGAAAAAAGTGCAGGTCATTCCAGTTTTTAAGAAAGGCCATAAGACACAATTATATACCTATATCATTGATGTCAGTCTGTTGTAGAATTATGGAACATGTTTTATGCTCAAGAATTATGACGTTCTTGGAAAATGAACAGCTCCTCTATAAAAATCAACGAGCAGACCTGCTATTGGATTCAAGACTTTCTTGCAGATAGAACTCAACACGTCACTCTTAACGGAACTAAATCGACAGATGTAAACGTAATATCTGGAGTACCACAGGGAAGTGTGAGAAGACCGTTGCTGTTCACAATATATATAAATGATCTAGTAGAAAGCGTCGGAAGCTCTTTAAGGCTATTCGCAGATGATGCAGTGCCAGAAGACAGTAAGAATCTGCAGAACGACCTGCAGAGAATTGATGAATGGTGCAGACTGCGGCAGTTGACCTGAAAGTAAATGAATTTAAAATAATGCGCATACATAGGAAAAGAAATCCACTACTGTACAGCTACACTATTGATGACAAACAGCTGGAGACAACGTCTGCCGTAAAATATCTAGGTGTAACTATCCAGAGCAACCTGAAGTTGAATGACTATATAAAACAGAGTGTGGGAAAAGCAGACATGAGACTCAGATTCATCGGAAGAATCGTAAGGAAATGTAACTCATCCACGAAAGAAGTGGCTTATAAGGCGCTTGTTCGCCCGATTCTTGAGTATTGTTCACCTATC
Organism: Schistocerca nitens; assembly: GCF_023898315.1. Taxonomy (NCBI): domain Eukaryota; kingdom Metazoa; phylum Arthropoda; class Insecta; order Orthoptera; family Acrididae; genus Schistocerca; species Schistocerca nitens. The sequence continues at coordinate 304,181,924 of NC_064620.1, forward strand.
TGGGATCCCTATCAGGTAGGACTGATAGAGGAGATAGAGAAGATCCAACAAAGAGGCGCATTTCATCAAGGGATTGTTTCGGTGGCGAGAGAGTTTAACGGAGATGCTAAACAAACTCCACTGGCAGACGTTACAAGTGAGACATTGTGCATCACAGAGAAATTTACTACTGAAATTTGAGGACAGCACTTTTCAGGCAGAGTCAGACAACATATTGCTTCCCCCAACACACATCTCACGTATTGACCACGAGGAGAAAATTCGAGAAATTAGAGCCAACACAGAGGCTTACCGACGATCATTCTTCCCACCCACTGTTCGCGAGTGGAAGAGGATTTGAGCGATCAGATAGTTGTACCTAAGGTACCCTCTGCCACACACCATTAGGTGGCTTGTGGAGTATGATGTAGATGTAGTGTGACAAATCACAAAGGTTCACTCGGCTCTCTTGGAAGAATGTACACCACCTCGAGGCATTGCTATGGTCCATAGTCATTCTCATACTCCCCTCATATTTCCCTGTGAACTTCACTCAGTTTATGCTCTTTGGCTCACAAATATGGAACTGCATTTCGCTGCTCTTCACAAGTTGATGACAATAACATGAGTGCATTTTTTTAGTTTTGGCTTCTCTTGCTACAGCTGCACATGAAAACAAAATACCACCTCTAATGCAAGCTTCAAAGTATATTGTTGTGGAATTTCAACATTCCAGCTGCAGTACCAGGGGGAAAAAAAATTATTGTGTGTTACTTTCCAATCCTCCCTCATATCTTCTTCCATGTGATTAATTAAAACCATGTACAATTTAAAAGCCAGATGAGTGCAAGTAGGACTCGGCCTCTGAGCATTGATTTTGTATGGCTCAGTAGCATGGTGCAAGTCTTTCTATTGGTTGCGTGTCCCTGACCTACCCCAGTTATCCAACCAGGGAACGGGGGCCAGTGGGTTAACGTGAAATCCATACCATGTGATGTTCCTGGCAACTCCTCGTATCATTGAAAGGTGAAAGCTAGGTTAAAACAATGACTGAAAAATCTGTGGTGTGCCCGAGGTTCAATCCCACAACCTCTGGCTTTATAGGCAAGCACTTTACCACTAGACCACCAAGCCTGATATGTATAACATAGTTCGTATACATGTTTTGATGAGAGATTTTCCGAGCACCAAAATATGTCCCTTCTTCTTGTCAATTTGTGCCACAAACTCCTCTTCTTCCCAATTCTTTTCAATACCTCCTCATTAGTTATGTGATCTACCCATCTAATCTTCAGCATTCTTCTGTAGCACCACATTTCAAATGCTTTTATTCTCTTCTTGTCCAAACTATTTATCCTCCATGTTCACTGCCATACATGGCTACACTCCATACAAATACTTTCAGAAACGACTCTCTGACACTTAATCTATACTTGATGTTAACAAATTTCTCTTCTTCAGAAACGCTTTCCTTGCCATTGCCAGTCTACATTTTATATCCTCTCTACTTCGACCATCATCAGTTATTTTGCTCCCCAAATAGCAAAACTCCTTTACTATTTTAAGTGTCTCATTTCTTAATCTAATTGCCTCAGCATCACCTGACTTAATTCGACTACATTCCATTATCCTCGTTTTGCTTTTGTTGATGTTCATCCTTTCATGACACTGTCCAATCCGTTCAACTGCTCTTCCAAGTCCTTTGCTGTCTCTGACAGAATTACAATGTCGTTGGCGAACCTCAAAGTTTTCATTTCTTCTCCATGGATTTTAATACCTACTCTGAATTTTTCTTTTGTTTCCTTTACTGCTTGCTCAATATACAGATTGAATAACAGCGGGGAGAGGCTACAACCCTGTCTCACTCCCTTTCCAACCACCGCTTCCCTTTCATGCCCCTCGACTCTTACAACTGCCATCTGGTTACTTTACAAATTGTAAATAGCATTTTGCTCCCTGTATTTTACCTCTGCCACCTTTAGAATTTGAAAGAGAGTATTCCAGTCCACATTATCAAAAGCTTTTACTAAGTCTACAAATGCTAGAAATGTAGGTTTGCCTTTCCTTAATCTTTCTTCTAAGATAAGTCGTAAGGTCAGTATTGCCTCACATGTTCCAATATTTCTACAGAATCCAAACTGATCTTTGCCGAGTTCGGCTTCTACCAGTTTTTCCATTCATCTGTAAAGAATTCGAGTTAGTATTTTGCATCCGTGACTTATTAAACGGATTGTTCGGTAATTTTCACATCTGTCAGCACCTGCTTTCTTTGGGATTGGAATTATTATATTCTTCTTGAAGTCTGAGGGTATTTCGCCTGTCTCATACATCTTGCTCACCAGATGGTAGAGTTTTGTCAGGACTGGCTCTCCCAAGGTCGTCAGTAGTTCTAATGGAATGTTGTCTACTCCTGGGGCCTTGTTTCGACTCAGGTCTTTCAGTGCTCTGTCAAACTCTTCACGCAGGATCGTATCTCCCATTTCATCTTCATCTACATCCTCTTCCATTTCCATAATATTGTCCTCGAGTACATCGCCCTTGTATAGACCCTCTATATACTCCTTCCACCTTTATGCTTTCCCTTATTTGCTTAGAACTGGGTTTCCATCTGAGCTCTTGATATTCAGTATAAAGGCAGTATCTATCTTACCTCTAGTGAGATAAGCCTCTACAGCCTTAAATTTGTCATCTAGCCATCCCTGCTTAGCCATTTTGCACTCCCTCTCGATCTCATTTTTGAGACGTTTGTATTCCTTTTTGCCTGCTTCATTTACTGCATTTTTATATTTTCTCCTTTCATCAGTTAAATTCAATATTTCTTCTGTTACCCAAGGATTTCTACTAGCCCTCGTCTTTTTACCTACTTGATCGTCTGCTGCCTTCACTACTTCATCCCTCAGAGCTACCCATTCTTCTTCTACTGTATTTCTTTCCCCCATTCATGACAATTGTTCCCTTATGCTCTCCCTGAAACTCAGTACAACCTGTGGTTTAGTCAGTTTATCCAGGTCCTATCTCCTTAAACTCCCACCTTTTTGCAGTTTCTTCAGTTTTAATCTACAGTTCATAACCAATAGATTGTGGTCAGAGTCCACATCTGCCCCTGGAAATGTCTTACAATTTAAAACCTGGTTGCTAAATCTCTGTCTTACCATTATATAATCTATCTGATACCTTCTAGTATCTGCAGGATTCTTCCATGTGGACAACCTTCTTTTATGATTCTTGAACCAAGTGTTAGCTATGATTAATATGCATTGAATTAGAAGCTCAAATTTTGAACGCCGCTGACGGACTGTAGACCATAATATGTGACATATAATGCAATTTGATACCTCACTGCCGGCCGCGGTGGTCTAGCAGTTCTAGGCGCGCAGTCCGGAACCGCGCAACTGCTACGGTCGCAGGTTCGAATCCTGCCTCTGGCATGGATGTGTGAGTGTCCTTATGTTAGTTAGGTTTAAGTAGTTCTAAGTTCTAGGGGACTGATGACCACAGATGTTAAGTCCCATAGTGCTCCGAGCCATTTGAACCATTTGATACCTCACTGGTTAATGAGAAAAAGGAATCTTTAACAGCCAGACCGGCAGGCAGACATACAATCACTTTTTTTGTCAATCTAAGGGTTCTGTTTTTACCATAAAAAGGCAGCGTATTAAAATGTCCACTAATCTTGTTGTTGTAATTGAACATTCTAAGATTGTCTGTTATGAAGATGATTGTGTTGTGATTTGTTTTCAGACCCAATTCCAGTTTTCAGGTAAACGCATTTTATTCTGATGTAATTCTTCAGGCTTTCCCGGCGAGATCTTGACATGTGGAATAATCGGGTCTACTGTCAGATGTTTGTGTCGCTCTGGCACAATATTTTGGCCACGTAACTCGTTGCCTTCTTCAGGTGCAACCTGGTTCTGTTTATAAGTCACATCAGTCAGTGTGACCTAAAATTTCACTGTAAATCTTTTGTGTTATAATTTAGAAAAAAAGTTCAACATGGTGTATGTACCGTCTTTTGTTAAAGCCAGGCAAACTGCCAATAGTCTGAGCTCTGCTGCCAAAGATTCCGTAGTCCCCATTTTTATGAGTATTGGACAGCTATTATTAATATGCCATGTCTCTTTGAGTGCCACAACCATCAATTTTGGATGACAAGACTTTTACTTACTTACTACAGCAATGTCCGAAATTTAGTCAGCATATTGAATTTAACCAGATGCTCAAATTTAGTTTTAAAAAAAGTGTTCAAAATGTAACTTGTATATTAAAATTCCCACATGAATGTACTTGGTAATAATGATTACAAAGTACTGGCCTTTTTTGTTGCATTCCTAAAAACATTACTATAGGTGGCAAATTTCTGCTGAATTCACCTTTTCTCAAAGCACACAGTATTGTCGTTTCCATAAATTTACAAGACATGAAATTTGGTTTGCACTGTTTTCTAGTTTATATATGCATGAAAGTAGTTCTAGTGTGAGTCACTGATGTAGGGGTGAGGTGCTTACATGCACATACAAATTACTAGCAATAATGTACAATATGTAAACTATTTCTTAACACTCAGCTTTCTATTTATGAAGGGGTAATAGTCTGAAAACATAGAACTAGTAGTGTCTGATGCACTGGCTGCTCTCTGTCTCAGTGATTAAACATTACTGTGTGCAGCTGCACTTTAGCTGAATGCCATATTTTGTTTTGCTTGGTTGTATTTGAGCTGTTGGTGCTAGAAAGAGTAATGAAACAGTTCCTGGTAAAAGTCATTTTCTACAGTGAGAGTGAATACTTGTTGCAGAGCACAAAGGATACTGCAGTCTGCTCCCTTTACACTGCTTCTCATTCTGTGAGAATTTAAATGTTAGGTGGAGCTTGCTCCCTCCACTCCTGGTTAAGTTCACCCAAGAAAAAGTGTTCAGACTGCAAAAGAAGCATAATATTGATGGTCAGTGGCTCTCCTTCTAGAATGCAACGAAGTCAAAATATTGCTGGTGTGATATGAATCTAACTCCTTTACTCAATTCATTCCTAGCAGTGCGGCCGAGGATGAGTCTTAGGCAGTTTTCCTTACTTACTCAAGATAACACTGGACACACACCTTTAGTTTACACTCATACATGTTTTACATATGACTAAGTTTTACTTTACACTCATACATGTTTTACATATCACTAAGTTTTACTTTATTTCCAATATTTTTCTCTAAATGGTATCTCATTGCTGTACCGTTAGTTGTTTTATGTCAGATGAAATTAATGCATACCGAAGCATCGTTTGTTCAGCTGTATGTTAAATATTTGCCCTGCCAAGAAATGGAAAACATGTATTACTGTCTGACTGTTTTAACTGGAAAAAAATATTTCTTTACTTGCAGGAATAGGTATTCAAGGACAGGAAGGTCTTCAGGCATCATTGGCAGCTGATTTTTCAATACCACAGTTCCAGCACTTAGCACGTCTCTTACTTGTCCACGGACGTCGTTCGTACAAGCGATCTGCGGCACTAAGTCAGTTTGTCATTCATCGTGGTCTGATTATATCCACCATGCAGGCTGTTTTCTCATCAGTTTTCTACTTCTCATCGGTACCACTCTATCAGGGGTTCTTGATGGTGGGGTAAGATGATTTGACACACATTATTTGTTACTACATAATGAATGTATGTTATTGTGGCAGGTATCAGTGAAATGTATTTTCATCATTTCTAGGTATGCTACATTGTATACAATGTTTCCTGTGTTTTCACTGGTCTTGGATAAAGATGTTTCAAGTAAAATAGCTCTCACGTATCCAGAGCTATATAAAGAATTGAGCAAAGGACGTTCTCTGTCATATAAAACATTTTTCATGTGGGTACTCATCAGTATATACCAAGGTAAGAGTAGTTACAATATATTTATGGTATTGATGCAAGAATTAACAAGATGAATATTAAACAATGGAAAATTCAGGATGGAATGTAACAATATTATGAGAAGGAAAGTTGCTACTCATGGTATAACGGAGATGCTGAGTCGCAGATAGGCACAACAAAAGGACTTTCACACTTAAAGCTTTCATCCAATGGCCTTCATCAAAACAAACACACATGCGCACGCACACACACACACACACACACACACACACACACACACACACACAAATGCAACTCACACACACATCTGCAGTCTCAGGCAACTGAAACCACACTGCAAGTGGCAGCATCAGTGCATCATGGGAGTGGTGACTGGGTTGTGGTAAGGAGGGGGAGGGGTAGTATGGTGGGGATGGCAGATAGTGTAGTGCTGCAGGTTAGGCGGCGAGCAGGGGAAGGTGGGGGGGGGGGAGTAGTGGAAAAGGAGAGAAATAAATTTAAAAAAGACTGGATGTGGTGGTGGAATGACGGCTGTGTAGTGCTGGAATGGGAGCAGGGAAGGGTCTGGATGGGTGAGGACAGGGACTAGTAAAGGCTGAGGCTAGGAGGGTTATGGGAACGTAGGATATATTGCAAGGAAAGTTCCCACCTGCACAGTTCAGAAAAGCTGGTGTTGGTGGGAAGGATCCATATGGCACAGGCTGTGAAGCAGTCATTGAAATTAAGGATATCATGTTTGGCAGCGTGTTCAGCAACAGGGTGGTCCACTTGTTTCTCGGCCACAGTTTGTCGGTGGCCATTCAGGTGGACAGACAGCATGTTGGTTGTCATGCCTACATAGAATGCAGCACAGTGGTTGCAGCTTAGCTAGTAGACCATACGACTGGTTTCACAGGTAGCCCTGCCTTTGATGGGATAGGTGATGTCAGTGACCAGACTGCAGTAGGTGGTGGTGGTAAATGTATGGGACAGGTCTTGCAATTAGGTCTATTACAGGGGTATGAGTCTTGAGGTAAGGGACTGGGAACAGGATTTGTGTCAGGATGGAAGAGTACATTGTGTAGGTTCGGTGGACGGAATATAACTGTGTGTGCGGGGGGGGGGGGGGGGGGATAGTTGGCAGGACATTTCTTAATTAAGGCATGACGAAAGGAAATCAAAACCCTGGTGGAGAATGTAATTCAGTAGCTCCAGTCCTGGGTGGTACTGAGTTACGAGGGGAATGCTCATCTGTGGCCAGAATGTGGGACTACGGAAGGTGGTGGGAGACTGGAAAGATAAGGCATGGGAGATTTGTTTTTGTGCAAGGGTGGGAGGATAATTATGGTCACTGAAGGGTTCAGTGAGACCCTTTGTATATTTGGAGAACTGCTCGTCGCTGCAGATGTGATGATGACCACAGGTGACTAAGCTGTACGGAAGTGTCTTCTTGGTGTGGAATAGGTGGCAGCTGTTGAAGTGGAGGTATTGCTGGTGGTTAGTAGGTTTGATATGGACGGAGGTAGTGATGTAGCCATCTTCAAGGTGGAGATCAACATCTAGAAAGGTGGCTTGTTGGCTTGAGGAGGACCAGGTGAAGCAAATGGAAGAGAAATTATTGAGGTTCTGGAGGAATGTGGATAGGTTGTCTTTACCTTTCATCCAGATAGCAAAGATGTCATCAATGAATCTGAGGGGTTTAGGCTTCTGGGTTTTTAGGAAGGATTCCTTTAGATGGCCGATTAATAGGTTGGCATAGGATGGTGCTGTGCGGGTGCCCATAGCTGTTGTACCCTGGATTTGTTTGTAGGTAACATCTTCAGAGGTGAAGTATTAGGTCTACAACTTTGCTTCTGCCATTTTGCAATAGCCGGCAGTAGCAGGTTTGGTGATTGGTGATAGGTGTAATACAAGAAGCTTAGGCGTCTGTAAACATAATGCCATAAAAATATTAATTCATTTGTGATTGCATCATAAGGTTATTCTCGATTAACTATGTCAACTTACATACCCATTTCTCGCCATTTGCAGGAAGTTTTAATTTTCTTCTTTAACATGAAGAAATCTGCACCTGTGGCTCTTAAAATGCTGGGTAAGACCACTGGTGAGGGAACTCTTAGTGGAAGAACGTGCTGAGAATGTTTTCAACGCCTTAAGAACAGTGATTTTGATGTTGAAGACCGACATGGCGGTGGAAGACAGAATGTTTTCGTAGCTACTGAAACAGACAAAGACAGTCAGAGGACATCATTATCAAAAGCAGTTGATTTGTTCGAGCCCAACACTGACACACAAACAGCCACAATACAGCAATAGACACTTAAAGGTCATTTTGCAGCAGGTCAGTGCTCGACCCCATGTCCCAAATCCCATCAAAACATACATTGTTGTTGTTGTGGTCTTCAGTCCTGAGACTGGTTTGATGCAGTTCTCCATGCTACTCTATCCTGTGCAAGCTTCTTCCTCTCCCAGTACTTACTGCAATCTACATCCTTCCGAATCTGCTTAGTGTATTCATCTCTTGGTCTCCCTCTTCGATTTTTACGCTCCACGCTGCCCTCCAATACTAAATTGGTGGTCCCTCGATATCTCAGAACATGTCCTACCAACTGATCCCTTCTTCTAGTCAAATTGTGCCACAAGCTCCTCTTCTCCCCAATTCTATTCAATACCTCCTCATTAGTTATATGATCTACCCATCTAATCTTCAGCATTCTTCTGTAGCACCACATTTTGAATGCTTCTATTCTCTGTTTGTCTAAACTATTTATCGTCCACGTTTCACTTCCATACATGGCTACACTCCATACAAATACTTTCAGAAACGACTTCCTGACATTTAAATCTGTATTCGATGTTAACAAATTTCTCTTCTTCAGAAACACTTTCCTTGCCATTGCCAGTCTACATTTTATATCCTCTCTACTTCAACCATCATCAGTTATTTTGCTCCCCAAATAGCAAAACTCCTTTACTACTTTAAGTGTCTCTCATTTCCTAATCTAATTCCCTCAGCATCACCCGACTTAATTCGACTACATTCCATTATCTTCGTTTTGCTTTTGTTGATGTTCATGTTATACCCTCCTTTCAAGACACTGTCCATTCCGTTCAACTGCTCTTCCAAGTCCTTTGCTGTCTCTGACAGAATTACAATATCAAAAAATATGCATGGAAAAGTTAAAATGAGAAGTCCTATCCCTCCTGCTATATTCTCCATACGTTGCTCTCTCTGACTACCACCTTTTTCGATCAGTGGCATACAGTCTGGCTGACCAGCACTTCTGATCTTATGAACTAGTGCAAAATTGAATCGATTTATGGATCCCCACAAAAGATGCCCAGTTCTTCTGCCACAGGATTCGTATGCTATCCAAAGACGGGAGAATAGAGTGGCCAGTGATGGGCAATACTATGAATCGCGTTTGTGTGTGTGTGTGTGTGTGTGTGTGTGTGTGTGTGTGTGTGTGTGTGTGTGTGTCCATTGTTGACGAAGGCCATTGGCCGAAAGCTTTAAGTGTGAAAGTCTTTTTGTTGTGCCTATCTACAACCCAGCATCTCCGCTACAAGATGAAAATTGTTTCTTTAAAACAATCCAACTCTAAAAATAATGGTACCATTTTGCAAAACCACCAACTGTTACTAATCATGTATGTGTTCAGCAAAGTGCTTCAGCTCATCCATTTATGTGTATTTAGCATATTGAAATTCTGGAGTTTTTTGTTCTTGGGTATCTGGAAAATGCCATAGAATAATTATTTCAGAGTAAAGTTGAATTTGGGGTTTCGAACTAAAACTTTTTAAAATGCAGTAATTTTACCTGTTTTAAAATTAGTTGTCAGTTAAACATAGAGAAGAAAGTGTACTGCACAGCAGCAACAGTAGCAGTTGATGAGAAGACACAAACACTGGGCCTAGAAATCAACTGTACCTTCACCAAATAAAAGAGAAGGAACAATTGGAGGAAAGGAAAGAAGGCTATTCAGAAATTATGTAGGAATTTATTCAGGATCCTTGGTCACAAAATTAAATGGTAACCAGCTGACTTTCCACAGACTGAAATAAAAATGGGGAAAAACTGGACTACAAATAAGACTGTAGATGGGGGGAAATTGTCTGCAACAGAGGAAAGAAATAACTAGAAGAGTCTCAACATAAAAGAAACAGAGGGAGACATACAAATATGCATAGATGATGGCAGAAATAAAAAGAAGGCTCATCGCACTGGGCAGACTCCCATCTGTGGGTTTCTTAGAGAAATAACATAAATTACCTAGATGGTCCCACTACGAAGACTTTTATGTATCAAAGAAATCGTATGCGAGATGACTCATGTTGTAAATCTAATCTAGTAATCTAACATCTGCTTAGCAGTGTACATTGGTATGACTACCATCATGATGTCAGTGCTGTTAAAAGCACATTCTGTTACACAGCAGCTGTAAACTTTATTACCATCATCCCAATAAAGGCAGATGAGTCATAGTTTACGTCAGAACCTCATGAGTGGGGACTTGCATTGCAGCTTGTAATTGGCCCCACCTCTAATTGCAGCACAATTTTAAGCTGAGTCTTGCTTTTGTGCCACATCATTTTTGCTAAAAATGGATTCCTTATAGGATCACTTCTTTATCTGTCTGTTTGCCCATGTGCTCAACTGTCGAGACCACTTTTTCTTAGTAACAGGTAGGAGTATTAAGTTCAGATTTGTGTCAAATATTAATGCCTACAGTCCCTTCTTGGTATAAATAAATTAGGTTTCTAAGGCATGGACCTTGCCATTGGTGGGGAGGCTTGCGTGCCTCAGCGATACAGATAGCCGTACCGTAGGTGCAACCACAACGGAGGGGTATCTGTTGAGAGGCCAGACAAACGTGTGGTTCCTGAAGAGGGGCAGCAGCCTTTTCAGTAGCTGCAGGGGCAACAGTCTTGATGATTGACTAACACTAACCGAAACGGCCTTGCTGTGCTGGTACTGCAAACGGCTGAAAGCAAGGGGAAACTACGGCTGTAATTTTTCCCGAGGGCATGCAGCTTTACTGTATGATTAAATGATGATGGCGTCCTCTTGGGTAAAATATTCCGGAGGTAAAATAGTCCCCCATTCGGATCTCCGGGCAGGGACTACTCAGGAGGACGTCGTTATCTGGAGAAAGAAAACTGGCATTCTACGGATCGGAGCGTGGAATGTCAGATCCCTTAATCGGGCAGGTAGGTTAGAAAATTTAAAAAGGGAAATGGATAGGTTAAAGTTAGATATAGTGGGAATTTGTGAAGTTCAGTGGCAGGAGGAACAAGACTTTTGTTCAGGCGAATACAGGGTTATAAATACAAAATCAAATAGGGGTAATGCAGGGGTCGGTTTAATAATGAATAAAAAATAGGATTGCGGGTAAGCTGCTACAAACAGCATAGTGAACGCATTATTGTGGCCAAGATAGACACGAAGCCCACACCTACTACAGTAGTACAAGTTGATATGCCAACTAGCTCCGCAGATGATGAAGAAATTGAAGAAATATATGATGAAATAAAAGAAATTATTCAGATAGTGAAAGGAGACGAAAATTTAATAGGCATGGGTGACTGGAATTCGGTAGTAGGAAAAGGGAGAGAAGGAAACGTAGTAGGTGAATATGGATTGGGGCTAAGAAATGAAAGAGGAAGCCACCTGATAGAATGTTGCACAGAGCACAACTTAACCATAGCCAACACTTGGTTCAAGAATCATAAAAGAAGGTTGTACACATGGAAGAAGCCTGGAGATACTGACAGGTTTCAGATAGTTTATGTAATGGTAAGACAGAGATTTAGCAACCAGGTTTTAAATTGTAAGACATTTCCAGGGGCAGATGTGGACTCCGTCCACAATCTATTGGTTATGAACTGTAGATTAAAACTGAAGAAACTGCAAAAAGGTGGGAATTTAAGGAGATGGGACCTGGATAAACTGACTAAACCAGAGGTTGTACTGAGTTTCAGGGAGAGCATAAGGGAACAATTGACAGGAATGGGGGAAAGAAATATAGTTGAAGAAGAATGGGTAGCCTTGAGAGATGAAGTAGTGAAGGCAGCAGAGGATCTAGTAGGTAAAAAGACGAGGGCTAGTACAAATCCTTGGGTAACAGAAGAAATATTGAATTTAATTGATGAAAGGAGAAAATATAAAAACGCAGTAAATGAAGCAGGCAAAAAGGAATACAAACATCTCAAAAATGAGATCGACAGGAAGTGCAAAATGGCTAAGCAGGGATGGCTAGAGGACAAATGTAAGGATGTAGAGGCTTATCTCACTAGGGGTAAGATAGATACTGCCTACAGGAAAATTAAAGAGACCTTTGGAGAAAACAGAACCACTTGTATGAATATCAAGAGCGCAGATGGAAGCCCAGTTCTAAGCAAAGAAGGGAAAGCAGAAAGGTGGAAGGAGTTTATAGACGGTCTATATAAGGGCGATGTACTTGAGGACAATATTATGGAAATGGAAGAGGATGTAGATGAAGATGAAATGGGAGATATGATCCTGCGTGAAGAGTTTGACAGAGCACTGAAAGACCTGAGTCGAAACAAGGCCCCGGGAGTAGACAACATTCCATTAGAACTACTGACGACCTTGGGAGAGCCAGTCCTGACAAAACTCTACCATCTGGTGAGCAAGATGTATGAGACAGGCGAAATACCCTCAGACTTCAAGAAGAATATAATAATTCCAATCCCAAAGAAAGCAGGTGCTGACAGATGTGAAAATTACCGAACAATCCGTTTAATAAGTCACGGATGCAAAATACTAACACGAATTCTTTACAGACGAATGGAAAAACTGGTAGAAGTTGCCTCGAGGAAGATCAGTTTGAATTCCGTAGAAATATTGGAACACGTTGAGGCAATACTGACCCTACGACTTACCTTAGAAGCTAGATTAAGGAAAGGCAAACCTATGTTTCTAGGATTTGTTGACTTAGAGAAAGTTTTGACAATGTTGACTGGAATACTCTCTTTCAAATTCTGAAGGTGGCAGGGGTAAAATACAGTGAGCAAAAGGCTATTTACAATTTGTACAGAAACCAGATGGCAGTTATAAGAGTTGAGGGACATGAAAGGGAAGCAGTGATTGGGAAGGGAGTGAGACAGGGTTGTAGCCTATCCCCGATGTTATTCAATCTGTATATTGAGCAAGCAGTGAAGGAAACAAAAGAAAAATTCGGAGTAGGTATTAAAATCCGTGGAGAAGAAATAAAAACTTTGAGGTTCGCCGATGACATTGTAATTCTGTCAGAGACAGCAAAGGACTTGGAAGAGCAGTTGAACGGAATGGACAGTGTCTTGAAAGGAGGGTATAACATGAACATCAACAAAAGCAAAACGAGGATAATGGAATGTAGTCGATTTAAGTTGGGTGATGCTGAGGGAATTAGATTAGGAAATGACACTTCAAGTAGTAAAGGAGTTTTGCTATTTGGGGAGCAAAATAACTGATGATGATCGCAGGATATAAAATGTAGACTGGCAATGGCAAGGAAAGCATTTCTGAAGAAGAGAAATTTGTTAACATCGAGTATTGATTTAAGTGTTAGGAAGTCGTTTCTGAAAGTATTTGTATGGAGTGTAGCCATGTATGGCAGTGAACATGGAGGTATTGAATAGAGCTGGGGAGAAGAGGAGTTTGTGGCACAACTTGACTAGAAGAAAGGATCGGTTGGTAGGACATCTTCTGAGGCATCAAGGGATCACCAATTTAGTACCGGAGGGCAGCGTGGAGGGTAAAAATCGTAGAGGGAGACCAAGAGATGAGTACACTAAGCATATTCAGAAGGATGTAGGCTGCAGTAGGTACTGGGAGATGAAGAAGCTTGCACAGGATAGAGTGCAATGGAGAGCTGCATCAAACCAGTCTCAGGACTGAAGACCACAACAACAACAACAACAACAACAACAACAACAACAAGGCATGCAGTCAAAAGATACAGACCTCTTCAACTTTTGGAGTTCTGTCGTCCTCACTTACATATAACATTACGGTATGTTGTTAATTTCTGCTTTTGGACTACAACTGAATGAGAAACAATTTTTGTGCCATGTGCCCTTATTCTGTACAAGGAATCTTCAGTGGCCTGGAATATGTACATATGTTTGTTTATACTGTTATGTTTGCACTGTTTTGTTTGCACTTTGGGACAATTTATATATAGGCTAAAAACAGTTCTAGCAGTTTTCCTTTCTTTGATGTAGTAATAATTGAAACAGACAGGTCACAGATATCACAAAGATGCATTCAATAGTTGGCAATAACATTTGGCAGAACTTAGGAAACCACAGTCCTCTTGGTACTCATAGAAAAAACTGAATACAACACGTACTCAACAGTGCAATATTTACAAAATAGGCATAAACAGAAAATAATGGAACTATCAATAAGAAAGACGTAATCATACATTTACATTTGGGATGCGAAACCACAAGAACACCAACATATATTTCACCAATGTTTAGTTAATGTGACAAACAGAACTACACGAAAAAGAAAATATGCCCTTAGAAACAGGGTTGAAACATTGCACCAACAGCAGGTTAACCAACCAATATATAGAAAATCTCATAGTAGAAACTGAACACATCCTTACATGTGAAGAATAACAAAATAATTGTGACATAAACACTGGACTGATAAGAGCATAGCAAAATACACACATAATAAGAAAAATCACACGGAAGGAGCCACCGTGTAATAATTAGAGCAGGCAAGGGTAATGTACCAGTACTTATAGACAAAAAACAATACATCACGAGAACCAACGAATACATAAATGACAATACCATACAGAAACTGAAATCGGACCCAAGTACACGATTTCAGGCAAACACTGGAAAACATAGAACATGCATTCACTGTTAGACAGAAATACTACAAAACACAGAAGAATCAATTAAGAGCAGTTATTAATTTCAGGGCAGCGCCAACATACCACATGGCCAAACATCTCCAAAAATTAATCACAAAACACTATAAAGTAGAAAACAACAGAACAAGACCTAATAGAACACAGCCAGAAATAAAAGTAAATCATACAGCATCACAGATTTCATTCAACATAGGCAACATGTGTACTTCCATCCCTATCACAGTACAATAGAAGTCATAGAACAAAATCTCGCATCCCACACCAACCTTGTTCCAGAAGCAGTAAGGGAAACAACAAGTTTGCTCAGACTGATAACTGAACAAAACTACTTACAGTTTGAGAATGAATATTACCTGCAAAGTGATGTGCTGGTTAAGGGATCCCCAACATCAGGAACTGTAGCCAACATTTTTCTCAGTCATTTACAAAATGAGATACTGGAACATATGTGGATGACATTAATTGTCTGATAGATGTCCCAAATGGAAAAAATATATGAAATCCATTTTAATATCAACAAAGCACACCATACGTAAAATTCACATTTGAAAAAGAAGACAAAATAAATTTTCTTGGCATAACAATAATAAAAGTAAAAGGCAAACATTCATTTAACATTTTCAGAAAATCACTGGTCACAGACACAATTATACATTCCATATCTAATTGTCCCCATAACAAGAAGTTTGCGCACTAACACATATGTTATATAGAATAAACAGGGTTCTGCTCAACAAGAGAAACTGTGAAAAAGAAATGAGTACGATCGTACAAATAGCTGGAAGCGTTGTGCAAGACACACATGTAGTACACAGACTCAGTCAAAAAACTAAAACCCAGATACAAAACAAATGCAACACGTCCAACATCTCCAGAATGAAAAAAAATTCACAAGCCATAAGCTCACAAACATGCACAATGACAACAGCACACAGAAAAGAAGCAGATGATACACCATGACTTATACAAATTAACATACACAATGGCAAACATACTAAAGAAATGGGGCTTCCAAATAGCATATAAAACTGTGCAAACCCTGTAATCAAACTTGAGCCAACCAGCAATCAAGAGGGATAAATTCCATGGATCAGGAATATACAAACTTGAATGCCAAAGTTGTGATGCAATATGTGGCTCAAAATGGCTCCGAGCACTATGCGACTTAACTTCTGAGGTCATCAGTCGCCTAGAACTTAGAACTAATTAAACCTAATTAACCTAAGGACATCACACATCCATGCCCAAGGCAGGATTCGAACCTGCGACCATAGCGGTCGCTCGGTTCCAGACAGTAACGCCTAGAACCGCATGGCCACTCCGTCCGGCACAATATATGTAGGCAGGACATGCAATTATTTTAAAACACAGTACAAAGAACATATCAGCCATTAAAAGAATGAAACAAATCATTCCACATTTACAGAGCACTTAAAATACCATAACCACCATTCTACAAACGTGGAAGATTTGAGAATAATCAGGATAAACAACTACAACAAATACCTTATCCAAATGTACGAAAACTACCACATCCAGAAAACCATTGGTGAAAACAAATATGAGATAAATAAGTGAACACACATCAATACAGAGACTCTGCCACACTTAAAAAAAGAAATGATAAGATAAAAATCATTTCACATGCAGCCACATTGAAACAAATACATATCCCCCCACCCACCCACCTCTCTCTCTCTCTCTCTCTCTCTCTCTCTCTCTCTCTCTCTCTCCCCCCCTCTCTCTCTCTCACACACACACACACACACACACACACACACACACACACACACACCACAGATATCACAAAACTGCATTCAATTGTTGGTAGTAACATTCAACAGTTGGCAACACCAACCAGAACATAACATCAGAACAAGTGTTCTGTTTCTAGTGCTATGAAGACTGAAAAATAAAATTTCAATTGACAACTATTAGAACAAGAACAACCCCAAAAAGGAACAAAAACACAACATGCAGAACAACATCCACGAAACCTGTAAGTAGAACATACTACATTATAGAATTATTACATCCTAGAAAAGCAACCTGCCATAACAGTTTATAACCTACATATAAATCATCGCAAAATGTAGACTAAATATTACAAACAAAAATATGTACATATTTCAGGCCACTGAAAGAAAGACTTGCAAAGAATAAAAATAAATTGTGTATGACACAAAAATTGTGTTTCATTCGATAGTTAACTAGACTTCAAAAGTAAAAATTATTAACATACCATAATAAAAGGTACAAACATTTGGTCATATATTTTGATATGCACAAACTCACTCATCAAAACCTGTAGATGAGTTGTCTATACATATATTGGGTGTGATTGTAAAGCACATGCCTGGACACTGAGAGGTCGTGGGATCAAATTTCATTCAGAGCATGCATTTTTTGATTGTCATTTTAACCTGCCCTTCACCACTCACCAGTGTGATGAGTTGCCAGAAAGATCATGTGGTTTGGGTTCCATGTTAGACTGTAGCTTTCCCCGGATGGGTAACTGTGGTAAATTATGGACATATGAGCTGCCATCCTATAGAAAGACTTTCACCAGGCCATTAAACCATATGAAACTCTTCTTCGTGTTATTATTATTATATGGAACCCGTAGAGTGCAAGTCCTACTCCACTCACCCCATTTTTCCCGTTCTCCCAACTTGTTAATGGATTTCTTGCTTCTTTTTTCCAATGACCAATACCTATTCTTGGATTGTCATTACCAGCCATTAACATCCATTTCTGGATGAAAGCCATCTCTAGACTTCTCCTTGCGTTGCAATCTTCAATGATAGTCTTCTGTATTTCTCCACTCTGTTCCTTAATATTAACTGTCCATATTCCAATAGAAACAAGCTTTTCTTATGTGTCTCGTAATTTTGCAAACAACTGCTTTCTGCCATTTAGCATCTGTTTGGTTGGCTAAATGTTTAGCCTACCTCAACCTAATTTTCTTAGCAATCCATAATTAAGTCTTCAACTCCAAATTGTTCCCTCATATGTTTGTTTGCTTTCCTGTCTCTCGTAGTAATTCCCTAGGTGCAGCCATCAACTTTTGATGGGTTTTCTTTTTCAAAGTCAATGCCTCACAGCCATAAATCAAAACTTGCAATACACACAACAGGAGAATTTCATTGGCTGTTCTGTACTGTTACCTGATCATGTTACCCGGATTCGCCTCCCTGATGAATATACCGTTTTCGCAGCGGAGCTCCACGCGATCCTGAAGGCACTGGAACGGA
This sequence comes from Schistocerca nitens, assembly GCF_023898315.1. NCBI lineage: Eukaryota > Metazoa > Arthropoda > Insecta > Orthoptera > Acrididae > Schistocerca > Schistocerca nitens. The sequence continues at coordinate 304,199,883 of NC_064620.1, forward strand.
TGAATCGTGTTCATGGCAATCGATGTCTCCTCTGCTCCGATTCTCTTAGTGCCTTACAATCATTGCAGAATCTGTACGCAACTGAGGAGATGGTCCAGCTGTTATATGACCAACTGTACTGGCTCCAACGGCGGGATAAGGAGGTGTCCTTCTGCTGGGTGCCTGGTCATGCAGGAATATGGGGCAATGAACAGGCCGATCGGGCTGCCAAGGAGGCCTGCAGAGAGCAGGATGTGGTCCAGTGTCCTATTCCCTTGCAGTCTGTCATTTCTGCACTGCACAAGAAGTGCATGGAGTTGTGGGAGGAAGAATGGCTGGCGGTGACGACCAATAAACTGCAGTTGGTGAAGTCAACAACTCGGCCGTGGCGTACCTCCTGCCGGGTGCTCAAGCGGGAAGAAGTGACCCTCACACGTCTTCAGATTGGGCACTGTCATCTCACACATAGCTTTCTATTAGGGCGGGAGGATCCCCCGATTTGTGATGCTTGTGGTGTGCACATCTCTCTCCAGCACGTTTTAACAGACTGCATTTTATACCGTGATGCAAGGACAGAAGCACAAGTTGATGGGGATGTGCCCTGTGTTTTAGCTAATGATGAGATGTGTGTGTCTAGGGTTTTGAAGTTTTGTGATGTGTCTGGACTCTGGCCTAAACTTTTATGCTGGAGGTTTTAGTGTATTGCACAGGGCTGGCTGCCTCCCCTTGTCCTTACAGTCAGCCAGCCACTACCATCTGCTACCACTTTTTTCTTGAGTTGTCCATGTTTTACTGCTGGCGGCATGCTTCGTCCCACGCTTCGGTGTGGGTAGGCACATAGTTTTCCAAGCTTGTTTCCTGTGTCTTACGTTCTGTTTAATCTTATTGTTCCGAGCCTTTTGTTGATACCCATCGCAATCTGTTACTGAGCGAGTGCTGAAGACCTTGCCGTCGTGTGCCCTTAAAACCCTCTCCATCCATCCACACATCCATGTTGGAAGCCTGGTTTCAAAAACGCTATTTTATTTACCTAAAGCACTCTGGCCATATTTGCTCATCCCACCAAAAAGTTGTTGTTTTCAGTTGCTCTCAACACACAAACTTATCAACTGGTTAGACCTCATTTATTATATCTTTTCAGCCCCAGGTCACATAACTGGTGTCATTACTAATTTCAGCTGTGTAGATAGTCATAAGATTGTGTTTTTTAAAAAGACAAAGAGGGATAGTAAAATGCTAACAAATAAAATTTAAAACTGAAACTAACCTTTGTATACAGCTAACATACACTTGAATATATTTCATAGTAACTTGTCATAAGGATGCATACAATACCAAAATTTAAATTAAACCGCAAATATCATTGGAAGTTTCTGGGGTGGGATACAGATAATGCTGTTCATATTATATACTAGTTTGCAACAGCAGTTAATGCATTGGTAACAACTGACAGTTGTATGGTTATATTTGTGCAGTTTGTTGACGTAGAACTTATATTTTACAACCAGGCAGGGAAAATTATCAACACTATCAACCTGGCTGAAGTGTAGGCAAGGACATCTACTTTTGGCAAATAAATTAAAAGAAAATTGTCAACTACTCATCCCAAATAAGTTTTTAATAAAGCCATTGAGAGTAGCTTTCATTCCTTGCAGTTTAGACCAATTTGACAATACAGTATCTAGCTGGGGCCAAAAAATAACTACGCTTTATTACATTCAGCAGTATTGTTAAATTTCTGACTCTAACTAATGTCTTCTGTGTTAATTAATTTTTTATATTTGTTTTGTAAACAATGAATTTCCTTTTCAGGTGGTGTTATAATGTATGGGGCCCTTATACTGTTTGAAGATGAGTTTATTCATATTGTTGCCATAAGTTTTACAGCATTAATCCTTACTGAACTGATTATGGTTGCATTAACTATCAGGACATGGCATTACATTATGGTACTAGCAGAGTTCTTCAGCCTGGGTCTCTATATCCTGTCGCTTATTGTTATGAAGGATTCTTTTGGTATGTACAAGAATTATTTTGTAGTGCTTTCCATTTTAGTGCATATCATCTCATTATATACATATCTAAGAATTCTATATTGTAACATGGTCCTCGTTAATTAGCTTCCCAAGTACTGGTTTTTCCATTATGAGTATACTGTCAAACTGGTAGACAGGCCTAAATTACTGCCCTTGCAGAAAAGCCTCAAAAGTAACCCTTTCAGCTAACTGTGGAGGGTTCACCACCAAACACAAAGTTCATTAATGATTTTATCGCTGATTAAAATATTACAAGCTATGTGGACAGAAATAAATTAGTTGTATGAGAAATTTGTATTTCAGTGCGTTTTTATAGCATGAACTAGCTGCTGCAGTGTAAGTCTGATGACCTGTCTGCAGCTTTATGAGACTGATGGACTTCTAAGCAATTACTGTGGATGAAATTATGGGTTATGTGCCAAGTAACAACAGTGTCTTGAAGGAATGTGTGGACAAGTTTGCTGTTTGTCATCTTCAGGGCAAGTGAAATTTCAAAGTATTTGGGAATTACACATCGAAAAAAGTTTTGCATCACCTCGTTTCCCATAACTCCTGAAGATAGATGTTGGCCATGGATATTGTATCACAGACACAGTCCCTTTGACTTTTCAGAGAGATGTCACTGAACCTGCCCAAAGATGTAAACAATCATGCATGAGCAGCGCTTATGAGACGGAGGGGGTCCGAAAGCCGATCAATTCCAGTCATTCCACTAGGAAAGAGGTACACGGCTCGTGTTGTCTGTAGTTCAACCATGCCTAGATGGTCAATACCACAGTTAGACCGTGTCTGCATTGTTACTTTGTGCCAGGAAGGGCTCTCAACAAGGGAAGTGTCCAGGCCTCTTGGAGTGAACCAAAGCGCTGTTGGTCGGACATGGAGGAGATAGAGAGACAGGAACTGTCGATGCTATGCCTCTCTCAGGCCACCCAAGGGCTACTACCGCAGTGGATGACCACTGCAGTAGTATGGCGGTAGAATGGCCAGCATGTTCTCCGGACATGAACCCTATCGAACACGCCTGGATAGATTGAAAAGGGCTGTTTATGGATGACGTGACCACAACCTTTCTGAGGGATCTACACCGAATCGCCGTTGAGGAGTGGGACAAACTGGACCAACAGTGCCTTGATGAACTTGTGGATAGTATGCCACGACGAATACAAGCATGCATCAATTCAAAAGGACGTGCTACTGGATATTACAGGTACCAGTGTGTACAGCAATCTGGACCACAACCTCTGAAGGTCTTGCAGTATGGTAGTACAACAAACAATGTGTGGTTTTCATGAGCAATAAAAAGGGCAGAAATGATGTTTATGTTGATATCTATTCCAATTTTCTGTACAGGTTCCAGAACTCTCAGAACCGAGGTGATGCAAAATTTTTTTTTAATGTCTGTACATTTCTCCTCTGCTGAGAGAGCAACATATGAACCACTCGTGGGCCTCCGGAAGAATGTGTTCCAATTTGTGGTGTAGTATGTGATTAGTGAGCAATATCATAGCCAAGAAAGTTATTGCTGGATTTTTGTTAATGCAGCATTCCACGCAGACACTGCTTCTAGTTGACAAGATTGTCTTTTACTTTCACAGCCAAGCTGGAATCTCGTATACTTATTGTTTACAGTTAGATTAAACTTTAGTCTAACTGTGACCATTGGTGATGGCACATTCCAGCTGAGCTGTATGCGTGAATGAACACTTGTGCTTCAATCTGTGACATAAAAACTAATACTGTAATTCTGGGGGGGGGGGGGGGGGGGGGGAGTGTAGCTTGGGAACTTCTGTTTTTAAAACAAATGCTTTATCAGCTGTGGATCCCAAAAAAGAATTCTCCTTATAAAATAGTGGAGAAGATATGAGAGTGAGTGCATGGTACCTGGCCATTGTATTGTCTACCACACTCTAGACAAAACAGTAAACATGAGGTGTTTAGCCCCATGTGACCTTTGACATAGACCAAGATGTCCCCAATATTGTGTGTTAGATGAAATGTGGGGTTCTTGTGTTATTTCTTGATGGTTCTTGGGAATCATGGCAGTGGATGGTTCTGCATTCTGTAAGGAAGTCATGCATCCGATGTCTTGCCACCTTCTTCTTCTTAGTGCCATTTCTCTGAAGAATATATTTCACTTAGTTCTCCATGTAGCTCTCCTTGCAGAAAGTTTTTCAGAGGGAATGTGACTCAGGAAGCAGGCTGCTCTTGCAGGTGGCTTGAGCTCGGTGCACCAAGCTACACTAGACGGTGCCAGCTTCTAGGATTGTGGTAAAAATTCAAATGTCCTCTTTTCCTGTAGATGGAGTACCCCTATGTATTCTTCAGATTCTTCTTTTTCAGAATGTGCAGGAATGGTAGGTCTCCATTTTCTTCCACCTCAGTGGTGAACTTGATGTTACTCTGTATACTGTAGAGATATTCACAAAATTTCATTGGGGGTTTGTTCACGATGCCAACCAATATTGTCCACAAAACTGTAGAACAATTTTGGTTCCAGATGTGTAGCTTTCTGTGCTATTTTGTCAAAGAGCTCTTTATGTGAAAATGTGATCATTGAAGTGAGAAGAGATCCTATAACAGCTCTTTTACTTGTTCACAGAACACAGAACCACATTAGTAGTAAGTGTATGCCAACTGTTTCACCATGTCCTTGTAAATGTGTAAGTTGAACAATAGTGGTGATAAGGTGCAAACCTGCTATATACCAACCGCAGGAAAAGTCGCAGCTGCTTGTAGATATTCAGCTGCTGCTGAAACTGCAGTCTACAATACAACCATTGGCTGACTTACTCCACTAACAATGAGATGGCTGATTATTGCTAGGTTCCTTTTTTGGTGCTTGCGTCACCCCTCTAACAGTCAACAATTCGTGGTGCAGTCATAGTAGCTTATATCCTTCTGAACATAAAGTTATCTTTCTTGACCTTCAACTTGTGTTCTGCAGAGGTAAATTATTTGTCTGTCTAGCCCCAATGTTCACAAAGATCAGTTTGGTTACAGGAAAGGAATAGGTGCCAGAGAAGCATTTCTGACATTATGCCTGGTAATGTTACGATAGACTGAAGAAAAATGTCGATTGCGTATCATCTGACTAATTTAATCATTCACAGGCATACGTGATGTTACAGTGTCTTTATTTTAAATTTCCAGTAGTACATTTCTTGGTGCTGGAGTTAATCATCAAACCATGGTGTTTTATGATTTTTGCAAGATATTCATATATTTATCTTACCTGTGTTTGCTTGCACTCCGTTAGTTTCATTCATAACATTCAAGAGAATTCAAGCATGGTCAAAAAAGACAAATGTTGGAGTCACTAAGGGCTAACTTTGAAAATCTTATTGCTCTTATTGAAAAACCCTTTAATGAAAGATGATTGTAATTTAGTTGGAAATGGTGCCTTGTACAACATCATTATGAAATAATTTTGGAAATGGAAATGAAAGCACTAACAATAACGTGGGATCTTGCTACTGTTTGGAAAAAAAAATTATCATTAAATTTAGTAGTTTTGTTCAGTATAGTAGTAATCTAGCTTGATGTGAAACATACAGATAAAAAATCTACTCACGAAGCAGTGGCAGAACACACACATAAGACTGTTGAAATTGGCAATCTTTCAGAAACAGTGGCTCCTTCTTCAGGCAGAAGGGTTTAAGGGGAAGGAAAAGGACTGGAGAGGTCTAGGAAAAGGACTAGATTTCGGGAGTCACTCAGAACTGTGGGTCAGGGGAGACTTACTGTACGGGATCAGAAGGAAACTCTGATTGTTGGGGAGTGCATCGGACAAGATTTGAAAACCTAATAGCTTAAAGGTGGAGAACAGGGTAATATACACACAGAGATTATTGTTTAAACATCACACATGAGTTAATGAGTGAAAGGCTAAGTGCATTGCACATAACAGAGGTGGGAGGGGGGCAGTGAAAAATATATGGGAAAGACAATGAAAGATGTAGAAAACTAAAACGGATCAAAGCAAAGTGTAGTTACAGTAAAGAAATGCTGAGGCAAAAGAAATTAACGTAAATTAAGACCAGGTGAGTGGTGAGAACCAAGGACATGTTGTAATGCTAGTTCCCATCTGTGGAGTTCTGAGCATCTGGTGTCTGGAGGAAGAATCCAGGTGGCGCGTGTGGTGAAACAGGCACCGAAGTCACGAGTGTCATGTTGTAGAGCATTCTCTGCAACAAGATAATGCGAGTTGCCAGTATACATCCTCTGCCTATGCCCATTCGTTCTAATTGATAATTTGGTGGTAGTTCTGCTGATGTAGAAGGCCGAACAGTGTTCACATAATAGCTGGTATGTGACGTGTAGTATATTTTTTGCCAGTTACAGGGCTATTATAGATGGTGGTAGAAGGGTGCATAGGGCAAGTCTTGCAGCAGGGGCAGTCACGGGGGTAGGAACCATAGGATAGGGAGATGGGCACAGAAGCAGCATAGGGTCTGACAAGAATATTGTGGTGATTGGGAGGGCGATGGAAAACTATTCTAGGTGTGATTGTCAAAATTTCAGACAGAATGGATCTCAGTTCAGGTCATTATTTTAGGAAGTCATAACCCTGTAGAAGTAGCTGTTTAACACATTCCAGACAAGGATAATACTGAGTCACCACTGGTGTGCTCTGAAGCTGTTTTGTGGAGGGATCAGCAGTACCAGGATTGGATGTGATAGCCCGGGAAGTCTGCTATTTAACTAGGCTGGTGGGGTAATTACAAGCAGTGAATGGTGAGGTGAGAATGGTGGTGTATTGCTGTAAAGTGTCTGCTCCAAACAAATACATTTCCCTCGAGTGCCAAGGCTGTATGGGAGGGAACGTTTGACATGGAAAGGATGGCAACTATGAGAATGGAAGTAGTGTTGTTTGTTGTAGGTTTAATGTGGACAGAAGTGTGTAGCTGGCTTTCGGTGAGGACAAAATCAACATCAAGGAAAGTGGCATGAGATTCAGAATAGGACCATGTGAAATTTAATTGGGAGTAGGTATCTAAAGATTCTAGGAATTTTAGCCGGTCAGCCTCACCGTGAGGCCATATGGTAAAGATATCATCAATGTATCTAAAGCAAAGCAGGGGCTGAAGACTTCATCAGTGTATCTATTGTAAAGATTACATATACGAGGGTTGGAATTTAAATAGTAAAGATTACATATATGAGGGTTGGAATTTAAATAGTGGCAACTATTTATTCACAACCGATACGAAAGAGTTAAATGTTTGCACCTGTTACTGTCCTTCAAAGTAGTCACCATTATTGTGTAGAGCCTATTGCTAGCGATGTGGGAGGCGTAGTATACCATTAGCAGAGCCTGTTATGTTGATGGTGTGAATGGAATGTACATGTACGTGTAAGACTGTGATGATGTTATCCTAACACATTATGTTCCTCCACAGCAGACCATCAGTTCACAGTATTACTGTTCGTTTTTGGAGCATCACCTGCAACCAGCTTTGCAAAAGAAGCAGCGACACTTTCTCTGCCAACCCATGCATCATTTTTCACGACAATGCATGGGCGCATACAGCGCAGGCTGTGGCTGCTCTGTTCCGTTGATGGGACTGGGGTCTGTTTGGTTGATGGGACTGGAGAGTACTGTACCACCCACCATACTCCCCCGACTTAAGTCCTTGTGACTTTGATTTGGTTCCGAAGATGAAGGAACCACTTCGTGGCATTCACCTCAGAATTGTTCCAGAGATTCGACAGGCAGTAGACTGCTTCATTCCCACCATCAACACAACAGGCTCTGCTAACAGTGTACTACGCCTTCCACATCACTGGCAATAGGTTCTACACAACACTGGTGCTAATTTGAAGGACAGTACAGGTGCAAAAATGTAACTGTTCTGTATCAGTTGTGAATAAATAATTGCCACTATTTAAGTTCCAACCCTCATGTAAAATATCCCCATGCCTGAGAAGATACATGCCCTTTTTCGACATAGTCTTCATTAAGTTCCACACACTTGCGCCACCGATGTAGTAACTTATGTAGGCCCTCCTCAAACCACGTTTTTGGAGTCTACCACACCCACTGCAATTCCTATGTGCATTTGTGAAATTTTGTATTCATAGCCATGAACAGGTGGTAATCAGAAGGGGTGAAGTCAGGAGAATACAGTGGATGTGACAGTACCTGGAAACCCATGACAGTGATGGTAGCCGTGCTTGTCCAATTCGTATAGGGATGAACATTGTTCTGTTCCAAGAGCACTTCTTTCACCAATTTTCATGGCAGTTTCTTTTGAATGGCACGGCACAACCTGTGAAAAGGGTCCACACATGCCATGCTGTTACTAGTGGTTCCTTGGTCCCTGGTTCCAGCCAGTCAGTGAGGCGGATTCCATCCTTGTCCCTAAAGATTGTGGCCATGTGCTTTCTCCCACTGAAGGCGCTGTGTGGAACTTGTTAGGTGAGACACTGCCTGTTCGCTTCCACTGCATCGATTGGGCTTTGATCTCCACCTCGTGATTGTGGGGCCAATTCTTCTTGTGTCAAGAGTTTCAGCATGAAACCTTCTGTATTCTGGCTTTGGCTTTGGTATTGAAGGCAATCACTACACATTTCCTTGTGCCATTGCATTCAGCTGCAAGGGATTTGGGAGCCCACCTGGAACATACCCTACCCATACTGAAGGTGTTGTGCACTAAGTGGAGCAGTGTGTTTCTGGAAAGTCCTGTGGCTGCCTCCAGTTCCGTGATTGTGATGTAGGTATTCTCCTGAATATTATTTTCCACACTTGAAACGTTGACTGGTGTTACCACAATCACTTTCCTTCAAGAACTGATTTCTTTTCCTGTTGGAAGTGTGGCCACTTTTTCAGCCATCCACCCAATTTTCACGATGGTGCACAAGACGCACTGCCACCGGTCACCTGTGAATATCCACAGTGTTCATACCCCCTTTCCACAGGAACCACATTATTCAGTGTTGTGATTGATGTTCACACTCCTTGTCCATTCACATAATGGTGGCAGTTAAGAAAATGGGCTGCACTATGAAGGTATTACACTTTTGGTGATTGTCCTGCCACCTAGAGGAGACCAAAGTACTACAGATGTGCAACTGTAATGGTATATCAGATGGCGTACGATGAATGAAGACGTACAAATCAATATGGACCGCACCTTGTATTTTTAAGAAACTCTGTATTCAGTAGAAAGAGGAACATGCTGTCATTCTCTCCAAATTTAATGGGGCATTCCATGTTTTTTTCATATTTCTTATTGCATGTGCTATATGTAAAATATGGTGTGAGTTTATGAGGGGCATCTTTTTAATATAAGGTCCATTTGTGACTAAGAGTGAGCATGATGTGTCATAACCATCATGTGCTATGTGTTTGGGAGCATGCTTTGCAATTTGTAGCCGTATCATCTGTAGCATCCGTCCAATATTTGAAGCACTTCCCTTCCAACTGCTTGACAGCAGTCAGGGCGATTTCCAGTTGTTTACAGGCATCAAGTTATTCATTCCATGGCTGAGAACAGCACGCACAATGGGGCTGCATTTTTTTCTGCCACATTACGTTACAGAACAGTAAACAAATAAATTCAACCTAAAATTGCCATTCTCTCTCAATTTCTTGATCTGTTATTCAAAGTGTTAAATGTTCCAATAAGAGATGAAGCAATAAACACTCAAAGAGAGATTTAATTGTGGCAAGAGAACAAAAGTGTGATAAAAGTTACTGATTCCCAGAAACATTTTTGAGGTAATTGTCACTAACAAACTTGGAAAAAAAAGTGTTAATACACAATAAATGCATACAAGATACACTCCTGTGGGAAGGGAAAACTAAGTGTAACATGATATGTTAATTACAATATGTTTGACAGTAACTGTAAATTACATACACTTATCTACCACGAAATATCTTAATCAGAACACTCATAACTTCCAAAAATTCACAAAAATATATAATATTTCACATAGATACCCACAGAAATTTAGTGGAAATGATATTTTTTCTTAATCAAGGATACTACTAAAATGATACAAAGCGCATATGTAGATTACAATTGATGTTGAAACACAAAATGTTTTTCACTGCACTCGCCATTTGAAAATGTGCAATTTATCATGACACAAGCCTGGATTTTGATATAGCCAACATGAAAAGCACATTTAAATTTTACATGAAGCTTTAGGATATAGGTTTTGAAAGTGAATTTATCTGACACATGATTTTACTTGTACACACAGGCAATTTCGTAAGCTGGCTTTTGTACATAAATATAAGAAAATAAATGTGCAACATGCAAAAATTTTTGACGTGGCTTTCTCCATTGGTTTGTGAATGATGAGTATTTAATTTTAGTATATCTCTGTAAAACAACGTAAATTGTGCACAGTGTCTTGGAAAAGTGGCCTGGAAAGGCCAGATAAAACTGAGGAAGGGGGAGGCTCTGGAGAGGAGGGTGTGAGTTCAGAATGAATGAAGTTCAGGTCATGTGGCAGGTGTGGATGAAGGTGTGGAGCAGAGTTTAGTGGAGTCTGAAACCAAGAGGGTTATGGAACTGATGTGTTGTCTGCCAGTGGGTGGTCAACTCTGCTCTTTGCCACATTTTGGCAGCTGGTTGGTAGTCATGTCTATTGTGTTGGCTGAAGAGCCAACACCGTGTTACTAGAGGAGGCCGAAATGCAACGTTTTAGCTCACGCAGGCTGGTGTGAGGAGGGAAGAACTATACTGAAGTGAGGTCTGGAACATGACAAGGAATTAGAATTCAGAAAGCGGACATAAGTAGTTTGATACTTAACTTTAATCCATTAATGATGAACGTCGCTCTTGACGGCACATGATTCACAATATCAATATCAATAGTTACTGAATATGGCGCCTTGCTAGGTCGTAGCAAATGACATAGATGAAGGCTATGCTACACTATCGTCTCTGCAAATGAAAGCGTCTGTAGTCAGTGAACCATCGCTACCAAAGTCAGCTGTACAATTGGGGCGAGTGCTAGGGAGTCTCTCTAGACTAGACCTGCCGTGTGGCAGCGCTCGGTCTGCAATCACTGATAGTGGCGACACGCGGGTCCGACGTATACTAACTAACCGCGGCCGATTTAAAGGCTACCACCTAGCAAGTGTGGTGTCTGGCGGTGACAACACAATCCTCCCCCGCAAATCGGCGGACGGTTGTGGTATAAGGCCTCCGCCCGCCGTGGGGAGGACCCCATGTTGACATATGCAACGAGGTGAGGAGCCTAACAACAGGCGAGGCTGTGCCACCCGCACCCTGCCATTCGGACCGCGGGGAGCTAGGGAACGCCTGAAAACCTAGTCCAGGGTGCACGCCAACATGCGGTGTATGAGCCCATAGAGAGACGGGGGACCGAAGGGTCGACCTCCATCAGGCCGGGGCACCCGACATGCGAAGACGACATATGGTCCGGAGCGGGCAAGAGTTCCATTTCGGAGGACAACTGGTCATGGGGAGCGATCGGTGGCGCGTGACCCAGGGGGGCACCCGGCGGCTGCAGCGACACGTGCAGTGCGGGAGCCGCCAGTGGGAGAACAGGCGGCGGTGCATGGCCATGGGGCAAAATGGAAGGCAGCTGTGGCTGTAGCTACTCGACAAAAATCAATCGGAAACGATTCGACCATGTCATCGGTTTCCAAATCAATGAACATACAAGCAAGTTCGGAGGAATCGAATGCCCTATCCTCAGCAACAAGCAAACGGGACAACACATCGGCGTTTCCGTGCTTAGCAGTGGACCGATACAAGATCTCGTAGTGGTACTGCGAGAGGAAAATAGACCAGCGAAGGAATTTCTGTGCTGTACGTGGAGGTACAGGCTTGTTCGGATGAAAAAGCGATATCAAAGGTTTGTGGTCTGTGATTATGGTAAAGTGACGACCATACAAGAAATCATGAAACTTAGTAACACCAAATATGAGAGCCAATGCTTCTTTCTCGATCTGTGAATAGTTTCTTTGCGCAGACGAGAGCAATTTGGACGCAAAGGCAATAGGGAGATCGTGCGAAATCCGATGCATCGACCATCAACATAAGGGGCTTCCGGGGATCGAATGGCATAAGGCAAGTATAGGAAAGCAACGCTGATTTCAACCGGTGAAAGGCGCATTCGCATTCCGTCGTCCAGGCGAACGGAACACCTTTACGGCATAAGCGATGAAGCGGAGCTGAAATGGAAGACGCATGTGGCACATATCGGTGATAATAGTTGATTTTTTCCCAGCACACTCTGTAGCTGCTTCAAATTCTGTGGCGAAGGCAAGTCTTGTATGGCACGGAGGTGCGTGGGACTGGGATGTATGCCTTGGGCATTGAGTACATGTCCCAGGTAGGGTAAGTCACGAGCAAAAAACACACATTTGTCCTTCCGTAAGCGACGACCATTGTGTCGCAAGACCTGAAATAATGTTCTGAGATTGGCTAAATGTTCTTCCGTCTTTCCGGAGATCACAATATCGTCCAGATAGTTTGCTGCAGTAAGGACCGACGCACAAACAGTTTGTAGATATTGCTGAAACAATGCAGGGGCGGATGCACACCCCGAATGGCAGTCGTTTGAATTGATACAAACCAAGATGTGTGTTAACCACCAAAACGTGCTGGGATTCTTCGTCCACCGGTATTTGCAAGTATGCAAGTACGCATCAGCTAGGCCCAACTTCGAAAACGATTTGCCCGGGCACAGTATGTCAAAAGATCTTCCGGGCGGGCTAAAGGAAAAGTTGCAATCACTAGTTGTGGATTCACTGTTGCCTTGAAGTCCACACAAAGTTTCAATTTTCCGGAAGGTTTTGACAAAATTACTAAGGGTGATGCCCAGAGAGATGCCTGCACACGTTCAATTACACCTTGTGATTACAAATCGTTAATGTTTTTGCAACCTCATCACGCAATGTGTGGGGAACATTGCGCGCTCTGAAAAATTTCGGTTGCACGTTTACTTTCAGTTCCAAATGTGCTTTATAGTTCTTAGCGCAACCGAGGCCCGGTGCAAAAATGTCTTCAAATTCTTCACATAGACGAGAAACACTGTCTGAAGGCACAGTCTGGTTCACTGATAGGACCTGATGTACTATAGACAAGTTAAACAACTGAAATGAATCAAAACCAAACAAGTTCTCTGCAAAAGAAGAACGAAGGACGTAAAATGACACAAGTTTTGTTTGTCCTTTGTATGTTGCAAGAAGGCTGCACTGACCTAACACAGGGATCTCTTGACCTGAATAGCTAGTTAACTTAACATTTGCGGCACGCAATGGAGGTGTGCCCAGCAGTTTGTAAGTGTCTTAATTGATCAGTGAAACTGCAGCTCCGGTGTTGAGCTGGAATGGTATCACTTTGCCGTTAATGTCCAAGTCTACAAAAAGTTTATTGTCCTGCTGACAACAAGAGCGACTGTCTCGTGCAGCGTGAACTGACACTGGTACAAAATCACTTGTGACTTCATGGGAGTTCTGGCGATGTCGACGCACACTATTTGTGGGACGAACACAGTCACTGTTAGAGAGAGTGGCACTGGACGGAGTGGAATGAACGACATGAATTTCCATGGGCGAAGTTTCGTGATCCTGAGTATGCTCGGTTCGATGCCGATTCCAGCGCGAAGCAAAGGGCCTGGAAAGGTTTTGAGTTTCCGATCTGGGCTTTTTCTGGCAAACACTCTGAACATGTCCGTTTTTATTACAGTAAAAGCAAATAGCTTGGCGTGACGGGCAATTCTCACGCGAATGTACAGTAGTGGACCGCAGGCATGATTTGAGCACTGCATTTGCTTGCCGGCGCAGCACACGTGGCTGAGAGCCTGGCGGCAGTGGCGCAGCCGGGCGAGAGGGCTGTTTACTGCTCCGTGCAGCTCGCCCGGTGGGCCGGTGAACTTGACATACGGCTGGCGAAGTTTCAAATGATTCCTGAGCAAAGTCAAGTGTGTCCTACCGATCCAATATGTCCATCACTTGTTGAAGGGAGGGATTGACTAGTTTCAAAATCTGTTCCCTTATACGAACATCAGAAACGTTCTGTACAATTGCATCACACACCATAGTATCTGAATACAGGAGTGCACATTGACACTCAAAAGCACAATCCCTAGTAAGATCTTGCAAGGTTGCAACCCACTCCCCATTAGTCTGACCTGCCGTACGTTTTATACGAAAGAAGGTATACCGTTTCGCAACTACATTGACTGATTGTTTGAAATATGCATCTAGTGCAGACAAAATTTCTTCCTAGGACAGAGTTGCTACGTCGTGTCGGGGAAATAATTTCACTATCACACTGTAGGTTTGCACTCCGACGGATGACAAAAGAAAAGGCTGCCGCTCGTTACCTTGAATTCTGTAGGCGGCGAGATGGAATCCAAATTGGCGTGACCACTCCGTCCAGATTTACAGTGCAACATCAAAAGGTCTGAAAGACGGTGCAACGGCGTGTTGTGGCTGCGTTAGCGGTGAAGCGGCAGCTGCCGCATCGTTTTGCATTGCACGTTGACCCTGGATGAGCTGTCCAAGGGCATCCAGTAATGCCTGCGTCTGCTGATTCTGTTGTTGTTGTTGTTGTTGTTGTTGTCGTCGTCTTCAGTCCTGAGACTGGTTTGATGCAGCTCTCCATGCTACTCTATCCTGTGCAAGCTTCTTCATCTCCCAGTACCTACTGCTACCTACATCCTTCTGAATCTGCTTAGTGTATTCATCTCTTGGTCTCCCTCTACGATTTTTACCCTCCACGCTGCCCTCCAATGCTAAATTTGTGATCCCTTGATGCCTCAAAACATGTCCTACCAACCGATCCCTTCTTCTAGTCAAGTTGTGCCACAAACTCCTCTTCTCCCCAATCCTATTCAATACCTCCTCATTAGTTACGTGATCTACCCACCTTATCTTCAGCATTCTTCTGTAGCACCACATTTCGAAAGCTTCTATTCTCTTCTTGTCCAAACTGGTTATCGTCCATGTTTCACTTCCATACAAATACTTTCAGAAACGACTTCCTGACACTTAAATCTATACTAGATGTTAACAAATTTCTCTTCTTCAGAAACGATTTCCTTGCCATTGCCAGTCTACATTTTATATCCTCTCTACTTCGACCATCATCAGTTATTTTGCTCCCTAAATAGCAAAACTCCTTTACTACTTTAAGTGTCTCATTTCCTAATCTAATCCCCTTAGCATCACCCGATTTAATTTGACTACATTCCATTATCCTCGTTTTGCTTTTGTTGATGTTCATCTTATATCCTCCTTTCAAGACATTGTCAATTCCGTGCAACTGCTCTTCCAAGTCCTTTGCTGTCTCTGACAGAATTACAATGTCATCGGCGAACCTCAAAGTTTTTCCTTTTTCTCCATGAATTTTAATACCTATTCCGAATTTTTCTTTTGTTTCCTTTACTGCTTGCTCAATATACAGATTGAATAACATCGGGGACGGGCTACAACCCTGTCTCACTCCCTTCCCAACCGCTGCTTCCCTTTCATGCCCCTCGACTCTTATAACTGCCATCTGGTTTCTGTACAAATTGTAAATAGCCTTTCGCTCCCTGTATTTTACCCCTGCCACCTTTAGAATTTGAGAGAGAGTATTCCAGTCAACATTGTCAAAAGCTTAGTCTAAGTCCACAAATGCTAGAAATGTAAGTTTGCCTTTCCTTAATCTATTTTCTAAGATAAGTCGTAGGGTCAGTATTGCCTGACGTGTTCCAACATTTCTGCGGAATCCAAACTGATCTTCGCCGAGGTCGGCTGTGCGATAAAATTTGGACAGTACATCTGGAGATTGTGGCGAAGCCATGACACAACGAAATCTGGGCAGTATAGATAAGAACACCGTTTTGAGTCGTCACCAATGTTGTGTTGGCTGAAAAGCCAACACCGTGTTACTAGAGGAGGCCGAAATGCACGCGTTTTAGCTCACGCAGGCTGGTGTGAGGAAGGAAGAACTATACTGACGTGAGGTCCAGAACATGACAAGGAATTAGAATTCAGAAAGCGGACGTAAGTAATTTGATACTTAACTTTAATCCATTAATGATGAACGTCGCTCTTGACGGTACATGATTCACAATATCAATATCAATAGTTATTGAATATGGCGCCTTGCTAGGTCGTAGCAAATGACGTAGATGAAGGCTATGTTACACTGTCATCTCTGCAAATGAGAGCGTCTGTAGTCAGTGAACCATCGCTAGCAAAGTCAACTGTACAACTGGGGCGAGTGCTAGGGAGTCTCTCTAGACTAGACCTGCCATGTGGCAGCGCTCAGTCTGCAATCACTGATAGTGGCGACACGCGGGTCCAATATATAGTAACGGACGGCGGCCGATTTAAAGGCTACCACCTAGCAAGTGTGGTGTTTGGCAGTGACACCACAATGTCCACATAAAATACTGTGCAGAAAGTACAGCAGAGCTTATATATATGCTTCACATGACCATTAAGCTAGGGTATGCCTGTGACAGGACTGGAATAGGCTGTACGGAGCAGGTGTGTAAGACAGACCTTGTACCTGGGACTTCTACAGGGGTATGGCCTTAGTGAAGAGAGACTGGGAGCAGTTATGACACAAGGTTATTTCTTAGATTGGGTAGGAAGGATTGTGGGTAAGATGTTCTTTCTGAGTATGAAGATAAGTAATTGAAGCCTGGTTAAATTAAAGTGTGGAGGTGACAACGAGTGATGAGAGGGCTGTTTCTTTGCAGTTGGTTTGAAAGCTCAAAATATTCCGTCAGTTGCACAGTTTTCACCAACTTGATGGAGTCTTTGAGAGTATTAGTATCCAACAAAATTCTAAACAACAAAAGTACATCTGTATCATTGTGTGGTTCCATGAGTAGAGATTTATTAAGTAAATCAACCAGAAAAGAATGTGAAGTAACTCTTCCACAGCTACTGTGCTCATGATTCTTTATTATTTCATAACTAGTGAGTGGCCTCATTCTCAAACGCTCATCATCATTAAGTTCCACAATGCAATAGAATAAAAATGCTGCCATGGCAATAAATTGTTTAGTGGCAATGGCTTACTACTACTGTTTTGTGAAGCTCAGTAATTATGGTAGCTACATGTCACATCTATTTCAGTGTGAAACATGTGGTGATTTGCATGCCATTGGTTGGAGTTAAAGTTCTTTGAAACTTTTGACATCTTATCTTGGTCTTTTTTCTCTTTACAGAGTGTGGGTTAATGTTACTTTTCATTAATTTGAAACTTCTTTCATTTTTCAGATTTAATTTGTTTTACGGTACTTGCATGTTATATTTGTATACTGTCACTGCCATCAAAACCACCATGAATCTACCATCTTAGCTTCTCAGTTTCACGTAAAGTCACCATAATCTACACTGTCACTGACCATGCGTGATATTCTCTGTCAGCTTTCGACAAGTGACAGAGTTTCTTAGTTCTGTTAATTGTAGTTGTTAGCTGACAATGTTTTCTTCCTGGATTTAAACAGGAGTTAAATATTTTTGCATGTTTGCATAACCTTACCTGGTTTTTTTCATCTTTTGACAAATTTGTTAAATAGCTCAACATTTCTCACAAAAGAGAGAGGGGGGGGGGGGAAATACTGAAAAAAAACACTGTTGCAATATTTTTATGTAGTATGTCAGAACTATTGATTTAACTTAAAAGAAAACAACTGCTCATTCAGTGGTGTGATTAGCATAGCCTTGCCCTGCAGCAAGGGCTCACAATGCCATTATTTCTTACATAAGTTGCTCCTCATGACGTTGAGTCTCTTATCTGAGTGAGTGTAAAAACTCAGGAAAATGATTGAAAGTGCCAGGAAGGAATATTGGGCCTTCTATATTGTTTCAGTGTTACAAACATTCAAATAGGATGCTAGTGTCAGTATTAATGAAAATGAAGTGTGTCTTAGAATTTTGAGTTGAAATACAATTTACATATTTAATATTTGGGTTATAACTCAACACAGCAGTTGCTACATGATGTAAAGTCTGCTATATATATATATATATATATATATATATATATATATATATATATATATATATATATATATATATATATATATATATATCTAAAAAGAAAGATGATGAGACTTACCAAACAAAAGCACTGGCAGGTCGATAGACACACAAACAAACACAAATATACACACAAAATTCAAGCTTTCGCAACAAACTGTTGCCTCATCAGGAAAGAGGGAAGGAGAGGGAAAGACGAAAGGATGTGGGTTTTAAGGGAGAGGGTAAGGAGTCATTCCAATCCCAGGAGCGGAAAGACTTACCTTAGGGGGAAAAAAGGAAAAAAGGACAGGTATACACTGGCACACACACACATATCCATCCACACATACAGACACAAATATGTCTGCTTGTGTCTGTATGTGTGGATGGATATGTGTGTGTGTGCCAGTGTATACCTGTCCTTTTTTCCTTTTTTCCCCCTAAGGTAAGTCTTTCCGCTCCTGGGATTGGAATGACTCCTTACCCTCTCCCTTAAAACCCACATCCTTTCGTCTTTCCCTCTCCTTCCCTCTTTCCTGATGAGGCAACAGTTTGTTGCGAAAGCTTGAATTTTGTGTGTATATTTGTGTTTGTTTGTGTGTCTATCGACCTGCCAGTGCTTTTGTTTGGTAAGTCTCATCATCTTTCTTTTTAGATATATTTTTTCCACGTGGAATGTTTCCCTCTGTTATATATATATATATATATATATATATATATATATCCTCTGTAACTTTTGAAGCTAAATGTTTTGTCAGGTTATGTTTGAATTTGTATTTGTAATAGTTTGGATGGCTTTACCTTTTCTTAAACACGATGCCATCAGTGTCGAAGTGATTCAAGTATTACCCACCGTCAAATTGCTTCTCAAAATATTTCCTTTACAAGTAGATGTTCACAGGTCGCAAACATGGTTAACATTACAGTTTGTCAGAAACCTTTCTTTCCTTTATTAACTTATGAGAATATAAACTGAACATTACAAAATTAAATATGTGTAAAAAACAAAGGTAGTATCTTGACATTTATTTCTTCGTGTAAAATTATTATATGTAGAAAGTTCAGCATGGAAATTTATAGTGAAGAACCCAATACACAGCAAAAAGTCTCTCAGTGTCTAATACACGAATTGATCAAGTATTGATGTATCTGATATACTGTCTAAAATGTTATAAGCCCTAGAAATGCTTTAAGTATAAATTTTGTATTATGAGAATGTCGAAAGAAAAATATTATGCAGTGTCAAGGTACATATATTTGAGAAGAGAGGCTGGTCAGTATGTTAAGGAGTATTGAAAGGAGACCTGGAAATGGACACCATTAGCAAACAGATATGAAAGGAAAGAAGATGATGGATATGAATATATTTGTTGCTAGTCAGTATTTCATGATTTAAGTTCATGTATTACAGTCATTGTTATTCTGTGATTATTATTATTATTATTATTATTAAATGGGTGAGATGACTACATGTAGTTTCCATGTTGGTATTTCATAAAAGGTTTTCACTCAAGGTTCTGGTTTATGTTTTTGATGAATACTAGTGATCATTTGGTTATAATAAATGTATTTAATACTGAAAATGGAATTTATTGTTTTCAGATTCGAGTTTCATTCAGACAACAGATTTCCTATGGAAAGTGCTTGTGATAACTCTTGTGAGCTGTCTGCCCCTCTACATTCTCAAGTTTTTGAGGAAAAAATTTTCACCGCCAAGTTATTCTAAACTGTCATAACTGCCTCGCAGTTATGTTGATCTAAATATAGTCTAAAAATACATCTAATGTATGTCATTGAGAAAGCTCATAATGCCAAAGATTAGTGATATAACATAGTATGTATTTCAGCAGGACAGTTGCAAGAAGCTCAACACAGTTGACTGCATATGTTGTGTATTATATACAGAACTACATTGTGTTGAGCATTGTAAACCACTTTTTATGTGTGACATTTTGTTTTTCATTGACTGTATAGGTTGTGTTTTAACAGTCACTGTAGTGAGAAACTTTCCATGACTGATTTCTTAAATTTGTTATTTATTGACCGTGGCAAAGTGCCGTAGATATTTAATATTCTTTCCTTTAAAGTCAAATGTTGCATCACAGAGATAGGTAGAATTTTGCAGCTTAATAATTTAATACATTTTAATCCCTGTAGGGAAAGATCCCTCATATACACACAATTTCAGCCATCAAGCTGACATACATGTTGTTGAAATGAATTTCATATGACGCTCATTATATGTGATAAATGTAAACAAGATATTCATGGCCTTTGGAAGAAGATTTTGACCCAAAGGGATGTACATTCTAGTGAGAGCATTTTTAAAAGTGAAACATTCATTAAGAAATGTCATGGCAATATTTTGTACATATCCAAATAATAATTTTTATATTGTTCAACTAATATTTGCTATATAAACCCATACTAATATATTTATACATACATGTATTTTTTAAAATAAGTTTATCATCCTAAAATAAAAAGTTGAATGTTTGCTAAGTAGTAAATGTAGCAGTGCTTGAATCTGGAATTTAGTTTTTTGAAAATAAGAACGAAGTGTATGTAGAATGTATCACAGTCTTTCATATTTTTGCATAAGAGAACAAGACATGTGATTACTACATAACTGGCCTTTTTTTCGCCATAGTATTTCAGTGTGGTGGCCTTTATGCTTTATCACATGCAAATTATCCCAGCTCGTCTCTCTAAAAACCACTGTTTTCCCGATTATTTGTAGGCAGGAATTTTGTGATTGCTTGTTGTAGCCTTATTGAGTTATGCAGCACTGTTTATACTTAGTTGTAACTTTACCTAAAAGTTGTGTTCCCCTTTCAACATGCTTCTTTCAAATAGTGATTGGAGAATTTTGTGCAATTAAAAAGGGGCCCAGTTTGAAGAGTTATTTGGCAAGGTGGAAAGCATAAATTGTGATTTTTCCATAATTTTTTTTATTTTTTTTTACTGCAGGCTTTCATTCAGTCGACATTTTTTCCCTTGTGTTGCAGTGCATTCAATAAGTAGTTGATAATTACATATTTTCCATGCAATTGGGATTGCATAGAGAACATTTT
This sequence comes from Schistocerca nitens, assembly GCF_023898315.1. Taxonomy (NCBI): domain Eukaryota; kingdom Metazoa; phylum Arthropoda; class Insecta; order Orthoptera; family Acrididae; genus Schistocerca; species Schistocerca nitens. The sequence continues at coordinate 304,220,933 of NC_064620.1, forward strand.
AGTAATGTGAGCATCTGAATATAGAACTGTGTTTTTGCCTTCACTTATCTTGTAGTCAAAATATATGTACCCTAATTACCAACCTATTGTGAAGTTGAAGCTCACAGCTCATACATTCCCATATTTATGTGGGTGAGTTGGTAGTAGTGACTTTACAGGTTAGAACAATGAAGCTGTGTTAAAGTCTTATTGCTTTTGACTTTTAAAAAAAGCAAAACTTTCACACAGTTACTTGGCACATCAGAAGCTCCTACACTCATGTAACCGTAATGCATATTCACTAACAACAGCATTTTAATACCAATATTAAGAACTCAAAACTACCAGCTGCATAATTTAAAGTATTTTGAAGGGTTATTGTTTTGCAGGAAATGCTACCTGATCACAAATTAAACAGGATGGACCACTTTATGGGGACACTGTTTGTTGTAGTGACAAATTTCATCAAAATAGCCAGTCTTTTGGTTGTGTGTAAGCATTTTACAACAGATGTATTCTTGCCCTCCATTTGCAAATGCCGTGTATGAGATTTGGCCCACGAGAGACTACTCATGCTACAGATATGTGTACTTACTTACCAGTATGATCTGTTGATGATAGCCACCATCAAAGCACAATAAATTTGAGTCAGTGTACATTTAAATTCAGCCCTTCCACCAGTCGAAACATATTCTAAATGTCACTTGCCATGATGCAATGTACGATCACTGCCATTTTTGCTTTGGAATGCAAGACCATGTTTAACTCATTGACAGTGACAACGAGTTTATCAATTTCAATTGCACTTACTACAAATTCACAATGTATCTGTATCTGAGTGGTAAAGGAATTCAAATACAGTTTTATTGTGTTTTTTACTTAGGATCATATTTGTAGTACCCATATACCATTTCATTTGCGGAATAAAGACGTCACTCCTTTTCCAGTGCACAGGTGATTTATGATGATGATGATGAAATCCCATGCTTCTTGACAGCATAGGGGAACGGTGCGGAAGACCTGCACCGCCATACTAGGCAAGAGGTGGTTTGCCATTGACAGTTGATTTAGGCAGAGTTAAAAGAGCACATGTCCATTTAACACTGCCTGCGATTCGTCATTAACTGGAAAGGACTACTACCCTTCTTCCACAAATGAAACAATGTGTAGTTGTTCCTCATACGGTCTTAAGTTGAAAATGCATTAACTGGATTCACACCCATTCACCTCTCATGTCTGGATGTAGTACCTTAATAATGTTGTTACCAGTCTCATTTCTTTTCTGCCAGAACACCTTTTTGTGAGCTTATCTACTGCTAATGCTTCATATGCAAGGTTATATGGTTTCTGTTTTTACTACCATCCCAAATATTTCATAGACTTGCATACAATGCCTACACATCGTACTACAGACCTGAAGACAATTGGGAGTCCATGGATAGCATTACTCAACTCTGTCTCCTGGTTAAGAAATGAAGCAAACTATTCAAACGAAATTTTTCCAAGGAACAGTCTTGGAGGTAGAGAATTTACATTTTGTGCTCTTTAACTGTGGGCAATTACAATGTCAAATCATTTCAAAATTTCATGTAACAATTACTAACAGCGTAGTTTATCACATGCTGTGCAGTGCTCAAAGAACTATTTTCATGTAGGAGATGATGTGACTTACAGTTTCATACAACCGAGAAAGCTATTTCCAGTATCTCATTAAATTTTTGAACACAAAAAGCTTGCTTGGGACAATAGTGTACAGTGGAGTGACATCTTACAAATCAAATTGTATATGTTTTTGAACAAAGTCATTGTCACAGTTCCCATGAAATTGACAAATCCTATTCTTGATAAAATAACGTTGGACTCCATATTGGTCAGCAGTAAAGTCAGGAATATGCCAATAACTAAATTCTGCAAAAATATAACTGTTTGTTCATTGAACTGCCATTGATGTTTGCAGTTAAAATCCACAGAATTTGTTCAGATTCAATCCTAGGAGCTTAAGTGTTGAAAGGTGGTTATTATCCAATTGTCAAAACCCAAGCAAATTGCTAGATTCTGTAAAACAGTAAGCCGACAGGTGAAACTTGTCAGTTGCTATACTGGGGAATGGTGAACAAAATGCAAGATGCAAGGCTTCATATGAAAGCCATTATAAGGGGGGTCAAGCCAAAACACTGAACTTTGTTACTTGTCATACTACAGCAGTGTCAGGAAATGATGTACATTCACAACTATTTGACTTCTGTTTGTTGATAATTAATATCAAAGATATCGTCATCTCATATTAATCGGCATTTCGTAAAGGAAATGGATGCTGATGATTGCAATGTGAGGAAAAGCTGTAGTAACTTTTGCAGCTTGTCCTTTACAGAAACTGTAATCTCCACATGTGAATTTAGTAGTTTTGTGGAGAGTCCTTTTTATGCAGGAAATAATCACTTATTCAATTAGCATTACATGGCAGTTGTAGTAATTGGTTGTTTTGTGAATAGTTCCTATAACTGTGTAAGGAATCTTTCAGTATTTTATATCTGGATGTTTTATCCAGTATTTAAGAAGCTTCTGTTATTTATTATTGTATACAAGTTGTTCATGACTGGAAAATAATTGCAGCAACTCTTTGTTTTAAGCACTTTCAGAATATCTTTTTCTTTTTTTGTATTGTTGTACACAAATAATATATCTGCATTTACTTTCATTGAAAAATATTGAATCTCTATAAATCCATTGGTTGCATAGCAACAAGAGACTGCTTATTTTTGTGTTTACAGAAATTATCATTGTTGTTAGTACAGGAAATGCTTAGTGTTTTATGAGCTACTAACTGTTATTCTTATCAATACTTTTCCACTGTTTGATTTGTGCCAGTTTAGTATTCACATGGCAGATTTACTAGAGCATTTTATGTACTATAAAGCATTTGTAAATGTGCTTACAGAAAATGTGGGGAAATGCCTGAAGGTGTTTATAAAATGTCTTCTTTTCTACATTGTAAATCTCAGATTTTTTTTATAATCATTTATTCAGGACACAGTTAAAATGCACCCCCAGTCAAATAAAAATTGATGAGAAGTCCAAGTACACTGTAAGTTTAGGTATTGAAAGCAGTAGCAGTTTTTGCAGCGCACAGATATGACTGAAGTTCATTGCTTTGAAAGCCAGAGAAAGGTGACTGAACATTTTGTAAGAGAAAAACTCTTAACCCCATTGCCAAAGAAAGGCCTGTTGAGATTACTCTGTTATGTTTGTATCTTTTGGGTCTGCCGAACTGCTGCTACTTGTCATGCCAGAAGTGGGCTTCTGTTTTGGTTGACATAAAAAAAATCTAATTTGTGGAATGCAGGTTTATTATACTTACTTATAATATATGTGATACTTTTGTAAAAATAGAGCCTGGGTTCTACATTTGTTTCGATGCCATATTGAATGTAATGTGACTCTGTTGTTGAAAGAATCAAAAAAAATCTTTATCAGGTTGTAATAATAAATAACTTTATTTTAAAACTTTCTCTATTATCTTATTGTAACACCAAGTATTTCTTCTGCCATTCTTGCAATACTGTTGTGTATTTCATTTACTTCTTTCTGTGTCAGTGTCCTGCCCATATGCCTGTACACAATACGATAACAGTGACTTTTTAATCCTTTCTTTTTATGGGTGAAATCATCGATCAGGGAAATCTGAAAAAAATATAGTATGTAAAAACAGAATAAGTTACCTTTAATGGAAGCAACTATCAAGGTTAATGAGCAAAAGCGTTGAGTTCATTGTGTCGTTACTTTATGGGCATTAAAACCCTGTGTCTACCAATATCTTGTTCATTATGACCTATTTTCATATGCTGTAATGAAATAACTGAAACAAAATTCTTACCTGCTCTATGACATCACCTCCAACAGTTCTTACCAAGTCATAGAAATCATTTGGTGTGAATGAATCATCTGAAGGTAACCAGAAACTCATATCATTTGTGCACTGAGGGTATATACTTATTGGCTGAAAAATGAAGGGCAAATTAAACTGATGTCACCAACAGGGAGAAAATGTTTCATTAGTGTTAGCTTACCTTATATTTTATTCGAGTATCAGGATCTTTCACATTGAACTGTGACAAGAAGCCAGAATCGGAGCTCCAGAAGAGACGAATGTCGGGAATGGAATATAGACACATTGCTAGTCTTTCCAGACCTAATCCAAATGCCCAGCCAATTCGGCCCTTTACTCCTGCTGCAGAATATGAAAGGACAAACTGATTTCATGTGCAATTAGGAGTATGTAAAAAATGATGGCCACTACATACAAATACGATAACAAGGGAATGGTTTTTTTGGAATTACTAATTAATTTTTCATTTTTATACTGTAACCATCAAATCTTCACTTTTCAAAATTATGAATTCTGTGCAGAAGAGCTATTGAGAGTTTATTTTTTAAAAATAACGTACCACTCTCTAGAATTTCGTTCTCCATAATTCCACAGCCCAAAATTTCCATCCAGTTGCCATCACGTAATACCTCCAACTCCCAAGATGGGTGTGTAAAAGGAAATGTTGTATCTACCCATCTATACTGAAAGCCTGCAAAGTATATACTTAGAAGTAAAATAAGTTTCCACCTGATTTCATGTTTTGTACCTGCTTATTATCAGTACACTTCAGCCAGCTATAATAGTAATAAAGGAATTAAACTTTTGTTTTAATTTACAAAAAGTCTAATTGAAACAATAATCTGAGCAACAATGAGAATATGATAAGTAGCTTTACTAAACAAACGGATAATAATTTGGAATTTCAACCAAATAAGAAGATAATGAAATATGAGCTGGTTAAAATATTTTTTATACTCTTCAATAATACTGGAAGAGCTTAGTAATAAAGGAAATAAGCTTACTGGAAGAAGTAAATGGTAGAGAAAATCAAAAAGTGAATTACTCAATTGAGTATGGGGAAGTGTAGTAAGAATACAATAAATAGTTCCTGCAGTTGAAGCATTATTCAATGAAAGTTAATGAATGTGGTTAGCTTCTTTTTACAAGAAAGACGAATGAAATAGCATCCATTGCAACACTATATGCCTACAAGAAGTAGTGGTGAGAAGTGTGTTCCATATTGTATTCAGTTATTACACATTGAAACAGTTATGTGCAGTGATTCTCTTACTATTTAAAGATGAATTAATGGTCACAAGTTGCCTTTTGCAATTCTTCTACAGTCTTAACTTTCTTCAATAAATTCAAATACTGAGAAATTTTCTTCAAAATGAAGAGTTGTTTGCATGTCCAGCATCCATTTGCAAAAAATAAAATGCATTTTGTGTGGAGAAAATGATTAGCAAGGTTACATGCTGCACTTGTAATCACCTTAAATTGATGGTAATTCAATGAAAGTGATGAAAATCATTTCATGAAATAATGATCTGCATTTTCAGTTCAGAAGAAAACACATCACCACAGTTACATACGAAAATTGCTACGAACCATTTCTCCAACAGTCACCAGTGGATAAATGATTCATATTAATTTCCAAAGTATATCAGCCACAAGATCCACTGCAAACATCACTATGTTCTATAATATCCTACAGGTTGATAGACTTCAGTATGCCTACCCAAGCATCTTGAAAGAATTCAGGAGATGTAAATGAGGATGGAATTGTGTGAGATCCCGTGCCAGCTCACAGGATGGACAATGCACAAGCATTTGTGTCTCAGATTCAGACATGACCACATTAACATTAATGTACATATTTGTTCTTATGTGATGTCTCCCACTTCCCTGGATCTCTGAAACCTGATGGGTAAAGTGCTTCTCAACAATCTTCACAAGGAAGGAAATTGTGGATTCTGCACAGCTGCATACAATTCCAAAGAGATTGTTGGCATAGTGCAGCTTATTTGCGTAGTGTGCGTATGTGTCTTCGCACTAGCAAAGAATGAAAGATCAAAAGCTGAGCTAACATTCAACATCTTATCTTTTTGCCAATATGGTGCTCAGCAGTACTACTGTTGGGTGAGTGGTTATCTACATTCAAGGTTTAATTAGCCTTACACATGTATATAAAAAATCTTTCTCTCAGAGTGCAGGAAACAGTTATGAAACTTGGATGTGGATACAAAATGTCCAAACTTTATTAACATATGTAATGTGATAATTTCGAAATTTTATGTCTCCAGTCATCCATTTTATTTTTAGTTACAGACAATTGAAGAGAATAAGTACACTATCATGAATCTGTATGAGTAAGTACAGCCCTTGTTAGTAGTATCCATTGATTCTTAAGAGGCCTCTGCCTGCTGTTTTAAAAACTACATAAACACTACATATTATTTTCACAGCTCATATGTATACAATAAATCTTAATGAACTTTTTTTGTATTTTTAGATGGTTATCAACACAGTCACAGAGAATAAAACAATGAGAACTGTTTCTTGAGTAAGGCAACAATGGTAAACATTGAGTTGTGTCATTTAAATACTCAAATTTTTCCATTTGAGGTTGTATTTTGAGTCTATTACAATCAGTTTTTGAAAACGTAAATTCATTGATATTTGCCTTGAACCACATTAGATAAGTGTCATAAAAGAATGTTTATACGGCAGTATACAAAGTACACAACAATCTCCCAATTATCTGGGTGCTTATTATCCTGCTTGCAGATTACCTGGGCACAGTTTGGTAATTTTTGAAAAAATAAAAAGTGATGCATGAAGTTCCGTTACAAGTAAAACAAATATTTTTGATCAGAACATCAATTTCTGGTTATGAAGATGTAGAAGACAAAACGGTCATGACTGATTTAACTGTGGTGCCTACGAACTATGATTTGAGCACCAAAGCAATGCACTTGTAGTGAAGAAAGAGTGTTTGGTAGAATAACAGAATGAAGATGAGTTGATCAAAGAACCCACTATTAAGCACTCCAAGGCACTGAAATGTTACTAGACTATGCAGTACAAAATTCATTCAACTGATCTATTGGTTCAAAAGAGAGATATATTTTTATGACAAACTACATTGAGGAATAAATGTATTGGGAGGGAGTTGTCAGTATCCTTAGATTCCCGAACAGACCTCTGCAGGATTTTAATTAGTTGACACCACAAATAATTCTTATTGCTCATTTTTGGACCCTTAAAACTTTAGGTTACCTTGATGATAGTTCACATTAACCTATATAATCAAAAGATTGCTGTAGTGTCATTTTTCACTAAATGTTTTAAGACTCTTAAGTACAGCATCCTAATGTTTTGGATTGAGAAGGTGGACAAGTATCAAACACAGAGGGAGCTCTGATTTATGGCTCCTTATACACATTAATAGCTACAAACATCACAACCAGCAATGCTTAATCATAGCAGGTGCTTATGACTAGAGTTTTCATGATGCCAAACTGCTTAACAGACAATACTGCCATGAACTACATTGTTTAGCCCTCCAATATAACCAATTTGACTTCTAATGTTCAATATTCAATGTTTCTATATCACTCCTCAATTAATATTTTTAAATACTTATGTAAATTTCAACAGCTTTGTTGGCCTTGACAATTCCTACCTGATCCAAACAAAGTTTCTGCTAATCCTTGAAGTGTCTGTTTCAATTCATGTTCCATGTGTTTTGTAGCTGCCAAGGTATGGCACGCTTGCTTGGCTGCAGTTCTCTGACTTTTCTTTTCAAATACTGCCTGCATATTTCCCTCGTGTCTGAAAACCTGAAGAGAATCATACAATTAAATTATTACACTGCTTAGGTTGGGAGCCTACAAACTCCGATTTAAAAGAAAGAGTATTTTTTTAATGATCATAAACAAATTTTAAAGTTGGTTTACAGTGTTACATTCAGAAACTAGCATCTGAGGAACTATGTTTCTTCAGTTTAAAAAAATAAATGAATGAAAAGAGGTGTGAAAAGAGGTACTGACAGATGGTTGCAAGAAATTGAGCTGTCACATTGTATGAAGTAGCAGTAATTATAACAAAATGTACAAGTTTTTTCTCCTTCCTTCAACACCTATGTAAAGACAACAACCCATAGGTTGGTTTCAGTACAATAATTCTATACTATGTACCATACTACTGGAAGTGGTATAACTGTGGATCTTTGGTCTTGTAATCTGACACATACCCACTTACATCTCCAAGTTATATACACAACACCAAAAAGGAAGAACAGCTTGTGAATGGAGGAAGATCCACATGAATAGAAAATTAGAGAGAAGTACTCTTCAAAAAAAATATGGAACCTGAGAAAGGCACCATAATCGTTTTCTGTTTATTCTAGTATCCATCACTGATTAGAATGGATATAGTGATATAGTCTTGCATTTGTTTCTATACTTTGTCATCTCTTTGTTGTGAGCATGTACGGTTGTCAACACTTTGTGCCTTGTATTTGTGTTTGTGTCATTACCTATAGCCTCTCTCTCCTACACTGTTCACTGTATTAATTAGTATTTAACTGGTCTTATTAACCTCTCCATTCTTGTGCAACGTTTCCTGCCTTACTTAAATCATTTTACGCAGTCTGGCTGCCCAATTAATACTATTCTTTTGCTTAGCATACTGTACCTCTGACCTCTTCCCGATATGAACTCTAGCTGGTCATTATTCTCAGCCATGTCTTTCTTTTCTTTACATTAGTATGAATTCTGTGCTGAAAGGTTGTCCCTCCTGAAAATTTTAACTTTCATATAATTGTGCTTGTCTGCAACTTGACGTGTCTTCTTCACTGTAAGTAGCAATCTAACTTTTCCTACATCTACACTCTGCAAACCACCATGAGGTTCATGGCAGAGGGTACATCACATTGTACCAGTTATTAGGGTTTCTTCTTGGTCCATTCACATATGGTGCTTGGGAAGAATGATTGCTTGAATCCCTTTGTGCATGCAGTAATTATTCTAATTTTGTCTTCAAGATCCCTCTGTGAGTGATATGTAGGGGGTTGTAGTATATTCCTACAGCACCCATTTAGAGCTGGTTATTGAAAACCTTGCTAATAGACTTTCTCGGGATAGTTTACACCTATCTTCAAGAGTTCAGTATTTCTGCAACACTCTCTCACGGATTAAACAAACCTGTAACCCTTCATGCTGCCCTTCTCTGGATACGCTCAATATCCTTGATTACACTTCCCCAGTATTCTACCAACAAACCAAAGTCTACCTGCTTTACCTACAAATGAACCTATATGATCATTCCATTTCATGTGCCTGCAAAGTGTTACACCAGGTATTTGTATGAGTTGGCCAATTGCAAGTGACTCACAGTTATTATAGTCATGGGATAGTATGTTTTCTTCATTTTTTGAAGTGCAAAATTTGACATTTTTGAACATTTAAAGCAAGTTTCCAATCTCTGCACCACTTTGAGATTTTTATTTATTTATTTACATGCCAAGTTTCGTAGGACCAAATTGAAGAGCAAATCTCCAAGGTCATTGAACGTGTCAGTACATGAAATTACAACATAAAAGTAATAACAGATAAAAATAAAATGTTTATTAACTCAAAAAAGTTAAGCCATAAGTAAACGCAACCCACAATGTAACAAAAGAATCAGCTTAATTTTTCAAGGAACTCCTCAACAGAATAGAAGGAGTAGCTAACGAGGAAACTCTTCAGTTTTGATTTGCAGGTGCGTGGATTATTGCTAAGATTTTTGAATTATTGTGGTAGCTTATTGAAAATGGATGCAGCGGTATACTGCACGCCTTTCTACACAAGAGTTAAGGGAGTTCGGTCCAACTGTAAGTTGGATTTCTGCCGAGTATTAACTGAGTGAAAGCTGCTTATTCTTGGGAATAAGCTTATATTGTTAACAAGAAATGCTTATTGCCCGAACTGCCCATTTATGAGCCAAAAAATCCTTTCAGAGTGGGAAGAGTTATCCCAAAATATAATATCATATGACATAAGCGAATTAAAATAAGCAAAGTAGACTAATTTTCATGTCGAATGATCACTTACTTCAGATACCATTCGAATAGTAAAAATGGCAGCATTAAGTCTCTAAATAAGATCCTGAATATGGGCTTTCCACAACAGTTTACTATCTATATGAACACCTCGAAATTTGAACTGTTTAGTTTCACTAATCATATGCCCATTCTATGAAATCAAAATGTCAGATTTTGTTGAATTGTGTGTCAGAAACAGTAAAAACTGAGTCTCAATGTGATTTAGCATTAGTTTATTTTCTACAAGGCCTGAACTTATATCATGAACTGCATTATTTGAAGTCGAGCCAGTGTTGCACACAATGCCCTTTACTGTCATCAGCAAACAGAAACATTTTAGAGTTACCCATATACTAGAGGGCATATCATTTATATCAATAAGGAACAGGAGTGGCCCCAACAATGATCCCTGGGGCACCACCACCCCCCCCCCCCCCCTCCATTTGACCATACCCCATTCAGACCCCACATCACGGCCATTCTCGATACTGTGAATAATGACATTTTGCTGTCTGTTGTTAAAGTAAGAGGCGAACCAATTGTGATCTACTTCCTGTATTCTGTAATGGTCCAACTTCCGGAGCAATATTTTGTGATCAACATAAACACCTTAGTTAAGTAAAAAAATATATGCCTAGCGTTCAAAACCTTTTGTTCAACTCATCCAGTACCTCACAGAGACAAGAGAATACAGCATTTTCAGTTGTTAAATGACTCCTAAAGCCGAACTGTACATTTGATAGCATATTGTGTGATACAAAATGATCAATTACCCTTACATACACAGCCTTTCCAATATCTTTAGCAAACACTGATGGCATAGAAATAGGTCTAAAATTGTCTGTGTTAGCCCTTACTCCCTTTTTATAAAGCAGCTTTACTACTGAGTACTTTAATCATTCAGGAAACTGACCATTACTAAAGGAAAAATTACAAATATGGCTAAATACAGGGCTAACATGTGCAGCACAGTACTTTAGTATTCTGCTAGGTACTCCTTCATATCCATGGGAGTCCTTAGTCTTCAGTGATTTAATTATTGACTCAATCTCCCCCTTGTCTGTATCACAGATGAGTATTTCATACATAAATCTAGGAAAGGCATTTGCCAAGAGAATTTTATGATTCCCTGGAGAAACTAAATTTTTATTTAATTCACCAGCAATGCTCAGAAAATGATTGTTAAATACTGTACATATATCTGATTTATCAGTAACAGAAATATTTTTACTACAAACTGACTATCACCGACCTTGTGCTGCTGACCAGACACATCCTTCACAACTGACCACAGGGTTTTAATTTTATCCTGTGAATTAGCTATTCTATTTGCATATCACATACTCTTTGCCTTCCTAATAACATTTTAAGCACCTTACAATACTGTTTGTAATGGGCTACTGTAACTTGATTGTGACTACTTCTAACATTTTTATATAATTGCCACTTTGTTCTACATGATAGCCTTATCCCACTAGTCAGTCACCCAGGCTGCCTTTTCCTGCTAGTATACTGTCTAGAATGTTCTAATGGAAAGCAACTCTCTAAGAGAATGATAAGGAAAGCATTTACATTTGCCCTCCGCATTATCAGCACTATAGACATCCTGCCACTCTTGTTCCTTGAAGAGGTTTAAAAAACTCCATTGCTGTTGTATTAACTTTCCTACATAGTTTGTAATTATATGTGACATTTGTTAGCACAAAAGCCTTTTAGTGTTAAAATTTGTGTATCATTGTCTGAAAGGCCATTCACCTTGTCACTAAAAGAATGCCCATCTAGTAATGAAGAATGAATAAAAATATTGTTTATGGCTGTGCAACTGATCCCCTGCACACTAGTTTAAAAAAAAAAAAAAAACACAGACTGCATCATATCATATGAATTTAGATCTACCAACATATTTTTTTTCGCACAATCAAATACAAACTTAATACTGAAGTCACCACATATAACTAATTTCTGGTACTTCCTACAAAGTAAATCATGAACCATCTCTAGCTTTAGCAGAAATGCTCTGAAGTCAGAGTTAGGGGACCTATAAATATAAAAATTAGAAGTTTAGTTTCACAAAAATCAACTGCCCCTGCACAACATTTAAATATCTGTTCAGTGCAGTGCTGTGATATGTCCATGGACTCAAATGGAATAATGTTTTTTACGTATATTGCTACTCCCCTACTCTGCAAGGAACTCCTTGAAAAACAGCCAGTTAATCTGTATCCTGGTAAAGCAAGTTTCTGAACTGGCAAATTATTTAAGTGACACTACAATATACCAATAATTTCAGAGTCAACGTCTATAAGCAGTTCACTAACTTTATCTCTAATAACTCTTATATTTTGATGAAATATGCTAATTCCTTCTCCACTTGAGAACATGACATCCTCTGAAGGTGATTCTTTACTTAGAGGGACTTCCTTTAAGCAGGTACGGTATACCTATCAGCTGACTTCAGTCAAAGAAGGTGCAGCTCTAACACCAACTACTCTTTTTGTTGTGCCTATCACGACAGCATCTCCGCTATATGGTGAGTAGCAACTTCCCTTCTCTAATATTGTCAACTGCTACAGGAATTTTTCCATGAGTGATCCCACCACCACCCACTACACTGTCACCTATAAGCATTGTCAGCCTTCCTTTCCCATACCTACTGCCTAGTGAAACCCAATCTACTGATACACTCAGCTGACACCACTGCAATGTGACCCATACTCTCTACCATCAGTGCCTTCTCCCCATGTTAACACACATAACAGATTCATTTAGATGAGGCTGATCATGACGCTGAAACAGTTGCATGAAATGAACATTAGTGCCACCAGTTTGAGTAGCTACATTTACCAGGTCACCACCTACATCACGTTCCCCATCCCTATCAAGACTATTCCCTGCTCCACCCACTATCACAAATCTGATCCTCCTTCGTAAAACTCATACATAACTCCCCTATGCTGTCAGTCACCTGAGCCAACCCTGCACTACGCTTCACAATGCTGGTGAGCTGGTATTCACTCCCCAACACTTCCTGCAATAGGCGGCCCACACCTCTCCCATGTGAACTACCTAGCAGCAGAACCTTCTTCTTTCTGTTAGGTTAGGTTAGGTTAGGTTAGGTTAGGTTAGAGACTTTGCAACTGACTTAAGCCTGCTAACTGCTGAGGACTGCTGCATGTTTCCTACACCTACAACTAAAAATAGTCTCCTTTCCACTCAACTCTGACAGTCGATCAAATCTATTGCATATACACAAAGTACAACTGTCTGAATTGAATACCTCCTCCTCCTAGCTGCCTTCTTGCCAACTGCCAGTTCCCATTCCCCAGCACCCTTCACCCTCCTCAACCTATCCAGTTCCTTCTTTGGGTACTGCAACTGCACCTGATGGGCACAGATTTTATGCTCCTGCTCCTCTATCAATTTATTTCTACTATAAATTCTGCATTCCCAGGAGAGGACCTCGCTAGAATTCCCACTGGGTTCCCCACTGCATTCCCCTCCCCTGCCCAATGAAAATACTTTGAACAAATCCCACACCATAACCCACTACTCACAAACCTATGACAGAGCCCACACTTCTCACTCGTGGTAAAATTTTACAGTTATCTTATCAAGATCTGACTGAATATTTATGCAGCTCCTTTCAGACAGTACTTCATTATAGACAACTGCATCATCTGCAAAAAGCCTGATTTTACTATTAATATTGTCTACAAGTTCATTAATGCTTTTCTGAAACCAAGAAACCCAGCATCTACCAGACTGCCTTGATCGAAAGCTTTCAGTATGTCATGTGAGAAAAGTGCGAGCTTGGTTTCACATTATCGATATTTTCGAAAACCATGCTGGTCAACATTGAGGAGGTCATTCTCTTCAAGATATCTCAACACGTTTGAGCTCTGAACATGTTCTAAGATTCTACAACAAATCGATTCAAGGATATTGGAAGGTAGTTTTGGGGATCACTTCTACTACCCTTCTTGTAGATGGGTGTCGACTGTGCCTTTTTCCAAGAACTGGGCAGGTTTTTTTGTTCGAGAGTTCTATGATAGATTATAGTTAGAAGAGGAGCTAACTCAGCCACAAATTCAGTAATCTGACAGGGGTTCCATCAGACCCTGGAGTTTTGTTCAATTTTAATGATTTCAGCTGTTTCTCAGCACCACTGACACTAGTACCTATTTCAGTGGAATGAGGCTTAGATTGGGGCAATTCACCTGGGTTTTCCTTTATAAAGGAACATTTTAAAACAGTTAAGCATTTCAGCTTTTGCTTCACTACCCTCAATTTCAATTCCTGTCTCGTTCACTACGGACTAAACACTAACTTTGGTCCCACTAACAGCCTTTGCATACGACCAGATTTTCTTTGAGTTCTGTGAAAGATCACTTAACAATATTCTGCTATGGTAGTCACTGAAGGCATCACATATAACTTTCTTGACAACCAAATGCCTTTCATTCAGCATCTCTCTTCTGCAGCCCTGTACTTTGTTTTACACCTATTATGCAATAATCACTGTTTCTTCAAAAGTTTCTTAACAGTACTGTCTGCCACAGAGGTTCCCTTCTAATACAAATTGTTCTGATGGGTACATATCAGTCTAGTGCATGGTCTACTATTCTTTTAAACCTGAGACAGAGATCCTCTTCATGCTCCTGCCCTGTGCTGAAAGTTTCAAGTTCTTCATTGAGATATGGCACTACGGATTTTTCATCCAGTTTATTGAACATATATATCTTTCTGCTTGTTTCAGTTGTCGTTTGTACTTTGGTAATCATTGCTGCCACAACCGCGTCATGGTCGCTGATACCAGTTTCAATGTGGACATCCTCACAGATCCAATATATTTCCATCATGAGTGTGGTTCCTAACTATCTGATCTAGGTAGTTCTTAGAGAGGCATTTAGTACCGTTACACAGAATGTCTTAACAAGCCCACCAATAACAAAACTGCACAACATTTAAATATCTGTTCAGTGCAGTGCTGTGATATGTCCATGGACTCAAATGGAATAATGTTTTTTACGTATATTGCTACTCCCCTACTCTGCAAGGAACTCCTTGAAAAACAGCCAGTTAATCTGTATCCTGGTAAAGCAAGTTTCTGAACTGGCAAATTATTTAAGTGACACTACAATATACCAATAATTTCAGAGTCAACGTCTATAAGCAGTTCACTAACTTTATCTCTAATAACTCTTATATTTTGATGAAATATGCTAATTCCTTCTCCACTTGAGAACATGACATCCTCTGAAGGTGATTCTTTAGTTAGAGGGACTTCCTTTAAGCAGGTACGGTATACCTATCAGCTGACTTCAGTCAAAGAAGGTGCAGCTCTAACACCAACTACTCTTTTTGTTGTGCCTATCACGACAGCATCTCCGCTATATGGTGAGTAGCAACTTCCCTTCTCTAATATTGTCAACTGCTACAGGAATTTTTCCATGAGTGATCCCACCACCACCCACTACACTGTCACCTATAAGCATTGTCAGCCTCCCTTTCCCATACCTACTGCCTAGTGAAACCCAATCTACTGATACACTCAGCTGACACCACTGCAATGTGACCCATACTCTCTACCATCAGTGCCTTCTCCCCATGTTAACACACATAACAGATTCATTTAGATGAGGCTGATCATGACGCTGAAACAGTTGCATGAAATGAACATTAGTGCCACCAGTTTGAGTAGCTACATTTACCAGGTCACCACCTACATCACGTTCCCCATCCCTATCAAGACTATTCCCTGCTCCACCCACTATCACAAATCTGATCCTCCTTCGTAAAACTCATACATAACTCCCCTATGCTGTCAGTCACCTGAGCCAACCCTGCACTACGCTTCACAATGCTGGTGAGCTGGTATTCACTCCCCAACACTTCCTGCAATAGGCGGCCCACACCTCTCCCATGTGAACTACCTAGCAGCAGAACCTTCTTCTTTCTGTTAGGTTAGGTTAGGTTAGGTTAGGTTAGGTTAGAGACTTTGCAACTGACTTAAGCCTGCTAACTGCTGAGGACTGCTGCATGTTTCCTACACCTACAACTAAAAATAGTCTCCTTTCCACTCAACTCTGACAGTCGATCAAATCTATTGCATATACACAAAGTACAACTGTCTGAATTGAATACCTCCTCCTCCTAGCTGCCTTCTTGCCAACTGCCAGTTCCCATTCCCCAGCACCCTTCACCCTCCTCAACCTATCCAGTTCCTTCTTTGGGTACTGCAACTGCACCTGATGGGCACAGATTTTATGCTCCTGCTCCTCTATCAATTTATTTCTACTATAAATTCTGCATTCCCAGGAGAGGACCTCGCTAGAATTCCCACTGGGTTCCCCACTGCATTCCCCTCCCCTGCCCAATGAAAATACTTTGAACAAATCCCACACCATAACCCACTACTCACAAACCTATGACAGAGCCCACACTTCTCACTCGTGGTAAAATTTTACAGTTATCTTATCAAGATCTGACTGAATATTTATGCAGCTCCTTTCAGACAGTACTTCATTATAGACAACTGCATCATCTGCAAAAAGCCTGATTTTACTATTAATATTGTCTACAAGTTCATTAATGCTTTTCTGAAACCAAGAAACCCAGCATCTACCAGACTGCCTTGATCGAAAGCTTTCAGTATGTCATGTGAGAAAAGTGCGAGCTTGGTTTCACATTATCGATATTTTCGAAAACCATGCTGGTCAACATTGAGGAGGTCATTCTCTTCAAGATATCTCAACACGTTTGAGCTCTGAACATGTTCTAAGATTCTACAACAAATCGATTCAAGGATATTGGAAGGTAGTTTTGGGGATCACTTCTACTACCCTTCTTGTAGATGGGTGTCGACTGTGCCTTTTTCCAAGAACTGGGCAGGTTTTTTTGTTCGAGAGTTCTATGATAGATTATAGTTAGAAGAGGAGCTAACTCAGCCACAAATTCAGTAATCTGACAGGGGTTCCATCAGACCCTGGAGTTTTGTTCAATTTTAATGATTTCAGCTGTTTCTCAGCACCACTGACACTAGTACCTATTTCAGTGGAATGAGGCTTAGATTGGGGCAATTCACCTGGGTTTTCCTTTATAAAGGAACATTTTAAAACAGTTAAGCATTTCAGCTTTTGCTTCACTACCCTCAATTTCAATTCCTGTCTCGTTCACTACGGACTAAACACTAACTTTGGTCCCACTAACAGCCTTTGCATACGACCAGATTTTCTTTGAGTTCTGTGAAAGATCACTTAACAATATTCTGCTATGGTAGTCACTGAAGGCATCACATATAACTTTCTTGACAACCAAATGCCTTTCATTCAGCATCTCTCTTCTGCAGCCCTGTACTTTGTTTTACACCTATTATGCAATAATCACTGTTTCTTCAAAAGTTTCTTAACAGTACTGTCTGCCACAGAGGTTCCCTTCTAATACAAATTGTTCTGATGGGTACATATCAGTCTAGTGCATGGTCTACTATTCTTTTAAACCTGAGACAGAGATCCTCTTCATGCTCCTGCCCTGTGCTGAAAGTTTCAAGTTCTTCATTGAGATATGGCACTACGGATTTTTCATCCAGTTTATTGAACATATATATCTTTCTGCTTGTTTCAGTTGTCGTTTGTACTTTGGTAATCATTGCTGCCACAACCGCGTCATGGTCGCTGATACCAGTTTCAATGTGGACATCCTCACAGATCCAATATATTTCCATCATGAGTGTGGTTCCTAACTATCTGATATAGGTAGTTCTTAGAGAGGCATTTAGTACCGTTACACAGAATGTCTTAACAAGCCCACCAATAACAAAACTGTAATTTTTCAATTAATTGTTGGATGAAAGTCTCCACAATGATTACAGTATGATTGGGAAACTTACATACAAGTGATGTGAGGTGTTCTCTAAATTTTTTGGTTAGATGAGGAGATGAGTGTGGTGGGCGATAGAAGGATCCAATTATTTATTGCCCCCCCCCCCCCCCCGATACTGAGTCTTGCCCAAACAATCTCACATGAAGCTTCAATTTCTATCTGGGTGAATTTGAGTTTCTCGTCTACTGCGATAAATACACCACCTCCATTCCCCATCTGTGTATCCTTTTTATGTGCAATTAAATTTTACCCAAAAGTCTCACTGCTATAACTTTCAGGTTTTAACAGCTTTCTGTACCTAGTATTATGTAAGCTTCACTGCTTTTCATGAGCTCTTCAAACTGCTGGCACTTGGTTGCAAAAGCTTTGCCAGTTACCATCAGGATTTTAAAACTCTCACCTCTGGAGGCATTTCTTTCGTCCTTACACTGATACTTCTGGGTTTCCTACAGCTATCATCATCTGGATGAATTGCCTAATCTAAAATATCCAATGTGCACCCTACATACAGTCAGCTGCCTGATTAGCAGCTTCTGATGTGTAGTGCACAACTGACCCATTTTGGGGGACCAACAGTTCTCAACTCTATGGTGCAAGTCCAGGAAGTCACAGCCTAGCTGTCACAGAACTTCCACTGTCTCTGGTTCATTCCTCCCACTTGACTCAGAACCATAGGGCCACGATCAGTTCTGGGGACAATGCTGCAAATTATGAGCATCAATGAAACTCCACGCACAAGGCTGGTCTTCCCAACCTTCTCTGCCAGTCGCAGTAATGACCCAAGAATGACCTCGGGGCTCAGACGACAGCACTATTTGTTCCAATGAGCACCACAATTTGCAGTTGGTTGCACATTGTTCCCTCAAAGGCAGCTGGAATACATCTTCAACATGTTGAATGGGGACCCCAGGCATACACACTGACTGCACCTGGTGCCCTTTCCTTGCTGTCATTTCCCTAAGGGGTATCATCATTCGCCATATATTTGAACTGTCGACGATTACTGGACCTCTATCCTGTTGTGTTTGCCTCCTCCTGACACCAGAAAAACAGCTTTCCCCAAAACAGGTGAAGTGTGTCCCGCTGGCTCAGTTTCAGTGAAAGACAGCGTATCAAACTTATTGGTCAGGGGGATTGGTACAACACCCTGAGTCCTCCCTGGTCCCCGTCCACCCTGTACAGGATGCCTAGATCTACCATTAACATGCCACTTGCAGTCAAGTGTATGAGTAATGACAAATCTTGTACTTTCTGCACAGGAGACACGACCCACGGGAGGGAGGCGATAGTAATTGGGGTACCTCTGCTACTGGTATGACAGGTACTCGACTCTCGGGAGCTCTTCCAACACACCAATTTGCAACAGCTACCAATCGTTTGACAGTAGTCAGGGCGATTTCCAGTTTCTTATGAACGTCAACCAACTCTTCCCATGTTCGAGAACAGCATTCACAGTGGAACTGCGTTTTGGCTGGTGCAATGTATTACAAAGCAGTGAACAAATAGCTTTAAATTAAGCCCGCTGATTGTCTGTCAATCTGCTGAGCTAAAAATTTGGTAACTACCTATAAGAATTTAACCAAATGCACAAAACAAGATTTCTACTAATGCAAGACAATGAAGAAGCTTGCACAGAACAGACTAATGTGGAGAACTGCATCAAACCACTGTTGCATCTATAATGTTGTGCACGTTTATGCACTAAAATCTCGCCTTATAAGTTTTTTCACAATCATCTGTGTACTTGGTTTTTAAGACATTAAGCATTAACTGCCAATCTCTGTACGTAACTCACATTCCATTAGTTTTTCATTTCTCATTACATTTCACACTGCTGAAGATTTTCTTCAGGACCCATAAATGCTGTTTGACTTCTGAAACTGATATTAAAAACTATGTACTTTTGTGAGTTTAAAAAGTTATTCATACACCAGTGACATGGAATGCATGAAGGGACACTGAATTAGATATTATCCATTACATGTCCATCACATTGATTAGTTTACAGAATCATACACTAAAGCTTGCTAAAAATACATTATTAAAATACACTGAAATCTTTCTGTCCAAAACTATGTTTTTAATGTTGTTTAGCAGTCCCTATTGTATTCTGTAAACGTTTTAATGCTTATCACCACCAAGTTTAAGCAGATTACATTTGGCTTTTCTCATCCTGAAAGCAGGTCTGAGCAACCTGCCCTACCTTTTAACCTTCCCCTACATACTACCCTTCTCTCCTCCCTGAAGAATAAGCTAATAATTCAGTACGCTAGTCATGTACTTTTATGTTTGTTTATCAACAGTATTAAATATTTTGCCTCCTAAATGTAAGTACTGGGCAGAAATTCTATCTTGTAATTTCATACAGTCACATTTACAAAAAAGTAAGAAGTTAATAACAGGTAAGTAAATCTGGATTCAATAAGCACCAAATTCAATAAGTTCTCTTGCTCCAGAGAAAATCACAGCTACAAATAGTAAACAATACACTCACGGGCAATTGTCTTACCAAGGCTTGCAAAGCAAATTATTTGTTTATCAAATGGATGCATTACATGCTGAGGGATACTGTGACCCTGGTAATAACATTCAGATTAAATAACTACAGGTCACACACAATTTGATCAAGTCTAATGAGTTAAGTCTGACATAGGGAATAAAACTGTGTGCAACCTGTGGCTGTTTTATTTGAATAGAATTGATTTGTGACTTCCATTTCAAGAACATGAGTATAATAATTATTCTTTCAGTTTCAAATATGCTTCTAATAAAAGATGGTAACTTTGTGCTAAAAGTCTGGGCCACCACTGGCCCAATTTTCATAAAAGAGTAGGCCAATCTAAAGTGGTGCCCACTTGAAAGCAAGTAGCACTATAGGTGACTCTCCCTTGTGGGAAACCTGTCAAACAATTTTGACAATGCATATGACTTCAGCAGTTTTATCTACAATGTCTGTCATACCTGATAACACAAATAAAATTCTGGAAGAATTGGGCATTTACAGTAATCTCGGCAGTAAATGCCTTGACAGTATAGGTTACCAAATTCTAACTCTGGAATGTATTGTATTAATGGCAGTTTATGTGGGATGAAACTGGTATAAGAGAAATTTGTAACACAGCAGTTATTAATTATGCATTTACTTCTCATTTTATTCAACAGGCTCCAGTAACACTGTCATATGACCAAGGAACACCTCATTACACTTTGCGAATAATAATTGAAAATATAATAAGATGTCAATTTTAAATCAAACACCACGGAAAAAACAAACCAGGATGACTGACACCGTAACAGTCCTGAATAATATCTACAGAAGCTATACAGAATGAACCAGAACTGCACTGACAAACTTTCAGAGGTGGTAGTATGGACCAAAACAATAAAACTGGCTACTAAACATATGCTTTAAAACACATATCCTAAGAGAGCCATCAACTTTTGTTCAGGAGAGGAGGTGTTTCACAGCAGCAAAGCGGAACAAGTGCTTATAGTTCTGAAGATATACATTTTGGAGCCCACATTTATTAGGCATTTTTTTTTTCATTTTGGTCCATACTACCACCTCTGAAAGATCATTGGCAGAGTTCTGGTTTACCCTGTATAGCTTCTGTTGGGATGATTCAGTAATGTTACCTGGTCAATCATCCTAGTCTTTTTTAAAGAACCACTGGTATGACTGTGGGAAATATGAGTTCCTCAAAAGCTAAAATACATGGTTTGTTACTAAATACTGTCAACACTTACAGAACAAGGTCTATCGAAGGTAACACCTCTGAATAACTTACAAGACTGTGCTCCATATATAAAGTTCATTTCTTTATCTCTTGCTCACTGAATAATGTTTGAAGCAAGTGTCTTTCATTAGTAATAAATCTTGTGAGAAAGTATGAATTGACAAACAACTACATAAATGGCCTTTACATCAAGTGTTTGAGCTAAAAATATCATCTGGGCCTGAACCAAGTTGCCACAAATAATACCGCATATGACATGCACTAATGAGTGTTCAGAGTAAACAAGCTTCAGCATGTCGCAGACATATATGGTGTGCAGCATTTTATACAAGGAGCTGCACATTTCTGCATTAGATTACAAAAGATACATCACATGACAGAGCTACCCATGTATCTTCAGTCCTAGGAATCTTGTACGCCTATTTGTCTTGTCAGTATTGTAAGAAAAATAAACACTCGTTACTGAATGACATGTGCAAATCTGACATACAATCTGTAAAATGTTTCTTCAATGCCTGGTTCTCTACTTCCAAATCAACAGAATATGAAAGACTTCATACTGTTATTGTTTTATACCTGCCTTTTGTGTCTGTCCACTGACAACCTAGGCAACACTGTGTGCAATAGACTGTAATGTCAATTTTTAAGTAAAAGTGTTTTATTTTATTGTATTGTGTTCTGGCTGTTTGTGCTAGATGAAGCATTGCTTACACCTCATTCTTGCAAAAGGAATCTCAGTACAACATTTATAGGTCAAGTGTGTATTAGACAGAGGCCACTTACTCTAGATTCCTAGTCTATATGCCCACATGAGTTGACATCCTCTGCTCCACACATCCAGACTCTCTTACCACTCATAGTTTTAAAAAAATCTGTATTTGTTTTTATGTCTCCTGAGAATCAACTTATCAAAACTGTACTGCAATAACTGTTGACATGACTCCTCAAAGCCTAAAGTCTTTAAGTCAATTCTATGTCACATTTTAATGTAGAAATAAGTGAGACAAAACAAATTTTTTAACTCTACAGCATAATCGTGTACACTGTTCTGAAAGTACCTGGAATATTAAAACTACTTGCCACACAAAGACCCATATCCAGAATCTTAATTTTTGCACAAAATACTCAATTACAAACTGGCAAATGTGAAGAATTAATATATCTGTGATACCAAACCTAACATTTTAAACACGGTTTGTCTCCTCTAGAACATTAATGTGTTGCATTTGGTACATAGCAAAAATCCATTCCACTATTCACTTGGTTGAGTTATGTATTTATTTACGAATATTGTTACTTCAGAGCAATGAGAAACATAGGCTGACGAAAACTTCTAAATCTAGCTTCCTCAATATCTATAATTGTGAGCACACAAAAAAGATAATGACGTACACAGTAAATGATTACTATTCAAAGGTTGTGGCTTTTTCCTTTCATTGAGTAATGTCATTCGCATAATTCATTATAATGCAATTCTGTTTGGAGGTATCAATACAGATATATGATTGTTGTAGACAAACACGTGCAAAGTAACGCTTAGTGCTAGATACGGCATGCTAGAGTGTGGCAAATATTTGAAATGGATGTGTTGGACAATACAGAACGGTCTTAAAACCCTTGTATTCCAAATGACATCAAAAATGACTAGCGTACATTTCAATGATGTTACCCATGTTTATTTCATGGTGTAATACTGTTTTTTTTTCCTTTTTTCCCAACAGAACTGTCAGTGTATGAAAACTATTACATTACTGCATACTCACTTCTTCAGGAGTGCATATCCTGACAGCATCGACTTGGTGAAACGCCGGATAATGTTTTGAATCTATTTCATCTCTACGATATACATCACCTATAATTAGGAAATTGTTTAGACCACTGCCAATAAGTTCAGATTGGTGGGCTGTAGTGTGTGCTCGCAATAAATTGCTTCTGTTTATATAGTAACAATCACTTTTTTGCCGGCTGGGGTGGTCATGTGGGACAAGAAGGCTGTCAAAATTCTGTTCGACGGTAACCACAGGGCTTAAATCATCGAATACGGCGAACAAAGGATTTCCCCTCCGTCCCACGAATGTCTTATACATATAGTTCACAATGCGCTTCTTGACTAAATGCAAAGGATGACCTGGTTGAGAATGTAAGTTTTTTCCTATATAAGAGAGAACTTTGGGTGTTACATTCGTCCATTCATCTCGACTATATGATTTTCCCTTTATTTCGATGTTTGAGAGTGGTTTAGTTTCATTTACTGTAGAAAACGAACATCGTATCGGTGATTTCGGGAAAAAGCTAGTTAATTTTCGCACCATTTCTTGTACGGGACAGAGACACAAACACCACTTCAATACAACACCTTACATCCTCTGACCTCTCATAATATTAACGTGACCGGAGCGTGTTTACATCCACACCAGCGTTACCACCTCGGAAAATGAAAACACACCAGAGAAGGACTAGCACTAGCAAGCCCGGTTGGCGGTTATCATTCGATACCTCTTTCGCCATGTAAAGAATTTTGATAGAACAGAAAATATAGTTATATAAAATGTAGTGTAGTTTAAAGCCTGAAAGGCGAAACACTTGAATCGGCCATAGAGACAGGTATTGTTACAATTATACCACATTACGTGGTGGTTGTCATATCGAATATTCACTACGTTCGCATTCGACACATCTTCCGAAAGATGAAAACCGACTTTCTAAAACTCTTTTTCGCTATCCTCTTTACATGTTAAGTTGTTCAGGATGCCTAAAGCCGGGTTCACACAGACAACAAAAGTATTCGCCACTGCTAATGGCGAACTTCAGTTGCTTTGTAGTTGCATGTGTGAACTCCTAGTTTTCGGTGGCGCCATTTAAGGAGCGCAACTTTTGTCACGCCACAAAAAGTTGAACTTGGTTCTACTTTGTTGCGCCATTTTGCCTTCTCCACAATCGAATAACGTCATTCGATTGCTACCTCGCGGCTGGATTCAAACCTTCCTAGTGCATATTCGTTCGCAGATAGTGCTTTTGTTTGTGCGTTTGCTATTAATATATCGAAAAAGTGGTCAACAGCGACAATTATGAGATTCTTGGAGGTGTATCAAGAACGAGAATGCCTCTGGAACCACAAAAGCGAATCATACAAAGACAGTAATTTGAGAGATGCTGCATACTGCATACTGTTTACTAAACAGTATGCGTGAATATGTACAGTCTTAGACATAAAAACTGGCCGCCGGCCGGCCGCCACAGAGACTAAATCCGAGTCGTTCACTGAAGGTGGCCAATAAAACTGGCCGCCCCTGATAACTCATAAGTCCGGCCATCTGCACAATCTGGCAACACCGTAAGTTGCGGAAGTGTTAGGAGGAAGTGTTGTCTACTTCCGATGTGTGCTCCCACTGTGTGAGCCAGTGGTCTAGCGGTAATAGTTGCGCATTCTAAACTGATAGTCGCCTGTTCGCGTCCACCTATATGTATATATATTTTTTTACTGCATTTCGGCCTTCGTATAAAGTTATGAGTCTGATTGAACATCGAAGATAATTCGCTTGACATTCTACCCACCAGCAATAACAAGTATTCCACAAACAATTCCGCAGGACAGCTCGTGGCTGCATTTCGGCCTTCGTATAAAGTTATGAGTCTGATTGAACATCGAAGATAATTCGCTTGACATTCTACCCACAAGTAATAACAAGTATTCCACAAACCATTCCGCAGGACAGCTCGTGGCTGCGTCGCGATCATAACAGCTTACGCTCGAGCGTTTCCTCGCGCTGCAGCGGCTACCGGCCACCGGCCAGACGCCACCCGCCGCCTGAAATCCGGCGCCGCCCATGTGAACGCGGCGCGACGCTGTCAGTATATGTTTTAACTGTCATTTTCGAATTTGAGGTTCTAGTTATCATCTTGCTGTTAAGCATTGCATTTTGCATACTTGAAAATCATGAACTACAGTTAAGCATTGTAAAATTGAGTCGCAAGTGGAAGAAGGTGTAACATCTGCAACACAACGTTTACTTTTGGTATAACAGAGGGGTGAATGCAGAGGAGGCAACTAGAAAGATTTGAACTGTGTGTGGAGCGAGTGCTTTTGGGAAAAATACGACAGAAAAAGATATTCTTGTTTCAACAAAGATCGTTCTGGCATGAATGATTTTCCACATTAAGGAAGTCTCGACTACTGATACATGTGATAGATTACCATTTCACCATCATGCGACATTTGCAATCAACAGGCAAAGTTTAGAAGTCTGGCGTGGGAGTACTGCATGCTCTAATTCGAAACAACAAAAATCATGGAGTGACTATTATTGAACGTCATCAGGTCGCTCATTGAGCATTCGTATGCAGTACTGTTGTTGGTGACGTGTTATGATGCCTTTATCGTTAAATTCCTAAGAAGAAATGGAAGGCTGAGCCCCACCAAAAGACGTAAACTCGAGCAAAGAGTAGTGTGAACATAATATTTTACATCTGATAGCTCCAAAAGTGTGTTTTGACCTACGAATTCTGCCCCACGGGGTGTGTGCAACACAGCTGGAATTTGTTGCCAACAACTAAGACACCTTTTGGTGGCAGTGTAAGGAAATCGAGCAACAAAACTACATCACCTGTGCTACTGCATGATGACGCACTCTGTTGATTTGAGAAACAAAACTGTCCAGGAGATTGATAGTAAAGTCGTCTCTCAGGCATTTGTATTGATAGGGAAGTCCTCTCTCAAGCACATGTCCCTCTCGTCATATATTCGTAAAAATTTACCTTTCCCGCTCTTGATCGATCAACCGTGAAGGCAATTCATTTCTAGACGAAAATACTCTTAAAACTACACTGGTTTAATAACATCGTTAGAACTAGTGGGTTTCTACGGGCGTACAATTTGTAAACAACATTAGCATTGTCAGATTGTTTTAGATATCATGAAAGAAAATTGTGCTCCTGATTAATTTCTCTTTGGCGGTTACTGATGCGATTAGTAAACTAATGGAAAATTTAATTAAAATATTCACTGTACTAATACAAATTAAATTCAGCTTACTACAGTAACAACACGACGGCAGTCTATCTTAATAAAACATTAAGTGTCTATAAGACGATTGCTCCTGTTTTAACGCGAATTAGTAGGATATTACCGACTTTTGACATCGAAAAGATCTGTATTTACTTCATTTCGTGTATCATTCGCAAGTATTATGAAAATGTGTCATCTCATAGATAAAATTATGTATTCACAACAACAAGAAATATGTAGGTAGAAAACAAAAGTGGCATTATGAATTTGGCAGTACCGTAAGGTTTTCGTTCTGACACTAACAAGGGGAGGCCGCCAATTGTGAAATTCAGATTCGATTCATACTGCGCATAATAAAAGGTCATGGCCAGAGGTGTAATGCGGCAAAGCACCAAGATGCACTTGTCAGCCGTTGTCGAGAAAATCGACAGTTAATAGAAACCGTTGCGGTGAAATACTCTCTACGATGTATAACTTCCTACAGCGTCGTGGCGCAGCGGTAAGCGCTCGGGTTCGTAATCCGAAGGTCGCTGGATCGAATCTCGCGCCATGCAACTTTTTTCCCGGCAATCAGTTGCAACAATTATGCATATAATACGTTGTTGAAAGTCGTTTGTCGTGGAAAAACTGGCGACTTCGAACATGATTATGTTTTCTGCAAACAAAGTTGTATTTCACAAATGTTATTAATTGTCTTCATAATGTTTACACGTGTAGTTAACGGAAGACGTAGAAACGATATTCCGAAACGAATACGTATAGTGTAAGTCAAACGTTCGAATTTGAATTACAAAAAACAAATACTAAAAAAAAATTGCATGGCGCGAGATTCGATCCGGCGACCTTTGACTTATGAACCAAAGCACTTATCGCTGCGCCACGACACTATAGGAAGTTAAACATCGTAGAGAGTATTTCACCGCAACGGTTTCTATTAACTGTCGATTTTCTCGACAACGGCTGACAGGTGCATCTTGGTGCTTTGCCGCATTACACCTCTGGCCATGAGCTTTTATTATGCGCAGGATGAATCGAATCTGAATTTCACAATTGGCGGCCTCCCCTTGTTAGTGTCAGAACGAAAACCTTACGGTACTGCCAAATTCATAATGCCACTTTTGTTTTCTACCTACATATTTCTTGTTGTTGTGAATACATAATTTTATCTATGAGATGACACATTTTCATAATACTTGCGAATGATACACGAAATGAAGTAAATACAGATCTTTTCGATGTCAAAAGTCGGTAATATCCTACTAATTCGCGTTAAAATAGGAGCAATCGTCTTATAGACACTTAATGTTTTATTAAGATAGACTGCCGTCGTGTTGTTACTGTAGTAAGCTGAATTTAATTTGTATTAGTACAGTGAATATTTTAATTAAATTTTCCATTAGTTTACTAAACGCATCAGTAACCGCCAAAGAGAAATTAATCAGGAGCACAATTTTCTTTCATGATATCTAAAACAATCTGACAATGCTAATGTTGTTTACAAATTGTACGCCCGTAGAAACCCACTAGTTCTAACGATGTCATTAAACCAGTGTAGTTTTAAGAGTATTTTCGTCTAGAAATGAATTGCCTTCACGGTTGATCGATCAAGAGCGGGAAAGGTAAATTTTTACGTATATATGACGAGAGGGACATGTGCTTGAGAGAGGACTTCCCTATCAATACAAATGCCTGAGAGACGACTTTACTATCTCCTGGACAGTTTTGTTTCTCAAATCAACAGAGTGCGTCATCATGCAGTAGCACAGGTGATGTAGTTTTGTTGCTCGATTTCCTTACACTGCCACCAAAAGGTGTCTTAGTTGTTGGCAACAAATTCCAGCTGTGTTGCACACACCCCGTGGGGCAGAATTCGTAGCCCAAAACAAACTTTTGGAGCTATCAGATGTAAAATATTATGTTCACACTACTCTTTGCTCGAGTTTATGTCTTTTGGTGGGGCTCAGCCTTCCATTTCTTCTTAGGAATTTAACGATAAAGGCATCATAACACGTCACCAACAACAGTACTGCATACGAATGCTCAATGAGCGACCTGATGACGTTCAATAATAGTCACTCCATGATTTTTGTTGTTTCGAATTAGAGCATGCAGTACTCCTACGCCAGACTTCTAAACTTTGCCTGTTGATTGCAAATGTCGCATGATGGTGAAATGATAATCTATCACATGTATCAGTAGTCGAGACTTCCTTAATGTGGAAAATCATTCATGCCAGAACGATCTTTGTTGAAACAAAAATATCTTTTTCTGTCGTATTTTTCCCAAAAGCACTCGCTCCACACACAGTTCAAATCTTTCTAGTTGCCTCCTCTGCATTCACCCCTCTGTTATACCAAAAGTAAACGTTGTGTTGCAGATGTTACACCTTCTTCCACTTGCGACTCAATTTTACAATGCTTAACCATAGTTCATGATTTTCAAGTATGCAAAATGCAATGCTTAACTGCAAGATGATAACTAGAACCTCAAATTCGAAAATGACAGTTAAAACATATACTGACAGCGTCGCGCCGCGTTCACATGGGCGGCGCCGGATTTCAGGCGGCGGGTGGCGTCTGGCCGGTGGCCGGTAGCCGCTGCAGCGCGAGGAAACGCTCGAGCGTAAGCTGTTATGATCGCGACGCAGCCACGAGCTGTCCTGCGGAATTGTTTGTGGAATACTTGTTATTGCTGGTGGGTAGAATGTCAAGCGAATTATCTTCGATGTTCAATCAGACTCATAACTTTATACGAAGGCCGAAATGCAGTAAATATATATATATATATATATATATATATATATATATATATATATATATATATATAGGTGGACGCGAACAGGCGACTATCAGTTTAGAATGCGCAACTATTACCGCTAGACCACGGGCTCACACAGTGCGAGCACACATCGGAAGTAGAGAACACTTCCTCCTAACACTTCCGCATCTTACGGTGTTGCCAGATTGTGTAGATGGCCAGACTTAGAGTTATCAGGGGCGGCCAGTTTTATTGGCCACCTTAAGTGAACGACTCGGACTTAGTCTCTGTGGCGGCCGGCCGGCGGCCAGTTTTTATGTCTAAGACTGTACCTGGAATTGATGTTGCTACAACAAAATTAAAAATTCGAAGCATTCGAAATGCTTACATGAATGAACATAAAAAAAGTACTGAAATCACTTAAGAGTGGTGCGTCTACAGACGGTATTCATAAACCCAGCCTTACTTGGTTTGAAGCTGCAGACCGGTACTTAAAACATTTAGTCGAGACAAGAGAGATGAGAAACACTTTGGAAAGTAATATTTTACATTTTTTATGTTTCCAAAACATCTTATTTAGTAATATGTACAGCCGTTTAATCAGCTGTGACAGGTGACGCCATTTTGCAAACTGCGCAATTATGAAGAATTTTTGGCGTCCTGTGTGAACGGTAGCTCACAGCGCCACTTCAGAATGACTTGAATTGTGGCGATACTTTCGTTGTGTGTGTGAACACGGCTTTAATCAATGAATACAATAAGATTCTAATATCTTGGAAGAGTGGCATGTCTGCAGAAGATGCCAAATTGCCAACTCTTGGCTAGTTTGCCGATGCAGATAGCATTTTCGCCGCCGAGTGTTATTTCTTTTGTAAATGTGTTTGTGACTCCCGATTTATCTCTGCGCGAAATCTGTTTTCGGATCCAACATGTAGGTTTCGTCTTCCATGTATTTAACTTTTGTCACAGCTCTAAAGCAATAACCTGCACATTCGTATTCGCCCACACGATTTCGGTTTACGCCATATTGAAAATTGTATAACTACGTAGAATTTGTGGCGTCTTGTGTAAACGTTAGCTCACGAGGCCACTACTGAAAGGCACAAACCGTGGCACCACATTTGTTGCGTGAGTGAAAACGGCAGTCGGGTTCACACACGGTTATGGACTTAGAATTGTGACAAAAGTTAAATAAAAAGAAGGCGAAACCCAAATGCTAGCTCCGAAAATAAATTTTCAGTAATAAAATGAACACACACTGAAATCAAATAACGTACAGTAACAATTACTCCACGACATCTGCAACCGAATGCCCGTGTTCCGAAATACTGACACCAGGGAGCAGAGGTGGAAGGGAAGTAGCGCAACAAAGTACAAGCAGGTTTAACTTACGTCTCTTAAGTTGGGCCTTATCCGGGTTTACACATGCATCTAATGTGGCGCCACAGCTTGTGCCTTGCTGTAGCGGCATCGTCAGCTACCTTTCACACAGGACGCCACAAACTCTACGTAGTTACAAAGCTTTCGATATGGCGTGAATTAAAATCGTATGGGCGGATACGAATGTTATGGTACAGGTTTGAGCCTTAGAGCTGTGACAATAGATAAATACAAGGAAGACCAAACCCAAATGTCGGATCCGAAAATAGATTTCGCGCAGGGATGAATCAGGGGCAACAAAAGCAGTTATAAAAGAAATAGCACTCCGAGACGAAAATACTGTCTGCAACAGCAAAGTATTAAACGAAACACCACTCTTCCAAGATTTTAGAATCTTATTGTATTCGTTGATGTAGGAATTTAGAATAGCTAATTTTTAGTTTAACAGCTGCCACATCACACTCTGGAGCTATTTCCTACATACAATTTACAATTTATACAATGCTCGGTCTCACAAATTACAAAGTTTATACTACTAGCTTTTTTGGTAACATATATTAAGTTTATTTATTTATTCATTCCTGGGATATGTCATTAGCGTGCACACACACACACACACACACACACACACACACTGCTGCAAAAAATCAGACATAGATTGCTGTTCTTGTAGTTGTGGAAACTTCAAAAGTGTACCTGCCGACCATTAAAATAAGAACACACTAAATCGAATGGAGTACAGCAGCAATTACTGCACGATAATTGCAACCGAATGTTCGCGTTTCGAAATCCTACCAGCAGGTAACATTGGTGGTAGGAAAGTGGTGCAACAAAGTACAACCAAGCTCAACTTTTTGTGAAGTGATAAAAGTTGCGTCTCATAAGTTTCACCACAAAAAACTGGGAGTTCACACATGTAAATGCAGTATTCCCCTAGCTGTGGCGACGCTTTTTTCCATGTTTGAACCCAGCTTTAAGGTCTGAAGCGGATTTGATAGACCAGTTAAATATGGCGCCTGGAAAACAGCTGTTACAGTATGCGATTTCAGGCTTTCCCGGCGTATTTCCGCTATGAAATCTCTACGTATCAGCCGAGTGGCGTCGTCTTCTAGTCGCAATGTTTCAATGGACTGCGTATCCATCATCTTAAGGCGAAGTGTCAGGATGCTCTCTCATTCACCTTTTACTTTCCCCTCCTTGGGGAAGTGTATAGAGGAGTTTGTAGCCTGCTGGCTTTTAGTACACAATGTGTGTTGTGAGTGTGTGATTGTCTTTGACTGTTTTTGCTGTCTGTGTGTTGTGTTGGTGTTCTGGTGGTGTCTAGTACTTGCCTGAGGTTTATGAGATGTTTGGTACTTTAAGGATTAAGGATTGGTGTTAGGCTTTGGAGATTTTTGGGATTTTTCTCAGCGACTTAATCATCGAAGATCGTCATGGGGCGTTTGTGCTTATCGTGGGACATGTCTTACCAACCTAAAGAGTGGAGCTCTCGCAGAAAGCCCTTTCCAGATCCTGGAATCTTTCTTTGAGGAGTGGGAATTTGGCAGCGGCGTGCAAGTCGTCTGTGGGGAGTCCCATGGGTAGGTGCAGTGCCCTCCTGAAGGAGCGGTACTGCAGCCTCTGGAGTTTGTCCAGGTTCTGCTTTGCCGTGTATCCCCAGACAGGACAGCATACTCTATTACTGGCCATATGAGGGCCTGATAGACATTTAGTCCTACAGAGGAGGGAAGGGAGCTGGTTGCGTTTAGGACTGGGTATAGGATGGACATTCTGGCGCAGACCTTCGTGTGGATCTCATCTATATGGGTTTTCCACGTTAGTCTCGAGTCCAAGGTTAAGCTGAGATACTTGGCAGATCCATGCCAGGGGAGTCGAGATCCATGTAGCTGCAGATGAAGGGGAGGGGCGGGGGGGGGGGGTGCTTGAGAGAGGCCATGTCCTCTGTGCCTCTGGGTGATCAGCATAGCCTGTGTCTTTTCAAAGTTGATGGTCATGTGCCAGCGATGGGCCCAGGTTTCTGTGTTATCTAAAACCATTTGTAGCCTACGAATGACCAGGTCCTTATTCACATTACGAATGTAAAAGGCGGTATCGTCAGCGTACTGTGCAGTGTGCACCAGGGGGGCCGCTGGAGTGTCCGCAGTGTACAGACTGTACAAAACAGGCCCCAGGACCGATCCCTGTGGCACCCCAGCACGAATACCCCTTTTGGTGGAGGTGGCTGTTTCTACCTTGACAGAGAAGGCTCTATTCGTGCGATAGCTTTGGATTAAACTGACTTTGCTCCCAGGGAACTCTTGTGTGTATAACTTGTGCAGTAGCCCTTTACGCCATACTGAGTCGAAGGCTTTGGCTACATCAAGTAGCACTGACCCGCAGTAGCCTCTATGGTTAAAGCCCTCTGTGACTACTTCCACTAGCCTCATGATCTGTTTTGGGGCGGAGTGCTTCTGTCGGAATCCGAATTGGAAATCCGGCAAAAGTCGCTCGTTGGTGATGTGGTCTCGTATGGGAATAAGCAGGAGGGGCTCATAGATCTTGCTGAGAGTTGGCAAGAGGCTAATCAACCTGTAGCACTGCGGGAATAAAGGGTCTTTCCCTGGTTTGTGTATCGCGACCACTTCCTCGTGTTTCCATTATGCTGGGAACTCGTGGGTACGAGTAATCTCACTGAAGACTTTCGAGAGGTGTTCGATAGCCAAGGGCGGGAGGTTTTTAACTAGTTGGTTGGTGACACTGTCGTGTCCTGGCGCCTTTTTTGTAGGGAGGGACGTCATTACTTTTGCCACGTGTTTGGGGGCGAAAAGTGTGGGTTAGTCCTCTGGGTCCTCCTCAGCATTGAGTAAGACAGCCAGTTGACGACAGACTACCTCTTCATGTTCGTCATCCTGGGTTCTAGCCGCTTGGAACTGCTTCTCGAAGGTATCGGCTAGGGCGTTGGCCTTCCCAGCATGGCTGTAGACCAGTCCCCGCTCGCCGTGCAGTGGCGGCATCCTAGCGCGTCTCTTCGTAAATTGTTTGGTTGCCTACTTTGAGGGCTGTGGGGCGGTTTTGCCAATGCTGGTTTCTGCGCTCATTGAGCGATACCTTCAGCTCTCTCTGTAGACGATTGAGCAGCCTCCTGGTGACTTTATTTCTGGTAATCTTCCACTCTTTTGCCACTATGTTCTTGAGACGAATTTAGACTAGCAGGTGTTCCGGAAGCTGTACTTGCGGGGGCGGGCCATCCCTTTGTGGGGGAGTGGCATTTTCTGCTGCCTGTAAGATGGTTCCTGTTAGATCTTGTAGCGCTTGTTCTACTGTTTCGGCAGTAGGTGGCGGAGCGCGAGTGATATCAGAGGCGACTGTTTCTCGGTATTGCTCCCATAAAGTGCCTGACAGAGGATTCAGTGAACCACCTTCATGCTGTCTCTCTACCGTTCCACTCTAGAACGGCACGCAGAAAAAACGAGCACTTAAATTTTTTCTTGCAAGCCCTGATTTCTCATATTTTATCGTGATGATCATTTCTCCCTATGCAGGTGGGTGCTAACAGAATGTTTTCGCAATCAGAGGAGAAAACTGGTGATTGAAATTTCATGAGAAGATCCCGTCGCAACGAAAAAGGCCTTTGTTTTAGTGATTACCATTCCAGTTCACGTGGTCTGAGACATTATCTCCCCTATTTCGCGATAATGCAAAACGAGCTGCCCTTCTTTGTACATTTTCGATGTCATCCGTCAGTCCCACCTGATCCGGATCCCACACCGCACAGCAGTACTTCAGGATAGGGCGGACAAGTGTGGTGTAAGCAGTCTCTTTGGTAGACCTGTTCACCTTCTAAGTGTTCTGCCAATGAATCGCAGTCTTTGGTTTGCTCTACCCACAATATTATCTATGTGATCGTTCCGGTTTTATGTTATTTGTAATTGTAATCCCTAAGTATTTAGCTGAATTTACAGCCTTTAGATTTCTGTGACTTATCGTGTAATCGAAACTTAGCTGATTTCTTTTAGTACTCATGTGGATAACTTCACACTATTCATGGTCAATTGCCATTTTTCGGACCATACAGATATCTCATCTAAATCATTTTGCAAGTTTCAGTGCAACGAAAAATAAGTTCAGAGTTGCAAATTTTCCTTTTTTTATTTTTTTATTCACTCAATGACTAGTTATCTGTATGCACTGTAATTGTTCGTCGTGCCTTTTAGACGTGGTTTTCACATCTCCTGAAATACCATTTTGGACTATATTATGATTCTTTGAAAGTGGGTCTCGGCCCGAAACTAATCATCAAGTGAATAAAAAAACAGAAAAAAACTAAAAATAGCAACTTTGGATTGGGGTTTCGTTGTAGTGATTAACAGAAGTTGCTGAGCCCAGCTTCTCCAGCATGCTGGAAATATGTACCGTTTCATTTGACTTCTCACTGGTGGCTGTACTCTGAGGTGACAAAGTCATGGGATATCTCCTAATATCGTGTTGCGCCTCCGTTTGCCCAGTGTAGTGCAGCAACTTGACTTGGCACAGACTCAACAAGTCGTTGGAAGCCGCTGCAGAAATACTGAGCCACAATCCATAACTGCATAATTGTTTCTGGTGCAAGATTTTGTGCACGAACTGACCTCTCGCTTATCCAATAAATGTTCGACGGGATTCCTGTCGGGCAGTTTGGGTGGCCGAATAATTCACTCGAATTGTTCAGAATGTTCTTCAAACAACTTGCGAACAACTGTCATCTGTAAAAATTCCATCGTTATTTGGGAAAATGCAGTCAATGAATGGCTGTGAATGGTTTCCAAGTAGCCAAGCATAACAATTTCCAGTTTAGGTTATTTGTAATTGTAATCCCTAAGTATTTAGCTGAATTTACAGCCCTCAGATTTGTGTGACTTATCGCGTAATCGAAATTTAGCTGATTTCTTTTATTACTCATTTCTTTATTCAGGGTCAATTGCCACTTTTCGCACCATACAGATATCTTATCTAAATCATTTTCCAAGTCGTTTTGATCATCTGATGACTTTACAAGACGGTTAATGACAGCATCATCTGCAAACAATCTAAGACGGCTACTCAGATTGTCTCCTATGTCGTTAATATAGATCAGGAACAACTGAGGGCCTATAACACCTCCTTGGGGAACGCCGAATATTACTTCTGTTTTACTCGATGACTTTCCGTCTATTACTACGAACTGTGACCTTTCTGACAGGAAATCACGAATCCAGTCGCACAACTGAGGCGATACTCCGCATGCACGCAGTTTGATTAGAAGACGCTTGTGAGGAATGGTGTCGAAAGCCTTCTGGAAATCTAAAAATATGGAATCAATTTGACATCCCCTGCCGATATCACTTATTATTTCAAGAATATAAAGAGCTAGTTGTGTTTCACAAGAACGATATTCTCTGAATCCGTGCTGACAATATGTCAATAAATCGTTTTCTTCGAGGTACTTCGTAATGTTTGAATACAGTATATGTTCTAAAACCCTACTGCAAATTGATGTTAGTGATATAGCCTGTAATTCACCGGATTACTCCTACTTCCCTTTTTGGGTATTGGTGTGACTTGAGCAATTTTCCAGTCTTTAATTACGTATCTTTCTGTGAACGAGTGGTTGTATACAGGATGTTACAAAAAGGTACGGCCAAACTTTCAGGAAACATTCCTCACACATAAATAAAGAAAAGATGTTATGTGGACATGTGTCCGGAAACGCTTAATTTCCATGTTAGAGCTCATTTTAGTTTCGTCAGTATGTACATACTGTACTTCCTCGATTCACCGCCAGTTGGCCCAATTGAAGGAAGGTAATGGTGACTTCGGTGCTTGTGTTGACATGCAACTCATTGCTCTACAGTACTAGCATCAAGCACATCAGTACGTAGCATCAACAGGTTAGTGTTCATCACGAACGTGGTTTTGCAGTCAGTGCAATGTTGACAAATGCGGAGATGACAGATGCCCATTTGATGTATGGATTAGCACGGGGCAATAGCCGTGGCGCGGTACGTTTGTGTCGAGACAGATTTCCAGAACGAAGGTGTCCCGACAGGAAGACGTTCGAAGCAATTGATCGGCGTCTTAGGGAGCGCGGAACATTCCAGCCTATGACTCGCGATTGGGGAAGACCTAGAACGACGAGGACACCTGCAATGGACGAGGCAATTCTTCGTGCAGTTGACGATAACCCTAATGTCAGCGTCAGAGAAGTTGCTGCTGTACAAGGTAACGTTGACCACGTCACTGTATGGAGAGTGCTATGGGAGAACCAGTTGTTTCCGTACCACGTACAGCGTGTACAGGCACTATCAGCAGCTGATTGGCCTCCACAGGTACACTTCTGCGAATGGTTCATCCAGTGCAAATGTTCCCTTTACGGATGAGGCTTCATTCCAACGTGATCAAATTGTAAATTTTCACAATCAACATGTGTGGGCTGACGAGAATCCGCACACAATTGTGCAATCACGTCATCAACACAGATTTGCTGTGAACGTTTGGGCAGGCATTGTTGGTGATGTTTTGATTGGACCCCATGTTCTTCCACCTACGCTCAATGGAGCACGTTATCATGATTTCATACGGGATACTCTACCTGTGCTGCTAGAACATGTGCCTTAACAAGTACGACACAACATGTGGTTCATGCACGATGAAGCGCCTGCACATTTCAGTCGAAGTGTTCGTACGCTTCTCAACAACAGATTCGGTGACTGATGGATTGGTAGAGGCGGACCAATTCCATGGCCTCCACGCTCTCCTGACCTCAACCCTCTTGACTTTTATTTATGGGGGCATTTGAAAGCTCTTGTCTACGCAACCCCTGTACAAAATGTAGAGACTCTTCGTGCTCGTATTGTGGACGGCTGTGATACAATACGCCATTCTCCAGGGCTGCATCAGCGCATCAGGGATTCCATGCGACGGAGGGTG
The DNA here is from genome assembly GCF_023898315.1 of Schistocerca nitens. Taxonomy (NCBI): domain Eukaryota; kingdom Metazoa; phylum Arthropoda; class Insecta; order Orthoptera; family Acrididae; genus Schistocerca; species Schistocerca nitens. The sequence continues at coordinate 304,258,552 of NC_064620.1, forward strand.
GATGCATGTATCTTCGCTATCGGAGGACATTTTGAACATTTCCTGTAACAAAGTGTTTGAAGTCACGCTGGTACGTTCTGTTGCTGTATGTTTACATTCCATGATTAATGTGATATGAAGAGAAGTAATAAAATGAGCTCTAACATGGAAAGTAAGTGTTTCCGGACACATGTCCACATAACATATTTCCTTTCTTTGTGTGTGAGGAATGTTTCCTGAAGGTTTGGCCGTGCCTTTTTGTAACACCCTGTATAATTGCTAAATATGGAGCTATTTGATCAGCATACTCTGAGAGGAACCTCACTGGTATACAATCTGGACTGGAGGCCTTGCTTTATGAAGTGATTTAAGCTGCTTTGTTACACCGAGGATATCTACTTCTCTGTTTCTCATCTTAGCAGTTGTTCTTGATTGGAATTCAGGAATATTTACTTCGTCTTCTTTGGTGAAGGAGTTTCGGAAAACCGTGTTTAATAACTCTGCTCTAGTGGCACTGTCATCAGTGACTTCACCGTTATTATCACGCATTGAAGGTATTGATTGTGCCTTGCCACTGGAGTGCTTTATGTATGACCAGAATCTCTTTGTGTTTTCTGCCAGATTTCGAGACAGAATTTCGTTGTGGAAATTATTAAAAGCATCTCGCATTGAAGTACGCGCTATATTTCGAACTTCTGTAAAACTTTGCCAATCTTGGGGATTTTGCGTTCTTTTAAATTTGGCATGCTTTTTTCGTTGCTTCTGCAACAACGATCTGACCTGTTTTGTGTACCATGTGGGATCAGTACCATCACTTATTAATTTATGTGGTATATATCTCTCAATTGCTGTTGATACTATCTCTATGAAAAAATTTCCACAACTTTTCTACACTTACATGATCAGATCGGAAGGAGTGAAGACTGTCTCTTAAAAAGGCTTTAAGAGCATTTTTATCAGCTTTTTTAAATAGATATACTTTGCGTTTCTTTTTGTTGGTTTTAGGTGTTACGGTATTCACCCTAGCGCCAACTGCCTTGTGGTCGCTAATCCCTGTATTCGTCACAACACTATTTGTCCAGGATTATTTGTTGCTAAAAGGTCAAGTATGCTTTCGCAACCATTTACGCTTGGAGTGGGCTCATGAACTAATTGTTCAAAATAATTTTCTGTCTAACACGTCGGGCCTACCTCCGTTTTTTGGAAAATGTCTGGGCTCAACCGGACCCCATGTTTCGAAGTGGTGGTCACGCGCTAGTCGTTGCAGTTTGGCGCCTGCTCTGGAGGTTACTCTAGAGTTTCAATTGGGGTGTTTGGCATTGAAGCCGCCCCCCTATTATGAGTTTGCCTTCAATTTGCCCTAGAGCAGCTATGTCTCCCTCGTCTATTTCGTCTTGGGGGGGGGGGGGGGGCGGTAGATTGCAACAATTGTTAGGGGCCCGGTGGCAGTGGTTACTTCCATGGCCACTGATTCGATTTTATTGGTAGCTGGTAAGAATACCTGGTGGTGGGGGATCCCTCTATTTATGTATATGGCCACTCCTCCACCTTGGGTTGACCTGTCTTTACGGTAGCTGACGTAGTTGGGAACTGTCGCTTTTATTCCCAGTTTTAGGTGGGTTTCCCCCATCATGCATATGTCGATGGAGAACTTCTTCATGAGTTCTCTGAACTCGACTTCTTGCTTAACAATGCCGTCTGCATTAAGGACGCACATTGTCAGGCCTTGGATATTTGGTCGTCTATCCATGATGGGGTTTTGAAACTACTGAGAAAGTCACAGAGGGGAGTGGCTGCTGGACTTTTGCCTGAAGGGCAACGAGGATCTGAGTATTCTGCTTCTGGGCCTCCCTGAATTCCTTCATCATTTCCATGACAAGGTCCATGGTCTGGACCATAATGCCTAACAACTGATCTGAGGGTGTGGACTGAGTGTGGGGTTCCCTAGAGGTTCCTCTGTCTTGCTGGACCTGGCCATTGTTGTGTTTTTCCCAGTGTCGTTCTTGGGTGTGTTTCTGGTGTTGTGGTGACAGGGCTTGTGTCGATTTCTCGACGTTTTCGTGGCTCTTTGCTGGAAAGACCACTTCTGCATATGTTGCCCTTGGAGTGTCAGGCATTGGTTTTACCCAAGTCTTGTCTGTGTGTATTGTTCTGTTTTGTCTCTCTGTGTGGTTTGATGGGGTGGCAGTGTCTTGTTTTCGTGTGTGGGGCGCGGCCTTCACACCCTTTGTCTTCTGCGTGTGTTTTTTGTGGACCTCGCAGCCTTGGTATTGGGCCGTGTGGTTTTTCACACACAGTGCGCACCTGTTCTGTGGGTCCATGTGTTTTATTGTGCAAGTCCTGGTGTCGTGGGGTTCAGCGCAAAAGCATCTGGCAGTGGGCGTCAATGTGATCCAGTCCCTGACACTTGAAGCACCGCACCACCTTGTCCTCGCAGCAGAGCAGCTCTGTGGTGACAGGGACTGCCAGAACAGCTTTTATCTCGCGCCTATTCTGTGGTATGTCGGACAGAGTGACTTGGAATAATGGCCACTTACTCTCTGCCCCATTTTGCCCATCTGCTCGACGGTTTCGACAACAAATCCCTGGGCAGTCAGGTGTGTCTTGACTGCCTGGGCCGAGAGCCGTCTGGGGAGGTCCCTAATGACGATGTTTTTGTTCCTTGTCTTGGTGGTGGGGAACGTGTAATGCGGTATAATTTTGTCTGTGAGGGCCTTTTTAATGATGTTGTACTTTTCTATGCTGTGTAAAGTGATATTTATTTTGTCCCCCCCTCCCTGTTGGTTTTGCTATGAAGTTGTCCCCTGTGAGTTGTGTTTTGATCAAGTCGTGGAGTTCCTCGTAGTTGTTGAGAAACTCTGCGATGATCGGTGGGAGGCGTATGATGTTTGATTCTCTGCTGTTGTTTCGTCTGTTTCGTCTGACACATCCGCCACAGCCTGAAACCTGTTCGGGGTGGGTCCCACTCCCCAAGCAGGTGGAAGTCTCGGTTGGCGAAAGGTTTTTCTCGCCAGCACACAACCCTACAAATCCTCCCCAGTTTCCTGGTTCCCTTCCAGGGCAAAGACAGGTGCTGTCGGTGGCTCAGCAACCGTGGGCTCCTCAGGGGAAGGGGGAGGGCGATTTGGGTTTGTGTGGGATTGCTGCTCTTTTTATGTTTGTCTTTCCTATAATTAATTCCACACCGCTGATTCGTGGACGTGCTCTTGAGTGGGGGCGATCTGAGCAGAACTGAGATCGGGTAGGGGGTTGTGGATTTGGGAAGGATTTTGGTCGGTTGACGGAACTTCTGTTTGCCATTTAGATCGAGGATGTGTTCAGAGAGACGATTTTGGGCGTTGGCAAGCAGGAGCAGGAGAGAGGAGGGAGGGCGGGGATCGCAAATACTGACAATGTAGTTGTTTGTTTGTGTTCTACATGTGTTTTCCTTCTGTGTACATGTTGCCATGTCCAGATAGGAAAGGGGGGTTGCTACCAAGGGACTTCGAGTTAAAACTTTTGTTGCCACCACTGGGTTTCCCAGTTGCATTGCTGACCATAACAGAATGATCGAAGACGCAGAATTCTCGACGGAGGTGGCGGAAAACCTTTCTTTGGTTCCACAGCGTGCTTCCAGGTCCTGGACTAGTTTATCCTTATTCTTGGGGGGGGGGGGGGGGGCAGACCCTAGCTCTGCGGCAGCCAAAATGTTCGAAACGGCCGGTGGCGCGGCCCGCAGCAACAAGAAAACGTGCATTGTGTCGTCAGCGGAAAGAGACCGCTGCGACCCCAAGGCACCGCCCGAACTCGACGTACCACCTAGACGAAAAGACAAGACAATTCTACTGTCGGACGACGCCATGCAAAACTTCTCAAGTGCCGTTTTGCTAAACTGCGAGACCTTGGTGCAAGTGCCCATCAATGTTTTAATAAAAATACAGCCGGAAAACACTCCTGGTTGTACACCCGTGCAAGCGGGGGCCTATGGTTGACGTGAGCTAGTTAGCGCAACAGATGCTCCACGCTTGACTGCTACTCAGCGATTGTCGGGATGCTGCTGCTCTCATCTGTGTGAGGGGGAGTTTGTAGCCTTTCGGCTTTTACTCCCCTGTGTACGTGTGTGTGTGATTATATCTGTAGTTTTTTGGTGTCTGTGAATATGTGATGAAAGTTCTGTTTGTGTCTGGTATTTGCCTGAGGTTGGCGAGATGTTTGGTATTATGTGGGAAGGAGCACGATTAAGGATTGGATATTGGGATTTTCTCTTCGACTTAATCGTCGAAGATCGTCATGGGGCACTTCTGCTTGTCGCGGGACATGTCATACCGACCTAGGGAGTGGAGGAGGGCGTTTCCTGACTCCTGATCTGGAAGAACCCTCATAGAAGGCCCTTGCCAGATCTTGGAAACGCTCTCTCAGGAGTGGAATTTCGGCTGCGGCGTGCGGATCATCTATGGGGGGAATCCAAGAGGTAAATGCAATGCCCTCCTGAGGGCACGGTTCTGCAGCCTCTGGAGTTTGTCCAGGTGCTGCTTTGCCGCGTATCCCCAGACAGGGCTGGATCAGGGCCTGGTACACATTTACTCCTACTGGGCAGGGAAGGGAGCTGGCGCAGACCTTCCTGTTGTAATGACACATTCCGACGCAGAGACATTCAATACCTCAAAGGCTGCGCCAAAGATGAAATTGAGAGGCATGTAGGTTATAATCTGTGTAATGTTCACATTGGATTCTCTTTTGTTTCATACTCCAAGAAGGAGCTAAGGGACACTTTCGATTGTTGCCTCGTGGAGGATGGACGTAATTTTTGGTGTCTGCGGAAAGGCAGACATATTGTTAGTAATTATGGTTTGTGCGACGAGCAGAGCAAGTCTTATTGTCTTGGGAATAAAAAAATAGTGAGAAGTATCGAAGTGTTACGAAAATTATTTAAAGCAACGTAGCATTGTATTCCTTGGTTTCCACCGTCTTCGTGAAGTGAACCGATGCCAACTTAGGAAGATACACACGGTCAACAAAGAGAAGAACTTCGATGGCGACTGATGAATTAATATTGTGGCAGAAGGACTAATTCTACGTCTAAGGTGAGAACTCTGATTAAATCAACAATGACGTAGAATTCAAAATGTAATTAATCGGAATGGTAAATTATATTACAGGCATATTTCACGCAGCACTGTATTTGTCCGCATTCAAGCCGGTCAATACAATCCGTAAAAAAGCCTTTCAAAAATTCTAAAGTTAAAAAACACAATAAAATAAAAATGTTTTTTTATTTATTTCGCCACACTGGCGACCGCTGACAGGGACAGTGCTGGTGGAACAAAGAGTAAGTACTTCATTGTTGTGCTACAAATGTACTTGTACTAATTACTGTTTCTCTGTTACATGACGCACATGGAAAATGACGAATAAGGTGAAACAATATTAACTATATAAACGGATGGCACAATAACCAGAAGGAACAAGGACAAGGATTTACAAAACTAACGTAATCGTGAGTGACGCAGCTCTGCCGGAAATAAGGTAGGAAAGCGCAAACGCATGCAGTGGCTGCACCTTGGCTTAGCTCCACTTAAAGCAGAACCTTTTCCTTTCCATATTAAAATTCTGCTAGTGTTTGTGGCAACACACAATTACACTTTGATAATTACTTTTTTATGTTCAACAATCGCAGAATTAGAAGACGTAGTGCGCCATCTTGTAAATTTCCGACGCGCAACAAATAACAATCGCGAGATATTTTTATTAATTCAACTGCGAGAGAATTTAAAGATTTAGATTAACAGTAAAGTACAGATAAAAATAATATCTCCACAATGGAATCGTAGAACTTTAATTTGACAAATGTTCATGGACACGTCACCGATTCTGACAATAGTGACGTAAATGATGACGCAATTAGTTTTTCAGCACAACATAATGTAGAAGTAAATACAATTCAATTGCACTCCACTGGGATTAACAATAACGAACCACTTGCAAATGAAACCTTGTGCACAGTCGATGAAGCATCGATTACCAGATCAGATGAAAATATTTCGCGTGAAATCAGTGAACCTAGCCCGGTTTCGATTCAATCAGACCGTGGCAGAGAAACAATGGCAACAAATAATGGCATAAATACAAACACACAAGCTTCGTCAGTTACGCTTGAGGCATTATATAGTCTGATGTCAAACGTGAGCGAGCAATTATCTAATTTAAAGATCAGTCACAACACAACGAACACAAAACTGGCGAATCTAGAAATCAGCCACAACACAACGAACACAAAACTGGCGAGTCTAGAAGTCAGCCACAACACAACCAACACAAAACTGTCGAATCTAGAAATCAGCCACAACATGACAAACACAAAATTGTCAAACATGGAAATTGGGTTCCAACAGCAGTTTTCAAGTGTAAACACGCAATTTGAAAACATGCACAGACATTTCGATCGACGCTTAAATAAACTCACCAATGAAATCGATCAAAAGATCGAAGGCAAAGTCATCAAAACCGTCAATAGTGTATACAATGTATTGGCAAATGACTTAGAAAAGAAATTGTCAGATCTTACAAACAAACAGGAACAGGAACTGTCAGAAATAGTAGAAACACACAATCAAACACAAACCGTACAAACAGAAATACATGAAAACGTACAGGCTATTCAATTAAATTTAACAAGAGTACAGTCCGCATGTGAAGAAATACCTGACCAAGTTAATAAAGTTAACGAAGAAGTCGGTTTTCTGAAACAGGAGACTCGACGTATCAACGCGGACATTATCAAAATAAATGAAACTTTAGAAAACGGTAATGTAAATGAATCAATAACTGACCGGGAAATAAAACTTTTTGAAAAATTAGGTAATGAAATCAAAATAGCCGAGGACAGAATACGCAAGGAAATTGCTGGTAGACTGAATGTTTCAAATGACTTGCCTACGTCAAGCAACAGGCAGCGCGACACTTATTCGCCCGTGCCAGATTACGATGTCAATAACACAGAACATCACGCGCCCAGTCCGGCGTATGTGCACGCACCGGCACAGGCAAACAATGGCTATTCGCCAAACGCGGTGCTGCAACAGGCAGTAGGCGTGTCGCCGTGCATCTCGACGATTCTAGTCGATGAGAGCCTGTTGAAACATAGACAGTTTCCAGTTTTCTCCACAGAATCCAGAAAAACTCATCCAGTCGTATTTGTAAGAGCATTTAAAAATGTCTTACCAAGAAACTGGACTGAGGCACAGAAGATTAGATATGTAGTAGGCTTCACACAAGGCGACGCACTTTTGTGGTCCACAGACATGGCTGAACAGTGCGTCACCTACGAACAATTTGAACGGGCTTTCTTGGAGAAATATTGGTCTGTTGGGGTCCAAGAAAGACTGCGACGTGAGGTATTCAACCCACAACCGTTCAACCTCAAAAACGGCGGGTTGAGAAAGTATTTCGAAATGTACTTGAATAAGACGCGCTATTGGAACAATCCAATACCGCACGTAGATGTTCTCAAAATTCTGAAAAACAGACTACCCGCGAACTTACGCGAAAAATTGGTAACCATACCGGAGAACGACCTTGAATACTTTCTTTCCGTGCTTGACTCAATTGATCTAATATACGAAGAAGAGCCGAGCACAAGTAATCGGAATGAATATTCCGGAACCAATCAAAACAACGGTAACGGATATCATTTTAATGGCAGTGGACACACAGTTGGCATCCGTATGCGACAAGGCCAAATAATGGAACCTGGAATTACGGAAATCGGAGGAATTCGGCGCCACAGAGACGTGAAGATCGAAGGTATAGTACAGATTACGCTCCACGCCGGTATGGAAATGATAGAAATCACGTGAATGGTTGGTCAGGCCCGCGTGATGAAAGGCGGCACACAAATGAAAATTACAATAGTTACAGTAATAGGAATGACAGACCAAGGAGGAATAGCGACGGCCGGTCGCAAAAAAATGTTGCACGCAGCGGTCCGGAAACTAATTGGCGACAGAATAACCACTCAGTACACTTTGTAGAGGTAACGGACAGTACTGAAGCAACGCCGTTGTCTCCCCCGGTAAACAACAATCGGTCGTAATGAGCCCCCACCGGCCGACCGATTTGACAACAGGGGGCACAAACAAGCACACATTACATCTTAGACAATTATTTTTAAGATATGATCAGGATGCGACCGTAGAAGATGATCTATGTGAAGAAGAGATGAAAGCACCGGACAAGGTAAGTGACCTCGTGCTGGCTGTAGTAACAGCAAAGATAGGAACTATAATTACCAACGTAATTTTAGATACAGGCGCATCTACGAATATTATTTCTAACAGTTATTTAAAGAAGTTTCGAAAGCATTAAAAGTACCAGTGTTGCCAACGGAAAATTGTAAAATCTTGACAGCTGTAGGTAACAAGTCAAAAAGTATTAAGTGGCAGACGCAAATACCTGTTACCATTAGCGATGTCACGATAAACTGTACATTCTTAATCGTTGACAAGTTAATCGTCAATTGTATTTTAGGTATGGAAGTTTTCCGGCAGTATAAAGTAAACATCGACATAGGCAGTGGACTTTGCTATTTCCGAGTGGGCAGTCGTAGTGTGAAGGTTAATCTTGTAAAGTCAACAATAGATCGTAATGGCCAATTACAGAAACAAGCTGAAGTAAAATTAGTTTACCCACAAGTTTTATTGATAGATATTCCTTTCCCCGAACAATTAGACACGGAAATAATTAACGAACAGGCCGCCCACGAGAAGGTAGGAAAATCCACTTGTCTTTCAGAAACTCAACAAAATAAACTAGCAGATCTTATTTATGAATACCGAGACATTTTTAGAAAACAGCCGACAATAATCAAAAAGTATGAATACAAAATGGAAGTGTACCCACATAAAACGTACTGCTATAAATCATATGCGATACCATGGGCAAAGAAGGAAGCGGTTCGCAAAGAAATAGATAGAATGGTTCTGTGGAAGGTGATAGAACCTTCGCATTCACCGTACTGCAGTCCCATCCTAGCTGTCAGCAAACCTGACGGGACAGTCAGATTAGTACTTGATGCGCGGGAAATTAATAAGATCATCGTACCAATACGCACTAGGCCGGAGAACTTAGATGAGCAATTGCTTAAATTTCATGGAGTGAAGTATTTAACATCCGTTGACATGAAGGCTTCGTATTGGCAAATAGCCCTACATAGTGGTAGCAGAAAATATACTGCGTTCATTCATGTTGGCAGAAGCTATCAATTCCAAGTACTGCCATTTGGACTCAACGTGAGTGCTGGGGTGTTTATAGAGGCTTTAGACAGAGTATTGGGTCCAGAACTGATTAGCAAAGTGACGTTGTATGTAGACGATCTCTTGATAGCCACGGAGACCTGGCAAGAGCATGTAGAATTGGTACACAAAGTGTTCCAAAAGTTCCGAGAATATGACGTCACAGCAAATTTTAAGAAGTCCGAATTCGGAAGGGATCGAATAAAATTTTTAGGCCACATTATTTCACCAGGCGGAATTTTACCAGATCCAAAAAAGCTTGATGCCATAAAATATTTCCCCTCACCACAAACACGTAAACAATTGAAAACTTTTCTGGGGCTCACGTCATTTTTTTCGAAAATTCGTGCCCAAACAGTTACTGAATAGTGATTCCCTACTCAACGTTTTAAGGAAAAACCACACATGGTTGTGGACAGAAAAATGTGAGGAAGATTTCTTAAAAATCAAACAGGCACTCATAAACGCACCCATTCTGAAGCATCCTAACATGAACTACAACTTTTGTTTGAGCACGGACGCCTCATGTCAGGGATTAGGCTCTTGTCTGTTCCAATTAGTAGATGATAATGGAAAACAGAAAGTAAACATAATTAGTTTTGCCAGTAGAACGTTAACGGAATGTGAAAGAGCCTATTCGGCAACTGAACTTGAAGCGTTAGCTGTAGTGTGGGCTTTCCACAAGTTCCAGTACTATCTCTGGGGAAGGCATACACGAGTGTTTTGTGACTATCAAGCATTATCGTTTTTACTCACATGCAAATTGTTGCACAAACGGATTGCACGTTGGTGTTTATTCCTCCAGGAATTTGATTTCGAGATAGTTTATATCAAGGGTGAACAGAATGTAATTGCCGACGCATTATCGCGCTTGCCACAAGGTTTGAGCGAGTTCAATGAATTGATCGAACAGACTTCCGATTTTAGAGTTTTTCTGATGCATGATGGCACATTTCAACCATATTACAGAAATATGTGTAAGGACATGAGCAAACTACAAAAGGAAGACAATAGATGGAGACAAGTTATGCAAAAACTGCAGGCAGATGACAGTAGTACATTGAAACAATATTACACAATGTCAAACGATGTTCTTTTCTACAGGCGCAATCCACAATCCAACACCTGGTGTGTCTGCATCCCGGAAGAATACATAGACAATTTGATAAGACACACACATAGAGTATGGGGACACTATGGGGTATCAAAATGTACAGCGAAAATATCAACGTATTGTTACTTCCCGAACCTCAGACGCAGGATTGAACAAATAATAAAAAAGTGTACAATATGTCAGAAGGTTAAACATCTTAATAGATCTTGTTTGGACGTATTACACCCTATCATTCCAACTAGACCAAGAGAACTAGTTTCCGTGGACGCAGCAGGACCATATCCACGAGCTAGGGGAGGAGTTAGATATGTGATCGCATTTTATGATGTCTTCACAAAGTACTTAAAAATGTATGCTATAAAAGCAGTACTGTCGGGATAAATAATCAAACGCATGATAGAAGACTACATACCACTAGTGGGAAAACCGAAAATTATATTAACTGATAATGCAACAAACTTCACTAGTAATAAATGGAAAACATTTTTCGAATCTCAAAACATAAAACATATATTGGTATCCAAATTTCACCCAGAATCGAGCGCGGTTGAGAGAAATTTTAAAGAATTTAATCGCTTTATAAGAACTTATATACCAAATAAACAGACAAAGTGGGTGGAATACATAGCCCCCTTTCAGCATATTGTAAATAATTTAATTCATACTTCAACAGGCTTTACACCTACAGAGTTAATGTTTCAAGGCACAGAACTTGACGAATGGGCTAAACCTTTACCTAAATTAGCCACAAAGGAAATAACACTAGACGAAAAGGTACGTCAAGCATTACTACAGATGGAAGAACAAGCAGAAATAAGGAAAAAACAGTTCAACAAAAAGATAAGAAAGGTTACAGAATTTAACATTGGACAGGAAGTACTATTACGTACCCACCCAGAATCCTCTAAAATTAAGGCATTAAACAAAAAGTGGCTGTTGTTGTATGATGGCCCTTTCATTATAATAGACAAACCCCACCCAGGATGTTATCTGTTAGGTAACACACGAACGGGCAAGATGAAAGGGTTATACCCCCACAAGGATATCAAGGAATTTTTTCATTAAAGGTTATATGTTATTTTAGCAAAATTGAAATTATACAACCTTGGATCACATAGTAAAATTGCTGTCATTAACCTAAGAAACTTGCGAACACAAACAAAAAAAAACACTTTAAGTCCGGTGTTCGTAGTTTAAGAAGTACATTGAAAAAGACAGTCAGTTAGTGGAAAACATGCATTAAACTAGAAAACATAACTGAAATTCCAGTTAAACATCGAAACTAGTAATCAACTGGGGGCATATGCCAGCTGAACAACGCATAGTTAACCACACCTAATGAAACATGTGTTACTGTGAGTCTTTAACACTATAAAATAAACCATACGGTACTTTTGTAGTCTAACTCAGTTATTTAAGAGAGAGGAACGAAGACAAATTAGCGCGAACGTCAGAGTTCGTTCGCTTGAGACGAGCAACAAACCACGCGTCGAAGTTGCAATCCAACGCTCAGCTCATGAGCACGCGATAGCTGCATGTGAAGACGAGGTTATTGGCCCGCGCTGTAGGCAGCGAGCCGGGGAGAAATCTTCCCCCTTCCCTGTCCGATCAGCTGAGTGTATACAAATCGCGAAGGCGCATGCGCGGTCGAGTCCAGGCGTCACGTGACTCTATTACACGATGGTGGCTATCACGAATAATGTTCACCAACAATGCAGAGTTTTCCCCGCGCCGACAGTCCAGTCGTGGTACATAAGCGCGCTTGCGCGGAACGTTTAAAAGTTTTGAGACCACTCTTACTATGAGACACAGTGATGAAAGCCATTCAAAAACAAGAAAGAAAATGGTACACAGGTCTTGTAAATAGTAGTTTAGAAAATTTAATCATACGCTGGTACAACGTAATAAAAGTGAACATACAAGTACATACTGGTCATGGACGGTATTGTAATATTATATTATACTGAGTAAAAATCTTAGCTTGTACGGAAGGAGAAAGAAAATAAAAATAAATAAATAATGCAGATATATAACCGGAAGAAAGGCTATGTACACGAGAACAACACACAATTACATATAGGGAAAAAGCAGCAAAGAGGAAAGCAAAGAGATAACGCTAGCGATTTTCAGAATGAACAACAAGGTAAACGTGTGAATTTTTATGACTAAGGAAAAGAATGACACAAGCTTTAAAATAGGAAAATAATAAACAGATCTATGCAGCGTGAGTAATGAACTGAATCGCTCTCAAAACAAATACCTAGGATTTATAGAGAGAGAAACACATTAACGTTAGGAAACACCTAAAGCACTCAGCAAACAACTTTGTAGAATATATAAGCTATACACGAGGTTACATGTACGAAAGCTAAAGTGTAAAGGAGGAAAATATGGAATGATTGCGCATTAATGGACCGTAAGGCTGTTATGTATGTAAGAAGAAATATTTAGTTGTAAGTATTATTAGTATAAGGGACGATGCTCAGCACACCCTGAATTATTTTGGAATATTGAAGGAATGGTGCAAGGTACCGAAAAAGGGCCCCACCAGCAATGTGTATATTAAGTGGTAGATATTTTTGTGTGTATAAACGTATGTATGAATGTGTGGAAGGCGAAAGAAGCTCTGTACATGTACGGAACCTAAACAACATAGAAGTGTTTAAGGAAAATTAAACTCTAAGACAACCTCTTATAAACATGTATACCTAACATCAAGAAATAACTTAATTAAAACCGTAAGACTCTACGAGTTTACGAGAAAACACGAAAAACCTGATACAAAGTGCAACATTAGCGATGCTTCACTCATATATGCAGAAGGAAGATATGAATTACTTTACACACTTGAAACATGAAATGATAAATCATGTCAAAATTATATCTTTCATACATATCACGATTTACAGTCACAAAGAATGAAAATGATATCGCCGCTGTACGAGAAACAGGTAAGTAGTGTGATGGACCACCTGTAAGCAAAGGAGTCGTCTATAAAATAAACTATGAAAAAAAAAACGTCATACAGAATTTCATGCTGCACTGAAGCTATGAAAGTCGGATTATTCGTGTACATAGATTTTCATGACAACAGACGTATTAAAATGTCTGTATTTTTTCTCCCATGATAACACAAGAGGCCTATAAGCGCACTTTAATTGAAGATGATACACGCACACAAGGGCGTGCCGCTATTATGAAACACTGTACATATTAATAGTAGTTACACCCTGAACTTCAAAATTTTATGTTTATATGTCCATGTTAAGGTAGGAAGTTTTATTAGGGTTAATGATTTATAAGCACACCAGAATGTGCTTACGCCCAAAACACTGTACATATTAGGGTTATGCTGCATATAAATGATTATTTCGTGCATTCTCAGATTTTATACGTAAAAAACCGTAGCATACACGTAGTCGTTGCCACTACCCTAAGTAGAAGGTAGAAAATTCCCTTCCCAAGCTTCAGTGGAGCGGCTACAGGTGTATTCTCTGCATGCTGATGCATGTCGTTGCGTATGAAGAATACGTAACGGAGGTAAACCTTAACTTATACTCGAGTTCAAGAAGGAAAACAAAGGACTTGTTCCTTCTAACAGATCAACGGAAAAAGGCGTGTGTGTGTGTCAGTAAAATCCAAGACTAAGAAGCCACTATGAGTGGTCAAAATTTTTTTTCAATTTTAGTCGATAGTTTTTTCCTGTAGTTAATGTAAACAATGTATTGTATGTATTATATGTTATTCCATTGTATGTGATGTATTTTGTATTTCATGCCAAGTCCCGTGACTTGCAAATTATGTACATTGACCAGAAGTATTGAGGGGAATGAATCTCAGTACAATAGGTAAAAGGGGTTAATGCGAAAAAAAAAGTGTAGTGAAAAGAAAGTTTCGATCGCAATACTCGCTGTAAGAGTGGTGTGGGTAGAAATTAAAATTGTGCAAAGCAGTGCTACGTTACAAGTGTCAGCGAGCCTAAACAAGTGACATCGAAAATTGAAGCTTGTATCGTCAAACGACCCATGGCGTCACAATAGGAAAGGACAATGCCAAACAAGTTTGACATGGTACGCTTCTTACCTGGAGTTGCATCGACGGGATCGTCCTCCGCCTCGCAAATAGTGTGGTGTGTTCTGCGGGGCACATATTCCAATGTACCTCGTCGTATACAGTCTAAGTACTGGAAGGAACTACAAAAAGCACACGCATGCTGAGGTTCGGAAGTCTCAACGGTACCCGCACGTCGGTGTATATTCAGTGCACTGGCGCGTGCATTCAACCAACGTCACCAGCTAACGGACGACCAAACAATCAGGCGCGCGTATCACCCGCCCATATTCAACACTGCGGCTAGCGAACAAAGCTCGTCGCCCCAGAATAAATACAGAAAGCAATACAAGGACTTAATTTTCACCTCTGATGAGGAAGGAAACATTTGTAAATAACGTTGTATTCATTGTATATTTTATTGTACAAACTTTACCACATGACGTCGTTTTCTCAGTATTAACCAAAACTTTGTATATTAGGATTAAGGTTTATAAATATTAGCATAAGTATACCAAAAAACTGACACACACTCAGTAATACCAAAGAATTCACAGTGCCATGATAATGAAACAGTAAAAATGAAGTTTGTAAATAAAAGACCCCCAAACCCATCAATTGTAAGGTCGACTACTGTATCCTGTCAACCAAATAAAATTTTCTAGTGACAGTATACCTTAAAGGCTGCGCCAAAGATTAAATTGAGAGGCATGTAGGTTATAATCTTTGTAATGTTCACATTGGATTCTCTTTTGTTTCATACTCCAAGAAGGAGCTAAGGGACACTTTCGATTGTTGCCTCGTGGAGGATGGACGTAATTTTTGGTGTCTGCGGAAAGGCAGACATATTGTTAGTAATTATGGTTTGTGCGACGAGCAGAGCAAGTCTTATTGTCTTGGGAATAAAAAAATAGTGAGAAGTATCGAAGTGTTACGAAAATTATTTAAAGCAACGTAGCATTGTATTCCTTGGTTTCCACCGTCTTCGTGAAGTGAACCGATGCCGACTTAGGAAGATACACACGGTCAACAAAGAGAAGAACTTCGATGGCGACTGATGAATTAATATTGTGGCAGAAGGACTAATTCTACGTCTAAGGTGAGAACTCTGATTAAATCAACAATGACGTAGAATTCAAAATGTAATTAATCGGAATGGTAAATTATATTACAGGCATATTTCACGCAGCACTGTATTTGTCCGCATTCAAGCCGGTCAATACAATCCGTAAAAAAGCCTTTCAAAAATTCTAAAGTTAAAAAACACAATAAAATAAAAATGTTTTTTTATTTATTTCGCCACACTGTGGACATCGTCTATGTGGGGTTTCCACATAAGACGAGAGTCCAAGGTTACACCAAGCTATTTGGCGGTTCTGCGACAGGGGAGTTGGGTTCCATTTAGGTGAAGGTGGAAGGGGGTCGTTGAGGAAGTTCGCGCCTTCCGAGCGTGCGGGTAATCTGTATAGCCTGCATCTTTTCAGAGTTGATGGTGATGCACCAGCGACGGGCCCAGGTCTCTGTGTCGTGTAAAACCCTTTGTAGCCTACGGATGACCAGATCCTTGTTCGCATTTCTCGTGTAGAAGGCTGTGTCGTCCGTGTACTGTGCAGTGTGCACCAGGCAGGCCGATGGGGCGTCCGCAATGTACAGGCTGTACAAGACGGGCCCCAGGACTGATCCCTGTGGCACCCCACCACATATACGCCTTTTGCTGGAGGTGGCAATTTCTACTTTCACGGAGAAAGTTCTATTCGTGAGACAGCTTTTGATCAGCTGAACTATACTCCCGGGAAACCGTTGTGCGTACAACTTGTAGAGTAGCCCTCTATGCAATACTGAGTCAAAGGCTTTGGCTACGTCTTGTAGCACTATCCCACAGTAGCCTCTGTGGTTGAAGCCCTCTGTGGCTGCTTCAACCATTCTCATGACCTGTTGTGGGGTAGAGTGGTTATGCCGGAACCCGAATTGGAAATCCAGCAAAATTTGTTCTCTGGTAATATGTTCTTGTATGGGTCTTAGCAGGAGGCGCTCAAACATCTTGCTGAGAGTTGGCAAGAGGCTAATCAGCCTGTAGTGCTGTGGGAATAGAGAGTCTTTCCCTGGTTTGTGTATCGAGACCACTTCCGCATGTTTCCAGCAAGCTGGGAACTTGCGGGATCGTGTAATCTCGTTGAGTACGTTCGCGAGGTGTGTGATTGCTGTGGGTGTGAGATTTTTGACAAACTGATTGGTGAAACTGTCATGTCCAGGTGCTTTTTTTGTAGAGAGGGACCTAATTAGTCTTGCCACATCCTTGGGGGCAAAAAGTATGGGTTCGTGCTCTGGGTCCTCTTCAGCATTGAGGAAGACAGCCAGTTGACGACTGACTACCTCTTCATGCTCTTCACCCTGGGGATCTGCCACTTGAAACTGCTTCTCGAAGGAGCCGGCGAATGCGTTGGCCTTCCTAGAATGGCTGTAGACCAGACCCCACTCGCCGAGCAGTGGCGGCATCCTAGCGCGTCTTTTTGTGAACTGTTTGGTTGCTTGCTATAGTGTATGATCGTTTACTTTGAGAGGTGTGAGGCGATTTTGCCATTGCTGGTTTATGTGGTCATTGAGCGCTACCTTCAGTTCTCTCTGTAGACTATTGAGCAGCCTCCTGGTGGCCTGATTTCTGGTAATCTTCCACTCTTTTGCTACTCTGTTCTTATGTCGAATTTGAGCTAGCAAGTGTTCCAGGAGCTGTATTTGCGGCGGTGGGCCATACCTTTGTGGAGGAGTAGCCTCTTCCGCTGCCTGCAAGGTGGTGCCTGTTAAGTCTTGTAGCGCTTGTTCTACTGTTTCGGCAGTAGGTGGCGGAGCGAGAGCAATATCAGAGGCGACAGTTTCTCGGTATTGCTCCCAGTCTGTACGTTTGTAAGACGCCTGGTATCGTGGGAGTGCTACAAATTCTCCCACATCGACTTCTAGAATCACTGGGTTGTGGTTGGAGGACATTCTGATGATTGTCCTTGTGGTCACAAACCCTGCGATCCACCTAGTGAGTGCTATGTCTAACACGTCGGGCCTACAACCATTTTTTGGAAAATGTCTGGGCTCAACCGGACCCTATATTTCGAAGTGGTGGATGCGCGCTAGTTGTTGCAATTTGGCGCCTGCTCTGTAGGTTACTCTAGAATTCCAATCAGGGTGTTTGGCATTGAAGTCGCCACCTATTATGAGTTTACCTTCAATTTGCCCTAGAGCAGCTATGTCTCCCTCGTCTATCTCGTCTTGTGGGGGTCGGTAAATTGCAAGAATTGTTAGGGGTCCGGTGGTTGTGGTTACTTCTACCGACACTGCTACGATTTTGTTGGTAGCTGGTAAGAATACTTGGTGGTGGGGGATCCTTCTTTTTATGTATATGGCCACTCCTCTGCCTTGGGTTGGCCTGTCTTTACGGTAGCTAACGTAGTTGGGAACTGTCGCTTTTATTCCCGGTTTTAGGTGGGTTTCCCCCATCATGCATATGTCGATGGAGAACTCCTTTATGATTTCTCTGAACTTGATCTCTTGATTTACATTGCCGTCTGCGTGAAAGGCGCACATTGTCAGGCTTTGGATGTTTGGTCGTCTGTCCATTATGGGGTTTTGAAACTACTGAGGAAGTCGCAGATGCGAGCGACTGCTGGACTGCTGCCTGAAGGGCAACGAGGGTCTGTGCGTTTTGCCTCTGGGCCTCCCTGAATTCCTTCATCATATCCATGACGACGTTCATGGTCTGCAACATAATGCCTAACACCTGATCTGTGGGTGTGGGCTGTGGGTGGGGTTCCCTACGGCTTTCTCTGTCACGGTGGACCTGGTCATTGTTGCTATGTGTTTCCTGGTGTTGTTCTTGTGATGGTGTCTGATGTTGTGGCGACGGGACTACGCTTCAATGTCTTCTCGAAGGACAAACCACTTCCGCGTATGTTGCCCTTGGTGTGTCCAGTCTTGGTTTTACCCAGGCCTTGTCTGTGTGTGTAGTCGTGTTTTGTTTCTTGTGTGACTGTTTGGGTTGGTGGTGTTTTGTTTGCCTGTCTGTGGGGCGGCCATGCTGCCCTTTGCCTGCTGTGAGTGTCTTTTGTGGACCTCACAACCTTGGTAACCCGCTGTGTGGCTTTTACCACACAGCGCGCACCTTATTTATGGGTCCGTGTGTTGTAGTGTGCATGTCCTTGTGTATTGGGTCTCGGTGTCGGAATGCTGCTGCTCTCATCTTTTACTTTCACCTCTTTGGGGAAGTGTGAGGGGGAGTTTGTAGCCTTTCGGCTTTTACTCCCCTGTGTACGTATGTGAGTGATTTTTCTATAATTTTTTGGTGTCTCTGATATGTGATGATTGTTCTGCCTGATGTAGGCGAGATGATTGGTGTTATATGAAAAGGAACAGGATTAAGGGATTGGGTGTTGGGATTTTCTCTTCGACTTAATCGTCGAAGATCATCATAGGGCGCTTATGCTGTTCACGGGACATGTCATACCGACCTAGGGAGTGGATGAGGGCGTTTCCTGATCTAGAAGAACCTTCATAGTAAGCCCTTGCCAGGTCTTGGAAACGCTCTCTCAGGAGTGGGATATCAGCCGCGACGTGCAGATCATCTATGGGGATCCAAGGGTTAAATGCAATGCCCTCCTGAGGGCACGGTTCTGCAGCCTCTGGAGTTTGTCGAGGTGCTGCTTCACTGCGTATCCCCAGACAGGGCACGCACATTTCATGACTGGCCGGATCAGCGCCAGGTACACGTTCACTGCTACTGGGCAGGGAAGGGAGCTGGTTGAGTTCAGGATTGGGTATGGGATGGACATTCTGGCGCAGACCTTCATGTGGACCTCGTCTACGTGGGGTTTCAGGTGAGACGAGAGTCCAAGGTTACGCCAAGGTACGTGGCGGTTCTGCGCCAGGGGAGTTGGGTTCCATTTAGGTGAAGATGGCGGGGAAGGGCGTTGAGGAGGTTCGCGCCTTCCGAGCCTGCGTGTAATCAGCATTGCCTGTGTCTTTTCAGAGTTGATGGTGATGCCCAGCGACGGGCCCATGTTTCTGTGTCATCTAAAACCCTTTGTATCTTACGGATGACCAGGTCCTTGTTCGCATTTCTCGTGTAGAAGGCTGTGTCGTCTGCGTATTGCACAGTGTGCACCAGGGGGGCCGTTGGAGTGTCCACAGTGTACAGACTGTACAAAACGTTCCCCAGGACCGATCCCTGTGGCACCCCAGCACGAATACGCCTATTGTTGGAGGTGGCAGTTTCTACTTTGACAGAGAAAGTCCTATTCGTGAGATAGCTTTTGATTAGCTTATCTATGCTCCCAGGAAACCCTTGCGTGTACAACTTGTATAGTAGCCCTCTATTCCATACTGAGTCAAAGGCTTTGGCTACATCTAGTAGCACTATCCCGCAGGAGCCTCTGTGGTTGAAGTCCTCTGTGGCTGCTTCAACCACTCTCATGACCTGTTGTGGAGCAGAGTGGTTATGCCGGAACCCAAATTCGAAATCCGGCAGGAGTTGCTCTCTGGTAATACGTTCCTGTATGGGTTTTAGCAGGAGGCATTCATAGATCTTGCTGAGAGTTGGCAAGAGGCTAATCAGCCTGTAGTGCTGCAGGAATAGAGGGTCTTTCCCTGGTTTGTGTATCGCGACCACTTCCGCATGTTTCCAGCAGCCTGGGAACTCGCGGGATCGTGCAATCTCGTTGAGGACGTTCGCGAGGTGTGTGATTGCTTTGGGTGGGAGATTTTTGACTAACTGATTAGTGACACTGTCGTGCCCTGGCGCCTTTTTTGTAGGGAGGGACCTAATTACTCTTGCCACGTCCTCGGGGGCAAAAAGTATGGGTCCTCCTCGGTATTGAGGAAGACAGCTAGTTGACGACTGACTACCTCTTCATGCTCTTCAGCCTGGGGTTCTGCCGCTTGGAACTGCTTCTGGAAGGAGTCGGCGAGGGCGTTGGCCTTCCCAGCATGGCTGTAGACTAGTCCCCACTCGCCGTGCAGTGGCGGCATCCTAGCGCATCTTTTTGTGAACTGTTTGGTTGCTTGCCATATTGTATGATCGTTTACTTTGAGAGCTGTGAGGCGGTTTTGCCATTGCTGGTTTATGTGGTCATTGAGCGCTACCTTCAGTTCTCTCTGTAGACGATTGAGCAGCCTCCTGGTGGCCTGATTTCTGGTGATCTTCCACTCTTTTGCCACTCTGTTCTTACGTCGAATTTGAGCTAGCAAGTGTTCTGGGAGCTGTTTTTGCGGCGGTGGGCCATCCCTTTGTGGAGGGGTGGCTTCTTCCGCTGCCTGCAAGGTGGTGTCTGTTAGGTCTTGTAGCGTTTGTTCTACTGTTTCAGCAGTAGGTGGCGGCGCGCGAGCGATATCAGAGGCGTCAGTTTCTTGGTACCATACGACGTCTGGTACCGTGGGAGTGCTACCCATTCTCTCACATCGACCTCCAGAATCACTGGGTTGTGGTTGGAGGACATTTTGTTGATTGTCCTTGCGGCCACAAACCTTGCGATCCTCCTCGTGAGTGCTATGTCTAAAACGTCGGGCCTGCCACCATTTTTTGGAAAATGTGTGGGTTTGACTGGACCCCATGTTTCGAAGTGGTGGGTGCGCACTAGTTGTTGCAGTTTGGCGCCTGCTCTGGAGGTTACTCTAGAATTCCAATCAGGGTGTTTGGCATTGAAGTCGCCACCTCTGTAAATTGCAACAATTGTTAGGGGTCCGGTGGCAGTGGTTACTTCCACCGCCACTGCTTTGATTTTGCTGGTAGCTGGTAAGAATACTTGGTGGTGGGGATCCCTCTTTTTATGTGTATGGCCACTCCTCCACCTTGGGTTGGCCTGTCTTTACGGTAGCTAACGTAGTTGGGAACTGTCGCTTTTATTCCCGGTTTTAAGTGGGTTTCCCCCATCATGCATATGTCGGCGGTGAACTCCTTCATGAGTTCTCTGAACTCGACCTCTTGATTAACAATGCCGTCTGCATTAAAGACGCATATTGTCAGGCCTTGGATATTTGTTCGTCTATTCATGATGGGGTTTTGATACTACTGAGGAAGTCGCAGAGGGGAGCGACTGCTGGACTGTTACGTGAAGGGCAACGAGGATCTGTGTGTTCTGCTTCTGGGTTTCCCTGAATTCCTTAATTTCCATGACGAGGTTCATGGTCTGCTCAATTACGCCTGATCCATGGGCGGGGGGGGGGGGGTTGGGGAGTGTGTGTGGGGTTCCCTAGGGCTTTCTCTGTCCTCTGTCTTGGCGGACCCGGTCGTTGTTGCTTTGTGGTTCCCGTTGTCGTTCTTGTGATAGTGTTGTGGTGATTGGGCCACACTTTCATGGCTCCTCGGAGGAGAAACCACTTCCGAGTAAGTCGCCCTTGGTGTGTCTGGCCTTGGTTTTACCCAGGCCTTGTCCATGTGTGTTGTCATGTTTTGTTTTCTTGTGTCTGGGTGGGTTCGTGGTGTTTTGTTTGCGTGTGTGGGGGGCGGCCTTTGCGCCCTTGGCCTGCTGTGTGTGTCGTTTGTGGACCTCACAACCTTGGTAACCTGCTGTGCGGTTTTTGCCTCACAGCACGCAACTTATCTGTGGGTACATGTGTTGTAGTGTTCATGTTCTTGTGTCGTGGGCCTCGGCGCACTTCCTGCATCTTATTGGCATGGTGCAGTAGGCGGCGATATGGTTTAGGTCCTGACACCTGAAGCACTGCACTGTCTTGTTTTTACGGCGCAGCGGTTCAGTGGTGACAGGCACAGCCAGGACCATTTTTATCTCCCTTTTATTTTGGGGGATGTCCATGAGTGTGACCTGGTATAGTGGCCACTTGCTGTTAATGTTTTCCATCTGCTGGACCGCCTTGACGTCGTACCCCTGGGCAGTCAAGTGTTTTGATTTCCTGGGGGGACACTCGTCTAGCGAGGTCTGTTATCACTAGTTTTTGTTGCGTGTTTTTGTTGTGGGGAACGTGTAGTGGGGTATGTTTTTGTTATTTAAAAGTGTCTTGACTGTAGTGTAGTTTTCAAGTTATGTACTGTGATTTTTATTTTGTCTCCACTGGCAGGTTTTGCCTGGAAACTGCCTCCCCCGATTTCTGCTTTCAACAGCTCGAGGAGCTCTTCATAGTTCTGAGAAAACTCAGTGACAATCGGGGGGAGGTGGTGGGTGACTTGATTCTGTGTTTGTGTTTCTGTTGTGTTGTTTCGTGTTGTCTCTGGCTCATCAGCCACCGCCTGAAATCTGTTTGGGGTGGGTTCCACTCCCCGGGCCGGCGAAAGCCTCGGCTGGCGTAAGGTTTTCCTCGCCAGCACGAAAACATCCGAATCCTGCCCGGTTACGCGGTTCCATTCCAGTGCCGTTGTTTTTTGGTCCCCTCCCAGGGCGACAACAGGTGCTGTCAGGGGCGCAGGCTCCTCAGAGGGTGTGGGAGTGGTTGGGGTAGGGGTGGCGGACGTTTTCTTACTCTTGGACTTGGAGTGACTATCCTTCCGGTCTTTCCTTGCACGCCGCTGTTTTGTGGAAGTGGATTTGTGTGGGGGGGGGGGATTTTAGGAATTTGGTTTGGGTTGAGGGCTGGATTGAGGCGGTGGGTTTTGGGAGGATGTCGATCGGCAGACGGGACTTCTGCTTGCCTTAATTGAGGGAGTTTGTCTTAGGCGTTAGCAAGCAGGATTGGACGTAGGACGAGGGGAGGAGGGGCGGGATCGTACTGACGATGTATTTTGTTGTCGGCGTACTGTGTATAACTGCGTTATTTGGTGTATTTCTTGCCATGTCGGGAGCGGAAAGTGGGGCTGCTGCGAAGGTGGTGCCAGTTACAGCCATCGTTGACACCGTTAGGTGGCCCTGCGGCATTGCTGGCCCTATTATCCTGGTGGACGCGGAGGTCTGATCGGCGGCGGCGGAAACCTTCTCTGCGGTTCCGCGGCCGGCTTCCAGGTCCTGGGCCACATTTTCCCTAACCTTGGGGGGGGGGGGGGGGGAGGGGGGGCTGAGCCTAGCTCTGCGGCAGCCGAAGTGCTCGAGATCACCGGAGACGCGGCACGCGGCAACAAAAAGACGCGCCCCTTGTCGTTAGCGGTGGACCGCTTCGACCCGAAGGCACCACTGGAGCTCGACATCCCGCAATTCGAAAAGAAACACGACAATTCTGTTGTCAGGCGTCGCCGAAAAATATCCTGCCCGCCGTAATTCCTTACTGCAGACCTCAATCGAGTTCCCACCGATCCTTTTATAAAAGCAAAGCCGAAGATACTCCTGGTGTGTCACCCGTACAAGCGGGGGCCTATGGCTGACAGTGCGCGAGTAAGAGGAGCGAGGCCCAACCCTATACTGCTACTCAGCGAGCGTCGGGATGCTGCTGCTGCTCTCATCTTTTACTTTCCCCTCTTTGGGGACGTGTGAGGGGGAATTTGTAGCCTTTCGGATTTTACTCCCCTGTGAACGTGTGTGTGTGATTTTTCTATAGTTTTTTTGGTATCTGTGATTTGTGATGATTGTTGTGAGTGTGTCTGGTACTTGCCTGAGGTAGTCGAGAAGATTGGTGTTATATGGGAAGGAACAGGATTATGGATTGGGTGTTGGGATCGTCATAGGGCGCTTGTGCTTATCGCGGGACATGTCATACCGACCTAGGTAGTGGATGAGTGCGTTTCCGGATCTGGAAGAACCCTCATCGAAGGCCCTTGCCAGATCCTGGAAACGCTCTCTCAGGTGTGGGATTTCGGCTGTGGCGTGCAGGTCGTCTGTGGGAAATCCAAGAGGTACATGCAGTGCCCTTCTGAGGGCGCGGTTCTGCAGCCTCTGGAGTTTGTCCAGGTGCTGCTTTGCCGCGTATCCCCAGACAGGGCACCCATACTCCATTACCGGCCGGATCAGGGCCTGGTATACATTTACTGCTACTGGGCAGGGAAGGGAGCTGGTTGTGTTCAGGATAGGGTATAGGATGGACATTCTGGCGCAGTCCTTCCTGTGGACCTCGTCTATGTGGGGTTTCCACATCAGACGAGAGTCCAAGGTTACGCCAAGATACTTGGCGGTTCTGCGCCTGGGGAGTTGGGTTCCATTTAGGTGGAGGTGGAGGGGAGGGACGTTGAGGAGGTTCGCGCCTTCCGAGCCTTCGGGTAATCAGCATTGCGTGCGTCTTCTCAGAATTGATGGTGATGCGCCAGCGACGGGCTCAGGTTTCTGTCTCGTCTAAAACCCTTTGCAGCCTACGAATGACCAGGTCCTTGTTCGCATTTCTTGTGTAGGAGGCTGTGTCGTCCGCGTACTGTGCGGTGTGCACCAGGGGGGCCGTTGGAGTGTCCGCAGTGTACAAACTGTACAATACGGGCCCCAGGACCGATCCCTGTGGCACCCCGGCACGAATACGCCTTCTGGTGGAGGTGGCAGTTTCTACTTTGACGGAGAAAGTCCTATTCGTGAGGTAGCTCTTGATCAGCTGAACTATGCTCCCGGGAAACCCTTGTGTGTACAACTTGTAGAGTAGTCCTCTATGCCATACTGAATCAAAGGCTTTGGCTACGTCCAGTAGCACTATCCCGCAGTAGCCTCTGTGGTTGAAGCCCTCTGTGGCTGCTTCAACCTTCTCATGACCTGTTGTGGGGCAGAGTGGTTCTGCCGGAATCCAAATCGGAAATCCGGCAGAATTTACTCTCTGGTAATATGTTCTTGTATGGGTCTTAGCAGGAGGCGCTCATAGATCTTGCTGAGAGTTGGCAAGAGGCTAATCAGCCTGTAGTGCTGCAGGAATAGAGGGTCTTTCCCTGGTTTGTGTATCGCGACCACTTCCGCATGTTTCCAGCAAGCTGGGAACTCGCGGGATCGTGCAATCACGTTGAGGACGTTCGCGAGGTGTGTGATCGCTGTGGGCGGGAGTTTTTTGACTAACTGGATTGTGACACTATCGTGCTCTGGCGCCTTTTTTGTAGGGAGGGACCTGATCACTCTTGCCACGTCCTCGGGGCCAAAAAGTATGGGTTCGTCCTCTGGGTCCTCCTCAGCATTGAGGAAGACAGCCGGTTGATGACTGACTACCTCTTCATGCTCTTCATCCTGGGGTTCTGCCGTTTGAAACTGCTTCTCGAAGGAGTCGGCGAGGGCGTTGGCCTTCCCAGCATGGCTGTAGACCAGTCCCCGCTCGCCGTGCAGTGGCGGCATCCTAGCGCGTCTTTTTGTGAATTGTTTGGTTGCTTGCCATAGTGTATGATTGTCTACTTTGAGAGCTGTGAGGCGGTTTTGCCATTGCTGGTTTCTGTGCTCATTGAGCGCTACCTTCAGTTCTCTCTGTAGACGATTCTTGTGTCGGATTTGAGCTAGCAAGTGTTCCGGGAGCTGTATTTGCGGTGGAGGGCCATCCCTTTTTGGTAGGGTGGCCTCTTCCGCTGCCTGCAAGATGGTGCCTGTCAAGTCTAGTAGCGCTTGTTCTACTGTTTCGGCAGTAGGTGGCGGAGCGCGAGCGATATCAGAGGCGACAGTTTCTTGGTATCGCTCCCAGTCTGTGCGTTTGTAAGACGTCTGGTACCGTGGGAGTGCTACCCATTCTCCCACATCGACTTCTAGAATCACTGGGTTGTGGTCAGAGGACGTTCTGTTGATTGTCCTTGCGGTCACAACTCCTGCGATCCTCCTAGGGAGAGCTATGTCTAACACATCGGGCCTGCTTCCGTTTTTCGGAAAGTGTGTGGGCTCGACTGGACCCCACGTTTCGAAGTGGTGGGTGCGCGCTAGTTGTTGCAGTTTGGCGCCTGCTCTGGAGGTTACTCTTGAATTCCAGTCAGGGTGTTTGGCATTGAAGTCTTCCCCTATTACGAGTTTGCCTTCAATTTGCCCTAGAGCAGCTATGTCTCCCTCATCTATCTGGTGCTATCTGTCGCGCGCTTTTGTAGCCACTGGACCACTATCAGATTCCGGCCGCCGACCAATCATGTGCCACCGGAATCGCACCGGGTGCTTGGCGGCACCGATGGTGCGGGGGACGCGCATGCAGGCTTCGATTCCCGGTGTCTGTTCATATCAGCGCCGGCCGCGGTCCCCTTCGGACCGGAGCATTCTTGACAAATTTTCCTAATTGCAGGATCCCAAGCTGTACTGAGATGGTAACGACTGTCTCGATTAATTAAATTTTCGTGCAGACGAATCTCTACCACTTCTTTTATCACCGAATCCCAAAATACGCTGGCGCTGCATAGCTTCTTTGTTTCTTCAAATTTGAAGGTATGCTTTTCGTTGACGCTGTGTTCCACCATCGCGGACTTGCCAACCTGTCCAAGACGCATGTTTCTTATATGTTTCGTACGGCGCTGTGTAATGCAACGTTGCGTCCTATGTATTGCATTCCACATTCGCATCCAATTCGATAAACACCTGGTGTCATGAGCCCTAGTGAGTCTTTGGTCGATCCAAGAATATCCTTGATTTTCTTTGCTGCATGAAAGACGGCCTTCACTTGGTGCTATTTAAGGATTCTTCTTCGCCGTTAGTGGTCCCACATATGGCATGAACGCACAACCTCTTGTGTCATTCTCTTCTGGTCTCTCTCCTCCTCTCTTCTTATTGTTCCTCAAAGCTCTTCCTATTAGTTTCTCGCTGTAGCCATTTCTTCTGAAGGTTTGCTTTAGATGTTGTAATTCACTCGGTAAGCTCTTCTTGTCGCAAATGGATCTCGCCCTGTGTACCAAGGTGTCAAGTACAGAGCTGCGTTACGCTCTATGGTGACAGCTCCTAGCGTTGAGATGTAGATGTCCCAGCGTGCCTCCTGCGTTTCTAGTAACCAGGATGTCCAGGAAGGGTAGGCTTCCGTTTTTCTCTATCTCCCTGGTAAACTTGATGTTTTCATGTATACCGTTGAGGTGCTGCAGGAACTCAAGTAGTTTATCTTTACCATGTGGCCACTGAGTGGCAGTCAAGTGTTGAACATCTGTTCCACTAACTCGCACACTGTCAGCCATAGGCCCCCGCTTGCACAGGTGACAAAACATGTGTATCATCAGCTTTGCTTTTATTAAAGCATCGGCGGGAGCTCAATACAGGTCAGCAGCAAGAAATTACGGCGGGCAGGATACTTTGTTTGGCGACGCCCAACAGCAGAATTGTAGTGTTTCTTTTCGTTTTCCCGTGATGTTGAGCTCCAGTGGTGCCTTGGGGACGAAGCGATCTACCGCTGTTGACAGAAGGCGCGTCTTGTTTTGCTATGGGCCGCGTCGCCAGCTGTTTCGAGCACCCCAGCTGCCACAGATCCAAGCTCTGCTCCCCCCTAAGGTGAGGGAAATTGTGGGCCAGGACCTGGAAGCCGGCCATGGAACCATTGAGAAGGTTTCTGCCGCCACCATCCAGACCTCCGCGTCCACCAGTGCAGTAGCGCCAGCAATGCAGCCAGGTAACCAAACCCACCACCTCGTCCCAGCCCTCCAGCCGAACCAAATACCTAAAATCCCCCCCCCCCCCACACACAAGTCCACTTTGTCCAAACAGCGGCGTGCAAGGAAGGACCAAAAGGATGCACTACAAGAGTAGGAAACACTCCACCACCCCTGCCCCAACCACTCCTTCACCCTCTGAGAAACCTGCGTCCCCGACAGCACTTGTTGTCGCCCTGGGAGGGAACCAGGAAACAATTGCCCTGGAAGGGAACCGCGTAACCAGGGACAACCCAGACAGTTTCGTGTTGATGAAGAAAACCTTTCGCCAGCCGAAGCTTCTGGCGGCCTGGGGAGTGGAACCGACCCTGAACAGACACAGACATGGCTTGGGTAAAACCAATATGAGACACACCAAGGGCAACATACGCAGACGTGGTTTCTCCTTCAAGAAGCCATGAAAACGTAGCCCTATCACCAAAACACCAAACACAGTCACAAGAACAACACCGGGAAAGGCACAACAACAATGACCAGGTCCATCAAGGCAGAGGACGCTCTAAGCAACCCCACACTCAGTCCACCCCCTCAGATCAATTGTTAGGCATTATGGTCCAGACTATGAACCTCTTCATGGAAATGATGAAGGACTTCAGAGAGGCCCAGACACAGAGAACACAGATCCTCGTTGCCCTTCAGGCAGCAGTCCACAGTCGCTCCCCTCTGCATCTTACTCAGTAATTTCAAAACACCATCATGGACAGACGACCAAATATCCAAGGCCTGACAATGTGCGTTCTTAACGCAGACAGCATTGTTAAGCAAGAGGTCGAGTTCAGAGAACTCATGAAGAAGTTCTCCATCGTCATATGCATGATGGGGGAAACACACCTAAAACTGGGAATAAAGCGACAGTTCACAGCCACGTTAGCTACCATAAAGACAGGCCAACCCAGGGTGGAGGAGTGGCCACATACATAAAAAGAGGGATCCCCAACACCAGGTATTGTTACCAGCTACCAATAAAATCGAAGCAGTGGCTGTGGAAGTAACCACCGCCACCGGACCCCTAACAATTGTTGCAATCTACCGACCCCCACAAGACCAGATAGATGAGGGAGACATAGCTCCTCTGGGGCAAACTGAAGGCAAACTCATAATAGGAGGTGACTCAGTGCCAAAAACCCCGACTGAAGCTCTAGAGTAACCTCCAGAGCAGGCGCCAAACTGCAACAACTAGCGCACAACCACCACTTCGAAACATGGAGTCTGGTGGAGCGCACACATTTTCCAAAAAATGGAGGTAGGCCCAACGTGTTAGACATAGCACTCACTAGGAAGATCACAGGGTTTGTGACCGCAAGGACAATCAACAGAATGTTCTCGAACCACACACAATACAGTGATTCTAGAGGTCGATGTGGGAGATTGGGTAGCACTCCCACTGTACAAACGTACAGACTGGGAGCGATACCGAAAAACTGTCGCCTCTGATATCGCTCGCGCTCCGAAACAGTAGAACAAGTGCAACAAGACCTAACAGGTACCATCTTGCAGGCAGCGGAAGAGGCCACCCCCTCCCCCCCCCCCCCACCTAACGCAAGGGGACGGGCCACCCCCGCAAATACAACTCCCGGAACACCTGCTGGCTCAAATTCGACATACGGACAGAATGGCAATCGAGTGGAAGGTCACCAGAAATCAGGCCACCAGGAGGTTGCTCAGTCGTCTACAGAGAGAACTGAAGGTAACGCTCAATGAGCACAGAAACAAGCAATGGCAAAACCGCCTCACAGCTCTCAAAGCAGACGATCACACACTATGGCAAGCAACCAAGCAATTCACAAAACGACGCGCTAGGATGCCGCCACTGCACGGCGAGCAGGGTCTGGCCTACAGCCATGCTGAAAAGGCCAACGCCCCTGCCGACTCCTTCGAGAAGCAGTTTCAAGCGGCAGGACCCCAGGATGAAGAACATGAAGTAGTAGTCCGTCATCAACTGGCTGTCTTCCTCAATGCTGAGGAGGACCCAGAGGACTAACACTTTTGGCCCCTAAAGACGTGCCAAAACTAATCAGATCCCTCCCAACAAAAAAGGCACCAGTACACGACAGTGTCACCAATTAGGAAGTTATAAATCTTCCACCCTCGGCGATCACGCGCCTCGCAAATGTCTTCCACGATAGTACTCGTTCCCAGCTTGCTGGATACACATGGAAGTGGTCGCGATACACAAACCAGGGAAAGACCCTCTATTCCTGCAGCACCACAGACCGATTAGCCTCTTGCCAACTCTCAGCAAGATCTATGAGCGCCTCATGCTAATACCCATACAGGAACACGTTACCAGAGAGCAACTTCTGCCGTATTTCCAATTCGGATTCCGGCAGAACCGCTCTGCCCCACAACAGATCATGAGGGTGGTTGAAGCAGGCACAGAGGGCTTTAACCACAGAGGTTATAGCGGGATAGTGATACTAGACATAGCCAAAGCCTTCGACTCAGTATGGCATAGAGCGCTACTCTACAAGTTGTACACAGAAGGGTTCCCCGGGAGCATAATTAAGTCGATCAAAAGCTATCTCACGAATAGAACTTTCTGTGTCAAAGTAGAAACCACCACCTTCACCAAAAGGCGTATTCGTGCTGGAGTGCCACAGGAATCGGTTCTGGGGCCCATTTGGTACAGTCTGTACACTGCGGACACACCAATGGGCTCCCTGGTGCACGCCGCACAGTACACAGATGACACAGCCTTCTACACACGAAATGCACACTAGGACCTGGTCATCCGTAGGCTACAAAGGGTTTTAGATGACGCAGAAACATGGGCCTGTCGCTGGCGCATCACCATCAACTTTGAAAAGACACAAGCTATGCTAATTACCTGGAGGTTTGGAAGGTGCGAACCTTCTCAACACACCCCCCCCCCCCTCTCCAACTTCACCTACATGGAACCCAATTCCCCTGTCGCAGAACCGCCAAGTACCTTGGCATAGCCTTGGACTCTGGTCTCACCTGGAAATCCCACATAGACGAGGTCCACAGCAAGGTCTGTACCAGAATGTCCATCCTACACCCAGTCCTTAACTCAACCAGCTCCCTTTCGTGCTCTGTAGGAGTGAATGTTTATCAGGGCCTGATGCTGCCAGTAATGGAATATGCATGCCCTGTCTGGGGGTACGCAGTGAAGCAGCACCTGCAAAAACTCCAGAGGGTGCAAACCGCGCCCTCAGGAGGGCACTGCGTCAACCCCTCAGAATCCTTACCGATGATCTGCACGCCGCTGCTGAAATCCCACTCTTGAGAGAGCGTTTCCAAGGTCTGGCAAGGGCCTCCTATGAAAGCTCTTCCAGATTGGGAAACGTCCTCATCCACTCCCTAGGTCGATATGACATGTCCCGCATTAAGCACAAACGCCCAATGATCTTCGACGACTAAGTCGAAGAGAAAATCCGAATATCCAATCCCTAATCCCGCTCACTCCCCCATAACACCAAACATTTCGCCAACCTCATGCAAGTACCAGACACATACAGAACATTCATCACATTACGCAGATACCCAGAAACTTCAGAAATAAACACACACACAAGTACACAGTGGACTAAAAGCCGAAAGGCTACAAACTCCCCTACACACTTCCCCAAAGAGGGAAAAGTATTAGATGAGAGTGAGAGTGAGCATCCCGACGCTTCGTCTGAAGATGATGAATACGCTCTCCATTGAAACGTTGCGACCAGAAGACGACGCCACTCGGCTGATAACCCGTGAAGATTTCATAGCTGTTACGTATCTGATTTAATAAACGCAATCACTATTTCTCTTGATTTGGGCGAGGTGTAAACAGCCGAAAATTCTTAAAAACTGGGTGGAACCTGAAAGCCCAAGCATATTGCAAAACCAGTTGCATTTACATATGAGTGAAAAACGACTGTGGAATTGAAAAAAAAAAAAAAACATTGGCTACTAGAAGCGGATTTCCAGAATCGATTCTGAAATGTTTGCATGACCACCCAGAAAGGGTATTGGGAAATCGGTTTGGGAGCACATGTAAACGCAGTGACTATCATATACATCTACATCTACGTGATTACTCTGCTATTCACAATAAAATGCCTGGCGGAGGGTTCAGTGAACCACCTTCAAGCTGTCTCTCTATCGTTCCACTCTGGAACGGCGTGCGGGAAAAACGAGCCCTGATTCCTTTTATTTTATCGTGATGATCGTTTATCCTTATTCAGATGGGTGCCAACAGAATGTGTTTTCACAATCGGAGGAAAAAACTGGTGATTGAAATTTCATGAGAAGATACCGTCGCAGCAAAAAACGCCTTTTTTTTTTAAGTGATTGCCACTCCAATTCACGTATCATGTCTGTGACACTATCTCCCCTATTTAGCGATAATACAAAACTAGCTGACCTTCTTTGTACTTTTTCGATGTCATCCGTCAGTCCCACCTGATGTGGATCCCACACCGCACAGCAGTACTCCAGAATAGGGCGGACAAGCGTAGTGTAAGCACTTTGGTAGACCTGTTGCACCTTCTAATTGTTCTGCCAATGAATCGCAGTCTTTGGTTTGCTCTACCCACAATATTATCTATGTGATCGTTCCGGTTTTATGTTATTTGTAATTGTAATCCCTAAGTATTTAGCTGAATTTACAGCCTTTAGATTTCTGTGACTTATCGTGTAATCGAAACTTAGCTGATTTCTTTTAGTACTCATGTGGATAACTTCACACTATTCATGGTCAATTGCCATTTTTCGGACCATACAGATATCTCATCTAAATCATTTTGCAAGTTTCAGTGCAACGAAAAATAAGTTCAGAGTTGCAAATTTTCCTTTTTTTATTTTTTTATTCACTCAATGACTAGTTATCTGTATGCACTGTAATTGTTCGTCGTGCCTTTTAGACGTGGTTTTCACATCTCCTGAAATACCATTTTGGACTATATTATGATTCTTTGAAAGTGGGTCTCGGCCCGAAACTAATCATCAAGTGAATAAAAAAACAGAAAAAAACTAAAAATAGCAACTTTGGATTGGGGTTTCGTTGTAGTGATTAACAGAAGTTGCTGAGCCCAGCTTCTCCAGCATGCTGGAAATATGTACCGTTTCATTTGACTTCTCACTGGTGGCTGTACTCTGAGGTGACAAAGTCATGGGATATCTCCTAATATCGTGTTGCGCCTCCGTTTGCCCAGTGTAGTGCAGCAACTTGACTTGGCACAGACTCAACAAGTCGTTGGAAGCCGCTGCAGAAATACTGAGCCACAATCCATAACTGCATAATTGTTTCTGGTGCAAGATTTTGTGCACGAACTGACCTCTCGCTTATCCAATAAATGTTCGACGGGATTCCTGTCGGGCAGTTTGGGTGGCCGAATAATTCACTCGAATTGTTCAGAATGTTCTTCAAACAACTTGCGAACAACTGTCATCTGTAAAAATTCCATCGTTATTTGGGAAAATGCAGTCAATGAATGGCTGTGAATGGTTTCCAAGTAGCCAAGCATAACAATTTCCAGTCAATGATTGGTTCAACTGAGCCAAAGGTCCATTCCTTGTAAACAGTACACAGCATTATACAGCCACAATCAGCTTGCACAGTGCCTTGTTGACAACTTGGGTCTATGTCTCTGTGGGGTCTGTGGCGCATTCGACCCCTACCATCAGCCACTACCAACCGATATCTGGACTCATCTGACCAGACCACGATTTTCCAGTCATCTATGATCCAACCGATATAGTCATGAGCCTTGGAGAGGCTGAGCATGGGATTTCGTGCTGCTAACAAAGGCAAACGCCGTCACCTGTCTGCTACAATAATTCATTAACTCCAAATTGCGCCACACTGTCCTAACAGATATATTCGTCATATGATCCATATTGGTTTCTGCGGTTGTCATGCATTGTTGTTTGTCTGTTAGCACTGTCAACTCTGCACAAACACTGCCGCTCTCGTTCGTTAAGTAAAGGCCGTCGGCCGCTGCATTGTCCTTGGTGAGAGGTAATGCCTTAAATTTGGTATTCTTAATATATTCTTGATGCTGTGGATCTCTGAATATTGAATTCCCTAAAAAATGTCCCATGCATCTAACTACAGCCACTATTCTGTGTTCAAAGTTTGTTAAAACCTGTCATGCGGCCATAATCACGTCGGAAACCTTTACATAGGAATCATCTGAGAACAAATTACAGATCCGCCAAACCACTACCCTTTTATACCTTGTATATGCCATACTAACGCCATATGCTTATGTGCATATCGCTATCCCATAACTTTTGCCACCTCATTATATTTTGGAACACCAGCTTTCTGTCGTAGTTATTGTAGAATAATTGCTGCTGTTCTCTGTTCGATTTCAGCATGTCTTATTTTCTTATTATAAAAAAACTGAAACAGTGGTTTGAGATACACTTTCGCAGCTTCTGATATCGCCACCCGTTGGTTCTGCGATTTTGGCTTGGAGTATGTGGCACACATATACCAGATTTTTGAACCTTCCCCATTGCATGCAAATTTACTAGCTCTCGAGTATACTGACGTGAGACATTGTGTACTGATGCGTTTAAGCGATCTTCATCAAACTCCTAAGGTCTCACTGATGTTTAAACGATCCTTCTTAAAACGAGAAAATCATTTTCTTACTGTGCTGTGTCCAGCAGCATTATCCCCATAACGGTGCAAATGTTTGGGGCTGCCTCCGCTCCTGTGTCCCTTGTATTGGACTCAAACAGAAGAATATGTCGGAAATGTTCTGAGTTCTCCACTTGGCACAACATTTTCTAGACTCCTTAACTCCACACACTGTCCAGATGACAAAATGACAATATTTAAACTCACATTGCAACAGTGAACTACAAACAAAAAATTACATTTCATAAAAAGATTCATAGCAACCGGAATACCAAGTAACAAAACAAAACCGATACGAACTTAAGCACCAATTTAATACATTCCCTAGGTCCACTTGCTTGTTCGAGGCCATACAGAGACTGGGTTCTAATTTTGCTACATCCATCCCATTTGGAATTTATCAGATTACTTTGTCGTATTGTAACGTACCTACAACAAATAAAGCCTATGTTTGTCTGAGAAAATGGACGCGATAAGCAACTTGAGCTATCAGTAATCGGAATCTAACTTGCATAGCACTGTGTGTGTGTGTGTGTGTGTGTTGTATGAATGTCAGTTTCACTGTCATATAAGCCCTCAACAGATCATTGCATGAAAAACTTAAAGCTAACATTTGAATAAGCTATCTGACTGCTTATTTGAATAATAATTCAGAAATGATACAGAATCTGGCGTATGAAACGGAATTTACTGGATTAGAGTACATGACATGTTGTGGTGTGTCAGTATTTCTGTTTTGTCCCTAAGTTTTGTACTCACCTCTTTAGATGTCTGCCATTTTCCATGTCGTCTACAGCAATTCGCAGCAGCATGCAGCAGCAGCGACTAAAGCTTATTGTTATTCAGAATGAAGTTAATAAAAAGGAGTTTGCTTGAGTCCTGTTAACTACTAAATAACATGTAAGAACGGATTTCATAAATTAACTGTATTTAAAATCTTCATAAATCATCATGACCAATACTAGTTTAACAAGTATTAATAATAGCGGAATGCCTGACAATGAGCTTATAAGTATCAATAATGGATGAGTACCAGATTAACAAATTATTTCAGTTTCAAAGTTACATTAACATTTGACAGCCACAATGTATTTATGAATTAGACTTGAAGAATGATTATTACTATTTGTAGCGTAAGGAGGCTTCTTTAACTGACAAACAAAACACGGGATTATTGTAAACTCGGACTAACAATCACGAACCTAACCCTGCAATTGCGCTTTACGCTATGCTTGCGAATTTTACCTAGAATTCCATCCTTAAGCGTAGCTAATCCGTTTAAATCTGTCCTGGCCATACAAATGAAATCAGGCCTTGACTGTGGTAAGATCTGCCATCACCGACTTGAGGGCAGTGTGACACGTCTTCTATCTCTGAGCTCTCGATCAACACTACTGAAATCTTACTCTCGCAGATAGACCTCGTCTCACAACATCTAACATTCTGCGTGGTGTCTGTTTGTTCTATATCGTGCCTCCCTACCACTTTCGCGCAACGACGCTCTGAGCGTGTTTTTTAGGGAATTGTCTAGTTTGAACCTGGGACCTGTTGCTGGTAAGGAGACGCCAGACCACACATGACATGTAGAATTCAGAAGAGTTCAGTGAGACTAGCGATGATATAATCAAATACTTAATGATATCAGCGTCAGCTCCACTGCACTCCCTGTAAAAGAATCTTAATACTAACTAAATTTAGTGGAAGGGGTTCAAGGCTTTCCTATTTTTAGTTAGCTGGTAAAATAACGTCGAAAAAGCAGTTAAGTTTACCAATGGAAATTTTATTCTACTCACAAAACATCGTTTATAAATTGCACTATTATTAATTTTTAAATATTTTCTTTCTTTATTTAAGTGTGAAGTTTGTTTTTTAAGAAGTATGTTATCGAAAGTGAGGAGTCTTTCACATCGATTTTCTTAGAAATATTGTTTTTATAAATGTAGTAATTAAGTAAAATCTATTCATAACACATTTTCTAAATATCATGTACAAGTAAAATGTTTTTGTTTCTAGACACTCATTTCAACATTGTTACAATAACAAATAAGAATTATATCCAAGAATTGCTTTGACAAAGAAATATACATACTCAAGTATTGAGATATTATCCTAACAAATGGTACAAATGTTAAAAAAAAAGGGAAAACATCCAACAAGATAATTTTTTATTCTTTGTTCTTATAAGAAGAAAATATGTAAAATATAGTTATTCTTTTATTTTTATGAGGAGATAATAAGTGGCATATTGTTTTAGTGTTTATTATGCCTCACTTTTGTTCTTTATATACTGTCCATTTCAGAACAAATGACTTATTTTTATCGATAGTCTATTTTTTTTACTTAAGTCCATAGTCAATGACTGTTATTTTGTAGTTTATTAGCTGTCTGGTGTGCTTAACTTATTTAGTTTTTCACACGTTTCTTTTGCACAATTCCTACATCACAAAATTTGATTTCACACATTCACACAATCCTATGAATGTTTAAGCATGAGGTTGGCGAATGTTTTTGCATGAAGGTGGTGGACTTGAGTGAGATGGATGTGGGCAAGTATATGATGTACAGCTTCGTTCGTCGTTCATTGTTGGCTTTGCAAGTGTGTGTTGCTGTTGTGGAGGTCCCATAATGGAATGGAGCTGTGAGTGCAGAATCTCGTGGTTTACTGGCTTTGTACGCGTGAAAGTCATCGTTATGTGTCACTGAAAACGGTCGTTTTTCGTTGTAATACTTCGCAGACGACTAGTTTACAATAGGATAGGGATTTGGGAAGGTATGTCGTCTATTCTTCACCCATCTTCTTTCTTGGTTTCAATCTTGCGAATCTTCAACTTCTGTTCTTCCTGCTTTTTCTCTGCTTCTTACTTGATTCTTGGTTCTTCTCTGGGCAGGATATGGAAATATTTATTGATAACTAGTCGCTTTGAAGTTCTCCTCCTAGTAACAGTTTGATAAATGGTTTGGACATGTCATTTCTATTTAGTGGACGTTTTCTTCAGTTTCATGCATCAGCGTGCTGTTTAATAGCGGTAGTGTGACTTTTACACACATTTTTTTGCCAGTAGTGGCTTGCCCAAGGCGAGGTCTTCTCGTCGGGCCGTTTTTTGCTCACTCCGTTCATTCGGGGCGCTCGGAGACCGTTACGGCGTTCGGCATCCCGTCGCGTCACTGCAGGGTGTTCCGTCCCAGCAGGGTTCCGCCTAGCGGGCAAATTTATTGCCCACTCTGCGAGGGCCTTCTGTTGGTATCGCTGTCCTTTCCCTTCTCTCGACGCTTCTGCCTTGTAGGAATCGTGTCTTGCTAATTACGTCCTTTTCTTTCTTGATACTTCTCTCGTTGCAACTAGTGGGTCGTTGCATCTGGTCCTTGTTGGAGTTTTTACAATGGTTCTTACAAAAAGTTTTACTTATAATCATGTAACATATGTCTAGTACCTACATTGTTTTACACCTTTTTAAATTTCGGCGTCCTTTCCATGTTACAATTCTAAGATATTTTGAGTCTTAACTTCTACAAAAATCCTCAAATTCGTTTTTTTTAAATTTTTTGTGTAGTGTCGTTGTGTATAGCATTTTAGTATTTCATGCTGTTAGACTATCTACGCTTTATCCCTTCACCTTAATCTATGGTCTTATTGGTGTTATTTTTGTTTTTGTTTTTATTGAAACTACTTTCTTTTTCCCACCTTCCTCTCTCTCCATTCTTCTTTCTCCTGACGATCTTATCTGCAACATAATCTTGAAATATTGTGCTGATTATTTACCAGTAATAAAATTAATCTTCAAACTTGTACTGAAAGTGTTTAATACTGCCAGTCTTAGGTAAAAATACCTCTGCTTTATCTCGTAAAATACCCTCTAATTCTCTTTTACTGTGTTCCAAAATACCTTGAACTTCTTGCAATTTTTCGTCGATTTCTTTATGGACTTCTAACATGAGTTGAGGCGATTCCCCCTTTTGTGCATACCATTCTAATTCTTCATCCTCTTTATCTCGCATCATTCTTAATTGTTTGTTTATGACTGGTATTTCTTTAATTTTAGCTTTTGCTCAAAACGAAGTGTGACATTCCCGAATGTTACGCCACCTTTCCCCATATCTATTATCGCTCGTCTCTCATTTAAAAAATCTGTACCTGTAATCAAATCTACAGTTAGTTTAGGTATAATCACGAAGTTGGCTTCGATCTTTTGACCTTGGCACGAAAGAGTTAACCTTGTCTGTCTCGTAACTTCCGCAGCATTGTTTCTAATAGGACCTCCTACTTTAATCTTACGTGTTTTCAGAACTAGCAATTCCTCATTGGCATTACACTGCATGAATAAATTTTCCGAGATCGCAGTCACTTCACTTACACTATCAATTACAATATTGACTGGGATATGCTTTACCATGGCCTTCACAATTGGTTGAATTTGATAGGGTTGGTTCTGTTCTTCTTCTTCTTGCATCAACGAATCCTCCACTGAATCATACATGAGTCTTTTTAGGAATTTCCCTTGTGAATTTGAACTTTCTGTAGGATAAGCTTCGACTGCTACTTCTCTCTCTTTTATTTCCTCTTCTCTATTTCTTCCTTCATTTACGCTTTCTTCAACATCCTCTACTTTATCCTCATCCTCGTCTATCTTCTCCTTCTTCATCGCTACTTCCACATAATCGCATCTAAATGCTCTAATTATCGCTTCATAACTTCCTTCATTATATAAGTTGGGTTGTGTGCCCACTCGTAACTTATTTTCAACTTCTGTTGACTGCGCATTATCCTCATTGACTTCGCTTTCCCTGGTTTCCATCTCAAATAGCTCTGCAATACTCATTACTTCGTCCTTTCCTCCTACATTCGTTGTGCATGGCTCTGGTAATTCATCTTCCTCGTCAGTATTCTCCCAATTAATTTCGTCCCAACACGATATTGTTATTTACTTGTCTTCGTTTTCATCTGGTCCCTGCGGATTTGTTTCTTCCCTCTTCTCTTCTCGTGGTAAGATTTTTACTTCTCTGTTCAAGGTGCTGCAATTGTCCTGGGTCGGTGCGTCATTCTCTTTGGCATGGGCGCTTAGCTGTCAATTCGAACGTTTATCGGGATTTGGTGGTCTTACCTCCATCTCTTCTATCTGTATTCTCTTTTCGTGTTCAGCTTGTTGATAGTGGTTTCTTTGTTGATAATTGGTTCTCCAGTACCCGTTCCGGTTGTCGTTATTCCCTCTGTAATAGTTGTTGCCGTTCCTGGGTGAATTATAGTTATTGCCATATTCTCTTCTAAATCCATAACCGGTTCTTTGTTGAAATCTATTGTCGTTTCTTGGTGCGAAGTTATCACATGGTTCGTAATTATTGTTTCTTCGTACTGTGTCTTGTGGATTCCACTGCTTTTGGCTTTTGTTTTCACGTGCGCTTCGTCTTTTTCTTGCGTCATCTTCCGAAAATATGAACTCTAGTTCCCTTAGAATACCTTTAAATGCTTCGACGTCATTGCCTCCGCGACCTACTAATGATTGCTGGTATTTCAATGGTAGCTTCATCGCGCATAATTTAATCAACTCTCCGTCACTGTATGGTACATCTAAGCATTGATTTTTTTTTGCCATTAATTCGAAAAATTTCACGGGACTCTTCTCTCCTGAATTTTCAAAATATGGGTTCTGTAATAATTCGTACTTCACTCTGTTCTGTGCTTCGCTGGACCAATATCGTGAGAGAAACTTCTCTCTGAAATCTTCGTACGATCGGCATGTCGCTGCAACATTCTGCATGGTTTCTGCGACTGTTCCCGACATGTGTGCACATATAAAGTCTAATTTGTGTGCTAGCGTCCAGTGTTCTGGTTATCCTACTCGGAATTGATCAATAAAAGTTCGTGGATGTAATGAGTTTCCTTCTCGAAAGTGTTGAAATTTTCTGACTGTGAGGAAATGATCGTTGTCGTACTTCGTCATAGTTCCATATGAAATTCGCGATTCTTCACCACTTTTGTTTCTGATCATTTCTCCCGTCGGTCTTTCCGGTTGTGGTAGAACCATTGGATATTGTCCACTGTAACTTTCGCCTACCCTTGCGTAGTATCGTTGGAGTGGTACGCAATAATTTTCTTCCATCGGTTGTGAACGTGTAGCTGAATGCATTGCACTGTACTCTTCGCGACCTGGCTTTCCATTGTCACGTGTGTTACTTTCCGCCTGTGATTGGAATCGCAAATGCGTGATATCTTCGTTAATTGCTTGTTTTTCCGGTGCTGTTACAGATACGGATGTGCTTGCAGACTCTGTGCTTGTTCGATCCTGTTCACTACGCTCTTCAATGGTTTGCAACAACTCTGTTCGCAATTTCTGAAACTGTCGCTTCGTTTGCACTTCTATTTTGACTATGCGGTTATTATATCTTTTCAGCGCTGCTTTTGTGATACGTTTGTGTAACACACTGTTTTCAACAATTTCACGCGCTGTACCTGCTGCTTGTCTAGTGATTACGTTTATCTGTTTCTCTAGTTTCTTGACTTCTCCCTGGGTGTTGTTACGTAATGTTTTGATCTCGTCCTGAATGTCATTAAGCAATGTTTGTACGTCCGCTGGTACCTTGTCAATGTCTGTTCTCAAGTGATTGTGACCTGTTATTAAGTTTCCTATCACTTCTCGAGATTCTTTTGCCTCGTCTTCAATATGACTTAGGTGTAACTGAATTTTTTGTTTTTTGTTTTGTTCTTTAATCTCACGCATTTGTCTCGTGGTTTCTGCAATTTGAATTTGAATTTGGTTCGCTATGTCTTTATTTTGCCTTGTCATGATTTCCGTAATTTGTTGTAATAATTCTGCCAGATTGGTGGGTCCTATTTCGTTTTCTTCCGACGTCCTACGCTCTGTGTTTTCGCCCAAGTGTTGGTTCGCAACCGATTGCATTGAACTGTACTGTGACACGTTTCTGCTAGCATTCCTTTGTGGTGAGGGAGCTCTGATTACTTGTACTATGGGTTCTACGTATTTAAGACGCAAGTTAGAATCCTCATCGCCTGTCTCTCTACTTTCCTGCTCTTCTGTCGTATGCTGACTTATGTTTTCTATGCCTTAACGTACATTATCCTCGTTATGGTGCGTTATATATCCTATTTCTCGCGATACTGCATCGTCTGTTGTACTACCCTCTATTCTCTGTCCATTTTCATGCTGGGTCTCTACCTCAATTCGGTCAAGGTCTCGATCTGCCATTGCTAATCTTTCCGAATCCCTTATTTTCTGTTTTAAAAGCAATTCACGCGCCATACTTCGCGTCAACATGCGCTCATACGATCTCACGCGTTTCATAAACTTTTTGCACACGCGACTTGACAAACCATTCACTTATTGTTGGGTCAGAACCAACTTGTCAACGATGTATCCGCCACCTGTGCGCTTGCATTGGAGAGAAAACTTAATTCTAACAATATTAAAATTCATAACTTAATTACGCTGTTGTCTCTGCTAGAATGTCTATCTATTGAATACTTTCTTACTATCTATCGCTGCAGCTACTGTTTTCGACTATTTATAACGTTCAAAACAAAATTTTCCAACTGGATATTTTTCTGACCTAGTTAGGCATGTGGTCGACCTTCAATCATGGTATTTTACCATCCTGGCAGGGTCGCCATTTTCTAACATTCTGCGTGGTGTCTGTTTGTTCTATATTGTGTATCCCTACCACTTTCGCGCAACAACACTAAGAGCGTGTTTTTTAGGGAATTGTCTAGTTTGAACCTGGGACCTGTTGCTGGTAAGGAGACGCCAGACCACACATGACATGTAGAATTCAGAAGAGTTCAGTGAGACTAGCGATGATATAACCAAATACTTAATGATTTCAGCGTCAGCTCCATTGCACTCCCTGTAAAAGAATCTTAATACTAACTAAATTTAGTGGAAGGGGTTCAAGGCTTTCCTATCTTTAGTTAGCTGGTAAAATAACGTCGAAAAAGCAGTTAAGTTTACCATTGGAAATTTTATTCTACTCACAAAACATCGTTTATAAATTGCACTATTGATAAAAGGAAATGTTTTAATACAGGATGGTAAAAACCGACTGCGTTCAACAAAAATGTGAACGAATATTCCCTGAATGGGTTTCCAAGTTCTACAATGGATCGAAGGATGACCTATGCCATATCACATCTATAATGTAGGTTTAAATTAAGTTTCACTAGAAATAAAACTATCAAAATTGTCTACAGTGACCCTCAATTATCTTTAATTACTTATCTAACTTGTCGTAAATTACAGTGGCTGATGTGGCTTCTCAATAACTATATAACAGAAAAATCATCGCGTTTCAGATTTTTACTTCAAGTGGCAAATGTGAACACCATGAGCTTTAATTGACGATCGACACTAGTATTACGCAAAACGGGGGTGTAACAGATGAGACTTC
Source organism: Schistocerca nitens (assembly GCF_023898315.1). Lineage (NCBI taxonomy): Eukaryota > Metazoa > Arthropoda > Insecta > Orthoptera > Acrididae > Schistocerca > Schistocerca nitens. Next base: position 304,301,358 of record NC_064620.1, read on the forward strand.
TGCAGTTCTGAGTGAAGCTTTATGCGCTGTTATGCGGCATCGTGTGCGTTCATTACCTTGTCGGTGTTCGTCAGGGGGCGGCGGACAGCACAGCTCCGCTCACCTCGCCGTCTCCGAAGCAACTCTTCACCTAACTTCTCCTCACTACAATTTACCGAAGTTGGTTGAAAAAAAACTATCTGGCTGTGTTCTCATCTGACCAATCAGGGTCTCAATGTTAACCTTAAGCTCCGCTCATAAAAATTATGTCTATCCAATGAGAAACGTTATACTTTTCGTGGTGGGCTAATATTTTTTAAAGTCTGCAACGTAACAGAGACGCGAAAAAGTCTCACGCTAAAACTTGCAGCTGGTGTGGTCCTTTTAGCGTTATCATAACTGTTCTTTTGGAGGGCTCTATCTTTTAACATGGGCTGGGGGTGGTTCTAACGTAACAGAGAAGCGAAAAAGTCTCACGCTAAAACTTGCAGCTGGTGTGGTCCTTTTAGCATCATCGTAAGATCTATACTATTCTTCTAAAGGGCTCTATCTTTTAACATGGTCTGGGGGTGGTCCTAACGTAACAGAGACGCGAAAAAGTCTCACACTAAAACTTGCGGATGGTGTAGCCCTTTTTGTGTTATCGTAAGATCTATACTGTTCTTCTGGAGGGCTCTAGCTTTTAACATTGGCTGGGGGGTGGTCTTGACGTAACAGAGACGCGAAAAAGTCTCACGCTAAAACTTGCGGGTGGTGTGGTCCCAGCAGTTAGCTGGCAACGTGGGTGTCTGTCCGTCCCTTATTGTAGGGCCTTCCAGCTTAACACGGTTCTGCTCTCGGCTTCTGTTCTCGTTTCTCCCCTCGGAACTGCGTCTGTCCCACGGTGGAAAGGTATGACATGCATTTAGGCATTCTTGTGTTAGTCTGTGGTATTCCATCTGCTCACTCGTTACTCGTATTACTTTGGTTAATTTAATGTCACGATTTATTCGGAGCTATGTGACATACTACTGGATTTGCTTATCATGTCAGGGTTTTCATGGAAGGTGTTGGATTTGCCTGACACCTTACAAACAATGTTGAGAATCGAATTCGGTTAAACATGGGAGTTCGCCTCAGATTGTTACTGTCGATATCTGAGTACTTACTTATTTCCAATCTTACACAATGCAAAGAGTAGCCTTAAGTTGTTTATATGGTTTTCGATACTCAATGTAATATTTAATCAATGTCATGGAGAGTTCTGACACACTTTTTACAATATCAGAGTCCACAGCTTTAGAACTACAGTATCTGACATTTCCGAGTAGTGCCTTTCACTACACTGCAGACAAATCAAGTAGCTACATCATCTACATCTAGGGTCTAAAAACGACTGTGAAGTGCACGTTAGGGGGTGCTTCCCGTTGTACCATTTTGTACAGTTTCTTCCTGTCAACTCTGGAAGGGATGATTGAAATGCCTAACTGCACAGTACGGTTAGTCCAGTCATATCTTCACAGCCCTGCAGAAGTGATAAGTAAGAGGCTGTAGCATATTCCTAGATTCTTCACTTCGTACTTGCTCCTGAAGCCCGGTAACTAGGCGTTTGCGGGATATTTTAATACTAAATTAAAACAATTATAACCGCAGTAAATATTTATTAGCACTAGTAACTGGTTTCGATCAAAATGTGACTATCTTCACACCATATTACACCACGTTGGCAGGCGGTTTCAGTGACTGGAGCAGGTACTGTGGATCCTCTAACGTCAACTGCCATCGTAATGCAGAATGATCTGAAGATGGTCACATTTTGACCAAAGCCGGTTACCATTGCCAATAAATACTCGTATCGTATTGTATTGCGGTCAAGATAGTTTTAATTCAGATCATGCAGATCAGAACCGCGAGGCCCAACGTTGAAATCACGCAGTTTTCTTATGAGTGGCCGAGGAAAATATGTCAAACACAGCGCCGCCCAGAATCGCCACGAAATGCCTGAGGGATTGCATAAAGGACGTCAGTGAAAATGCTCCTCCTCTTGGGGCGTTGATCTCGCTGTCGACAACGATAGTTCGCAGGGAGATGTGAAACAGAACGACGATCTTGACAGCCATTGATGCTGCTGGCATCCCCCTCCTTCTCCGACGATTCAGGCCTTCTATAAATACATCGAGGGGCTGCAGCCCCACTTAATGTTACCTGACCCGTTGGCGTGTAGTGTGACTCTTATTTTTACTCTCGTATACAGGATTGAACCCCAGTTGAGCAGCATCCTCGGTGTCACCTGTGCACCTTTGTTGGGCATTTTAAAAACTTCTTTGTACAGGAGAAGCCAGCCATTCAGCGCAGTATTACACTACCATATTTCTTTGTCAAAGTTGATTCGTCAAGTATTTATGTCAAAGAAATTTGATAGTGTAATAGGGAACTTTGTCGAATCTCGCCTTTCGTCAAAGAAATATGATCAAATCTAGGGCCTCGCCTTAGATTTGATCATAAAAGCCGTTCTGTTCACTGCAGTTTGAAAGCGCCATTGATGCTGCTGAAACCCCCTCCTCCTCCGACGATTCAGGCGCTGGCATCGCTACAGCTATTTGATGTCTGAAGTGTATTTGTAAACATGGCTCCAAAATCATGCGCGCGCGCGTGTGTGTGTTCCTTCGTCTCTTTATAATAACCTTGCTTCGACAGGGTGGGGTAGTGAGCAAGGAGCACAATGCATGCCATTAATCGTGTGCTGGTTGTATATGCTACAGATGACTTCACATCCACAATCACAGCTACAACCATCCACCTCTACATCGAGAAACACTAAGGCAGCTTTTCAGCAAGCCGGAATAGAGGATGAAACACTCTAAAATAAAATAACAATTCTTAGCTCTCCATTCTAATTTGTCTATTTTTGAACTGTGGAGGCCACAAGATAAAAAGTGCTTATCTGTTTCGTACTTGTCATTAATTTTTTATTTGTTGGAAAACTAATTCTATTAATTAAATTACTCGAAAATAAAAATAGTTCTTAATGACTATATAGTGCACTAGACATTTATTTATCTTCAGATATCCCTCGTTCAGTATTTTATAAATCACTTCACACGTTGTAACCTCCCAACAGAAAAATTCCGAAACCTCCCAACAGTAAAAATTATAATTATAGCATTGACATTTAATGTAACCTTCCAACAGAACATTCCGTAACCTACCAATAATGCAACGTGACTAATCTCTCAATAAAACTGTGGTTCACTTATAACCTTTCAATAATTAACTGTGAATTTAAACTGGTAAATTTTGGACGTCAGCAGCGCTGTGTCATGGCCCTGAAAGATAATTCTGAATAAAAATGAAAATTCTTACCTCAATAAGGTCGCCGGATAACACGTATATTAGATTTGTCATGCATAAAAAGAAACAACCGATTTGTCTTTACAATAATCAGGATGACCATGGATTGGAGAAATTAGTAAGTTCTTTAAACTGAGATGAATGATTATCAAAAGTTAATTTTTTTATAAGAAATATTATTATTAAGAGTTTTTTTTAAAACATTTACGTGGGGTTTGACATAACAATAGTACAGGGTGATTCAAAAAGAATACCACAACTTTAAAAATGTGTATTTAATGAAAGAAACATAATATAACCTTCTGTTATACATCATTACAAGGAGTATTTAAAAGGGTTTTTTTCACTCAAAAACAAGTTCAGAGATGTTCAATATGGCCCCCTCCAGACACTCGAGCAATATCAACCCGATACTCCAACTCGTTCCACACTCTCTGTAGCATATCAGGCGTAACAGTTTGGATAGCTGCTGTTATTTCTCGTTTCAAATCATCAATGGTGGCTGGGAGAGGTGGCCGAAACACCATATCCTTAACATACCCCCATAAGAAAAAATCGCAGGGGGTAAGATCAGGGCTTCTTGGAGGCCAGTGATGAAGTGCTCTGTCACGGGCTGCCTTGGCGGCCGATCCATCGCCTCGGGTAGTTGACGTTCAGGTAGTTACAGACAGATAAGTGCCAATGTGGTGGCGCTCCATCCTGCTGAAATATGAATTGTTGTGCTTCTTGTTCGAGCTGAGGGAACAGCCAATTCTCTAACATCTCCAGATACTGTAGTCCAGTTACAGTAGCACCTTCGAAGAAAAAGGGACCAAAAACTTTATTGGCTGAAATGGCACAGAAAACGTTCACCTTAGGCGAGTCACGTTCATACTGAGTTGTTTCCCGCGGATTCTCAGTGCCCCATATACAGACATTGTGACGGTTGACTTTCCCGTTAGTGTGGAAAGTTGCTTCATCACTAAACACAATCTTTGAAACGAAAGATTCATCTGTTTCCATTTGAGCAAGGATAAAATCACAGAAATCGATTCTTTTAATCTTATCAGCTGCAGACAGTGCTTGAACCAATTTCAGACGATAAGGTTTCATAACTAACCTTTTTCGTAGGACTCTCCATACAGTTGATTGTGGAATTTGCAGCTCTCTGCTAGCTCTGCGAGTCGATTTTCCTGGGCTGCGAACAAATGCTTGCTGGATGCGTGCTACATTTTCATCACTAGTTCTCGGCCATCCAGAACTTTTCCCTTTGCACAAACACCCATTGTGTGTAAACTGTTTATACCAACGTTTAATACACCACCTATCAGGAGGTTTAACACCATACTTCGTTCGAAATGCACGCTGAACAACTGTCGTCTATTCACTTCTGCCGTACTCAACAACACAAAAAGCTTTCTGTTGAGCGGTCGCCATTTTAGCATCAACTGACGCTGACGCCTAGTCAACAGCGCCTCAAGCGAACAAATGTACAACTAAATGAAACTTTATAGCTCCCTTAATTTGCCGACAGATAGTGCTTAGCTCTGCCTTTTGTCGTTGCAGAGTTTTAAATTCCTAAAGTTGTGGTATTCTTTTTGAATCACCCTGCACATATGCGTGAGGCTGCTTTCACTTTATACTACAACGCTCAGGCTCTGACATCGCTCCCCACGACCGGCCCAGCCAACTCCACACACACGACTGCCCAGACTCTTCGCAAGTACTACTACAACTGCTACACAGCTCCTACTACATACAACACTGCTCTCTGGTCTGAGTTTCTCTTATAGCTTACATATCGCAGGCAGCGCGTGAGCAGTCCATCGAAATTACATCTGCTCGAGTGCACTAGCAACAAATCCCTTAAACATGGACCTCTTACATAACCCTCCAATGGGGGGGGGGGGGGGGTGGCAAATTGGACTTGCTGTGAGCAACAAATTTTTCTATAATCTATTTAATTACTAAGTCTACAGTCACAGAGGATATACATTATTGATAAGTGCAGAACATATTAAGAAATGAAATAGAGGGCACAGTCACTGAATTCAGAACATATTAAGAAATGACAAAATGTATACGCAATGAGTACAAAATATATTAACAAATCACATAAAGTGCACATGCATTGTATAAGTCTTTAGCAGTCTTACATGAACTGATCACATTAACTAATGAAATGAAGTGCACACACACTGTATAAGTCTTTAGCGTTTTTTACAAGAACTGAATACATTAAGAAATGAAATAAAGTGCACATGTACTGTAAAAGTCTTTAGCATTTTACAAGAACTGAATACATTAAGAAATGAAATAAAGTACACACGCACTGTAAAAGTCTTTAGCATATTTAGGACAACTGATCTTATTAACAAATGAAATGAAGTGCACACGCACTGTATAAGTCTTAAGCATTTTTTTACAAGAACTAAATACATTAAGAAATGAAATAAAGTGCACACGCACTGTAAAAGTCTTTATCATTTTACAAGAACTAGGAAAGGAATGGGAAGGATAGTATCACGGTTGTAGCACAATGGGTTGCACGTAGCTGCACTGAAAGTCCATATCTTTCTACAGAAGCACAACACCAAGTGAGACGATCTGAAGTTCTCTTCCTGAAGTATTTATCAGTGTATCCAAGACTGAAATGTTGCTTTAATATTGTATGTTATTATTTTGGTAGTACATTAGGTACACCAAACAGCAGGACCATAAAACATCTCCATCGTTGAAGGTGGTGGACAGCTTGATTTGTCGACATCACATTCTTGTAGAATCCATACTCTTACATCAACGTAGAACTAGTGCAAAAACCAAATATAGTGCTCCATGATCATGAGGATGGACAGGACATACAGATATTGCAGTAATTGATGGTACTTAGGTCAGAAGGTGAAGGACATTAAGTCTTATGCTAGTCATCATCCAGAATTACACTAGTGTATCAACCGATCTGGATAATTATTGGCATTCATTGGCTATTTACACAGTGTTTAAGTAGTATATATATGGAGTATTACAGAACATTATTAATAAGTCATCTCATTGCAGTAATCATTGGCATTCATTGGCCAGTTACTAAACATGTAGTAAGTATTGAGTATTACAAAACACTATTCATAACTCATCTCATTGTAGTAATTATTGGCATAGCATTTATGCATAAGTCATCTAATTACAGTAATTATTTGCATCATAAGTCTTCTCATTATGGTAATTATTGGCATAGCATTTATGTGTAAGTAATCTCATTACAGTAATCATTGGCATTCATCTATAGAGTATAACAAAACATTATTAAGAACTCATATCATTGTAGTCATTATTGACACTCATTGGCCATTTACAAAACACCTATTATACAGTATTCAGAAGTCACCTCATTACAGTAATAATTGACATAGCGTCCATGCATAAGTCATCTTATTACAGTAATCTTTAGCATCATAGGCTAGTTACAAGGCATTTATTATGCATTATTCAGAAGTCATCATTCAAGTGACATAAGATGTATTTAAAATGTAAGACATTTGAACTAGTATTCAAGGTCTGTAGTCCAATAATACATAGACATAAGGGAATCAATACATCGTAGAAATTTGCATTATATTTAGGACTAGAAATATATCTTAAACTGGTAGCATTATTTAGCTGTATACTGGTAATAGTTGGGACTGGTAATAATTTTTTTTGTACTAGCAATGTATTGCGTTGGGATCGATAGTTAATTGCTGGGGCATGAAAATGTTTGCTTTTGACTTATTGCTGGAAATAAGGATTAATAATGTCATTCATCATGAGTCAGCTGTAGCAAGATTATGAAAGAAATAGAGTATATGTGATCACATTCATGAATGATAGACACAACTGGGTAAAAAAATGCAAGAACTAGAACAGGTTTAATAACTAACTGCTTATAGCATATTAATAACATGAAAAGCTTCTCCTGAAAAAAAATACAAAATGGATTATTGACCTGAAAGAAAAATGTATATTATGCTGAAAAGTAGTAAACCTCGAATTAACAGGTAATGAAACGTGGACTTAATATGTATGTACTCTAGCGGTCTTTCCCAAAACACCCAGTCATTATACATATTATGCTGAAAAGTAGTAAACTCCAAATTAACAGGTGATGAAACATGTACTTAGTATGTATGTACTCTAGCTGTCTTTCCCAAAACATTCAGTTATTATACTATGCGAAATAAGACATTCTGTCAAAAGGAACTGCAACAAATACTTAAATAACTACATAGCATATCTTAACTAATACAAAATATATAAACCTCATCATTATCATCATCTGCAAAGAAAAACTTCATTATTCATATTACCATAACTTCATCATTATTATCGTCTGCAAAGAAAAACTTCATTATTCATATTACCATATTCTTCATACAACTATTCATAGTATAGAGTTTCTTACTTCTAGCATATTTCATCACTAAAATGAACATGTGTAGTTCTGTCTGGTAGCTTGCAATAATCGCCTCGTATACTGAAAGAAAAATAATTAGTCAAGACTGGTATCATATGGTGTGTATAATATATTCTTGTTAATGCTTGTTAATTCTGATCCATTTATTCTTCATGACAAGGTATTGCATTTTCTTTCGTTCATTCCGAAGGTGAAATTCCCATTTCATAGTAAACCACTGTGGTTTGTTTAATTTATTTCTTTTACACGGTATTACTTTCTGAAAATGATGAATAAGGATTAATATCTTGCATTTAAATCATATATCCATTAAATGAAAACTTGTTTCTAGTGATATGACTAAGCATACAGCATAGCATGACAGAAAACGTATTACGTCAGAACCATAGGCAACTTTCAAGTGCGAAAAATGTACACACAATACCATAATTAAGTAGCAAAAATGTAGAATAATCAAGATATTGAGATATCATAAGGAAAAATGTCAAAGTCAACTGGTGTTTGTTATATCTTAAAGATTTCATAGTGCATACAGACAAAAATTCTACTTTCGATAGGAAAACAATCACACATACACATACAATGGAAAATATGCACGGTTTGATATACAGGGTGATTCAAAAAGAATACCACAACTTTAAAAATGAGTATTTAATGAAAGAAACATAATATAACCTTCTGTTATACATCATTACAAAGTATTTAAAAAGGTTTTTTTTTCACTCAAAAACAAGTTCAGAGATGTTCAATATGGCCCCCTCCAGACACTCGAGCAATATCAACCCGATACTCCAACTCGTTCCACACTCTCTGTAGCATATCAGGCGTAACAGTTTGGATAGCTGCTGTTATTTCTCGTTTCAAATCATCAATGGTGGCTGGGAGAGGTGGCCGAAACACCATATCCTTAACATACCCCCATAAGAAAAAATCGCAGGGGGTAAGATCAGGGCTTCTTGGAGGCCAGTGATGAAGTGCTCTGTCACGGGCTCCCTGGCGGCCGATCCATCGCCTCGGGTAGTTGACGTTCAGGTAGTTACGGACAGATAAGTGCCAATGTGGTGGCGCTCCATCCTGCTGAAATATGAATTGTTGTGCTTCTTGTTCGAGCTGAGGGAACAGCCAATTCTCTAACGTCTCCAGATACTGTAGTCCAGTTACAGTAGCACCTTCGACGAAAAAGGGACCAAGAACTTTATTGGCTGAAATGGCACAGAAAACGTTCACCTTAGGCGAGTCACGTTCATACTGAGTTGTTTCCCGCGGATTCTCAGTGCCCCATATACAGACATTGTGACGGTTGACTTTCCCGTTAGTGTGGAAAGTTGCTTCATCACTAAACACAATCTTAGCATCAACTGACGCTGACGCCTAGTCAACAGCGCCTCAAGCGAACAAATGTACAACTAAATGAAACTTTATAGCTCCCTTAATTCGCCGACAGATAGTGCTTAGCTCTGCCTTTTGTCGTTGCAGAGTTTTAAATTCCTAAAGTTGTGGTATTCTTTTTGAATCACCCTGTATAACGACAAGAAAAGCGACCTGCTAACCTTACCTTGCCGGGCACTTGCCAAGAAAAAAATATGATCATCAGTAAGTGGTCATATTAATATCTGGAAATGGCATTACAGTGTGATAAATCATAAAGTATCTTCATTCAATAAAGGGTTTAATATTGGAAATATGGTGATTGCCCTTGCTTTTTCTGGTTCTCAAAGTTTCGACGTGTACTACATTGGGGTGAGGAATGCTGCGAATTCTATATGGACCAGCGTATAGAAGCTCAAATTTACTGCATCTACTCTTTCCTCTGTTGGATAAATAGTGTGTGCGTACTAATATCTTCTGTCCAATGTGAAAGTCACGGCGTGTACAAACCTGTTTTTGCTGTCTTCTCCGGCGCTTTGCGGCACGTTTGATGTTGTTGAGCGCAATGTCAATTATTTCATGGTTGCGTAGTCGACGAGATGTAGGAAAGGATACTAATTCTTTAATTTTGTTAGGTGGTTCAACATTTTTCAATATAACAGTCGGAGATAGCATAGTAGATTCATTTGGTATGAAGTTAATCACATCCTGGAATGAGAGTATGTGTGTATCCCAATCAATATGTTTTTATGGCAGTATATTCTACAAAGTTTACCAATTTCTTTCATTAGTCGTTCAGAAGGGTTATAGATCGGAGAAATGTTTCTTGCTCGTAACATACGCGTCCATATTACAGATCGAAATTGTGGTCCATTGTCGGAAATTACTTTCAGTACATGCCCTACATGAAACAGAAAATGTTTTACAAATGCATTTGAAACAGATTTAGCAGTAGCTTTGCGTAACGGAGTGAAGGCAACAAATTTCGAATTGAGTTCAACAGCGACAAAGATGTAACAAAAACGTCTGTTAGATCTGGGAATCGGACCAAAAATGTCTACAGCGGCCATGTGTCTCAATTTAACGGGTACAATGGGATGTAACTGAGGAATATGTGAAGTCGTGTCTGATTTAGCTTTCTGGCAGATTTTACATGACGCTAAAACTCGTCGAATACGTTTCTCCATGTTGGCAAAATAACAATTCTGTCTCAGAATAAGATAACATTTTCTGGCTCCATAATGTGCGTAACTTAAATGAGTATACCAAATAAATTTGTTAACAATTTGGTCAGGAATACATAATAACCAATTGTTGCTGTCAGGGTGAGAGCGGCGAAACAGAATGTTCTTGCGTACAGTGTAATGGTTTCTAATGGTAACGTTATTCCTATCTTGCCAAAGGTGTTTAATTTCTTTCCATATGTTGTCTTTGTTCTGCTCTTGTGATATGTCTCGTAATGACGACGAAATGAAATTTTCAAATGCAACTTGTTGAATATACATGACACTAGAATTTGCTTGGCAGAAGTTGGTTGTGATGTCTAGCTGATTGTTGCTGAGAGAACGGGATAGTGCGTCTGCTACAATATTTTGTGCACGAGTATACGGAATAGGATAATGTTTAGCTTTAGATGTGCCATGTTTAACTTGAAATTCATACATAAAACCGTACATAGTACCAGGGATGTTGTCAAAAACTGGAGCTTGCTGTAAAAGAATACTGCGTAGTTGAGTACGTTCGTCATCTGTATTTGCACTACTCTGTTTAACCTTATCAGAAATATTTTGTATAACGTCATAGTCGGCTTCGTCTGGTGTATTGTTGTTGTGAACATCCGTATCTGTGAACAATGTGGAATGACAGTCAATGTTACGCGATGTAGAAATGACCTCTGTTCGATTAATTGCCTGTTCTTCTGCAGATAAAGCGTGCTGAAATTCTAATGCCAGTTGTATATTTTCATCCATTAACATTAAATAGGAATTTTTAAAGGCAATAATTGCGTCATGTTGTACCAGAAAATTCGTACCTAAAATAACGTCTGTTGTCAATTAGGGGACAATCCAAAAATTTGAGTGGAACGTGTAGTGTCGGCAGACTTGCCAACACTACGCACACTAATTGAAAGAGGCGGCCAAGATGCACGCGCTAACTCACGAAGGATGGAGTGAGGTCTGAAACAGGAGACTTAATGAATGTGATAAAGAAAATAAGTATCTTTGGAATATACTTAACTTTTAATACATCCTTGTATACATCGTTCTTGATGAGACATCTGGAGATTGTGGCGATACAAGTGACTCTTTATATACAAGCTATTTAAGGCTAATGGCGCCTTGCTAAGTCGTAGCCATTAACTTAGCTGAAGGCTATTCTAACTGTCTCTCGGCAAATGAGAGCAAAGGCTTCGTCCGTATAGTCGCTAGCAACGTCGTCGTACAACTGGGGCGAGTTCTCGTACGTCTCTCGAGACCTGCCGTGTGGTGGCGCTCGGTCTGCGATCACACAGTGGCGACACGCGGGTCCGACATGTACTAATGGACCGCGGCTGATTTAAGCTACCACCTAGCCAGTGTGGTGTCTGGCAGTGACACCACATTCCTCCCCCGCAAATCGGCAAACGGTCGTGTTATAAGGCTTCCGCCCGCCGTGGGGAGGACCCCATGTTGACGTATGCGATGAGGTGGGGAGCCTAACAGGCGAGGCTGTGCCACCCGCACCCGGCCATTCGGTCCGAGGGGAGCTAGGAAACGCCTGAAAACCTAGTCCAGGGTGCACGTCAACATGCGGTGTATGCGCCCGGAATGAGACAGGAGGGGCCGAAGGGTCGACCTCCATGTGGTCGGGGCACCCGACGGGCGAAGTCGACATCTGGTCCGGAGCGGGCAAGAGTTCCATGGTGGAGGACAGCTGGTCACGGGAAGCGAGCGGCGGCGCGTGACCCAGGGAGGTGCCAGGCGGTTGCAGCGACGCGTCCACTGCGGGTGGCGCCGGCGGGAGAACAGGCGGCGGCGGCGGCGGCGCGTCGCCATGAGGCAAAATGGAAGGCAGCGTCGGTAACACCTGGGGATGAGGCGAGCCAGTAGATGGGTCCCCAGGGCGCTGACCGGACGGCACCGTCGCTGAAAGCAGACGGGGAGCGGCAGAACCCAGGCGACGACAGAGGCGCAGCTGATTGAGATGCCGACGCACCTCACCAGAGGCCCCCAAAACCAAATACATCGCGCGGCCGAGGCAGCGAAGAATGCGCCCTGCGGGCCAACGCCGTGAACCGCGATAGTGGCGAGAATAGACAACGTCGCCAGGAGCAAAAGCAGTAGTCTGCCGCTGCACTGGAACCTGATGCGGCGGATGCAGCAAAGACATCAAGGTTCGATGAGGACGACCATGGAGCAACTCAGCCGGCGAGCGACCATCGCGGGGCTGAGAGCGATACGAAGACAAAAAGAACAACAATGCGTCCTCCCTAGAATGCGACTCTTTCAACTTCAACATCTGTGACTTGAAAGTCCAGACCAACCGTTCAGTGGCACCGTTTGACTGAGGCGAAAACGGCGCGGATGTCAGATGTTGAATACCATTGGCCTTGCAGAATGACTGAAATTCTGCGGACATGAATTGTGGGCCATTGTCGGAAACAATAGTCTGGGGAAGACCTTCAATGCAAAAAAAAGCGGACAACGCTTGGATGGTGGCAGATGACGTCGTGGAAGACATCCGGACAACAAAAGGAAAATTACTGAAGGAATCCACCACAACCAACCATCGAGCATTCCAGAATGGACCAGCAAAATCGATGTGCAAGCATTGCCAAGGGGAAGTGGCTGTCGGCCATGCAAAGAATTTCCGCGGCGGCGCGGATTGTTGTTCGGCACACGCCACGCAGGAAGAGCACATATTCATAATCGCAGCATCGATTCCGAACCAAGTACAGTGCTGACGAGCAAGTTGTTTCGTGCGCACTATACCCCAATGTCCTTGGTGAAGAAGCCGTAAGACAGAGGACTGTAACGAACGTGGGACCACTACTCTGGACTGATCATTATCAGAACGCAATAACAAAACATCACGTCGGACAAAAAGTCTCTCCTTGTGAGCAAAAAATCGGCGAACCAACGGATCCTCGATCCGTGACTTGGACAAGGGCCATTGCGTAGCAACAAAATGCAAAACAGTAGCAAGGACAGGGTCAGCAGCTGTGGCTGTAGCGACACGACGAAAATCAGTCGGAAACGATTCGACCACGTCATCGGTTTCCGAATCAATGAACATGCAAGCAACTTCGGAAGAATCGAATGCTTTATCCTCAGCAACAGGCAAATGGGACAACGCATCAGCGTTTCCGTGCTTAGCAGTGGACCGATACAAGATATCGTAGCGGTACTGCGAGAGGAAAATAGACCAGCGAATGAATTTCTGCACTGTACGTGGAGGTACAGGCTTGTTCGGATGAAAAAGCGATGTCAAAGGTTTGTGGTCTGTGATGATGGTAAAGTGACGACCATACAAAAAATCATGGAACTTAGTAACACCAAACACGAGAGCTAAAGCTTCTTTCTCTATCTGGGAATAATTGCGTTGCGCAGACGAGAGCAATTTTTAAGCAAAGGCAATAGGGCGATCATGCGATCCATCTTTGTGCGCAAGCACAGCACCGATCCCGAATTCCGATGCATCGACCATCAACAAAAGTGGTTTCTGGGAATCGAATGGCGTAAGGCAAGTATGAGAAAGCAACGCTGATTTCAACTGGCGAAAGGCGCGTTCGCATTCCGTCGTCCAGACAAACGGAACACCTTTACGGCGTAAGCGATGAAGCGGAGCTGAAATGGAAGAAGCGCGCGGCACAAACCTGGCATAGTAGTTAATGTTTCCCAACACACTCTGGAGCTGTTTCAAGTTCTGTGGCGAAGGCCACTCCTGTATGGCACGGAGGTGCTCTGGACTCGGATGTATGCCTTGGGCATTTATGACATGGCCCAGATCTGGTAAGTCACGAGCAAAAAACACACATTTGTCCTTCCTCAAGCGAAGACCATTTTGTCGCAAGACCTGAAATACTGTGCGGAGGTTTGCTAAATGTTCGGCTTCTGTCTTTCCGGAGATCACAATATCGTCCAGATAGTTCGCAGCAGTAGGGACCGACGCACAAACAGTTTGTAAATATTGCTGAAACAACACAGGGGCAGATGCACACCCGAATGGCAGTCTTTTGAATCGGTACAATCAAAGATGCGTGTTAACCACCAAGACGCGCTGGGATTCTGCGTCCACTGGTATTTGCAAGTACACATCTGCTAGGTCCAATTTCGAAAAGTATTTACCCGGGCACAGTTTGTCAAAAAGATCTTCCGGGCGGGGCAAAGGAAAAGTTGCAGGCACAAGTTGTGGAGTCACAGTTGCCTTGAAGTCCACGCAAAGTCTCAGTTTTCCGGAAGGTTTTGGCAAAATTACTAAGGGTGAGGCCCAGAGAGAAGCCTGCACACGTTCAATGTCACCTTGTGATTCTAAATCGTTTAATGTTCTTGCGACCTCATCACGCAATGCGTGGGGAACATTGCGCGCTCTGAAAAATTTCGGTTGCGCGTTCACTTTCAGTTCCAAATGTGCTTCATAGTTCCTAGCGCAACCAAGGCACGGTGCAAAAATGTCTGCAAATTCTTCACAAAGACGAGAAACACTGGCGGAAGGCACAGTCTGATTCACTGATAGGACCTGATTTACTATAGACAAGTTGAACAACTGAAATAAATCTAACCCAAACAAGTTCACTGCAGTAGAAGAACGAAGAACGTAAAATGACACAAGTTTTGTTTGTCCCTTGTATGTGGCAAGAAGAGAGCACTGTCCTAACACAGGTATCTGCTGTCCTAAATAACTATTGAGCTGAACATTTGCGGCACGCAATGGAGGTTTGCCCAGTTGTTTGTACGTGTCTTGATTGAGCAATGAAACTGCAGCTCCGGTATCGAGCTGGAATGGTATCACTTTGCCTCCAAAGTCTAAGTCTACAAAAAGTTTATTGTCCTGCTGCCGACAAGAGCGACTTTCACGTGTAATTTGAACTGATACAGGTATAGAAGCACTTGCGACTTTACGGGATTTCCGGCGACGTCGACGCACTCTTTTTGTGGGACTAACACAGTCACTGTTAGATAAAGTGGCACTGGACGGGGTGGAATTAACGACATGAATGTCCATGGGCGAAGGTCCACGAGCCTGATTGTCCCTGGTTCGATTCCGGCGCGAAGCAAAGGGCCTGGAATGGTTTTGATTGTCTGATCTTAGCTTTTTCTGGCAAACACTTTGAACATGTCCTTTCTTATGACAGTAAAAGCAAATAGCTTGGCGTGACGGGCAATTGTCACGCGAATGTCTAGTTGCACACCGCGGGCATGATTTGAGCACGGCACTGGCCTGCTTACGCGGCACACGTGTTTGCGAGCTAGGCTGCAGCTGCTCGGACGTGCGCGAGGGCCGTTTAACGTCCCGTGCTGCGCGCCCGGCGGGCCGGTTAATGTGACACACTGCTGGCGAAGTTTCAAATGATTCCTGAGCAAAGTCAAGTGTGTCTTGCCTATCTAAAATGTCTATCACTTGTTGAAGGGAGGGATTTACTAGTTTCAAAATCTGTTCCCGTATGCGAACATCAGAAACGTTCTGTGCAATTGCATCACGCACCATAGTATCTGAATACGGAAGTCCACATTCACATGCAAAATCACAATCCCTAGTAAGTCCTTGCAATGTTGCATCCCACTCCCTATTAGTCTGACCGGCCGTACGTTTTGTACGGAAGAACGTATACCGTTTTGCAACTACATTAACTGTTTCTTTGAAATAGGCATCTAAAGCAGACAAAATTTCGTCGTAGGACAGAGTTGCTATGTCGCGTCGGGGAAACAATTTCACTATCACACGGTAGGTGGACACACCGACATAAGGAAGCAAAAACGGCTGCCGCTCATTACCTTGAATTCTGTAGGCGGCTGGATGGAATCCAAACTGGCGTGACCATTCTGGCCACGTTTCTTGCGTTGAATCAAAATTACGGAAGGATGGTGCAACGGCGTGTTGTGGCTGCGGTAGTGATGAAGCGGCGGCGGCTGCATCGTTTTGCAGCGCACGTTGACCCTGGACGAGCTGTCCCAGGGCATCCAATAACGCCTGCGTCTGCTGATTCTGCAAGCGATAAAATTCGGACAGTACATCTGGCGAAGCCATGACACAAGTAATGTAAGCAAAGCAAGAAGAACGAAGACCGTTTTTACGCTCGTCGCCAAAATTGTAGTGTCGGCAGACTTGCCAACACTACGCACACTAATTGAAAGAGGCGGCCAAGATGCACGCGCTAACTCACGAAGGATGGAGTGAGGTCTGAAACAGGAGACTTAATGAATGTGATAAAGAAAATAAGTATCTTTGGAATATACTTAACTTTTAATACATCCTTGTATACATCGTTCTTGATGAGACATCTGGAGATTGTGGCGATACAAGTGACTCTTTATATACAAGCTATTTAAGGCTAATGGCGCCTTGCTAAGTCATAGCCATTAACTTAGCTGAAGGCTATTCTAACTGTCTCTCGGCAAATGAGAGCAAAGGCTTCGTCCGTATAGTCGCTAGCAACGTCGTCGTACAACTGGGGCGAGTTCTCGTACGTCTCTCGAGACCTGCCGTGTGGTGGCGCTCGGTCTGCGATCACACAGTGGCGACACGCGGGTCCGACATGTACTAATGGACCGCGGCCGATTTAAGCTACCACCTAGCCAGTGTGGTGTCTGGCAGTGACACCACAGAACGTATGACCTGCAATACAAAATGTTAAGTGTGTCTGTAATTTTACATCTATTCCTTTACCAGATACTGCTCCTTTTACTTTAGTTTTGCCTAATGGTAACGTAGGATAAGTATTCTCTTTGTTACATTCGTTGAAGGTTTCTTCATTTATAACTGACATAAGTGATCCAGAATCGATTACTGCTGAAAATGTGTATGATCCAATCTGTACTTCAATAACAGGGTGAGAAATGTTTTTTTTTTTTTGTATAACTGGTTTTTCATGCAAAAGTGTGTCTCGGATGTCGTCAAAAGTAATAACATTTTCGTGAACAAGATTCTGTGTGTCAAAAGTATTGCCTACGTTGCTGGAAGATTCAATCTGTACTGTATCTAGTCAAATTCTTTCTGACGTGCTGTTATTTGCGAGAGGATGCTGTGGCATTTCAACTATTTGTACTGTTCTGTTATTTCTTCTTGACGTATTAGGTTCAGGATGATACTGACTGTCTGGTTCATTCACAATAATCTGTTGTTGTGGTTGACTCTGTTGCTGATAATACCGACTGTTACGCTGAAAACTGTGCTCATTACTTTGACGTCTGTCATAATAATCATTGTTATACGGCGCATTCCGATAAGAGTTGAAATGCTGTGGTTTCTATACGTAGTGATTTCCTTGTTGCTGGGCGTTACTGTTTGGTGGAGCCGACGCTATACGTGTAGGCGGCGAAACATTAAAGCTTGGTTGACCTTGTAGATTACATTGTTGGTTAGGTATGCTAACCGGCTGGTTATGTTGCTATTGTAGGGAAATGCCTCTATTGTAGCCAAAATGTGTCTAGATTGCTGAAAATTTTATACATACTGATGATTAAAATTTTGTCTGCTATTAAAATTACGCTGGTAGTTCTGGAGTGTCTAATGAACATTATCACTTTCGGTAAAACTTGTCATATCAGGTTATCTTTACACATCCTTAATCCTAGATAGATCGATAGTTGAAGAGCTGTTTTGATAGATATAAAGGATAGTAAAAGAGTAGGCAGTAGTGCAGAAAACTAAAGAAAAAATAGCACTACTACGGCTCGGGGCCCTGTGCACGCTACGGCACATATTCATCAAAGTGATGAATCCCCTGAGGTCACTTACGCGCCGCAAATAAATTTCAGTTTCTGTGTTACAGGCAATGCCGGTGAAAATGCAAAAGTAAATCGTTCATCTAATCCAAAGGGTGTGCGGATGACACTGAGGATGTTGCTGAACTGGGGGTTCTTAGAGGGACTCATGCCGTTTTATTCGTGCATGTGTCAAAGTCTAGCCCTTCCGTGATAACACCACATTAGAGCCTGACACAAGGGGGCTGAAAGAGCATAACCATCGCTTGCCACTTCGGATCACGTTCAAGTTCCGTCGAATGGTTCGTAAAGATCTGTAATTGTAACACCCTGTATACCAAAGAAAAAAATGTGGTCAGACTACATTCCAAAGGTGTCCATCACGAGTATCAGTGAGAATTCAAATTCAAATGTCTCTGAGCACTATGGGACTTAACTTCTGAGGTCATCAGTCCCCTAGAATTTAGAACGACTTAAACCTAACCAACCTAAGGCCATCACACACATCCATGCCCGAGGCAGGATGCGAACCTGCGACCGTAGCGGTCGCGCGGTTCCAGACTGAAGCGCCTAGAACCGCTCGGCCACTTCGGCCGGCAGTGAGAATTCAGCCCCACAGTGTCCTTAGAGAAGGGTTGAATCGCCCAGGGGTGGGGGGGGGGGGGGCGTTTCAGTGTCAAAGACTGTTGCTTAATGCACTGCGAACTATTGTTTCCGACCACGAAATATGTGATTGCAAGCGAGGGGGTGGTTTCATTAATGCCTTTTATGTCGTTCCCAGAGACCGTTTCATGTCGATTCTGAGTGTTGGTGTGCCTGAAATGTTTCCCTCGGTCAGCTATACGAAATACGCGTGATTTCTACGGTGGGTGTCGCGATTTTGGCCTCCATGACAGAGGCATCAAAAGAAGGGGTGAAATGCGGGTAATAGGGATGTGACGACCTTCGTATCGCCTGGTGTTCGACAGGATTATGGTGAATATTTTGGCCAATGTGACATCATTAATCCACCTTACACGTCACACGGACTTCTGGGCTGTAGCCTTTCAAAGAAGGCTGTGTGAAGCGTCACTGAGGCAGGGCGCCATGTTTCTGCACCATTACGTGAGGAGGTTGCAAACACCTTTGAGCAAAACTTTTAACTTCGGCGTCGCAGTGGGAAACAATTACGGCGTTTTGAAAACGGACCCTTTAATTGTTACGCAACGTCTGATGCTTGTATTGATATTCTCTGTAAGGTAATTAATGTACACAGTTCGGAAAAAGACGTATCCGCTGGCACAGCTATGTGAGCTGTAGTGGGGATACAAGTATGGAGGGGGTATCGATCGATAGCGGTATAACTGCCATTTTTAGTAGGCACAATGGCTTGACTAGATGAGCATCGTGCGTCTGTTGTAGAGCATATTCGTAATGGTGGTTTCGTGATTTTACTCAGCGAGCATTTCGCATTCGGTTCGAATTTGGCTGACATGGTTCTGTTCCTGATAGAAAAACTATTCGAGTTTGGAATCAAACTTTAAAACATCAGGTTCTGCACTGAAAATAAAATCTGCTGGCCGACCTAGGACTGTTAACAACGCTAGAAAATGGGTCGTGTTTATGTCCCTTGAGCAATCCTCAAAGCCTTAAACTTGCGGCTGCCCTGGAATTGTCTGATAGGACCATCTGCACATTTATCTTCACATGCACCCACACAAAATGATGGACAGCGAAGAACTGAGAGACAGGGAATTCTTCAGAACATTCCCTCTGGCACTCTTTTGATCTCTGCTGTTGAGGCACGCTTCCATTTGTTAGGTACTGCAAATAAACAAAATTACCGCAACCGAACGGCAAAAAACCGTCAGGAGCTTCAGCAACGACCTCTTCACAGACATCGTGTGACACTTCGGTGCACCGTTCATGAATTTGGTTTTAGGGTTAATTCAAACCGCTACTGTGACTGGACACAGATCCAAGTTAAACCAGTTTGTTAGGGACTACGAAGAGGGATAAACCTGGTTCCAACAATACGGAGCCACAGCTCACACCTCTAGACATTCTTTAGAAATTTTGAGAAAGTTGTTTCCTGGACATGTTCTGCCTTCGCAAGGAGATATCGCCTGGCCCCCAAAGCCACCCGATTTATCGACTTGTAAGTTTTGTTCTTTGGGAACACTTAACGGCTCAAGTGTACAAATATCGCTCCATAACACCCAGGATATGGATGCCATTCCACGGGAAGGACCATGGAGAACTTCCAGGAAAGGTTTCGTCAGTGTCTCAACAATGGAGAATGCCATTTACCAGACATAGTTTTTAAAACCAGCTAATGTAAAATGATTTCTTGTTGACAAAAATTTGCTTGTTTGTTTGTTGCTTGTTTGTTACTACTTTTTCAAATATGGGAGGTCCTTTTGCCGGACCCTGTACAGCAGCTAAATTCCAAACATACTGCTGTCGGGATTCGCCTGTCATGATTAGATTTTTACCTGTGGGGCTGTTTAGCTGGTGGCTGACTCCCCATCCTTGATGAGGGCGACGACTCGACGCTAGAACACCCCCAGTGGCGCCAGAGCCGAGTCATAGGAAGTGGTGGTCAGCCCTTCACCCTTCAGGTGAATGTCGTGGGTGGTGCGGCACTTCCCAGCCCCATTGATCGAACAAATCCGTCAAAACTTGCGCCATACGCACCTGAGCATTTTCCTGCAAAATCATGGGCAGGTCCTGCAGAAAGCGACGCCGCTTCTCTCTCTGCTTTTTCCTTTTTTGGAACACAGTCTCTTACATTTTCGTAACTAAACCGCTTAACCGATTTTGTTGGAAATTTGGCAGGGAGACAGTTTTAACCCTGAGGAAGAACATGGGCTACTTTAGAAACCGCAAAAAAAAGTCGCCCCCCTAAGAGGGTGACATAGCGAATGGAACATCTTTTTACATTAGTGGATATACACCATGTTAAAAAATCTTTTATCTTGGTGTATAATGTACACATTGTATAGTGTATAGGTACTTGAGTAGCATACTGCATAGATGTGTACTCCTGCCCAGGCTCCCCCTCCCCCCCCCCCCCCCAAACCAAAGGAGCCAAAGGAGTCCTGCTATGAAACGAAATGGCACTCCAGGCCTTCATTCCTGGTTGTTGGGCTGCATGGTGGGCGGCACTCAGTTTGGTAACCCTCCACTGTCCGGGCCATCTTCAGACACGTCTTCGCTGGTCATCAGGGCTCAATTCAAAGTGGTAAGTGGAACGCATTACTGAGGACAGTTCTACTCTGGGCGATGAGATTCCGGCCCAAAACGTGTCTGGAGATGCCCCAGACAGTGGTGAGATACCATATGGTGCGACAACCAGCAGTGATAGTCTCGGGTGCCATTTCTTTTCATAGCAGGAGGCCTTTGGTTGTTATCCACGACATACTTACAGCGCAGCGGCGCATCAACGATATTCTACGCCCCGTTTTCTTGCTCTTCATCACAACTCGTTCTGGGCTTACATTTTACGAAAATAACACCAACCAAGACACGGTGGAATTTTCTGCTGCTTGTCTTCGTGCTTGCCAAATTCTACTTTGGCCTGCAACGTCTCCGAATCTCTCACCAGCTGAGAATGTTTGGAGCATTACGGGCAGCCCCCCCCCCCCCCCCCCACCCACCAGCTCGGAAGTTAGTCGATCTAACACCCCAGTTGAACAGAATTTGCCACTGCATCCATCAGGACGACAGACGACATCCAGCAACTCTGTCAATCAATGTCAAGCTGAATAACTACTTGCATGAGGACCAGAGGTGGACCAACGTGTTATTCACTTGCTCAGCTTGTGAAGCTCTTTCTCTTGAGTTAATTATCCAATTGTTCTGAAATTGTAGTCATTTATTGGTCTTTACCTCAGATGACCGATTTACACCCCATTCAGATACTTCCTTACTTTTCTTCTTGGGGTGTATATACATGTGACAATGAAAAGAGGTACACCATGAAAAAGTTTTAGAAAGCCCTGAAATCACAGTTTTGATCGGTAAATGCCGCAGCCTTCTCCAGTAAGGAAACCATGAGCCACACACTGACAAATGTCTCAAGCAAAAGGTGCAGTCTCCACAGCGTAGCAAACATACTCATCTCGAAAGACAGCCAGACAGACGAATACAATGAAGAGAACTGGGACGGCCATTGTGTCAGTTGGGTGACGAGTGTGCGGATTCCGTCCACTGTCTCCCTTATATAGGATGGTTTTTGTTCCACCGTGTAAAAACTCTAAGCGCTGATCAATGAGAGGAAATGGAACAAAAAAGGTCCGATGAACTTATTGGCCGGTCGCTGGTGGCCGAGCGGTTCTAGGCGCTTCAGTCTGGAACCGCGCGACCGCTACGGTCGCAGGTTCGAATCCTGCCTCGGGCATGGATGTGTGTGATGTCCTTAGGTTAGTTAGGTTTAAGTAGTTCTCAGTTCTAGGGGACTGATGACCTGAGATGTTAAGTCCCATAGTGCTCAGAGCCATTTGAACCATTTGAACTTACGTCCAGAAATGCTTGCTTTCCATACTAGAGACCATTTATCCAATCATACATCGTTACAGAGACTGTGATCTAATATGCGCTGTACCGTGTAGCCACAGTTACAGTATGTGTCGAAAATAGTTTCCGTATGCCTCAACCCATGTGTGTACGCGCCGTAGGCTGTTTCGTCTCACACGTTCACATCGGCCAGGCTGCATCTGAACAGTGTCAAAGGCAGCACGAGTATGCTGCTCCATTGTCACCTCATCTGGAATGGTCTCTGCATACACGATACTTTGGAGATGGCGCCATAACCAGAAATCGCACAGGTTGAGATCTGGTCAATGAGCAGGCCGTGCAATTGGACCCCCTCGTCCAGTCCATCGACCAGGGAAGACACGATAGAGATGCATAGCGACTTTAACGGCAAATGGGGTGGAACACCATCATGTTGCAGCCACATAACCCTTCGAATCATCAATGGCACTTCTTCCAGCAAGAGAGGCAAAGTCATCCACAAGAAACGCCAATAAGTTCCGGCCTGTTAGGCTACATGGAAGGAAGACTGGTCCCAAAATATGGTTGCCAATTATACCGGCCCACACATCCGGCTGCACGGATGCTGATGATTCTCTGTCACCATACCATGGGGATTCTGCATACTATCCCACAGTTTACTATTACGAAAGTTGAATCTGGCCTCGTCTGTGAATAGGATGGATGACACAAATCCCAGAATCGTGTTTGCCTGGTAAAGAAACCAGGGACAAAATTGCTCCCGATGTGAAAAGTCTGTCGCTAGTAAGCCCTGCACATACACGCGGCAAGTGATCAAGGTAGTAACATTTGTCAAGGAGAACGTTCCACACATTCGCCTGGCTTACCCTGTACAGGTAGGCCAACTGCCTGGTACTGACACGGCGGTCGCCTTCCACAGTGTAAATCACGCTGTCCCCCAAGTCTGGTGTCCGAACATTTCGGGTATGCCATCTTCAACATTTTTGGTCCTGTCTTCCTCAGTTGCGCGTATATTACGGTATATTGATAAGTTTTACTTATGGACCGTCTGACAGCAACTTACGCGTTTCGCCTTTATTTTCTACAAGGCATCATCAATGGCAGGTTGCGTGGACAATTTCTTACATATTACGCTCCTGTTGCATTTTTGGTGTTGTTCATCTTCTTATGAATGCCAATTTGCGGTTTTTTCCCACATTTTTGACAGTCGGCAACAGAAACCAAAACATTGCATTGAAACAAGCGTTCAGTTCATAGTGCTGTGGTATGTGGGAAAAAAACCGGAAATTGGCATTCATAAGAAGATGAACAACACCAAAAATGCAACAGGAGCTTAATATAAAAGAAATTGTCCACGCAGCCTGCCACTGATGATGCCTTGCAGAAAATAAAGGCGAAACGCGTATGGCACTAAAATTGTGTTTTATTCAGTTACTGTCAGACGGTCCATAAGTAAAACTTATCAATATACCGTAATATTTCGGGTATGCCTTCATGACTTCCTGCTTCCTGAGACGACCCTGTTTCAGACACACGGCGAAATACTGATGCAAACCTTGAATGCGTGGTTGTTGTCGGCGGTGATAGTTTTATTGATACAACATTGCTGCCCGCCGCCCGTTTCCATTTGCCTTTTCGTAAGTAAACACCATGTTGGTAAGCTTTCGATTCGAATTCGATTGTGTACAATACTGTATCATATCCACTACAAGGTGAGTCAGCAAGAGAAGTAATCGGACACAACATTTCCAGTTACTGAGGCTGGAGAGGGCGCTGGGGCATGACGTATGAGGAGCAGTACCATACTCTAGGAGGAAACCAAGCATACTGTAACTGTGGGGGTGTCGGTACAACGCATATTACACCGCAGTCTCTGTAACAAATTATGATTGCACAAATGGTCTCTAACATGGAGACCACGCGTTTCCGGACGTAAGTTTATTAGACCTTATTTGTTCCGTACCCTCTCATCGATCAGTCCCTGGAGTTTGTACACCGTGGAAAAAATCACCCTGTATACTGTATTGGCGGTGGGTCCCGCCCCATTTCCTCGCCTCGCTATTGTTATCAAAAACTTGTGACTGTGAGATTGATATATAAGTAGTAAAACCGACAATAGATAATACAAGCCCTGCAGCTATTTTGTTCAAGGGGCACGGTCTTTTTCCCAAGACCCAGGTCGAACTTCTGGTCAGATCTAAAGGTGTCGTCTTGTCACATGAAATAATTAGCCTGCTCTGTTGCGAATTAATACACTTTTGTATAGATTAACGTATTGATGAGCTTACACCAGATGTAGCACTCTGTGGATAAATCCAGGATAACGGCTGAGCTTAAACTGTCAGAAATGTTAATTGTTGCAGATACGAGAGTTATTGACTGACGTAATTCCCCTGTGACATAATACGGCAGGGACAGACTCAGGAAACAAAAAAATCATCTCTGCATTAAGTTAGTGCGCAGTGCCTGGCGTACTGCCCGCTGAAACGAGTGATAAAAGTTTTCTGATCCCATGTGGACTTAGTTTTAACGCGTCACATACCATCGACGCGGAGTATATTATCAGATTCTATACGATGTTCGTGGCTGCCGTAGCTGCTCTTCAAAACTAACCTCTACTAATATTTTAATTGATTTTAAAACAAGAAGATTATGAAATCTTCCTTTTCTTGGCTGGATTAATATTTCATGAGCGTCAGCTACAAATTCGTAGCAATAGAGAAAAATGTGGTCCAGCGTTAAACAATGATCTGCGCTTCTCTGAATTATGGGCAAAGACATCACATAAAAATTTGGTTCTCATTCATATTTGGATTACTTAATTTCTCTCTCGAGGGAAACACACTAAATTCTGCTCAAGGCAAAGTTACTGAGTAGCCTCTACTTCTGTGGTTGCGTTTAAAATATCTTTACTGAATAAATGATTTACACAACGTAACCTAATAAAATATCGACTTCGTAAACAGAAAAGATCTGTACAGGTTGTATTACACGGAAGACACAAGTAATGGCTAGTAAGACTGTAAATAATTTAGTATCAGTCCGCAAAATCACTGTAGCTTCATCTAAAAATTACAGTAACCATATTTAACTTCAGGTACTGCAGTACAACAAAGGACAGGACCTGACGTAAAGAAGGTTTGCTCAATGCTTAAATAATAACTATTTCAATCGGAAGCTACATCAATCAGAACAAAGCAGCAATCACACAGACCAACTTATGATCAGATCAGACAAACTAACGAAGGAATAATGAAAGACTTAAGGTCGGGACACACATGTCCGGACCGTGTCAGTGCCGAGACACGTCCGAGTTTCGGCCGTCACCCGGACAACGAAATACATCATTAAAACAAATGTTAACGGGCCCCACTTGACCGGGCCGTGCACGGGGAACGTCAACGGGCCGGGGCCGGGCCGGGCGGGATTCGCCGTGTTTAATTTTTCACGTGACGGACAAGGCCTGACGGTAGAATTGTCTTGTGAGCTGTGCAACTGCGCAAGACTGTTCCGTGTACAAAACATGGATGTGGAACGACTAATAGAAGAAGTTGGTAAGTTTCCTGTTCTTTACGATCAGGGAAGTGAAAACTACAGGAATATCGAGTACAAAGACAAAATTTAGATGACAATTGCAATAGATCTACAAGCCCAAAGTAAGATAAAAACTATACAAGTTTTAATACCCGAAAGATATTTATTTATCGCCTACAATTACCATTGGAAGTTCAACATCAGTTCCGGGTGGAGTTTTACTCTTTGGGACGCTAAATGTATTGTTTTCCAATGACTTTCCAAGGTTTGAATTTACTAGAATGCTTCCATCAGAGTTTTTTCCATAGGCTCCCACGTCTATTGCAATAAAATTATAACATGGGTCAACCAGAGCAAGAAGCACAATGGGATATGTTTTTTTGTGATTCCGATAGAGACTTCCTGAGTTGTTTGGAGCCTGTATTGTTACGTGATTTTCATCTAAAGATCCAATGCAGTTTGGAAACTGCCATTTTGTCCAAAACTCCTTAGCTATAGCATTCAATTTTTCTTCATTCGGCACAGGCATAACCTCTTCTAACAATAAATCGATAACTGCTCTAGAGGTGTCATGGACGATAGCTCCAACTGTGGATTTTCCCAACCTGTAGCTGAAGGAAATAGTTTTAAAGGGATCTCCTGTAGCAAGGAACCTGAAAAAAAATTGAACTGTATAAGATGAGAAATACTGTATAATCTATAAAATATAATACGCGATTTAAAATATTTTTGCTACAGGTGGAATAGAGGAATGCAAAAAAATGGGCATCTGTTCGTGACCAACTAAGGAAGACCCTGCAGAAAAGGAAAACTGTTTCAAGAAAAGCTGCTGTTCATCAACATAAATATAAGTATGAAGATCTCTTAAAGTTCCTGCTACCATACATGGTAGAACGAGAAACAGTTTCCAATGCTCCTTACACGCAAGACAATAATGAGCATAAGAATCAAATACAGATTCCCAAGAGGAGCAGTCTATTGTTGAAAACGAAAAAGAGTCTACACAAGAAGACATTGCAGATGAAGAATGGGTCATTAAAACCCAGGGTAGTGAAACAGAGAATTTGATAGAGCGCACTCGGCATTCCCAGACGCCCTCAGCTCATTCGTGCGTCACTTCAAATAAGAACACCTTTATGAAACCACCAGTGAAACGAAAATTTCAGCGTGAAGTTAAACCACAAGAATCTGCATCAAGCCAGCTCATGGCTTACATTTTGGCAGAAAAAAAAGCTGAAAAACAGAGAGAAATACAAAACCCGGTTGATGCTTTTTTGGCTGATATAGCACCAGCCCTAAAATCGTTGCATCCACTACTTTTTCATCAAGCTAG
Source organism: Schistocerca nitens (assembly GCF_023898315.1). Lineage (NCBI taxonomy): Eukaryota > Metazoa > Arthropoda > Insecta > Orthoptera > Acrididae > Schistocerca > Schistocerca nitens. The sequence continues at coordinate 304,328,731 of NC_064620.1, forward strand.
AAGTAGGATTTTTTCAATTATACAAGACTTTGAACTGAAGCAACTCATGAATGACGTATCAGTCCATCAATTCACTCCATCATCCTCCAATACCTCAGCAAAGTCTGTTGCAACACCTTCACCTGTGGAAATTGAGTCAACAGAACCTACACAGCAGCTTTTGGATCTGCAAAGGGATTCCCACAATTCGTGTATAAATAACCAAAGCCATCATCCTCCAAGTTCCCCTGCATCCTCATCAGCTTCAGAAACTAATTCACTGATTAGTCCTCATTTGTTTTTCTTAGGGTAGTAGAAATTTAACTGTATTATTTACTAACTTATGTATTTATCTTTCAATTACTAAAGTAATAAAATAAATATGCTGTCCTTAAAACTTCTTATTTATTTGTGTTCTGTGTACTTTTCTTTAACCTACCTTAAAAAAAACAGCCAGTCGTTCTTTGGGTGAAACTGATACTCTCCAGAAAGTGTCGTTTTTTCTCAGCCTTGGTTCTAGTTTCTTTAAAAGTTCACAGAAGGTGTACTGCGTCATCCTAAAATATTCATAAAACTTAGTCTTATCATCTATGAGATGAGAAAATAATGTTCGAAACTCTCCCTGTACTGGTCTTGTTTTCCAGGCGCTGTGGATCCATAATTTTCTTCTTCTTGTTTGCCTTCGTTCCTTTTCCTCTCCGTCTAAAGCAAGTGCTATAGGTCCTAATTCACTATTGCGAAAATTAGTGAACATGTTTTACAGCTTTCACAAACAGAAACACAGATCACTACAAGGAACAAGAAAGACACGGACGTGCCCCGGTCATGTGTGGCCCCTGCAGGAACGGACCGGAGCACGGCCGTCACTCGTCCCTGACACGGCCCGGACGTGCGTGTCCCGACCTTTATTGTCGTATAATAGTAAGTAAAGTAACACATGAAACAAACAAGCAGCGCTAGCTCCATTCTGTATGCTTGTTCTTAGAGAGCACTGTAAACTGCATTTATTTTCTTAATATATACTTAAAATGATTTTAAGATTCAGAATCTCTCTTAAATTTATTCAGCGATTCTAAGGGAGGCGTCACATCTTTTAACCATAATACACTCTCGAAGTGCCAGACTGAAAACACTGCTCATTGTCAGTAGCTGGGAGAAAGCACAGGGCACACCACGCAACAAGAAGGGTACCAGAATTGATCCCCGAAACTACCGTCCTACGTCATTGACATGCACCACTTGTAGAACCTTAGAACGAATTCTGATGCCGAACGTAATTCAGGTTTTCCTCACCTGACATCCTGGAAACACTGGGTCAATCCAGTCAAATGGATGCATTATTTCTTGACTGCACAAAAGAATTAGATTTCTTAAAGGCAACTTCGTCCTTCGTTATTCATCATGTGTCCTGACCTCACCAAAACAGTTAATCTGTACTACTCAAAATGCGGACCACGAGCATTCTCGTTGCTAGTGCCGAACGTATGCGCCTTGATGACAGACCAGAGAGGGACCTTATTCGAATAAACTTCATATCTAGATAACATATATAAATAAAAATTAAATGCTGTTCCTTGGTAAGCGCATCAGTTGAGACTGTCTGGACCAATTTGGCTATTTTTTATACATTTATGATAGTCCGAATAAGGTTTTTAGCGAAAGAAAAATTTGAAAAGTTACAGGAAAATTTGGAAAATTCAGGGAAATCTGAAACTGGTTTTTTCTATGGGATTTTTGTATGAACTCAAGACGATAAATCACGACTGGAAAGATGGATGTGTGCCATTATTTTTTTCGGAAAAAAAAAGTTCGGGACGCTTACGAAGGTAAGTCGCATCAATCGGACAAATTGCAAAAATTGTAATTTTTGTATGCACTTTAGATCATAACTATGGGAAAGGTATAATTTTTTAATTATTTCTATTCGTTATGCTCCCGCAATGGAGACTCTATTTAATGCTTTCCATTTTTAAAAAATCTGGGAAAACGCATTCAAGTCCAAATTAAAATAAAATGATATTTAAAATTTTGTATTTGTGAGGATGCACAGCCTCCAGATGCTTAATAAACGTAAACGAGGTCCGTAGTAGGCTATAAATGCGATGTTTGTGTAATCGTGCGATTAGCTAATTTCGACTAAGCGTCAGTGTCAGGCACATGTGTAACACCTGTATTTAAGGTCGTTTTCGAATCAGTTTTAATTACAAGTAAAAAGTAGCAATTTGCCGTCGTTTTACGAAAGAATTTTCACCACAGTGACACCTTTTAAGATCGTATTCTGAAGTTTGCTCTATGAGCAGCGACATGGTAACTACAACCTATTTCACAAACTGTACAGTCTGCAGTGCCTTACGTGTTCCCTCCAAACTAATCTTCATACCTGTCGGCTTCTACCAGTTTTTCCGTTTCCCTGTAAATAATTCCTTTTTTTTCGGCCATGACTAATTAAACTGATCGTTCGGTAATATTAACAGCTCTCAATACCTGCCTTTTGCACTACTGGAATTATTCTTACGTTTTTCGATTAGTCTGGGAGTTTACTGGCCACGTCAGCCGACTCTGAGGTGAGAAGTGGCAAACTGCCACAGGGGGAGTTCTCGTCAGCACAACTGGACCCTCTAGCAGGGAAACCCTGCACTATGCGGCTGAGTAGACTAGTAACGACATCTAGCAGTGGACTAGTAAACAGCAAAATGGCTGCGAAAATTGAGCGACTTAATTTTCTAGTTGCTAGTGTTTGTTCATTCCACTACACTTTTATTACAAAACAGACTCGATAATTACTGCTGTGTTTGACAATTTGTACATTTTTGCGTCCGTTCCACGTTAGAAAATAATTCTATTCTCATAAGATTTAATGCAAACCTTATCTCCAGTGACCTTAACGTACACAGGACATAGGAATTAAACATCTCGTCATTGTAATTTAACGTTAATAAAACGATTTTATGCACGCTTTTAAGCAGCTAAAATGTAGGTATGGCACTGAATTCGATTGTAAATTAAATATCTACAGTAGGAGTGCCGCCCCCCCTCTCTCTCTCTCTCTCTATAAAACACACACAGTTCCAACAATATGAAGCTTTCGTTTAGTTTCGTCTACGCAGTAGGGAGAAGAAGTTATTTTTACATTAAACAGTATCAAAGTAATTGCACTCCATATTTTGGCAAAACTTATTTAGATTTTTTTCATTGAGCCCAGCTTAATGTGTAGAGGTGGTAATTTAATTTCGTTTCGGATGGCATGGAGATTCTGCAGTAAAAATCAATGCGGACGAGATTGCTATATTATTATTTACCGAACTAGCATTTGAAATACTTAAATTTATTCGTAAAATTGCTAAGAAACTCATTTTTTAATGTTCAGTGTTCACTGCAAAAAATTGTTATTTGTATATGTTTATGTTGTCATATTAGCGTTCAGTTGGCTAAAACACAAATGTCTTGAGTTTGTTTCTGAGAATGTATGAAGTACAATGTATGAAATATATATTAGGAAATCGCTAAAAAATAAGTTTTGTAAGAGAATAATGGGTATTCGGCTTTTTATCTCATTAACATTCAGCACACTAAGAATCATCAGAATAGCCCATACTGATTTTTAAGGTGTTTCATTGTTGTGGTTCCATAGATTTATGGTGCAATTGTTTTTTGCCAGAGGTATTTTAACTAAAATGTATCGTGAAAATATAGAAAGGTGTGGTCTGGGAAAAAATATATGCAATAAAATAATCAGTGTTTGCAACAGCATAATCAGGTTTAGCTTCCAGTGTGGGAGTGGGCTCTATGTGGGATCCGAAGCACGGACCCCACGGGGGTACCCGGTATGCGCCCCATGACAGGGCAGAGGTGGAGGCTAGTGTTCGGAAGTCTGAAAATTCCAGCCCCGGCCGGGGATAGAACCCCGGCCTGGTTGGGACGAAAAGCCACAGCATTAAATAATGAGTATTATAGCAGAAGTACCTTTAAGAATGCCGTTTATTACTGCAAAACAGTTATTGGTGTCGATGGTACAGCAATTAAATAATATATAATTTGAATAACAGGGAAGCAATAGATTCCTGCTTCACGTAATTATTTATGAACAACATCACAGCTCGCGAGATATTCACTTCTAAACGCATACTACGTCTTCACTGCAGAAGCCACGGAATTGTCACTCGTGCTCAAGTCGGCACTACGAAATATTTTTATCTCCCGCGACCACGCGCAAACCGCTCAACACTCGCCCAGTATTTCCTGCAACCGGCCGTCGCACCTTCCCTTCCAGCACTCCCCGTATCCTTTGTGACCGTCTGTCGCGCCGTCCTGTTCATTACTCTCCCTCCATTGACTTCGGTAGTCGCCTACCGTAGTAACGAGTGCTGTGACTAGCTAGAGCGCTCCCGCCATGTCTCCAAGCCAACGCACACTACAAACATATTGAAAGACATACGAAATACTGGATTTACATTTAAATAACTTGAAATGAAGTAAATATTCCTACGGCTGGACCATAAACACGCTCTAACACACATTATTAAATACATAAACAAATTAAATAAACCTATGTCAAAGGAATAGAAACAAAAGTAGACTAGTAGCCTAATGTCTCTGTGCTTTCTAAAACACAGTAAATATTTGACCAATTTCTTCATGAATAGGATATATCGGATATAAACAAAGACATAGACGAATAAATATATTTATAAGCATGCCGCTACCGTTTTTTCGTTTCACTGTGGAGTACTTATGGCCTGACACGATCAAAAGTAATTGGCCACTTTGACCTCCAGTAACTCATGTACTATTCAAGTTACATGCCTGTAATTCATACCAATTTAGGTTTACTCTAATAGCTTTCTAAAGACACGTCGATCGACAAAATCGGACGAACCGTTTAGATTTTGGAAATTCGTCGCTGGGTGTTACTTGTATAATTTACAGTCAGATACTAAACTTTAAACTAATAAAGATATTGAAAATCTGATTACACTGTCAGAATCGTCGTGCAAATAATGGTAATGTACATGTTTATTTTTTTAGGTATCATGATTCCTCTGGCTATTATTAATTTCTACATGAACTGTGAAATGTCTGCCGTTATGGTTTCACAAAATCCGCCATCTTTGGCACTCCCGGATACAAATCTCCTTCATCGACACAAAGCACAGTCCTCGTCACAGTGTCAATATGAAATTCCCAGCCACGCGGTCGGCCTGGACCGCGTGCTGGGGCTACCCCTCTTGCTCCGGCTAACGTTTGGCACCACGCTGTTGCTGACGAGCCCCGGCTAGCCGAGCAGCCCGAACTTAGAATATTTTCAGGGTACCACAACTCGCCCATTACCTCATAAGTTACACACAGTCGACTCTCACTATTTGAACCTCTGTAACTTGAACATGTTGTCAAGACCCATGTAAGAACTTCCACTAACCGAACAAACCTCATGGATTCAGTACAGTCCATAAATGGAAGCGATTGTCATAACAGACAGCCCTATAAACATTTTGTAAATAATTGTCAGCGGGTGTCTAATACTCCATAATTAGAACTGTTTCATCGGTTATTAAGATAATCGTTTCATCTTTCAACTTTTCTAAAAAAATCCCGTGTTTTCTCAATCAGACATAAGCACAATACATAAATCTGTCATAAAAATAACTTCCAAGAAGTACAAGTGTTCCACTACCGCAGAAAAGAAGTGGGTTCTTGAAGCTGAGGAACGGGAAGTAGAACAAAAATAGGATTAACATTTCGGGATTCCCTCATCCTCGCTGTAGACACTCCTCAACCAGGAAGGTCAGATTTCTGAAGACGTCTCATGAGGAACCAGGAATACATTCACTCCCAAATAACTATCCTATGAGATGCACTCCCGCTTCTTGAAGGGTGCCATGGGCTCCTGCGACCGTGGTCTTTGCGACCCGTGACGTTGTGATTTCTGACCACACACATTTTAGCCGTGGGTACTCCGATCTTCAAACGATGCTGCAACAATGGGGGAGGTCTGCCTGTCGTTTTGTAACGAGAACATCTCTCCACATTTTACCTAGGCTTAAGTCTGTCTATGCACATAGTTCATAGCAGTGTTTTAAATTTTTCTTGTTTTTTTTTTTTTTGCCTTTTCCATTCTCAACATTACTGCAGGAAATTTAAGCTTCCTCCTTTAGCTTATTGATCATAAGTTGTAGATTCAGATACTTTTGCCTTATTGACGAGTGTAGTTTGCTAAGTCAAACTTTGACAGCATTCGGGGTCCTGTGCATCGAATTGATGATGGTAGATAGCCGGCCGACATTACTTCGAAATAAATTATCTGAACGCAGATAACTTTCCTTCTGTAGTGTTAGGTATCGACGTATTACCTAACACAGCTGAAGCCAACTTATCTGAGAGTGAATTTATTTCGAAGTAATTTCGGTCCACTGTCTGTCGCCACCAGTTCCACATTTCAGTTGGTGCACTAGGATTTTCCTTCTATTGACTGATCATGTAGTCTACGAATTTCATGATCTTTCCTCCACTGGGCATTTCTTACGCTATTACCATCCATGCTTCATCAAGGCAATTTGGTGGAAGATGTGCTCCGCAGCACACATGCGGCAAAACAATCGGACTTCTCCATCCCTGTATTTCCCCACCAATCCCAGTTCTTGTATGTCTTCCAGAGGCATTGCTTGAATTGAAAATTATAACTGGAAATAGATGTCTCAGAGAACACTATTTTCGTAGCTTTATTTGCAGCCATTTCAAAGTGTAGCACTGAAGTTTTAGGTGACAACCCAGGTATTTTTATTATTTATTTTATGGCCTTCATTGGACCACTGTAGTCAAAAATACAAAGTTCTAAACAAGTTGTTACACAGGGATACAATTTGGTTCGACAATAACTTAATATGATATTTAGGTAATATAATTATTGGAGGCTATTCTTATATGAAAGGTGTTTTGCTGTTCTGTCTGCCCAATATTTCTTCATTCTTTCAGATATTTTATTTCTTTCTTCATCTGAGACAACTCTTCCTGTACTCCTTTTATTGATTTTAATTTGTAGTCTGGTTTGCGGGTCTTGCAGTATTCTGGTTTTCTCTGTCTTGTTTTTTAGGTCATCTACTGTAATTTGAAGTTCTTTTATATCTTCCTTAATTTTTGTGATCCATTTAATGTCGCTCTTGCTATTCCACAATTTTTGTATTATTTTTTTAACTAATTCTGTTTTCTGGAGCTCTCATCAGATGTCCAAAGAATGAGATGCGTTTCTTCCTGATTGTGCTCATGACTGGTTCTATTTTCTTATATACTGTTTCATTTGATGCTATTCTCCAATGTCCATTTATTTTATGCTGTTTATTTATTCATGTCCTAATTATTCTTCTTTCTATTTTTAGTATTCTGTCAATTTCTGCTATATTAGTTGTTTTGAAGATAGTTTCAGCTGCATACGTTATTTCTGGTTGTGTAACTGTTTTATAGTGTTTTAATTTTGCATCTATAGATAGGCTTTTTTGTTGTATGTAGTTTTGGTAATGTAATTTGCATAGCTCAGTTTTTTTATTCTATTTTGCCATGATGGCTTCTCATTTAGATTGTATGTTATTATTTCGCCTAAATATTTAAATTTATCAACAATCTTGATTTCCTGTCCTCCTATTGTAATTTTGTTTGCAAGTGGTGGATCAGTTAGCATAATCTCCGTTTTTTTTCAAATGATATTCTAAGGCCTACTTTCTCTGCTATTTCTTGTATTTATTTCACTTGTTGCCTGGCTTCTTGAACGGTGTTGGCTAGGAGAGCAAGATCATCAGCGAATCCCAAGCAGTTTAAGCTAATATCATGTTTTACACTTCCAATTCTTATCCTCTTTAGATTGTCCTTGTACCATTCTCTCATTATGTATTCCAGTGCACGGTTGAAAAGTAATGGTGATAGGCAGTCACCTTGTCTTAAGCCTGTTTTTATGAGGAATGGTTCCGAAATTTCTCCTCTAAACTTCACTTTTGATTTGGTGTTGGTTAGAGTGAGTTGTATTATTTTAATTAGTTTTGGATGGAGTCCTAGATTTCTTAAAATTTTTAATACTGAAGGTCCGTGGAGACAGTCATATGCCTTCTTAAAATCTACAAATGTTATTTCCAGAGGTTTGTTCCGTTTCTTGTAGTATGCCATAATCAATTTTAAACTAATTATCTGCTCTGCACAGCTTCTCCATGGTCTGAAACCTCCCTGATATTCCCCTAACTCCTGTTCTAATTGCTCCTTGATTCTTTCATATAGGATCTTGGATAGAATTTTATATGTGCAATCTAGGAGAGAGATTCCTTTGTAGTTGTCTGGGTTGCTCTTATCTCCCTTTTTGTGTAGTGGGTGGATGATAGCTGTGGTCCAATGTTCAGGAAATTGTTCTGTTACCCAAATTTTTTTTAGAGCCATGTGTAAGGAGGTCTTGACTGTGTCACTTGCATATTTCCACATTTCAACAAAAACCTGATCTTCTCCACATGCCTTATAATTTTTTTGTTCTTTAAGAATTTCTTCTACTTCTTGGAAAATTGGAGGGTCTAGTTTGTTAGGTTTGGTTTTTATTGGGGTATTTATGTTGATTTGTAAGGGTTCTTTGGGTTCCTCGCAATTCAGAAGTTTGTTAAATGCTTTTGCCATGATTTCTGCATTTTCCTTGTTACTGTGTGTCATTCTTCCATCTTCATCTTTCAGTATTAGTGTAGGGGCCTCATATTGTTGTAGTTGTTTCCCAAAGATTTAATAGTAGTTCCTGGAGTTGGTTTTATGATAATTACCTTCTATAGACTTTATAATATCTTTATGAAATCCTCTCTTGATTCTTCTAATATTTTGAGTGAATTTTTTTCTTTCATTTTTTAGCTTGATGGCATTTTCTTCAGTTTTATGTGTTTGAAACTTTAACCATGCTTGGTGTCTATCTTCATGGGATTTGTCACATTCTCATGTTCACCATGCATGTTTCCTTCGTGGGTTCAAGGGAGCTAGATTCTCTGCTTCTTTTTTTAAGATTAGGCACTAGTTGTTCTAGATCATCTGTTAATTTGATGGTTTGTGTTATTTGTTGGTACTTATTATTTTTAATTAGCTGATGTGGGTCAAACCTCCTTTTTATTTTATTAGTTTTTCTGGTTCTCTTCTTTAACGGTGTGAATTTGATTTTAATTTTAACCATATAATGGTCTGAGCCTGTGTCTACTCCTCTCAGTACTTTAACATTGTGGATCTCCTTATGAAAATTTTCGTCCATACAGACATGTCCTAGCTGCCACTCGCCCTTCCTCCAGTCTGGATGTTTCCATGTTTTAAGTTTACTTGGCTTCCTCTTAAAGTATGTTGATTTAGATATAAGGTTGTGTTCTCTGCAGAGCTCTACAAGTCTTTGACCGTTTTTGTTTGTAAATTTATGTGGACTCCATTTTCCAATTATATCTTTATATTTCCTTTCTTTTCCCAACTGAGCATTGAAATCTCCCAATAAGATTTTTACATTCTTTTTATTTACTCTGTTCACAGTTTGTTCTAGAAGGTCCCAAAATTTATCTACCTCTTCCTTTGTTTTTGTTAGACAATTTTTTTCATTTGTTGGGGCATGAGCATTTATTATTGTATAGGTCTTATTCGTTGTTTTAAAGCTTAGAGTCGTAATTCTTGGTGATACTGCTTGGAAATCCGTTACTGAATCTATTATTTTTATGTTTACTAAAAACCCTGTTCCAAACTGGGGACATTGTTTCATTGCCCTCGGTCCTGGTTTCCCATTATAAATTCTGTATCCTTGTGATTCGAATGGGTCCTCTGTGGTGTTTCTCATTTCTTGGGTCCCTGTTATTAAAATTTTTTGTTTATTTAGTTCATCTGTGAGCTCCTTGAGTTTTCCGGTCTGAAGTAGTGAGTTTATGTTGTGTGTTGCTATATAATTTATTTGCTCATGTTTAATCTTCTTTTTGTGTTTTAGTGTGCATTTGGATGATTGCAAACGCTCCGATTCGTTGCTGTCTTCTAGTTGACTACCCACCGAATCCGATGTAGCCTTTTCCTGCCTTTTTGAGCAGGACGGTGGAATTTTTTTCCTAAAAGACCTTTCCATTTTTGACTGTCGAAGGTTGTCAACCTTAGTTGGAGCAAGCTCCGATTTACAACTACGGTTGTTAACCGCAGAGGGTGTGTTTGGTCCGCGAGAGCTATTTTATTTCACTCAAGTCCGCCAGTAAACCAGTGAGGACTTCCCTATCCGCCACCTGGGACGCGCCACGTAGGAGTATCACCTCTCCTCCTACTATGACAGCATAGCAGGTTCGTGCTGACAACTCAGGTATCACATTTTTCAGTCCAGAAAAAATATTTCACATTTATTTTTACTTTACTCTGGGAAAAAACTCGTCTTCTGTGCTTCCGATATCATTGGTCAATGGTGTACAGTTGCTTCAGTTGCTTCTAACAACTCCGAAATGTCCGACTGTAAGAACAGTTTCATTTTCACACAACATTTTATCCTCTTCTTCATAAGTGATCACCAGGATTCTTTTGTCAGGAACAGATTCATCGTCAACTTTCAAAGAAACTTCAGTCACTTTCAAAATCTATTCGCTCAGCTGAATCTCTGAAACGGTGCCATGGTTCTGCGACGTCCCAGTGGCTTCCCTTCTTGCTTTACAAAGTGCAGCCTTTCAGTTCTCATAATTTGGCATACTTGCGACGTAATCTAAACCTTTATCTCGCCAACCTTGACATTCCTCTTTAAAACTTCGGAAAACAGGCACTGTCTTTGCCTTGAGGACTCTTTTCCGGCGGTTATGCTTTCCTTTCTTAATCTTGACATCTGCTTCTTCAGGTGGGCGACAATCTTACAGTTTAGCCGTGATTCCGCCATTTACAATTTTTAAACGGCTGCTGCTCCTACTCCATTCTCAGTTCACGCACAGCCAACTTGTACATGCATCACATTTTTCGTGTTCCTGGTATCGATGACTATCTTTGAGAAGACACGGCTTCCCTTCCCTTCCTTTCCCTTCGCTTCCCTTTCCTTCCCTTCCCTTCTTGTAATAACACGGTCCAGTCACATTGTGATCACCGTTTATGTTCGATGTTAATGTGCAATAACCACTCACAAACGGCAGGTGGCAGCACTAGCAATGGAGGACATACAAAGTGTTTTGGGGGGACGCAGACAACAGTGCAGTCGTTTTCGTAATGCGGAAACTGAACAATTTATATGACGTCGAGAAGGGCATGATGATCGGCTTTCGGACCAGGGGTGGACTCAATTTCGAAACGGCGACGTTCGTTAACTGTTCGCGTGTTGCCATGTTTAAAGTACAGCTTGTATGGCGCTATCCGAAAACGACGACGAGGCAGTAGTGGTATACAAGGGGCCATAGATGACGGGAGTTAACGAAGGTTGTGGGGATGTGTGCGGATGAATTACGTGCAACTGTTGAGCAACTGACCATCCAAGTGAATCAAGAGCTACCAACATTGTCTCCCCAAAGACTATTCAGTGAACATTGCTGCGTATGTAGGCCTCCACAGCAGACGCCTGGTCCGTGCACCAATGCTGACTTTTATTCATCGGCAACGAAGGCTGGAATTTGCATGCTAGTACTACAAATGGACCTCAACCGAATGGTGACAAGTGGTCTTTTCAAGTGACAGATAGCCGTTGGCGTGTACGGCGTCAAACATCTGAAAGCGCACACCCTGCAACAATCGTCGGTAGGGCTAAGGCAGGAGGAAGGATCGTTATGGTCTCAAGAACGTTTTCGTAACACTCCTGATGTGATCTCGTCGTTCTAGAAGGCACAGTGGATCAACACAAGTATCCTTGGGAACCATGTCCACTCCTAAACGCAGTTTGTTTTTCCTTGGCATCAACAGCAGGAGCCGGCTGTTGTGGCCGAGGGGTTCTAGGCGATTAAGTCCGGAACCGCGCTGCTGCTACGGTTGCAGGAGTAGAGGGACAAGGTTTGTGCCACCCCACTCTCCATTGTTGCCAAATTTATTCATGATGGCGGCGATGACGTCATCCAAGATGGCTCCATGTAGACTTGGCAACATCGCATGACATCAGCCAAGATGGCGGATTTTGGCGGGAGAATAGTCCAATTGTGCTACGTCCACTAATCTAACCTCAAGAAAAAATGGCGGGAATTTTGAATTTTGGCGGGGAAAATAGCCCAGTTATGCTACGTCCACTAACCTAAGCCTCCAGAAGAAAAAATGGCGGGAAGCTTGAATTCCAACGTGATAATGCATGCAAAAAACCTTACTTTTCTTTATTATTATTCATTGTCATTTATTAACATTCATTATCATTTATTATTATTTATTATTATTCATATCATGCAAGTGTATATACAATCCAACTGTGTTAGTTCATGCCCTTGCCACCAGAGAGCGCCACCGTGACGTCATTAAAGATGGTTGATTTTGGCGGGAAGAAAGCCAATTCTACTACCTCCACTGAACTACCATTACCGTTCTGCTGCACACTCAGTCTTTGCTGAGCTGTCGTTGCCATGTGTTCGATCATAGAGATGGATGTGGGTGATAGAGCAGCCTTCAATAACTGCATTTCATGTGGACATTCGATGGAGGACTGTAGCCACAGTTCACTACATGAGGTGTGGAAGCGTATGATAATGGAGGAGTGTCGGAGCAATAAGTACAAGAATTCTGTTCAGTAGATTTCGGCAATGCAGAGGGATGGAGCCAGGATGCATCCCGTAACCAGCATATGCTCATGTGCATGTGCAAACTGCAGGCTTATTTACCATCAAACATTCACTCTTCCAAAACGCAAGAGACGTTCAGTTGACGCCAATTCGCTTTGGTGTAAGCATATTCGTATAGAACGTATATGCCATTGAAGCCCATCCTGCAGAATGTGTTCAATCGATGAGTTATTGGTGTTCGACCGCGATGAGTTTAACATCAGTGTAGTTTGCAAGCATACAGCCGAGGACTGCCCATATAACCTCCTACATACTGAATGGAAACGTGCATTAATCGTGGAACATATGAATAAGAACACAGTCCTCCAAATAAATTCCCTCCAACGAAATGCTTTAAAAATGCATTACCCATCTCATGGAAACATCTACTACTGTTGGAACTGTGTGCCTTTTCTAAAGCCCACATATAAGCTCCCAGCCCACAAGAGATGACTGCCTCCGATCCAGCAGAGCGATGAACTGATCTAGTTCACGAGTTCTCCGCTAGAGGGCACTTCGATAGGTCACGTGTACACCTTATTCAACCAATAGCAGCACAGGATCATGATGACGTAGGTGGCTTCTGTATAAGGAGGACTCAGCAGCTCCTCCATCTCTGTTCCAGTCGGCCAAGATGAAGCGTCAGTCACCACCACAGCAGAATAGGGGGAGCAGCAAGCAGCACCAGAAAAGTAAGTCCTCAAATTATTATTATTATTATTATTATTATTGCTATTATTATTATTTCTCTACCAACATCACATCATTTATTATGGATATTCATCTTGGTCCTCCAGCAGCTCCGCCCGTGACGTCAGCATCAGCAGGTCCCAGCATGTCCCAGTCCACGCACGTGAAGGCCTCGGACTCGTCCATGCAGGATCCTGTAGCTCAGCTTCTCAGTATGTTGGAGCAGGATAGCCAGGTGTTAATGTCGGTGCCAGAGGCTGTGCTTGACGGGGCTTCACAGTACTGGGTTCCTTCGTACGCGCCGTCCACTGATCATAATCTCACAAGGGACATCCTGCCATCAGTGCAAGAACAGCAGGCTAACAGCGCTGGTGTGGATGTCGTGGATGAGAAGATACCGACCGCCGCTTCACCTCAACCTTTACTATTCCCCTCAAGCTATGTGTTAACAGTTAGTAGTTCAAAACGTATCCATGTAGGACTTGAAGTTTCACAATACGGTAGCCTCTCAGCTATGTTAGTGCTGGAAAATGTGCTCAAAAATATTAAAGTGAAATTTTCTGACTACGAGTTGGATGAACTGTGTCGTTTAGAAACACAAATCAAGAATCATATAACTACCGAATATTATCCATCCCACTCCTACCAGGACATGTACTGTGGCAGTCTAACTGTGAGTATTCTATCAATGTGTGATGATGCTACACTAAAAATTAAAAGTGCTGATGGTTATAGTATTTTCATGCATCATGCCACTGTTGATAACTTGTTCAATTTAGACATGCCTCTTAACTAGTACGATAGAGAGACTAAATAGATGGTGCCCATATGTTCAGGCAGTGTACACCGACGTCATTAACTCGCTTCACACATGTAGCATCCACATAGATGATATAGAACATTGTTTTAGTATGTGTATAACACCAGTGCCCAAGTATTGTGCTATTCCTCGAATAAGTGTCGAAAATGTCGAACTCAGATTTACTGATGGAATACCGGACTATTGTAATTCACCCATAACATTACGAGATATACATGCTGAATTTCAAGCATACAAGAAGCAGCTATTTTCCAAATACTGTACTTCTGCTGCACCGCTTAAAAAAGAATGTACTGATTTTTTCTCATGCTGATCATATTTGTAAATATTTTAATAAATAAATATATTATTTTAAAATATTAAATTTGTCATTGTGTGTTTTTTATTTGTCAACACAAAATGTCACCTAGGTTAATCTATATGACTGCCTTCCCTTTAAATATACCACCTCGAGTTCATTCTATTGTGTAGCCGCTGTAGCTCAGTTGGTAAGGTGACTGCGCTATAGTGACTACACACAAACACATATTTTTAATCATATAAAAGCGTATTCCACACGTTGACCTACCACAGTAGGTATCATGGCGGGCTGGGTGAAACACCCTCGCCTCAAGGGCTTTGTTGTAGGTAACTGGTCCTGTGATGATGACCAAGACCAGAAGACCAACAGGACTGGACCACTCCTTCCCGACAGCATACGAGCTATAATTGTAGGTCCATCCAGCCGTGGTAAGACAAATGTCCTCATGGCTCTGTTAACGCACATAGACGGAGTCCGCTTCGAGCACCTTTTCGTCTTCTCCAAAACAATCTTTCAGCCCAAGTACCAGTTACTGAAGAAAATATTAGATGGAGTAGACGGTGTAACGTACAGAGCCTTCAGTGAAAGCGACGACGTCCCACCACCTGAAGAGGTAAAGCCTAACACTGCCTTCATATTTGACGATGTCGCTGTTGAAAAGCAAGATCAAATCCGTAAATATTTCTGCTTTGGCCGTCATATGGGTATTGATGTATTTTATCTGAGTCAAACGTATTCGAGGATCCCAAAACAGCTGGTGAGGGACAACGCAAATCTCATTATAGCATTCAAACAAGACAACCTCAATTTAAAGCACATTTACCATGCTCACGTACGGACCGACATGTCGTACAATGAATTTGTTAAGATATGTGCTGATTGCTGGAACCACTCACAATACGGCTTTCTCGTTATTGATAAAACCCGTAAACTAAATGACGGTAGGTATAGCCGGAACTTCCAAGACTTTCTCCATACATAAACGTACGAAAATACCTTATCCCATCAGTTAACACTTCACCATGGACAAATTCGCACGCATGGCGGACGCTCAGTCTGAGAGATTAGGTGTGCAAAGACAGAGTGCCCGAATGTACACCGATATCAAATTTAAAAATCTTGAGTCCAGACTAGTTAAAGTTGCAAGGGAATTACAGGACACCCAGAAACTTCTTGCCATTAACCAAAACCGGATAGAGAGCAGAATTACTGCAATTGAGGGAGTGATAGACGCCGAGGCCGTTGTTATTGAAGAAGGTGGCGTAGGAAAAAAGGAGAAGAAGAAGTGCAACAAAGCATATATAAAACCACGTGATATTCAGATCTCTGATTAGTATCCTTCGAGATGTCGACAAAGCATAAAGTCATTCAGGCGCGCAAAGCAGTTGGAGAGAAATTACGTTTGCTGAAGTTGGGGCATATAGATCGCGAGCAAACACGAAATGAAACTTTTAAACCTGTTGCCGAATCTATCACCAAGATAGCTTTGAATAATAATGACCCAATCGCAGAACTCACCAACCAGTATCCGACCGTTAAGATAGATAGAACATTTGGTGTCAGCAGGGCGAGACCGTACATGCTGGGCTCTCAAACTATAACTTTATCCGATAGCACAGTACGCATCGGGGATACAGAGTTTAAAAGAACACCTGGCTTTATGAACCTGATCTTCATAAGGCCATCAAAAAACTTAAAATACTCAACCGATGATCGCAAAGTCTATCGGGAAATAATTAACTTGACTGATCTGTACAAAAATCTCGACGGAACACTGAAAAAGCCTGAAAACTCTAAATACACTACAATTATACAACCTTTAGTCAATGAGCAAACTAAAAGTGTCGGTGAGGGTGTAGACTTTCAGCATAAAGGAGTGAGCAATCAAGTCCCGCAGTATATACACTCCTGGAAATGGAAAAAAGAACACATTGACACCGGTGTGTCAGACCCACCATACTTGCTCCGGACACTGCGAGAGGGCTGTACAAGCAATGATCACACGCACGGCACAGCGGACACACCAGGAACCGCGGTGTTGGCCGTCGAATGGCGCTAGCTGCGCAGCATTTGTGCACCGCCGCCGTCAGTGTCAGCCAGTTTGCCGTGGCATACGGAGCTCCATCGCAGTCTTTAACACTGGTAGCATGCCGCGACAGCGTGGACGTGAACCGTATGTGCAGTTGACGGACTTTGAGCGAGGGCGTATAGTGGGCATGCGGGAGGCCGGGTGGACGTACCGCCGAATTGCTCAACACGTGGGGCGTGAGGTCTCCACAGTACATCGATGTTGTCGCCAGTGGTCGGCGGAAGGTGCACGTGCCCGTCGACCTGGGACCGGACCGCAGCGACGCACGGATGCACGCCAAGACCGTAGGATCCTACGCAGTGCCGTAGGGGACCGCACTGCCACTTCCCATCAAATTAGGGACACTGTTGCTCCTGGGGTATCGGCGAGGACCATTCGCAACCGTCTCCATGAAGCTGGGCTACGGTCCCGCACACCGTTAGGCCGTCTTCCGCTCACGCCCCAACATCGTGCAGCCCGCCTCCAGTGGTGTCGCGACAGGCGTGAATGGAGGGACGAATGGAGACGTGTCGTCTTCAGCGATGAGAGTCGCTTCTGCCTTGGTGCCAATGATGGTCGTGTGCGTGTTTGGCGCCGTGCAGGTGAGCGCCACAATCAGGACTGCATACGACCGAGGCACACAGGGCCAACACCCGGCATCATGGTGTGGGGAGCGATCTCCTACACTGGCCGTACACCACTGGTGATCGTCGAGGGGACACTGAATAGTGCACGGTACATCCAAACCGTCATCGAACCCATCGTTCTACCATTCCTAGACCGGCAAGGGAACTTGCTGTTCCAACAGGACAATGCACGTCCGCATGTATCCCGTGCCACCCAACGTGCTCTAGAAGGTGTAAGTCAACTACCCTGGCCAGCAAGATCTCCGGATCTGTCCCCCATTGAGCATGTTTGGGACTGGATGAAGCGTCGTCTCACGCGGTCTGCACGTCCAGCACGAACGCTGGTCCAACTGAGGCGCCAGGTGGAAATGGCATGGCAAGCCGTTCCACAGGACTACATCCAGCATCTCTACGATCGTCTCCATGGGAGAATAGCAGCCTGCATTGCTGCGAAAGGTGGATATACACTGTACTAGTGCCGACATTGTGCATGCTCTGTTGCCTGTGTCTATGTGCCTGTGGTTCTGTCAGTGTGATAATGTGATGTATCTGACCCCAGGAATGTGTCAATAAAGTTTCCCCTTCCTGGGACAATGAATTCACGGTGTTCTTATTTCAATTTCCAGGAGTGTATATTACGATGACCAAGATGAACTAATAGACAGACTTCGACTGTTGATGGCTTCGGCTGCTGCGGGCAATACAGCTCATTCGAATGAGGTTGTATCCATAATCTCAGAGCTTCGAGAGAGAGGTATCATCGAATAAGTATGGAAACCGTGGTTCGAGAACTGCACAAGCCAGCACGCAAAACATACCCTCGTAGACATGTCCTGATTAAATGCTGGATGACCTCTGACAAGCTGATCTTGTAGATATGAATCGATATTCACCTCATAATAATGGATTTAAATACATTTTAATGGTTATTGATACATACTCTAAATTTGCCTGGGCATTACCTGTGAAAGCGAAAACCGGTAGAGATATTGCTGTGGTGTTTGAGCGTCTGTTGCAGACAGGAACGAATCGATGCCCGACCAATATTCAAACCGATCACGGTGGGGAGTTTTACAATGACCATTTCAAGACTGTGATGGCGCGGTATGGCATACACCACTACTCCACGTTTACCCACCTTAAAGCTAGTATCGTCGAGCGATTGAACAGAACAATCAAAGCTCAAATGTGGATGCAGTTTAATCTTCGCGGTTCGTACAAGTGGGTAGATATCCTCTCACAGATAATTGCAAAGTATAATCGAACCAAACATAGTACAATAAAAATGAGACCGATCGATGTACGCGATAATTCACTCATGGACACAGTATAGCCGGCCGCGGTGGTCTCGTGGTTCTAGGCGCTCAGTCCGGAGCCGCGCGACCGCTACGGTCGCAGGTTCGAATCCTGCCTCGGGCATGGATGTGTGTGATGTCCTTAGGTTATTTAGGTTTAAGTAGTTCTAAGTTCTAGGGGATTGATGACCAAAGATGTTTAAGTCCCATAGTGCTCAGAGCCATTTGAACCATTTGACACAGAATATTTCCGGATTAAAATGCTCGACCCTCGCAAACAGAGGTTCAATATAGGTGACTTAGTACGTATTTCAAAACACAAGACAGCGTTCGAGAAATCGTACTTACCAAATTGGTCGGCTGAGATATTCACAGTGTCCCAAGTACAGCGATCCAATCCTGGGACATATATCTTAAAGGACAGCAATGGCGAAGAAATTGCAGGATGATTTTACACGGAGGAATTGCAGATGAGTTCTGAACCAGATGCATTTCTCATCGAGCGCGTGATAAGACGTCGTGGGGAATAGAGCACAGGTTAAATGGCTAGGATTTCCATCATCAGAAAACAGTTGGATCGAAGCTGACATGTTAGTATATAACGGGGAAAGTAGACCTCTATCTCCTCGGTAGCGTACCATGCACGATAGGAGGCACATCATAATAAGAGGTGGAGGTGGTGTTCTCGACAAGTTACCTGTTGAATTGCACATTCCCGGATATAACTTCTGTGGGCCTGGAACAAAGCTTCAGAAGCGCCTGGCACGAGGCGATAAAGGTATTAACCTACTAGACGAAGCCTGCCTTGAGCACGACCTCGCATACGCAGCAAATAAGGATCTCCCAGCACGCCACGTCGCCGACCGGATATTAGCAGATAAAGCCAAGCAAATAAGGCAAAGAAAAGATCTCGGAATAGGTCAACGCGTTGCTGCATTCGTGGTTGATAAACCCATGCGTGGGAAAATTAAGTTGGGCTTGGGTGTGATGAATTTCAAACGAATTATGAAAGCAGCGCGAACAGCTTTGCGAGCGAAGAAGAACAGGAAGAAGAACAACAAACCCGGTTGTTTGAAAAACTGTATTCTCACCTCGATGTCTGCAGCTAAACGTGTGTTCAATGGTGGGAACAAGAAGAAAAACCAATTAAACCACCTAGGGTCCTACCACTACCAAAGACTTCGGGCGGAATTATCCCGTTCCTCGTTCCAGCCCTTGCAGCACTGTCCGCTATAGGTTCACTCACAGGTGGTGCCG
The DNA here is from genome assembly GCF_023898315.1 of Schistocerca nitens. Taxonomy (NCBI): domain Eukaryota; kingdom Metazoa; phylum Arthropoda; class Insecta; order Orthoptera; family Acrididae; genus Schistocerca; species Schistocerca nitens. The sequence continues at coordinate 304,348,480 of NC_064620.1, forward strand.
CAGCTGTAGCCAAAACGGTCAAAAACGCACAGAATGCACAAGCCCAACTAGAGGAAGCCAGAAGACATAATCGCGCTATGGAGGCAGCAGCTATCGGAAAAGGTCTCTGCTTGAAACCATACAGGAAAGGACTAGGTCTCTTCATAAATAAAAAAAAGTCCGTTAGTTATCCTACCCGACCGAGCGCTCACGAATAAAGATCTAGTTAAAATTATTAAACAAAAACTTCACATTCGTGGATTCCGCGGCGTCTTTATGCGGAATACATTACCAAAGACCATGTGACGGACTAATGAGTGCGGAATTGTAAATTTAGATGTTGCTGGGGGTCCAGGGACCCATTGAGTTGCGTATGTTAAGAAAAGTCCAAATACAGTTCAGTATTTCGATTCAGTCGGCGATTTACAGCCGCCTGAAGAATTACAACGCTACTTCACCAGCAAAAGACGCGTCTTCTACAATGTCCGGCGATATCAGGACTTTAACACATATCTCTGTGGTCATCTCTGCGCTATGTTCCTCATCACAGCGACGGCGAACCCACTCTAGAATGCGTCATCGTCAGATCAAGTGCGCGATATATAAAAGAGCCGTTATTGAACACATGACCATCATTTGATTTTTAGATGCAATGTCGTACACTCTGACTTTAAAAGAGCGAGGATCAGTATTACACGCAAATTACTTTCCGCCGATTGATTTAAGTGCAGGGCACTGGAGTATTGCACTGATTGGTCTAGAGACTTATAACAGCATTCCAAATATTACACAGAGCAACAATAAACTACATCTTGTAATTGACGGCCGGAAGGAGGTTCTACAAATACAGCCTGGTGCCTACGATATTGATGATTTAAACGAACCCTTAAAACAGTCAGAAAAAAGTATTGAACTACGGGCAAACATTAATACCCTTAAATCTGAAATACGGACAGAGAGTGCTACGATCGACTTTACACAGACATTCAATTGGTCCACTGCTAGGTTTTGCGAAGGATCGTGTTTTGGTGAAGGACGGAAGTAAATTTTACGCATCAGATCATGCTGTAGATATACTCCCAGTGAGTACAATCCACGTTGAGTGTAATATTGCCACAAACTCATACCTGAACGATAAACTGATTCACTCAATTTACGGATTCTTTACTACAGTTGGCACAGGGTATAAAATAGTTCAAGCCCCCACAAACGCTATAATCTCCCGGTGACTGTTCAGACACTGGACTACCTTGAATTGCGTATTGTGGATCAGAATAATCAGCTTGTTAACTTTAGAGGAGAAGAGATCATTGTACGCCTGCATCTAAGGCGAGATGGGGATAAGGTATAAAGCTAGCACATCAGACTCACAACCCGTTAGTGCAACGCGGAAGGGCAAGGTGATAACACGCCTTAATTACGAATTCCTCATTTCAGCAGGTTTAAAACCGCATAATGACATCGCTCAACGTAACTCAGTCAGTAGAGTATGATGACCGAACTATTCGTCATGAATACCATTCACACAAACCCTACGCTTCAAGCACATTTAACAAAAATGATGAAATTAGGATTGTTATCCAGCATCAGGACGCGGTAACACTGCCTAGCAAGAGCTTTCTCTATCTGGACTACACATTTAAGAAAGCTGACGGGGAGGCCGTAGCGCTCTCGAAGCTCACTCGAAATGCCGTAGCATTCCTGTTTCAAGAGATACGCTATGAACTCAATGGAATTGAAATAGACCGAACTATAAATGTTGGCATTACATCAGCCCTTAAGACGTACGTTTCAGCCTCACCCTCTGATTCAAACAGTTTGGAAAATGCTGGGTGGTTCATAGATGCAGTGGATGGGGAGGGTGGACAAAGCCGATTTACCACATGCGTGCCACTAAAAATGCTTATGGGTTACTTTGAGGATGTTGTTGTTGTTGTTGTGGTCTTCAGTCCCGAGACTGGTTTGATGCAGCTCTCCATGCTACTCTATCCTGTGCAAGCTTCTTCATCTCCCAGTACCTACTGCATATGCAGCGAATAATTATCAACGCTAAACAGGAACTTATTTTGGCGAGAAGTGCAAGTGAGGCGAATTGATTCTCTCAAACAGCTGCAGAGAATGTTCAAATCAAGATTAATAGCATATCATGGAAAATGCCTCACATCACCGTTGCCGACGAGGAGCACTTGAAGCTCTTAAAAGTTCTGAAAGGTGGCACCTACCTACCACTAACTTTCCGATCATGGGAGCTTTTTGAATACCCAGTCCTATCTACAGCGTCCACACATACTTGGGCTATTAAAACATCAGTGCAGTTGGAGGCACCTCGATTCATCATACTCGCATTTCAAACTCAAAGGCGTGCTAATGTATCAAAGGACTCAACTGAATTTGACCACTGCAAGTTAACTAACGCCAGAGTCTACTTGAATTCAGAATACTACCCATATGAGAGTCTACATCTACAGTGGGACAGCAATGTATACAGTCTGGCATTTGACATGTATGCAAGATTCCAAGCATCTTACTACGAAGGTGTTGAAAAATGAAGGATGCCTACTCAGCCCACAGAGTTTCAAGAAGCTAGCGCCAATAATCGTGATTGACTGTTGAAAACAGAATGAGATAATTAAATCAGGACCTATAGATGTACGGATTGAATTTGAATCTTCGGCAAACTTCCCTGATCAGACTTCGGCATATGCTCTCGTTCTGCATGATCGTCTCGTTAACTACTGTCCGCTCACTGGTGTAGTGCAACGAGTTGTTTAAATTAATACACACTCTGCTAGCTCCAGCGTAGATCACGATGTTACCTGAAGGTGTGAGGATCGTAGCTGACGTTGAAGGATTTTACTATGATGAGTGCAGGCGTTTCATAATTAAAGACTGTGCATTAATAGCATTCACGCAAAGTGATGGACTAATAGGAACGTTTGTATCAAGAGTTGAATCGCCGAAACCATTTAAAGACGTCAAGTGCAATAAGACAGTCACAAGCGCGATGTGGCTAACAAATTTCTATCACGGCATTATGTGGGACGCACCTGACATCTCTTATAAACATTTGCTGCAATTGCTGAGAGTATTTGATCACAAGGAGACAATAATCTACGTTAAAGGCGATGAGAAGAGTAGTTGGCTGCGTCGAATCTTCAAATATGCGGCTATCCAGAACCTGGAATACTACGATTGTCCACCTATCCATCAACTTAGACAGTCAACGTGTGAAGAAGAAAAAAATAGTTGTGTGTCAGCATCTGAAAATGTAAAATTACTTTTAAATACAAATAAATAAATAATTTTTTTCTCCATAAGAAATCTTGTTGTTTTCTTTCTGTGACACCTACTTCCATAGAAGTAAGTTTATTGGTGATACTGTTCGTGAAGCGCATTCCACTGGAGCTGTCTGAGACAGTTTACCTGCTTCCACCTCGCCGGCGCGGCGATGAGTCAGCCGTTGAAAGTGACAGGACCTGAAAGAGAGAGTGCTATAGTCTGGGAGACGAGTCTTTGGTATTGACAGCTCGGTAGCGTCTTTCCGTTGCCTAGCGACCGCAGGCAGGCAGCCAATGACGGCCTGACTTTGAGCGGGTAGCAAGGGCCACGTTGCCGCTCTGAAACCCGGTCGCGCGCGCTTATGAAACTTACCAGTGTCTCGCGTGCAGGCGGTGCGGTCGTTCGTCGTTTGTCTGAAGTTGAATTCGCAGTTTATTTCGTTTTTGTTGTTTTTAGTGTTTCTTTGTTTATGTTTCGTTGTAAACAATGTCTAGTGCGGCGGGTAGTACCAGCCCAACACAAGAAGTGAAACGGAGGAAGAAAAGTGTGCTACATACCCAGGCCCGTGAATTCGTGTGCTCTGTGAGGGATTACTTTGAGAAAGAAAAGGACAAAGCTGGGCCCTTAATTCCTGTTGTTCAGGTTGTGAAGAGAACTGCAGCAGCATTGAAAATAAGTAAGAACACTGTTGTAAAGATAGGGAAAGAACAGTATAGTGTAGACTGTGACGAGAGTGGCACAACAAAGCTGCACACATCAGGAAAGAAGCGACCGAGAAATAAGCAGGTGACAGCTTTGGACGATTTTCAGAAAGACGCTATTCGTCATCATATATACAGCTATTATAAGAGAAGGGAACATCCCACTCTATCTAAATTACAGGTGTCGCTTCAGAAAGACGATCTTTTTAAAGGGAGCAAATTTTCATTGCGTACAGTGTTGAAAGACATAGGCTTCAGCTATTCACTGTTTAACAGACGCAAAATATTAATGGAAAGGACAGATGTAGTTGCATGGCGGTGCAGATTTCTGCGCAGGATCATGGGTGTGGAATTCGAAAGTATAGTGTGGTTAGATGAAACTTGGGTCAATGCCAGCCATTCTTTACGTAGAGGCTGGAATGATGGAACGCCCGAGGGGACAATGGCAGTGCCTGTTGGCGAAGGAGGGCGTATTATTGTCTTACATGCAGGAACATCGAAAGGTTTTGTGCCAAACTGCTTGAAAATGTTTCGGTCAAAAAAGACGGGAGATTACCATGAAGAAATGAACAGTGTAGTATTTCAAGAATGGTTCGAGACATCGCTTATGACGAATCTGACAAGTCCATCAGTGATTGTTATGGACAATGCGCCTTATCATTCCGTTGTTCACGATAAGGCACCAACCTTGGCAACAAAAAAAGACGATATCATTCAGTGGTTGAAACGGCGAAAAGTAGATTTCAGAGAAGATTTAAGGAAGGCGGAACTGCTCGAAATTGTGGCACAAAAGAAACCCCAATTTCCAACATATGTAATTGACGAGATTGCTAAAAGGCACGGGCATGAAATCGTTCGGCTTCCTCCATACCACTGTCACTTCAATGCAATTGAAGGAGTGTGGGCGCAGATAAAAAATTACATTGCTGCAAACAATAAAAAATTCACGATCTCTGAAGTGGAAACTCTCCTTCCAGCAGCTATCAATAAAGTGACAAGCGAGACGTGGGCTAAAATTGTAAACAGCACTGCAAGTGCCATCAGAGAGGCAGCCAAAACCGAAGGGGTTGTGGAAGAATGCATCGAAAATTTAATTATACATCTGGGAGAGAGCAGTGATAGTTCGAGTAGTGCTGAGGAAGACAATGTCAAATCAGATTCTGACAGTGAAGTGAGTGGTGTTTTTCCATTACAGTAACTACAACGTATTCAGGAATGTAAGGAGGGAGTTTGGTATCGATCTACAACCAGATCATCATATTGTGAGTACTTTCTTCAGATTATAACTCTTAATACACTGATCAATTATTCTGTAGCTTGTAGTAGAACAAATTAATAATGCTAATACTTAACAATGGAAACCAAAACTGCTAATGTTCAACAACTTGCGAAAATAGTTTTCATTTCAGTTGTGAAGTTCAACAAATAACTTTATTATGTTTCAGCATCTTAGATACTTGTACTAAATAGCTCTTATCAGTTTTCGAGTTAATATATTTCAAACATCAACTTTAAATAAATTCACGTGTACCAATACGACTTGTATTTTGTCTCGCTTTTATTTCTGCTGCTACAGAATGCGTGTAGCAGACAGGGCGCCGCGTGCTGTGAGCCACGTTCGGCAACAGCGCCGTCTGCCCGCCGGAACTGTCAGTACCAATCACTCGTCTCACGGACTATAGGGTCGGCTTCGCTGATGCCCGCCATTTAAAGTGACAGGACCACAAAGAGAGTGGCGGGGTCTGTTTGTGACTGGCTGACGAAGTCCAGCACGCGTCATTCAGATTTCATCTCTGTCTTTAAATCAGTAACAACCTTATAGGTCTCTCTCTGTGCCAGTACAACATATATGGATCATGATTGAGGGTCAAATAATAACAAACTCGGGCATTTTTTTACAATAAAATAACTGAATTTATTATTCGATTCCGATTTTGTTTGCGACATATCGGTTTACAGTAAAATGATTCACCTTTTTTTCACATTATATGAGTTTACAGATACATTATTTGTCTTCAAGAAAAAATATGAAAGTTCTTACCTTTGCAGATACGTGTTTTTACATGATTCATAAATATATAAGCACTGTACTATATAAAACTAAAGCAGAGGTACTAGAACGTAATTATATTATCTTACAAGGTAAATAATATCTCTAGTGAAGTTCCAATGGAAGCCCTTTTTTTTAACTCAAGGCAAACGTATTTTTAGTTCAAGATAGTGGCTCTAAAACATTTTCCACCAGCAATTTAAATTATATTTCATTGAAGTAAGTGGCTCTAGACATTTTCTACTACAACAAGCAGGTGAACACATATTTCTCGGTATAAAGATTTTTTTCCAGAGTGAAGTATGTATAAAGAATGTAATTGGTGGAACTCACATTCTTAAAAAACTAGTTCTGACTGGATGGCTAGCGGCAGGTGAAACTTACAACTACTACTAAGATCAAAGCAGATACGAACTGCGAAAACTGTATTTTCATCTTCTTCTATTTGATTATAAGAGGTGTAAAATTTTTATCTTCTTTCAGGCATATAGCCATTTACTAGTAATAGTGGAGAAAAAATATACAAATATATACAAAGACTTTTTTATAAATGGGATTATTTTAGTTCTTTTTAATTTTTTTTGTTTTTTCTTTGATAGAATAAATAATATTTACACACGTGCACACTTAACACAGGCTCACACACATTCACACACACTCAGACATACACGGAAGTATGCAAGCTGATACACACTACAAAACACTCTCATTCAGTATTTACACTATGATAAAAGGGTCATACTACTACTCTGCAGACACCCTCGCCGTCTCTCTCTCTCTCTCTCTCTCTCAATCAGAGTCCCCCACCCCTTGTAAGGTGTATGCTTCGCTGGCCATGGGCGAGGCATGACAGAATCTCTGACCAAAGAGTAGTTTATTGTTAGTTGTTGCTTGTCGCGAGTCTGCGCTAGTCTGCGCGAGTCGACAGTAGTAGTCAGTCGGATACAGTAGTAGTCAGTCGGCTTTAGTAGCGAGTAGTCTGCGGGAGTCGGCATGCGTTGGCTGTGTGCTCTGCTCGCGACTCTGGTCAGGACTCTGGAGGATGAGTATTGTTGTAGAAGGTAAAGAAGCAGCCTTGCGCATATTTAATAATGTATGTTAATTGTAATTTAATTTGTTCAGAAAAAATGCCCCAATAATAATTTTTATGATATAAACTAACTCTTTTAAAGAAAAACATTCATTTCAATTTAAAGAACATTTCCAATGGATCATCACTCCTTTCAATAATCCAAAAAAAAGAAAAAGAAAAATATATGCCAGCATTGCACGAAGCTGTGTTGAAGAATGCATAATTAAGAGCAGATATAATTGCAGTTTTATTGACGTAAGAATTTTTGCTTGTTTTATTCAGAATACAGGGCCAAAGGTCAGTGCTGCTGTCCTTATAAAATTTACCAGATATTATTATTTCTGTTAGGAGATTACATTTCGTTCATGGTTCATTATTTAATTAATATTATTGTGTGGGTTTTTGGTTAATTTTCATTTATCAATTTTGTGGGGAGTTTACGCTTGGCTCCATTTTGCATTATTATTTAACATATTTTGTTGGGAGGTTACACTTGGCGACATCCGGCCAGGATCGTATTTCTTTGTGAATCTTCTGCGAAGTAGTCATATATCTGCTCTTAATTACTTAAACCTAGTTTGCATCTGGCGCGACGCATTTATTAATTTGTCACTCTTTTTTCACAGATCATCGGCAATTTGTTGCTCTTTGTTGTATTTGTGTTTGTTGCATTTTTGCATTGTCCTTGTTTCATTTGTGCTTAAGTTTGTTTTGTGAAAAATGCCGCGAAAAACTGTTAACAGTACATCGCGATGTACAATGAGTGAAATAGCCGACTCGAATAATTTGACCGATAGTACTTGCGACACGCAGTGTAATGATGACAAGCCTCCATTTACAGACAATCAGTGCGTACTGACCACTTGTAATGATTTTGATCGTAGTGATGAACAAATAAATTCAATTGTGTCGTCTGTTAATTGAACGACAATTGATAACGCGGGACGTTCTGTTACAATGAACGCTGCCCAGCTTGAAACACCCGGTTTGCAAAATTTACGTAATGAACAGACAGCTTTTTCTAACGAAAATGAACAGTGTAATCAGAGTACGACAAATTTATTTAATTCCGGTGTAGTGACCAACAGTGCGCATTCGATTGGCAAATCTTTTTGTGAATCACAGAATAACCAAATGGTTACAGAAAAAGTGACAAGTGCAGATACGCCATTACACAGTACCGAGAATGGAGCCGATGATTTAGGCTGGGGTAAAGTTATGGCATTATTACAACAACTCAATAAAAAAAATAGACAATGACTTCAAACAACATGATGAAAACCTCAAACGAATTTATGAATCGTTCGACCAACGTAATAAAAATCTCGGACAGTGGAATGAAAAACTAAACAACAATTTCAAACACATCAATGAAAAACACGACAACCATATTAAACAACTTAATGAATCGTACAAACAACTCAATGAAAAATACGATGGCAATCCTTCAAATACAGACAATCAGTGCCTAGCGACCACTAGTAATGATTCTAATGCTAATGAGGAACAAACAAATTCAATTGTATCCTCTGTTAATTTAACGACAATTGATGACGCGGCGCGTTCTGTTACAATGAACGCTGCCCAGTTTGACACACCCGGTTTGCAAAACTTACGTAACGAGCAGATAAATTTTTCTAACGAAAATGAACAGTGTAATCAGAATACGTCAGATTTATTTAATTCCGGTGTAGTGAATAACAGTGCACATGCAAGTGGCGAAGCTTTTCAAGAATCAGAGAATGACCAACTGGTTACACAAAACGCGACAAAAGCAGATACACCATTACACAGCACCGGGAATAGAGTAGGTAATACTGCCTTGGATCAATTAATTGCATTATTTCTATAATACAAGAAAGAACAAGAAGACCTTCTCAAACAGCAAATTATTGAAAACAATAAAAAACAAGACGACAATTACAAACGACTCAATGAATCGAACAAACAAATTCATGAAAGTCTCAAACAGCGAAATGAAATACTAGATAATCATTTCAAACAACCTACTGAATCGCGCAAACAATGTAATGAAAGTTTCAAACTGACGAAGGAAAAACAAGACAACCTTAACGATCAGAACAAACAAGTTAGTGAACAGATTACAGCTGTTACCGTGCAACGTCACGACACGAAAGAACAATCATGTGAAGAAAGTAAGGCTCATGCTAGGAACAGTAATGAAGAAATTACATCTGTTGCACAAGAATTAAATAATATGTGGTGTCACCGCCAGACACCACACTTGCTAGGTGGTAGCTTTAAATCGGCCGCGGTCCATTAGTACATGTCGGACCCGCGTGTCGCCACTGTCAGTGATCGCAGACCGAGCGCCACCACACGGCAGGTCTCGAGAGACGGACTAGCACTCGCCCCAGTTGTACGGACGACTTAGCTAGCGATGCACACTGACGAAGCCTCGCTCATTTGCAGAGCAGATAGTTTGAATAGCCTTCAGCTAAGTCAATGGCTACGACCTAGCAAGGCGCCATTAGCATTACATTGCATGTATCTACAGAGTCTCACTTGTATCGTCAAGAGCGATGTACAACAATGATGGATTAAAGTTAAGTATTCCAGCAGCTACGTACTTTTCTTTATAGCATTCATTACGTATCCTGTTTCAGATCTCACGCCAGCCTGCGTGAGTTAACGCGTGCATTCAGCCTCCTCAACCAAGTAGTGTGCGTAGTGTTGGCTAACTGCTAACACTACATAATACACATGCAGCCACAACAGAATCAGTTAGAGATGAAATTAGTGCAGTCGCTGAACAATGTCCTAAAAACACAACACAGTTAAGCGACGAGTTTAATTTAAAGTCACCAGAACTTTCACACGCCCTGGATACGGAAGTCGATAAGAAATGTGAACAACAGAACAACCAAATTGACGAACGTATTAAAGTGACAGAAATGAAAAATGTTTCAGTCACTAACACGCCACAGCATACGGCACACTCCGAACATTTGTCACATTCACACAGCCAGTGTAACTTAGGTAATTTACAGAGACTACACGAGTTAAAATCCGAAAAGATACAAACAGATTCTTATGTAATCGTGAACCTGTCCACACATTCAGTGACGATAACGTTGATTACGAGCAATTTTCATGCGTAAAAAAGTCTAAGGTATTTGAAAATGACAGAGCACAGGTACACGCATTGAACTGGATATGTCGATTTATTTTTGTACTTTCACCACCATTACCTGTAATGCAGAAACTAGAATTAGCATGGATACAACAATTTACTTTTGATTTTTCACTGGCATTGCCTGTAACACAAAAGCTAAAGTTTATTTGCAGCGCGTAATTGACCTCAGGGGATTCATTACGCTTTAATGAGTATGTGCCGTAGCGTGCACAGGGCCCCGAGCCGTAGTAGGGCTGTTTCATCTTTACTTTTCTGCACTGCTGCCTTCTCTTCTACTATCCTTTATATCTATCAAAACAGCTCTTCAACTATTGCTCTACCTAGGATTAAGAAACGTGTAAAGAAAACCTGATAAGATAAGTTTTACTGAAAGTGACAATTTTTCATTAGACGCTCCAGAAATGATAACCATGAGAACTTTAATAACAGACAAAAATTTAATCATCAGTATGTGCAAAATTTTCAGCAGTCGCAAACACATTTTGGTAACAATAGACGTTTTTCACCGCAATAGCAACAAAACCAGCCGGTTAGCATACCTAACCAACAATGCAGTCTACAAGGTCAACTAGGCTTTAATGTTTCGCCGCGTGCACGTATAGCATCAGCTCCAACAAATAGTAACGCACAGCAACAAGGAAATAACTACGTACAGAGAACACACCATTGCAATTCCTATCGCAATGCACCGTATAGAAATGACTATCACGACAGACGTAAAAATAATGAGCACAATTTTCAGCGTACATTTAATAACAGTCTATCTTATCAGCAGCAAGAACATCAGCAACAACATATTATTATGAATGAACCAGACAGTAGGTATCATCCAGAGCGTAAGACGTCGGGAAGAAATAACAGAACAGTACAAATAGTGGAAATGCCACAGCATCCTCCCGAAAATAATAACACGTCAGATAGAATTTGACCAGATACAGTACAGGTTGCATCTTCCAGTAACGCAAGCAATACTTTTGACACGCAGAATCTTGTTCACGAGAATGTTATTTGAAACATGCTTTGTTCAATGCACCACTTTTATCGCACCCAGATCTTACCAGAAATTTTTCCATTGCCACCGACAGTTCTAACACCGCTTTAGACATACATATTTTTCAGGAAATTGAAGAAGATGGTTGTACAGTAATTAAAAACATCGATTTTGCAAGTCACATTCTGTCACCTGCTGAACGAAATTATTCTGTTACAGAACTTGAAACATTATGTGTTGTATGGGCTTTTACCAGATTTAGGCATTTTCTTTATGGAAGACACACTACAGTTTACACAGATCATAGAGCGATACAATTTTTACTTTCGGCTAAATTTACACACGACAGATTAAGTAGATGGAAACTTTATTTGCAGGAATTTAATTTTACAATTGTTCACATTCCCAGCACACAAAATATTGTAGCAGACGCACTATCCCGTTCTCTTAACAACAATCAGCAAGACATCACAACCAACTTCTGCAAAGCAAATTTCAGCGTCATGTACATTCAACAAGTTGCATTTGAAAATTTCATTTCGTCGTCATTACAAGACATAGCACAAGAGCAGAATAAAGACAACGTATGGAAAGAGATTAAACACCTTTGGCAAGATAGGAATCATGTTACCATTAGAAACCATTACACTGTAAGCAATGACATTCTGTTTCGCCGCTCTCTTCCTGACAGCAACAATTGGTTATGATGCATTCCTGACGAACTTGTTAACAAATTAATCTGGTATACTCATTTAAGTTATGCACATTACGGAGCCAGAAAATGGTTTCTTATACTGAGACAGAACTGTTATTTTACCAACATGGAGAAACGTATGCGACGAGTTTTAGCGTCATGTAAAATCTGCCAGAAAGCTAAATCAGACACGACTTCACATATTCCTCCATTACATCCCATTGTACCTGTTAAATTGAGACATATGGCCGCTGTAGACATTTTTGGTCCGATTCCCAGAACTAATAGAGGTTTTTGCTACATCTTTGTCGCTGTTGAACTCACTTCAAAATTTGCTACCTTTACTCCGTTACGCAAAGCTACTGCTAAAACTGTTTCGAAAGCATTTGTAAAACATTTTCTATTTCATGTAGGGCATGTGTTGAAAGTAATTTCCGACAATGGACCACAGTTTCGATCTGCTATATGAACACGTATGTTACGAGCTAGAAACATTTCTCCGGTCTATATATCCAGGTACCATGCTTCTTCGAACCCTTGTGAACGATTAATGAAAGAAATTGGTAAACTGTGTAGAATTTACTGCCATAAAAAACATAGGGATTGGGACACACACATACTCTCATTCCAAGATGTAATTAATTCCATACCGAATGAATCTACTATGCTATCTCTGTCTGTTATACTGAAAAATGTTGAACCACCTAACAAAAGTAAAGAATTAGTAACATTTCCTACATCTCGTCGACTACGACACCATGAAATAATTGACATTGCGCTCAACAACATCAAACGTGCCGCAGAGCGCCAGAGAAGACAGCAAAAATAGGTTTGTACACGCCGTGACTTTCACATTGGACAGAAGATATTAGTACGTACACGCTATTTATCCAATAGAGGAAAAGGTAGGTGCAGTAAATTTGAACTTCTATACGCTGGTCCATATCGGATTCGCAGCATTCCTCACCCCAATGTAGTACACGTCGAAACTTTGAGAACCAGAAAAACCAAGGGGAACCACCACGTGTCGAACGTCAAACCTTTTATTGAGTGAAGATACTTTATGATTTATCACACTGTAATGCCATTCCCTAATTTTTTATGACCGCTTATGCAATTATATTCACATGAACACCTACTGATGATTATCGCAGTTTTTCTTGGGAAGTGCCCAGCAAGGTAAGGTTAGCAGGTCGCTTTTCTTGTCGTTACACATCAGACCGTGCATATTTTTCCAGATGAACTTACACATTTTATGACCACTTATGCAATTATATTTATGTGACTACTTACTGATGATTATCGTATTTTTTCTTGGCAAGTGCCCGGCAAGGTAAGGTTAGCAGGTAGCTTTTGTTGTCGTTACACATCACACCGTGCATATTTTCCATTTTTTATGTATATATGATTGTTTTCCTGTTTTGTTTGTATGCACTATGAAATATTTAAGATATAACAAACACCAGTTGACTTTAACATTTTGCCTTATGATGTCTCAACATCGTGACTACTTTATTTTATTTTTTTTTTTTTTTTTTTTGCTGCTACATTGTGATACACTGTGTACATTTTTGCTTCTGAACACTGTCGATGTTTTTGACATATTACGTTTTCTGTCATGCTATGCTGTATGCTCAATTATGTAACTATAAACCAGTTTTTATCTAATGGGTGTATGAATTAAATGTAAGACATTAATCTTTGTTCATCATTTTCAGAAAGAAATAACGTGTAAACGAAATAAATTAAACAGAAATGGGAATTTCACCTTCGGAATGAACGAAAGAGGATGCAATACCTCGTGATGAAGAGTAAATGGATCAGAATTAACAAGCATTAAAAAGAATATACTATACACATCGTATGATCGCAGTCTTAACTAATTTTTTCTTTCAGAATACGAGGCGATTGATGCAGGCTGTCAGACAGAACTACACATCTTAGTTTTAGTGATGAAATATGCTAGAAATAAGGAATAGTTGTATAATGAATAATGAAGTGATTTTTTTTTTGCAGATGATAATGAATGGTGATGAATAATGATGAAGAATATGCTACTATGGATAATGAAGTTTTTCTTTACAGGTGATGATAATAATGGAGTTATGGTGATATGGATAATGAAGTTTTTCTTTGCAGATGAAAATAATGATCAAGTTTATATATTTGCTGTTAGTTAAGAGATGCTAAGTAGTTATTTAAGTATTTGTTGCAGTTCGTTTTGACAGTATGTCTTATATCGCATGGTATGATGAGTGAAGGTTTTGGAAAGGACAGCCAGAGAACATATATATTTTTTATACACATTGAAAGATTGTAACTCTAATTTGCTTTGCTGAATAGCGTAAGATTGTGACTTGAATTTGGTATGCTGAAATCGGGTGCTAATTAGACCATGAAAGCGGTTTAAAACTGTGAGCTGTCTTGGGAGGTTAACCGTGCGTTTACTGGGCCACTGTTTCACGACTGGGTAACTAGTCTAGGTTTACCACATTACCAATCAGACTATCATTGATTATAATCTTTTACAGTCATACAACAACCGGTAATATATCTATATAAAAGGAGAATTTAAATAAAAAGAAAGAAATCAGTTTATATTTGCAAATTTATTTTAAAGATTGTTCATTGAAATTTCAGCATATTATACGTGAGTTATAACTGAGCTGGTGCCTTATTTACGATTGTGAGACTGTGAGATTGGAATATTACGGAACACATAAAATATGGAGCCAAGATTGGGAGACTGGATACAACACTGCATTCATAAAACAACACACAAAGAACATTGAAACACATGCAACAGAAAGTTAACCACAACCAATAGATTCAAATTTTCAGTTAAAGAAATTACTTTCGTAGCACAATCCTGTCCGTCTTGTAATTACCCTTCACGTGGTCAACTTGGTTTACAGAAAGCGTATAACTCCACAATAATTTAGATAATAAAAATAAATTAGATCAAAAAGCAAATTACAAAACAAAAACCTCGAACTGGTTACTAACGTCTTACTATTAACCTGATGGGTCAAACAGTTATATAAGCACGTGGTACTGGTCTCACAAAGTACACGCCACGTGGGTTGAACATAAAGAAAAGTTGGTATATTCAAAATCTTTTCAAGACGATACGTTATAATCACACAAGCATTTGCATTTAAGATTGATCTTACTTAGAGTTACTGACCAACACGTGGTTCCACTTTACTCACAAAGTAGTAACAAAGCAACTACCGCAAATTAATCTGAACTGGACACGAGAATTACACTCCGCTGCAATTAAAGATAACCTTAGCTATTTTAAAGCTAACCCGAAATAAAATGATTAAATTCTCAGTTAAGCTGAACTTAACAAATCATTGTCCTATGGACTTAACAGACACGCGCTTAGCCGGAGATCTTACCACTTCAGACGCTCGCTACCGCCAGACTGCTACTGCTGGACTGCCCTGCGCTACTACTGGACTCCAACTGCCGACTGCTCGGCTGCAACTCTCCAACTCCCAGACTCCCACTGAACTACCCAGCGTGCTCCCGAGAGTCGCTCACAAAGACCAACGGAAGGTGCCAGAGGGGCAGCTTCCTATACCAACATGACAGGGGACGGACCGGACCATACTAAGAATGGAAACCTCTCTGCTTTTAGGAACCGTAGCTACCTGTTTCAACGTTGGTCCTACTGTTCTCTAGCAGACAGCCTTGTCTGCTACCCTCAAGCATGCAGCTACAAACACATTTGATCATTCATCCTCTCACACAGAAGGGAAGGGGGATGACAGTATCTTATCATACACAGTATATAAAAGAAAGCGGATGTAGGTTCCGTATGAGACTGTGTGACATGAATTACATATAAGAATTACATATAAACTGTGCTTTAAAGTGTAGTAGTGTGAGAGATCGTTCTTGTTTACGTGTAAAAGTAACACGTTCCACTACTCAGTCTCCTCCCAGATAGTCAGAAACGCCACAGTAAATTTAGAAGAGGAATTTATTCCTTAAAAGACAACCAATTTGAGAAATTAAACATGAAAGGAATCCAACAGAGACCTTTCAACATTTCACTACCTGTTAATTCGAAGTTCACTACTTTTCAGCATAATATGCGTTTCTTCTTTCAGTTTCATAATCCATTTTGTATATTTTGCAGGAGAAATTATTCATGAAATTAATGTGCTATAAGCAGTTGTTTATTAAACCTATGTCGTTTATGAATGTGATCACATATACTCTACTCGTTTCATAACCTTGCTACAGCTAACCCATGACGAATGACGTTACACATCTTCATTTGCAGCAATAACTCAAAAACAAACAAAGGAATTACCAATCCCAAATAATGCTACTAGTTTAAGAGAGTTCTGAGTAATACTGATCAGCTCTGAATAGTATGTCACTTCAATAATGACTTCTGAATATTAAAAAAAAATTGCTTTGTAGCTGGCCAATGAATGCCACTGTTTATTGTAATAAGATGACCTATGATGCCAATGATTACTATAATTAGATTAATTATGTATAAATGCTATGCCAATAATTAACTCATTTTGAATAATGACTTCTGAATAATGCAAAAAAAAAATGCTTTGTCGCTGGCCAATGAATGCCACTGATTACTGTAATAAGATGACCTATGATGCCATACTATAATTAAGTGAATTATGTTATACTATGCCATTCATTAGCTTCTGTTTTGAATGATGACCTCTGATGGTTTGTAACTGGGCAATGGGTGCCAATAATTACTATATTCAGATAATTTATGAACATTATTCTGTAATACGACATACATGGTACAGAAATGTTCAGTAACGTGGCGATGAGTGCCACCAATTACTCAAATCAGTTGTTAGACTAGTGTAATTCTCAATGAAGACTACTATGTGACTTAATGTCCTTCACCTTCTGACCTAATTACCAGAAATTACTGCAATATCCATTTGTCGTGTCTATCCTCATGATCATGGAGCACTATATTTGGTTTTTGCACTAATTCTACGTTGGTCTACTTTACAAGAACGTGGTGTTGACACGACATGCTGTCCACCACCTTGAGCGATGGAGATAGTATTATGGTCCCACTGTTTGGTGCACCTAGTGTACTACCAAAATGATAGCATGGAATATTATTACGACATTTCAGTGTCTTGGCTACACTGATTAATACTTCAAGGAAAAGAGCTTCAGATTGTCTCACTTGGTGTTGTGCTTCTGTAGAAAGATATGGACTTTCAGTGCAGCTGCGTGCAAACTAAAGTGCTACAACCATGACGCAATCCTTCCCATTCCTTTCCTAATTCTTGTAAAATGATAAAGACATATACAGTGCGTGTGCACTTCCTTTCATTTGTTAACAAGATCAGTTGTCCTAAATACTAAAGACTTCTATAGTGCGTGTGCACTTTATTTCACTCCTTGATATGTTTATTTGTTGTAAAAATATTAGAGAGTTTTACAGTGCGTGTGCACTTTATGCCATTTGTACTCATTACGTATACATTTTGTCTTTACTTGATATGTTCTGATCTTCAGTGTGTGTGCACTTTTGTCATTTGTCAATATGATTTGTACTCATTAGGTTTATTTGTTGTAAAAATGCTAGAGAGTTTTACAGTGCATTTGCACTTTATGCCATTTGTACTCATTACGTATACATTTTTTTGTGATTCCCAGATATGTTTTGTATTACAGTGCGTGTGCACTTTCGCCATTTTGTCAACATGATTTGTATTCATTGCATATACATTTTGTGATTTGCTGATATATTCTGAACTACAGTGCGTGTGCACTTTTGCCATTTGTTAATATGTCTTGTACTCATTGTGTATACGTTTAGTCATTGCTTGATATGTCTGTACTCAGTGCATGTGCACTATATTTTATTTCATGTTCTGCACGTCCAATTGACTCACCATCGCTGCCAAATTTTTGCCCCCCCCCCCCCCCCCCCCCAGTGGAGGGTTATGTAAGGTGTATGCTTCGCCGGCGATGGGCGAGGCATGACAGAATCTCTGACCAGAGAGTAGTTTATTGTTAGTTGTTGCTTGTCGCGAGTCTGCGCTAGTCTGCGCGAGTCAACAGTAGTAGTCAGTCGGATACAGTAGTAGTCGGTCGGCTTTAGTAGCGACTAGTCTGCGGGAGTCGGCATGCGTCGGCTGTGTGCTCTGCTCGCGACTCTGATCAGGACTCTGGAGGATGAGTATTGTTGTAGAAGGTAAAGAAGCAGCCTTGCGCATATTTAATAATGTATGTTAATTGTAATTTAATTTGTTCAGAAAAAATGCCCCAATAATAATTTTTATAATATAAACTAACTCTTTTAAAGAAAAACATTCATTTCAATTTAAAGAACATTTCCAATGGATCATCACTCCTTTCAATAACCCAAAAAAAAGAAAGAAAAATATACGCCAGCATTGCACGAAGCTGTGTCGAAGAATGCATAATTAAGAGCAGATATAATTGCAGTTTTATTGAGGTAAGAATTTTTGCTTGTTTTATTCAGAATACAGGGCCGAAGGTCAGCGCTGCTGTCCTTATAAAATTTACCAGATATTATTATTTCTGTTAGGAGATTATATTTCGTTCACGGTTCATTATTTAATTAATATTATTGTGTGGGTTTTTGGTTAATTTTCATTTATCAATTTTGTGGGGAGTTTACGCTTGGCTCCATTTTGCATTATTATTTAACATATTTTGTTGGGAGGTTACACCCTTCTCTCGCTACAAGTGAGTAGTGTGAGTACGGGCGAGTTTCAATGCCGTCATCACAGATGACCCTTTTATCGTCATGAGGCGACAGACCGATTTTAAACTGCAGCGCAGTGTACACATCGTGTGCTATCGTTCGAATACTAGTTTGCCGGACAATATGCGGCAGCTGCAGCTCAGTACCGCGAACACCACCACGTAGGCACTGCAAATAGTCTTCGATAGACAGAGTTCGTGATGCCATCCGTCGTACCCCCTTAGCCCGTCTCTGAGTGGGACCTTCCAATGTGCGATATGCATACATCTTGGACCGAATACATACAAACTCCACAATCGGCAATCCATTCGTCTCGTCTTTCATGAGACCGATAATCTTCTTGTTTTGCGGAACAATACCAAAAATATTATCGGCCACATAAGAAGACGTGTCGAATTCATTGGCGTGGTACTTAATTACTTCATATGGATCGCAGTTCTTCACCCAATAGATGAAACTATCTGTATCCATATAAAGTAATTTAGGATCTGCGAAATGAGTTTTCCCAAACTCATAATGAAAGCGGTACATGTGGAGTTTGGATAGGTCTAGTATGCACATCCCTACATAGATAGGTTTAGTAAACTCTACTGCAGTTTTAGGCATCTCCACAGCAACAAAATTCTTATTGAAAATAGTGACCCGTTTAAAATTTGGTCTGGCAATGCATTATCGTACGCCATAACGCCCGTCCCATTGCGTTCTAATAAAAATTTCACGTCGTTCCCTCAAATTCTCCATAGTTTTCCGAAAACTGAATTATTCATTAATTTATAAAAATCTTTCTCCAAGTCACATGACACGGAAGTCCTCTGTCTCGTATTCAGATCAATGTACTCCTTCAATCAGGGGGACTGCTTGAAGGAGATGGCCTGGGTGATTTTAACCAGCTCCATACCCAAGCTGAGGCATTGCTGGAGGTTAAGATAGTGAATGATGTACCTCTGCTTGTCCCCCAGCGTTGTCATCAGTTTCGGTGTGGAACCTCCTCGCGAACTAGTTGCTCTGGACACAGCGGCAAATCGGCACGTGCGTCATGCAAACTAATAGGGTATTTGAGTTCTGCGTCCACAAATACCCTACATCAGAATCGGCGGCCATACCCCCCTGATTTTTCCACCTAATCCCTTGCATTCATCTTCGGACAGCCACGTAAACTCGCGAATAGGCAGACATTCCTTCATAGCGTGTCCGTATAAGTTATTCACATCTAGATACATTATTTAACTTGAATCAAGGGATGCATTAAACCTGTCACCCAGCCGTGGGTTATTTGCTTTCGCGCGTCTATGAATACATTGGCAGAGCCCCCCACGGATCCCTCGCTCAAAGAAAAGAAGCATGTCAGGATCGGTCAATAATTCGATACTGCACTTCGTTTTCTTGAGCATCGCGTCCCAAGGCAACCCAGGTGCCGTGTAATAAAAGGCTGGGTCCAGAGAATATGTGGTCATACATAGACTCCAGAACTTCTCGAAAACGTCCGCAAGCAAGAGCACGTCTGTGTCCATGTAAAGACGTGCGTACTCTCCTAAAATGAATTCCCGCCAGACATTCACGGCATGCTCATACTCTGCATTCGTTATCGTGTCGCCTGTGAGGTTGCAGGAGAATGCAGTTATGTCGGGTAGCCTGGTTTCGTCGAGTTTGACCATACTATTCACATACTCGTATGGAAAAACCCCTTTCCTAGTCACAAGTTGAAACTTTTCCTCGTCGGGAAATGCAGCTCGAGTGATATGCATATCCGCCGGAGGTAGAGTTTCAAGAAGTTTCTGTAGTGGTGCCTGCATAAAACGTAGTGTATCGAGAAAGCGCAGTGTAATTCCTGGCGTCATTCGTTTGGAGAATGATATATACTTCTCGACGTTCTCAGGTAGGACACTCACCTGATCTTTCTCCAAACCGAAATCGGCCATGTGCTCAACTAGAAAATGAGCGTCATACCCACTTAAATTATGAAAGAAAACTGGTATGTGCTTAGGTAATTGGTACTTCAAATTGCACGCATTGTGAGCAGCGCCACGGAATTTCCTGTAAGGTGACAGTGGTCCCTACGAGGAGTTTCCGCTTTTCTGTCCAACGGCAGCCCACAAATATGACACTCGGTGACTTTATTATACAAATTTTCATTCTCCTTCGATTTGGAGAAATAATTGAGACACCTTAAACAAATATGTTTTACATTATGATGAGCTGATAGTTGGGTGGAAAGGAGTCGGGACATGTCCTTGATCCAGACATAGTGACAATTGTCACCTTCAGAAAAGAGAAGCATATTTACATGCAGCTCACGCTCACCGGCAAATTCTGAGAAATGGAGGGGGCCGACTACGACATGCTTGTCTTGCTCGTCTGACGTGCTTTTCTTCTTCTCCAGGCCATAAACGTGTACCGATATTCCGGTATTCTCTGCCTCAAATTTAGGTATGTCCTGGATCTTGATGGGGAAGTCAGGACCATCAAAGTTATAAAAAAATGGTTCAAATGGCTCTGAGCACTATGGGTCTTAACATCTATGGTCATCAGTCCCCTAGAACTTAGAACTACTTAAACCTAACTAACCTAAGGACATCACACAACACCCAGTCATCACGAGGCAGAGAAAATCCCTGACCCCGCCGGGAATCGGACCCGGGAACCCGGACGTGGGAAGCGAGAACGCTACCGCACGACCACGAGCTGCGGACTCAAAGTTATGAGATGAATAAATATTATCACCTACATTGTATGTACTGGGACGTTAAGGATGAGCTCTATAATTGTCTCTCGCAAGCCAGGATTGACCATGCACAACAAGCGTGATCTTTTGTATTTTGCACATTAATGCATGCTTATTAGCTATATCTTTAGGGAGCTTGATATAGCTAGACCAACCATTTAATGGATCGTGGACACGTATGTGGATGTCCAGGTGTAGAATTCTGCTGAGTGCCTTAGCTGAGCCTTTGACTTCCATCTCGGAAAAGCGGCCCAATATCACACTCAAGGTGGATTTACGGAACCACCCGGCGATTGATGTGCTCCGCGTTATCACGCCATTATCCCCCCAAAGATAATAAATGCTGGTCTCTTCCTGACCAGACTGAACTTTGGGGGGGTGCGATAACTCAATGGAGAGCACTGCACTGCACTTAACGGCGGGATGACGCGGATTATCGACTAGCCTGAGGAACAAGGTTTCCAGGACAGGGAGGCATGCGTTTAAAAATCCAAGAGGATCGCGGTACCCCCCTGTCGGGTTTTCGATGCGAGTGACCGAGATTCGCTCCTCGAAGGCGTCGGCAATCGCCGAGTACTGCAACTGAGGTATGGTGTCACCGACCTGATCTACTTCACTAAAAGGGCGGGTTAGAGAACTGCTACTAGCCACAGGATGATCACTAATAATATTACTGCTAATGATACTGGGGGTCCAGCCGGTGGATGACGGTGTTGGCGATGGTGCGTCATCATCATTTAATGGGAGGGGTATGCATGTTCGTACACGAACCTTGCGCTGGCGGTGTCGTGGGCAGTCAGCTTCGGGAGGGGTAGCGGCGGTGGCGACCGCTCCCCTTGCGGCGGCTGTAGGCGGCCAGTGCGAGCAGCCGGGCAGAGGTTCGGCTATCTTGCCAGCTGCAGCTGCCCACACGTGCTGGCCGCTGCGAGGGACCCCTGGCAGTGCTGCTACCCGCTTGTTGGGTCGCTCATGGACGCCAGATAGTTTGGGCCGCAGCCGCCGCAGCCGCGGCCTGTCGAGCTGCGGTGATCGGTGCGACCCGTAAGATTCTACAGTGATTATGCTAAAGAACTTGCCCCATTTCTATCAGCAATTTATCGTAGATCTCTGGAAGAACGTAAAGTACCTAGCGACTGGAAGAAAGCGCAGGTCGTTCCCATTTTCAAGAAGGGTCATAAATCAGATGCGAATAATTATAGGCCTATTTCGCTTACGTCAATCTGTTGTAGAATAATGGAACATGTTTTATGTTCTCGTATTATGACGTTCTTAGATAATACAAATCTCCTTCATCATAACCAACATGGATTCCGCAAACAGAGATCATGTGAAACTCAGCTCGCCCTATTTGTCCAAGAAATTCACAGTGCCGCAGACACTGGCGAGCAGATTGATGCCGTATTCCTGGACTTCAGGAAGGCATTTGATACGGTTCCGCACTTACGTTTAGTGAAAAAAATACGAGCTTACGGAATATCGGACCAGGTTTGTGATTGGATTCAGGATTTCCTAGAAGAAAGAACACAACATGTCATTCTTAACGGTTCAAAATCTGCAGATGTAGAGGTAATTTCCGGAGTACCGCAAGGAAGCGTGATAGGACCTTTATTGTTTACAATATACATAAATGACTTAGTTGACAACATCGGTAGCTCCGTGAGGCTATTTGCAGATGACACGGTTGTCTACAAGAAAGTAGCAACATCAGAAGACTCGTACGTACTCCAGGAAGACCTGCAGAGGATTAATGAATGGTGCGACAGCTGGCAGCTTTCCCTAAACGTAGATAAATGTAATATAATGCGCATACACAGGGGCAGAAATCCATTCCAGTACGATTATGCCATAGGTGGTAAATCATTGGAAGCGGTAACGACCGTAAAATACTTAGGAGTTACTATCCGGAGCGATCTGAAGTGGAATGATCACATAAAACAAATAGTGGGAAAAGCAGGCGCCAGGTTGAGATTCATAGGAAGAATTCTAAGAAAATGTGACTCATCGACGAAAGAAGTAGCTTACAAAACGCTTGTTCGTCCGATTCTTGAGTATTGCTCATCAGTATGGGACCCTTACCAGGTTGGATTAATAGAAGAGATAGACATGATCCAGCGAAAAGCAGCGCGATTCGTCATGGGGACATTTAGTCAGCGCGAGAGCGTTACGGAGATGCTGAACAAGCTCCAGTGGCGGACACTTCAAGAAAGGCGTTACGCAATACGGAGAGGTTTATTATTGAAATTACGAGAGAGCACATTCCGGGAAGAGATGGGCAACATATTACTACCGCCCACATATATCTCGCGTAATGATCACAACGAAAAGATCCGAGAAATTAGAGCAAATACGGAGACTTACAAGCAGTCGTTCTTCCCACGCACAATTCGTGAATGGAACAGGGAAGGGGGGATCAGATAGTGGTACAATAAGTACCCTCCGCCACACACCGTAAGGTGGCTCGCGGAGTATAGATGTAGATGTAGATGTAGATGTAGATGCAAGGTGGGGGGTGTCCTCGCCCACCCTCGAGCCCCGGGCCTGCAACCGCCGCTCGCGGAACACGGGCAATGCCGTGTGATATACCTGTAACATAAATATAAGTCTAATGATCTGGATTTAAAAGAGGGATAAATAATAATTATCATAACAGTAAATAATGGTAATTATTTTCGACTAATGATGAAAACTATTCACCTTCTCCGATCTCATTCCACGGCTTCAGCATTTCATTGCCGCATTCGACAAGCCGCTCAAGCCAGTCAGGCATGTCCAGTTCGTCCTCATCTAAAAAGTTATTACTGTGTTCGGCTCCCTCGCTCTGCGTGGAATTAGGATGATCTAGAAACAAAATATATGATAACGCTAGATCAATACACTAGGAAGAAGGGTATATATTAAAAGAACAAGAAGAAAAAAATTATTTAATTTTTTAGCGAGTATGATTTTTATTATTATTAGAGATGTACTTACATTCACGACGAGCTCTCTCCATTTCGAGTTGGCGATCAACTTCTTCTAGCGCTGGGCCGATGTAATCTAGAATATGGAATATAATGAGTATAATATAAAGTAAAAAATGTTTGTAGAAGAAGTTTGGTGATATAGAAATGAGAGGACTGTGGTGTCACCGCTAGACACCACACTTGCTAGGTGGTAACTTAAATCGGCCGCGGTCCTGTAGTACATGTCGGACCCGCGTGTCGCCACTGTGGGATCGCAAACCTAGCGCCACCATAAGGCAGGTCTCGAGAGACTGAGGAGACCTCGTCCCCAGTTGTACGGACAACATAGCTAGCGATTGGACGTGCTAAGCCTTGCTCTCATTTGCCGAGAGATAGACAGTAGAATAGCCCTCTGCTAAGTTAAATGGCGACCACCTAGCAAGGCGCCATTTGTATCAGTGCCAATAGCTTACGAGTATGCAGGAGAGATGTATTCCAACAAGAGAATAAAGTATTAAAAAAGCTACGTATTTTTCTTTAGTGCATTTATAAGTCTCATGTTCCAGACTTCACGCCCGTCTGCGTTAGCCTTGCGTGCCCTATCGGCTACAGCATTGTGTCTGGGCTGTATGGTCTAGACACAACAAGGACGAAGGTAGATATATATAAAAAATGAAATCTTTATAGAGAGCAAGTATAACAGACACACACACACACACACACACACACACACACACACACACACACTCACCAAGTGAAAGGTGGATCTTTATATAGAGCTACCCAAAACAGATGTAGTGCTCGTACACGGAGTTGAAGGGTAGAGATATCAAAACATTGAAAAAATGTACTTACCAGGTAATGGAACTTGTTCAGGACAAGGCTGATCGACGCCACCTGCTGGCTCCTCAGACTCGATGATAAAGTCCGCGAGTTCAGCTATAACAATAAGATATATAATTAATAAGGAGAATATATAAGATATAAAGGAAAAATGATAATTGAAAATAAAAATTATTTACTTACTCGATAATGGCGAATCGTGGAGTCTAAGTCTCTTCGCAGCAGACTCCTGGGTGTTGTTAATCCGCTTCATCTTAATAGGAGGAGGAGGAGGATATTAGTGTTTAACGTCCCGTCGACAACGAGGTCATTAGAGACGGAGCGCAAGCTCGGGTGAGGGAAGGATGGGGAAGGAAATCGGCCGTGCCCTTTCAAAGGAACCATCCCGGCATTTGCCTGAAGCGATTTAGGGAAATCACGGAAAACCTAAATCAGGATTGCCGGAGACGGGATTGACGCTTCATCTTAATAAAACAGATACAGCACACACACACACGAGAACAAACGCACGATGCGGCGGACTACTGAAGAGTGAGAAAGATGACCAGAGGGTGGCTCCTTATATAAGTGTGATGACGTAGTGCCACATGATCTTAGGAGGAACGAATGGCTGTTGAGAATTCTGTCGGGGTGGTGAATGAGTTCACTACCGCCCCTAGTAGCTGAAAGCTGAACTTGTCAGATGGTTCCTGGACATGGTGGAGGGCTGAGCATTTTATAATTTATTATACACAAATAATTCATAGTATCAGTGAAGATCTTATTTAGATTAGAGAGAGGATGATAGTGAGATCATTCTGTGCGTGTTAGGATGAATGATGATGATGATGATTATTATTGCCGGCCGGTGTGGCCGTGCGGTTAAAGGCGCTTCAGTCTGGAACCGCGTGACCGCTCCGGTCGGCATGGATGTGTGTGATGTCCTTAGGTTAGTTAGGTTTAATTAGTTCTAAGTTCTAGGCGACTAATGACCTCAGAAGTTAAGTCACATAGTGCTCAGAGCCATTTGAACCATTTTGATGATGATGATTATTATTATTATTTAAAAGTATGTTATATAGGCGTAATTGGAGGTTGATGGTATTAAGAATGGCGTTGAAGGTAATGTTTTTGGAGATGAATATTGATAGCTATTTTTTTATTGGTGAGGAGTTTATGGTAGGGAGCGTATATATTTTGAATGAATAAAGGAGAGGTTAAGTATTTTGGGACCATATAGAATTTGAGTGAGTTGATAGGTATGTGAGTTGAGAAGTTTGCTAGGAGCGTGCGATGGCTCCTGCATGTGCGCATGGTATTGACTTGTTAATTTTTTTTATTTGAGCTGAGAGCTTCGCGTTAAATTGACTTGCGGAGGTACGTATCTTGACGGGAGTGACGGTTCACGCGTATGTGTGTGTTTTCGCATAGATCCTGGATTAGGTAATCAGGGTATGTGGGGTGAATAATGAAAATCGGGTGATCAGTTAACTTAGTGAGAGCGTTCTTTGTCTCACAGAGCCACGTGGTCGATCGCCCGTTGTGACGTCAAGGAAGTTTCCAACTCGATAGCAAACATTCCAGTTTGAGCGTGTGGTTCCTGTCTATCGGTGAGAGAACTGCAGAGTTTATGGGGCGAGAGCATAGTTTGTGCTCCATCATCACACGTGCTGGTGGCGCCGTGGAGTCGTGGGCATGTGGCGTGAAGGTGGTTTGGACAAAGCAAGCGTGTCGGTTCCTGTCCGACGGTGCTGGGAATTTGCTAACTTTAGGACCGATATAGCTTTTAGTGTGTCATGTGATAGAACTTTTCAAACATCTCGGGCAGTTGTGTGAGGTGGGTATCGGTAGGTTGGAACCTGTTCAGAAAAAAAAAAAAAAAAAAAAAAAAAAAGAAATTGGGGTGGAACATGTCCTTTGTCCAGCACGTGGTCGACAGGTTCCATCCTGTCCAGCGTTAAGTGCTCGCGGGTGGGTGAGAATGTTTACGTAGCCGGACCGTTTGTGGCGCCGCTCGCCGCCTACCTGGCGTGCTGGCCGTTGGGGCTGTGCGGGCACCGTTGTGTGATTCAGCTCCGAGACAGACAGTTTTGGCGGGAAACGTGCGGAGGCGACGAATACACATGGTGAGCGGACAAGGGGCCGCTGTGACGTCAAACTCGACAAGTTCCAGCGTGTCCAGGAAAAACATGTTTACGACGTGGGAGCAATCGCTGGGCTCGCCCCCCGCGCTAGTGGCCGGCTGCCTCACGTGACAGGCGTAAGCAGTGTCTCCGTGCACTGGCCAGGGGGTGGGGAGGATTTGAACTAATTCAGTTGGAGCGCAGACGTCGTGGTGACTGCACTGCGATATCAAAGATGTGTGTGCTGACTGTGTTGGAGAACAAGTGATGACCGTACTGTTTGAAATAAAGTCTTCAGTCCCTTCCCCCCTGCAAAATCAAAGGACGTGAATTATGTTACTATAAGAGCAGTTTATTATTTGACGCAATTATGATAGGCTATCAGTGAAAAAAAAAAGATAAGTGGCAGAGAAAACTCGTGCGTGTGATCAATTATGGTGTTGGGATTTGAACTTTTGACAGATTTTTGTTATGGATGTAAGGAAAATGGCTTTCTCACCGAGAAAATCGGACATCTTGAATAAATAATAAATGATAATAATACATAGAAGTACAGTGTTGGAATTTGAATTTGGTGCAATTTTCTAGTGAAGGTAGGCCTACAATAATAAATGATAATGAATGATAATAAATGATGATGAATGATAATAAATGACAATGAATGATAAAATTGTTAATAAATGATAATGAATAATAATAAACAAAAGTTAGGTTTTGCAGCCATTATCGTGTTGGAATTTGAATTTGGAGGGAATTTTCTAGTGGAGGCAGGTCAATAATAATAGATAATAATAAACGATAATCAATGATAATGAATGATAATAAATGGCAATGAATGATAATGAATGTTAATAAATGATAATCAATAATAATAATAAAGACAAGTATGGTCTTTGCATGCATTATCATGTTGGAATTCAAACTTGCCGCCATTTTTTCTTCTGGAGGCTTAGGTTAGTGGACATAGCACAATTGGGCTATTTTCCACGCCAAAATTCAAACTTCCCGCCATTTTTTCTTGAGGTTAGGTTCGTGGACGTAGCACAATTGGATTATTCTCCCGCCAAAATCCGCCATCTTGTATGACGTCATGCGATGTTGCCAAGTCTACATGCCGCCATCTTGGGTGACGTCATCCCGCCATCTTGAATAAATTTGGCAACAATGTAGAGTGGGGTGGCATCAACCTTCTCCCTCTACTCGCAGGTTCGAATCCTGCCTCGGGCATGGATGTGTATGATGTCCTTAGGTTTAAGTAGTTCTAAGTCTAGGGGGACTGATGACCTCAGATGTTAAGTCCCATAGTGCTCAGAGCAATTTGAACCATTTCAACAGCAGGACAATTCAACGTCTCACACACCTTGTAGTGTACGTGCATGGTTCAATCAGCACCAGGATGGGTTAGCTGTACTCCAAAGACCACCAAACTCGCCGATTTAAACACAATCGAGAATCTGTGGAACCATCTCGATCAGGTTGTTCGTGTGCTGAATCCTCAACCGAGAAACCTTGCACAGCTGACTATGCCAGTGGAGTTGGCGTGCCTCCACATCACTGTCAGTAACTCTCAGAGCCTCATTCACTCTCCTGCACCTCTCGCAGTGGTCCGCACTGCAAAAGCTGGTTATTCAGCCTTTTGAGAGGTTATCACGTAGATTGTACCCTCCTACTGTCACTCAAAGAAGATACTCTCCCGTACGCCACAGCATCATCGACAAACAGCTGTAGATCCCTGTTCATCCTGCCTATTACATCACTTGTGTATATAGAGAATAACAGTGGTGCTCTCACTTTTTCTGGGGCACTTATGGCGATACCCTTGTCCGTGATGAACAGTGGCCATCGAGAACGTACTGGTATCTATTAAAGTCTTTGAGCCACTGATATCTGGGAACCTATTCCGTATGCTCATACCTTCGTTAACAGTGTGCAATGGACCATTGTGTCGAACGCTTTTCTCAAATCTAGGAGAGTGGAATCTGCCTGGAATCCTTCATCCATGGTTCGCAGTATATCATGTGAGAAAAGAGCAAGTTGGGTTTCATACAAGCTTTCTAAAACCATGCTGATTTGTGAACATAAGTTTCTCTGTGTCTATGAAATTTATTATATTCAGACTCAGAATATGTTCTAGAATTTTGCAGACAACATGTGTTAAGGACACTGGTCTGTAATTTTGCACGTCCATTCTTTTACTCGTACACGAGAGTCACCTGCGATTTTTTAAATTGCCTGAGGCTGGACCTATTACAGGACTCTCATATATTCAGAAGGGAAATGTTTATTTATCTCGTTATATACAGGAGCCACCTGCGCTTTTTTCCAGTCGCCTGCGAAGTCTCGCTGGACAAGAGATTGGAGATAAATGCGAATGAAGTAAAGGGATAATGCCACAGAAAACAGAAATTGTTTTAATTCTCGCTGAATCTTTTCCAGGCGATGCGTCATTGAGCGGATCAGACAGGTGACAATAAATGCTCTGCTAATGAGGTTCACTTTTGAAGTTTTTCTTATGAGTTTATTACACTGCAGATTGCTTCCATTCTGCACAGTGTCAGGAATATGAAAATGAAAATCCACGGAGGCCAAATCTGGACTGTAGGGAGGATGAGGTAGAGTCTCCCAATCCATTATGGTTTCTTATTCCTTCCAGTGGTTTCTTGGATCCGCTGCTCTGTGTGTGAGTGAGCACTGTCGTGTAACAATATAACGTCTTTTCTTTGACATTCGCGACCCTTTTCTCTCATTGCTGGTTTTACTTTGCTCATCAGTATGTGTGAGTGATCCGCGCTGCATCCTGTACGCTGATCTTCCAAATAATCACCAAAAGACGTCAACTGTGGCATCCAAATGATGGTCAGCATCACATTCCTCACTACTGCTTGAGTTCTGAATTTCTTTCAGACAGGTGAGATTGTGTGCTTCCATTTCATGCCTTGTCTTTTGTATTCGGGTTTACCATTTTGAACGAAAGTTTCATCACACGTTAAAATTTCGTTCAGAAAACGGTCACTTTCAGTTTCATAGCACTCGTTGCTTCCTTGTGTTGTTGCATTGATTCTTTCGGGACCCAACTTGCACTTGTTTTGCTATACTTCAGCATGTCACTGATAACTTTATGAACTGTATTGCAACTGTTTTGCTATTCCGTCCCACAGCAACATGTCGGCTATCACGAGTAATGTCATCAGAGTGGGCTTTAAGCGAAGGAATGGACACTTCAACTGGCCGGCCATGAAGTTTTTCATCAGTCACTGAAATTCGACCGTTTCTGAACGGTCCTACGCACTTATCAAACATTTCCGCCGTTTGCACAAAATGTTCAAATGTGTGTGAAATCTTATGAGACTGAACTGCTAAGGTCATTAGTCCCTAAGCTTATACACTACTTAACCTAAATTATCCTAAGGACAAACACACGCACCCATGCCCGAGGGAGGACTCGAACCTCCGCCGGGACCAGCCGTACAATCCATGACTGCAGCGCCTTAGACCGCGTTTGCACAACTTCGACCATACTGTAAAATCGTTAGAGAAAACATTTCAGCCGTTTTTCACCTTCAGAAAGCAAACAAACGCTTCGCTGAACATTGTTGAACTAAAGTGGAAACTCGAACCGGACACACCATTGTTAATTGCAACATTGAGGTTACAAACAAAACAGTTTTTATCGGTCAGCCGATTCCACTGATGCCAACCTAAAGTCACAAAAGTACAATAATCGTCCAACAAATTGATTTCGCGTCAATTTGTCTCTGTAGAATGGTTCAAATGGCTCTGAGCACTATGGGACTTAACATCTGTGGTCATCAGTCCCCTAGAACTTAGAACTACTTGAACCTAACTAACCTAAGGACATCACACACATCCATGCCCGAGGCAGGATTCGAACCTGCGACCGTAGCAGTCACGGAGCGCCTAGAACCGCTAGGCCACCGCGGCCAGCATGTCTCTGTAGAGGAAAGTCTGGAAAGAGCACGTACTAAGTATTTAACCGCTTGTACCTAACAGATGAGAAAAGTTAAAATAAAAATTCCTTATAATAAATTATTGCTGGTTTATTTAGGAACAACATTTATCATTTACAGCTGACCAACTTTTAACCCAAACCTTAGATGTCATTATATACACTACTGGCCATTAAAATTGCTACACCAAGAAGAAATGCAGATGATAAGCGGGTATTCATTGGACAAACATATTATACTAGAACTGACATGCGATTACATTTTCACGCGATTTGGGTGCATAGATCCGGAGAAATCAGTACCCAGAACAACCACCTCTGGCCGTAATAACGGCCTTGATACGCCTGGGCATTGAGCCAAACAGAGCTCGGATGGCGTGACAGGTACAGCTGCCCATGCAGCTTCAACACGATACCACAGTTCATCAAGAGTAGCGACTGGCGTATTGTGACGAGCCAGTTGCTTGGCCACCATTGACCAGACGTTTTCAGTTGGTGAGAGATCTGTAGAATGTCCTGGCCATGGCAGTAGTCGAACATTTTCTGTATCCAGAAATGCCAGTACAGGACCTGCAATGTTCGGTCATGCATTATCCTGCTGAAATGTAGGGTTTCGCAGGGATCGAATGAAGGGTAGAGCCATTGGTCGTAACACATCAGGAATGTAACGTCCACTGTTCACAGTGCCGTTAATGCGAACAAGAGGTAACCAATGGCACCCCATACCATCACGCCGGGTGATACGCCAGTATGGTGATGACGAATACACACTTCCAATGTGCGTTCTCCGCGATGTCACCAAACAAGGATGCGGCCATCATGATGCTGTAAACATAACCTGGATTCATCCGAAAAAATGACGTTTTGCCATTCGTGCACCCAGGTTCGTCGTTGAGCACACCATCGCAGGCGCTCCTGTCTGTGATGCAGCGTCAAGGGTAACCGCAGCCATGGCCTCCGAACTGATAGTCCATGCTGCTGCAAACGTCGTCGAATTGTTCGTGCAGATGGTTGTTGTCTTGCAAACGTCCCCATCTGTTGACTTATGGATCGAAACGTGGCTGCACGATCCGTTACAGCAATGCGGATAAGATGCCTGTCATCTCGACTGCTAGTGATACGAGGCCGTTGGGATCCAGCACGGCGTTCCGTATTACCGTCCTGAATCCACCGATCCCATATTCTGCTAACAGTCATTGGTTCTCGACCAACGCTAGCAGCAATGTCGCGATACGATAAACCACAATCGCGATAGGCTACAATCCGACCTTTATCAAAGTCGGAAACGTGATGGTACGCATTTCTCCTCCTTACACGAGGCATCACAACAACGTTTCACCAGGAAACGCCGGTCGACTGCTGTTTGTGTATGAGTAATCGGTTGGAAACTTTCCTCATGTCAGCACGTTGTAGGTGTCGCCACCGGTGCCACATTGTGTGAATGCTCTGAAAAGCTAATCATTTGCATATCACAGCATCTACTTCCTGTCGGTTAAATTTCGCGTCTGAAGCACGTCATCTTCGTGGTGTAGCAATTTTAATGGCCAGTAGTATATATATATATCTTCTTCTTATCGCGAATGGACCCAGAAGGATCACGCAAAGCTTTCTGACGTCGTTTCTTCCATACTTCTTTCATTCGTTCTCCATGTTTTCTTTTTCTTTCTTCTGTCCATTTTGTTCCTGGTCTCTTTAGTGCTTCCTTCTCCGACAATACATTCCACTTTTCCACCTTATTTCTAAAAGTTTTTCTATCTTTGACATCTTTAAGTTCAATATTTGCTTTTTGTAAATTTAATTTTACTTGGCTAATCCATGGTGCTGTTGATTTGACTTTTTCTATGTAAGTGAGAATTCTGTTGGTGAGTCGTGTGGGGGGAAGTATAGTGACATGTCCATAGAATTTTAATCTTCGCCTTCTTATGTCTGCTGCCAGGTTTGATATAGTTTCTGTGGTTCTTCTTGATTGTATCCGGTATCCTTCTTCTGTTAATTTTGGACCTAAAATCTTTCTCATAATTTTTCGTTCTTCTTTTAGTATTTTTTCTAAATCACATTTTGTGTGGAGTGTGAGCGTTTCACTAGCATATAGTGCTGCTGGCTTAATTACTGCGCAGTAGTGTCTGATTTTTGTGTTCTAGGAGATGCATTTTTTATTGTATATTTCATGTGTCATACCATATGCTCTCTTCATTTTCTGTTGTCTGATCTTCTGTGCAACTTTCTCTCCTCCGGTTGGCTCCAAAATTTCACCTAGGTATTTAAAATGTTTTACTCTATTTATTTTTCCATATTTTGTGTTCAAACTGTGTATATGGAATTTTGTACAGAAAAATTCTGTCTTTTGAAACGAAATTTGTAAACCTACTTTACCCGCGCATTCCTTAAGGATCTCTATTTGTTTGGTGGCGATTTCTTCATCATCTGCAAGTATGGCCAAGTCGTCCGCGAATGCTAAACAAGATATCTCCACGTTGTCTTTGGTTCTACCAAGATGGATTGGTTTCCAGTAGGATTGATTTTTTAATTCTTTTTCCCATTCCTTAATGACTTTATCCAGGACTATATTAAACAAAAGTGGAGATAGCCCGTCACCTTGACGTACTCCAGTTTTTATGAGAAAAGGTTCAGAGATTTCTCCCCTGAATTTAACTTTAGATACAGTGTCTGTCAGTGATTCTTTGATAAGCCTTAGTGTTTTGGAGTCAAGTCCAAGTTCCTCTAAAATGTTAAACAAAGATTGCCGGTCAGTTGAGTCATAGGCTTTCTTAAAATCTACAAATGTACAAATTATGGGGGCAAGCATTTCTAATTGCTTTGTGTTTTAATATTGTCTTTAAATTAAATATTTGTTCTATGCATGAGCGACCGGGGCGGAAGCCTGCTTGATAATCACCAATTTGGCATTCCAGCTGCTCTTGTGTTCTTTTCAGCAGGCATGTTGAGAGAATTTTGTAGGTGACTTGTAAAAGTGAGATTCCCCTGTAGTTATTGACATTTGTTCTGTCTCCTTTTTTATGTAACGGGTGAATAAGGGCACATTTCCACTCCTCTGGTAATTTTTCTGTTTCCCATATTTTTGTTATTATTTTTGTGAGCTCTTGCAACGTCTTTGGTCCTAGGTTTTTTAATAGCTCTGCAACAATGCCATCTTCGCCAGATGTTCTATTATTTTTTAAGTTTTTAATGTGACATTTGATTTCTTCCTGTGTTGGTGGTAATGAATCCGGTTGAGCGTTGGCACAGATTTCTTTGGGAAACCTTAAACTAGGTTCTGGGCAATTTAGTAGGTTAGGAAAATATTGAGCCAATACTTGACAGTTTTCCTGGTTTGTTAGGGCTAATTTACCATCTGGTTTTCTGAAACATAAGTTTTGAGGGATACATCCTCGTATTTTATCTGCGAAAGTTCTGTAGAAGTCTCTTGTATTATAGTTTCGGAAATTTTCTTCTATGGCATCCAGTTGTGCCTTTGTGTACTTCCTTTTTGCTTGCCTAATAGATTTTGAAACCTGTTTTCTAACCTCGTTAAATAAATGTAGACTTTCTTGTGATTTTTTACTGTTATATTCTTGAAATGCCTTTTTTCTCCTTTCCAATGCATTTTCACAGTCCGAATCCCACCAAGGGTGTTTGAATATCTTTTTCAAGGGAGTAGTTTCCTTAGCTATTCGCGTGATTTTAGAATGAAATTCTTCCCATGTGTTTGCCTTTTCCTTCTCCCATTCTTCTTTTACTTTAGATTCTTTAATCTTCTTGGTGTCATATTTCTGTATTTCTGTTTTCTTCTGATGACTTCTTCGTGCTGTAAACTTGATTTTAATTCTAGTTAGGTAATGGTCTGAATCAATGTTTGCTCCTCTGCGTACTTGGACGTCGTAAATTTCTTTTTGTACTGGGTATGAAATCGCCACATGATCTATTTGAAACTCGCCAATTTGTTGTATAGGAGATCTCCATGTCTTTTGTTTTCTTGGACATTTTCTTAGAGATGTTGACATTATCTTCAAGTTATTCTGCTTACATAGTTCGACGAGCCTTGTACCATTTTTATTGGTAAATTTATGTGCAGGATATTTGCCTACGGTTTTTTGGTGGATTTTCTCTCTACCCATTTGGGCATTAAAATCGCCGAGTAGAACTTTTGTATCATCTTTTGGAATCCTGGCCATTATACTCTCCAAATTTTCCCCGAACTTTTCTGTTTCTATGGGGTTTTTCTTGTTGTCTCCGTTTGTGGGAGCATGAACATTAACCATTGTGTATGTTTTGTTGGCACATTGTAAGCGCATCGTCATTATCCTATTATTTACGGGAGTAACTTCCTTGATGGAGCTGAGCACGCTCTTGTGTATGATAAACGCCATCCCGAGATGGGGGGCTCCTATATATACCCCCCCCATGAACCATGGACCTTGCCGTTGGTGGGGAGGCTTGCGTGCCTCAGCGATACAGATGGCCGTACCGTAGGTGCAACCACAACGGAGGGGTATCTGTTGAGAGGCCAGACAAACATGTGGTTCCTGAAGAGGGGCAGCAGCCTTTTCAGTAGTTGCAGGGGCAACAGTCTGGATGATTGACTGATCTGGCCTTGTAACATTAACCAAAACGGCCTTGCTGTGCTGGTACTGCGAACGGCTGAAAGCAAGGGGAAACTACAGCCGTAATTTTTCCCGAGGACATGCAGCTCTACTGTATGATTAAATGATGATGGCGTCCTCTTGGGTAAAATATTCCGGAGGTAAAATAGTCCCCCATTCGGATCTCCGGGCGGGGACTACTCAAGAGGACGTCGTTATCAGGAGAAAGAAAACTGGCGTTCTACGGATCGGAGCGTGGAATGTCAGATCACTTAATCGGGCAGGTAGGTTAGAAAATTTGAAAAGGGAAATGGATAGGTTAAAGTTAGATATAGTGGGAATTAGTGAAGTTCGGTGGCAGGAGGAACAAGACTTTTGGTCAGGTGATTACAGGGTTATAAATACAAAATCAAATAGGGGTAATGCAGGAGTAGGTTTAATAATGAATAAAAAAATAGGAGTGCGGGTTAGCTACTACAAACAGCATAGTGAACGCATTATTGTGGCCAAGATAGACACAAAGCCCATGCCTACTACAGTAGTACAAGTTTATATGCCAACTAGCTCTGCAGATGATGAAGAAATAGATGAAATGTATGACGAGATAAAAGAAATTATTCAGGTAGTGAAGGGAGACGAAAATTTAATAGTCATGGGTGACTGGAATTCATCAGTAGGAAAAGGGAGAGAAGGAAACATAGTAGGTGAATATGGATTGGGGGGAAGGAATGAAAGAGGAAGCCGCCTTGTAGAATTTTGCACAGAGCATAGCTTAATCATAGCTAACACTTGGTTCAAGAATCATGAAAGGAGGCTGTATACATGGAAGAAGCCTGGAGATACTGACAGGTTTCAGATAGATTATATAATGGTAAGACAGAGATTTAGGAACCAGGTTTTAAATTGTAAGACATTTCCTGGGGCAGATGTGGATTCTGACCACAATCTATTGGTTATGAACTGCAGATTGAAACTGAAGAAACTGCAAAAAGGTGGGAATTTAAGGAGATGGGACCTGGATAAACTGAAAGAACCAGAGGTTGTAGAGAGTTTCAGGGAGAGCATAAGGGAACAATTTACAGGAATGGGGGAAAGAAATACAGTAGAAGAAGAATGGGTAGCTCTGAGGGATGAAGTGGTGAAGGCAGCAGACGATCAAGTAGGTAAAAAGACGAGGGCTAATAGAAATCCTTGGGTAACAGAAGAAATACTGAATTTAATTGATGAAAGGAGA
The DNA here is from genome assembly GCF_023898315.1 of Schistocerca nitens. Classification (NCBI taxonomy): domain Eukaryota; kingdom Metazoa; phylum Arthropoda; class Insecta; order Orthoptera; family Acrididae; genus Schistocerca; species Schistocerca nitens. The sequence goes on from NC_064620.1 coordinate 304,385,544, forward strand.
AAATATAAAAATGCAGTAAATGAAGCAGGCAAAAAGGAATACAAACGTCTCAAAAATGAAATCGACAGGAAGTGCAAAATGGCTAAGCAGGGATGGCTAGAGGACAAATGTAAGGATGTAGAGGCTTGTCTCGCTAGGGGTAAGATAGATACTGCCTACAGGAAAATTAAAGAGACCTTTGGAGAGAAGAGAACCACTTGTATGAATATCAAGAGCTCAGATGGCAACCCAGTTCTAAGCAAAGAAGGGAAGGCAGAAAGGTGGAAGGAGTATATAGAGGGTTTATACAAGGGCGATGTAATTGAGGACAATATTATGGAAATGGAAGAGGATGTAGATGAAGACGAAATGGGAGATAAGATACTGCGTGAAGAGTTTGACAGAGCACTGAAAGACCTGAGTCGAAACAAGGCCCCGGGAGTAGACAACATTCCATTAGAACTACTGACAGCCTCGGGAGAGCCAGTCATGACAAAACTCTACCATCTGGTGAGCACGATGTATGAGACAGGCGAAATACCCTCAGACTTCAAGAAGAATATAATAATTCCAATCCCAAAGAAAGCAGGTGTTGACAGATGTGAAAATTACCGAACTATCAGTTTAATAAGTCACAGCTGCAAAATACTAACGCGAATTCTTTACAGACGAATGGAAAAACTGGTAGAAGCCGACCTAGGGGAAGATCAGTTTGGATTCCGTAGAAATGTTGGAACACGTGAGGCAATACTGACCTTACGACTTATCTTGGAAGAAAGATTAAGAAAAGGCAAACCTACGTTTCTAGCATTTGTAGACTTAGAGAAAGCTTTTGACAATGTTGACTGGAATACTCTCTTTCAAATTCTGAAGGTGGCAGGGGTAAAATACAGGGAGCGAAAGGCTATTTACAATTTGTACAGAAACCAGATAGCAGTTATAAGAGTCGAGGGGCATGAAAGGGAAGCAGTGGTTGGGAAAGGAGTGAGACAGGGTTGTAGCCTCTCCCCGATGTTATTCAATCTGTATATTGAGCAAGCAGTAAAGGAAACAAAAGAAAAATTCGGAGTAGGTATTAAAATTCATGGAGAAGAAGTAAAAACTTTGAGGTTCGCCGATGACATTGTAATTCTGTCAGAGACAGCAAAGGACTTGGAAGAGCAGTTGAACGGAATGGACAGTGTCTTGAAAGGAGGATATAAGATGAACATCAACAAAAGCAAAACAAGGATAATGGAATGTGGTCGAATTAAGTCCGGTGATGCTGAGGGAATTAGATTAGGAAATGAGACACTTAAAGTAGTAAAGGAGTTTTGCTATTTAGGGAGTAAAATAACCGATGATGGTCGAAGTAGAGAGGATATAAAATGTAGACTGGCAATGGCAAGGAAAGCGTTTCTCAAGAAGAGAAATTTATTAACATCGAGTATAGATTTAGGTGTCAGGAAGTCGTTTCTGAAAGTGTTTGTATGGAGTGTAGCCATGTATGGAAGTGAGACATGGACGATAACTAGTTTGGACAAGAAGAGAATAGAAGCTTTCGAAATGTGGTGCTACAGAAGAATGCTGAAGATAAGGTGGGTAGATCACGTAACTAATGAGGAGGTATTGAATAGGATTGGGGAGAAGAGAAGTTTGTGGCACAACTTGACTAGAAGAAGGGATCGGTTGGTAGGACATGTTTTGAGGCATCAAGGGATCACAAATTTAGCATTGGAGGGCAGCGTGGAGGGTAAAAATCGTAGAGGGAGACCAAGAGATCAATACACTAAGCAGATTCAGAAGGATGTAGGTTGCAGTAGGTACTGGGAGATGAAGAAGCTTGCACAGGATAGAGTAGCATGGAGAGCTGCATCAAACCAGTCTCAGGACTGAAGACCACAACAACAACAACAAACATATATATATATATATATATATGACACTGCCCATTCGTACTCCTAGCCGCGTCTTCTGGTAAGAGTACGCGATATGTAGTCAAAGAGTACTAACTGACATAAATCACAAGAAAATGCACCATGACCTTCAAAAACTGTGCGTTCTTCATGACACTGCTGGGAGCAATTATCATGCTTAATGCAGTCTTTCGCGATAGACTCCTTGTAGACTTCATCACACCCTGGGCAGTTCAAAACATGAGATCCCTCCTTGGATTGTGACCTGGTTGTTCCTGAAGATCAAATGGCTCTGAGCACTATGGGACTCAACTGCTGTGGTCATAAGTCCCCTAGAACTTAGAACTACTTAAACCTAACTAACCTAAGGACAGCACACAACACCCAGCCATCACGAGGCAGAGAAAATCCCTGACCCCGCCGGGAATCGAACCCGGGAACCCGGGCGTGGGAAGCGAGAACGCTACCGCACGACCACGAGATGCGGGCTTCCTGAAGATGATGGCGCGGTTTAATCCAGATTAGCCCTAGAGATTCTACGTTGTTGGTTACTGATATTTTTGTCTCTTTTTGGTTTAGTTTGTTTTTCTAACACTACATTTTTGTACGGAGAACCAGACAGAATGTCTGATCTTTTTTTGCCATTTTCTTCTTTGTTGTGAGTCGATCACATTTTGGCAGTGGGTAAGTGTTGGATAGGCCTACACCTGTTCGTGCGTCAGCACTCTGAGGTTAATTTGTGTCACGTTCTTGGCTTTTTCCGGGTTGCTGCACAGACAAATAATCTGTCACTGAGGAGCAGCATTTATCCGTGGGCTCCTGTTGAACACCCTCGCCTACTTCAATTGTTGGGAATTTGGCTCCCTCAGTGATTTCTGATTGAGCAGTCTTCTGCTGTGAAGACATCCGGATTGAACGGCTCTGGAATATGCAGTTCGAAACAAAACACATCAGTCTGACTAATGGGTCTTCCTGGATTAGTAACCGTTAGAAACAAAGAGCGAAAAGGGGGGGGGGGGGGGGTAAGAACATGTGCGTAATTTTTCCCGCAAACTTAGAGAACACTCTTAGCCGATGCGCTACAGCGTTAAAAAAATCACAAATGTCAGTCACTGCTCGGTTTCGCTATTTGTCGTGCCGTGGTTTGTTCCTCACAGAACGGTGATTCTTCTGGCAAATAATTTTATTTTCTAGTGCATGCCTAGACAGTGATCATTGTTTACGAAATGCAGATAAAAAATTACATAATTTGAAACAAAAACATATATGTACTTGCTATAATAAATAAATCTGGCATAACTCTTCAAGATTACACGTGATGGCGTCGCCATAAAAGAACAATTAAAACCCCGATGCTGGCGCCCCTAAACTCACATGGATGCTGGCGCTGGATCTGTGAGATCCATCCACTCAGATTAACAATACTTTAAAAATATCACGTATGGTAGAACTCCCGGTTCGTGTAAGGTACTATATTTATTTTTAATAATTTTATTAGAGAATTATTTCATAAACATACAACATAGAAATAAGAAACTAAGCTTGAAAAAATATAATGTTCAGGAAATGTTTTACATGGTATGTACGACATACAAAGTCCTTAAATGTAATTTACAACTAAAAATATGACTAATGAGAGACGTTTACATGTTTCTTCTGGAGTAGCACCCAATTCACAATCTGCACGGCAAACAAAATCACAGTGTTGAAGACACACATATTGTCCGCACGATTTAGACGAGTATTTCGTCAGTCGTCTGGTACTAGTTATGAGGCAGGGTTTGCAACACTTCATTCTTCCTTGATTGGTGTAGGCATTGTCAGCTCTCTCACCAACAAGACCTAAAGGTCGGCGATTTTGCGGCAGAATTTCAAGAATGCGCGTAGTCAATGTCTGACGTAGATTGAAAAGTGGGCTTCATTGTACCAATTGATCTTCCAAGAGTTCCCTTCGGAGCTGATGAAGAAACAGCCGTCGGCGGAGACTTTCGTTGCCATTTACTGTACAAATTATCTGGGAATTTGTACCAGCAACACTCAGTATCGAATAAAATACGACCATGGGCCATCGTCGTGTACCCCTCTGAACGTTGTAGGCAGATCACAATTTGTCAACCATATCAACTCCAATTTTGTGTGTGTTATTGTAAGTAGCGTGAATAAAAGGACGCTATGTGCAAGAAGCATGAAGCGCCCTTTGAATGTATCCTGATAGCTAAAAGAGCCACGCGCACTTTGAATAAGAAAATGCTATTTGACACTGAAATCAATATAAAAGATAGGGTTGCCACCAACTCTAGCCACACGACAAAGAAGAGGTAGCGCTGAGTCGGAAAATTACTTAATTTATTAATAAGAAAAACTCACAAAAGAACATTCATTGTAAAGTCATTGATAAAGAATGGGATGTAGTTATTAATATGATCCAGGCATTCTTCCCGTGAATCAAATATTGAGTAAAGTAAAGAGGGCGTGAACACCATGCGTAAGTGCAGCCTGCAGCAAGATTCGTGAAAACACGATCTATTCCAGAGCATTTGTTTCAGATAAAAAAAGGGACACTAATCACTACACCTGTGCACATGGAAACGCTATAGGTGGGCCAACAAGGAAAACTACAAGGTAAATGGCGAAGGTAACGGCGACGTAACATCGGTACACAAGATAAGATTGAAGGCAAAATTATTTATTCCTTAAAACATTGATGTAGTGCATCTATAGACTGCTGTTGCATGCTAACTCTGTACAATTGCTTGTGGAATACTACACGTTTCATAACAGACTCGCGTGCCCACTCGGTCCGCGGAGACAATTTCTATGGACCGTGGCCAAATTTTAATCACATGAGACAAAGAAAATTCACAAATACACAAAAATTACCAAGATCCGGAAAAGATTAGAAGCATACACACACAGTTGTAGGCACATAAACATTCACACTGAACCGAGGGCACTTCAACATATGCAACTCCTTTGTGCTGCGTTCCTCTCACGGATCAAAGTCAAGACTGCATTGGGAATCAAACTGAAAGTCTACAAAAGCCTTGCATTCCCTGCTGCAACCCAGCAAATAAATCTTTATAAGACGAAATTCGAGACCAAAAGCTAAAAGCTCCCCTCTCTATGTGACAACGCGCCACGCGGTCAGTCCAACTCACCCTTCTTCGACTGGAGCACAGCTGTGTACGCTTCCCGTACCGGCGGCAGACTGCCTCCCGCTTCTCCAGCCTCTTCCACGCTCCGCGTGGACCAGAAAACCCCAGGATGCCATTTCCGCCACCAACCTAACGCAGGTGGATTTCTCACAAGTAGCGGAAACCTCTTTGCCGACTTGACCACTACGAGAGTTGGCAATGAAAGGTGGCTACAGGACCCTTTCATCACCCCAAACGTCCCGGAGAAGACTGTGCCGCGAATTTTCTCGCCATGCTAGGAGATTCGCCAACAGTCTTCGAAACAAACATACCTTAAGGAGTAACAATTGCAACAGTAAACAGCAGCACAAAGGAGTTGATTAATCTCTTATATCCAAGTGAGCTTTATCTGACCTTAGTCAATAATTGTGACCGCATGTGGTCCGCAAAGCAAACAGAACAAATTAAATTAAGCGTGATATACTACGCTAACATCATGTCATCTGACCTACAACGACCACAACCATGAGATATTATTTTAAAATTGCTTTAACCAACTATCAAAAGTTAACATAGAGACATAGGTGAACAGGTACATAATATATATAAATATATAAACAGATACAATGATGCAAAATCATTATCACGAACCAAAGCAGTATCATCTGGTGCTGACATATATAAAAACATGCAAGTGAAAGTGCAAAATACAATATTCACAACAAATACAGTGATACAAAATCATTAATGAACCCAATGGTATGACAGCTGGTAAATAATCACCTATGGAAAATAAGACATGAGTACAAAAACACATCCAGAAATCAACTCGTTGACACGCTGTCATTTTTCAGTTTCGCCACATGGTTGCTTCACTGGGTATTCTCTTTAGGTGCTGGGGTGGGCGTCTCTTCTAAAGGCGACTTGGAGGATAAGCTACTAGGGGACCACAACACTGAACTGGGGAGTTCGCAGCGGCGTTGATTGTAACGTCCGTTGTAACCCAGGTTGTTCATCCTAGACAGCACCCCGCGACGTTGCCTCGTGCCCGTTTCCACCCTCTGCGTCCATACTGTGGGATGGTTCGGCGTTGCAGATTTGCAGGACATCGCCACTTGTGGGCCCTGCCTCATCATCGAGAAGGCGGCTTGGCGGTCGTCGTCCGTGTGTTGTGGAGGAATGTGTTTTACCGACACACGCCCCCGTCTCCTGTCGTGTCAATGGGGAGACACGCGCTCTTTTGCGTCGCATCGAGGTCGACGTAAACTCGTGCGGGTGTCGGGCTTGAGACCCGCTTATCACCTCTTTGCACTGTCTCAGCTGATGCGTCAGTGGTGGGACCCGCGTCCCTCCGGGCAGTGGGCATTACCTCACTGCAGCAGCCGTCTGGACTAGCGGCGCTCAGGGATCGGCGGCCTCGCCTGGTGTGCGTCATACTTTCCCTTTCGCTTGTCAGATGACTAGCGCATGGGGTGGAACGCCGGCCATCAGCTGGCGCTGCCGTGGTGACACGCCTGCGGGCTCCGGTGTGAGCCTGCGCCTGGGGGAAGACCAGCATCCCCTCCCCTCTGACGGGGAAACAGCTGTGACCGCTCGCCGCATCACTGCTTCGCCGTTGATACCAGTGTTCGGCAACGCCTGCCGGTGGACCAAGCCCTGTGCTTTCTGATGCGGAGGCTCCCTAGGCGGCCTTGCACCCACTTAAGAACTGCGCTCACAGGGATCGTTACAAAATATCATGTGTACAGATTACCACAAAATCTTCGGAGTTTCTCACTCCTGATCAATACATGGAATAGTGCCCAAAATTAACTTGACAAAAAGGGGCTTCTTAACATTACTAATAAAAAAAACAATGAAGAAAATTAAATAACCAATATTCAAACAAACAAAAAATCCTTTTTATAAAATATAGTTCCAGCATTACACCTGCTGTCAATCATTCAGGGTAGATCTTGTACAAGGTTTGGTCAGGATTTGGATAGGATTTGGCGCCGCTGCTAGCTACAGACACAAAACTCTACCTGCTCCTAACTACGCTCTCACACACAATCTACACAGCTCGTACTAGTCACCATCACCATATAGCCCGACTACAATTCCCACATATAAACAAAATATTCCTTTCAACACCAATACCCATATCGTTGTTCATTGACTGCTCCTCCAAGGTTTGCAGAACATGTTTGCTGATCTGTGAAAAATTTCCGAGACTTCTTTTCTATGGACATTGCATAATAAAAGTTGTGATTAATGAGACACAGAAAGTTCATTCAAGTCACATCTGGAATGGTAAATGTTTCAACATCTATTCATCAGACTAATGCAAAAGGTCAGTGGGCATAAAAATGAAAATAAAAATCATCCTATCCTATTAGCAAACGCATAAACACTTCGTCCTATAAGTACATAAAAAAATACTGTCAAAAGAAATCCATTGTCCAGGGCCATGAGTACCCAACTTACTGCTATCATAAGATACTCATAATGATTACACACTTACTCACCACATGTCCCCAGGGGTCCTCACCTACCGTCATGTTATTTTAGCTTGGAGGTAGTCGCACTGATTCTCTATTAAATATCAAGCTGCTTGAGTTTATAAGCTGTTTCCATATACATCTTCTGGGGTTTCACACCCTGGTGTCCTCAACCGTACCTAGTAGTATGTGACGGCAAGTTACACTTTCCAAATATCTTATAAGATGGCAACTCTGAAAATCAAACACTATTAATCTCCCTTCATACACAAGTCCTTCACCTACAAGTCACCAAGTTGCTTCATTAACATCGCAGTACATTTGAAAAATCTCACTGAATCATGCTCACCTAAGGGGAATAAGAACACTAAAACTGTAATTTATCATCAAGAATTACCTTACGACCATTGACTCGCCACGCCAACACACCCGATACCTTTTTAGTCATCAAAGAACGAAAGCCATCTTACTGTAATAGGAAACGCTTCATATGAGCCTCATAATCATTCACATTCAGATGTTTTGAAACTGCACAACACTACTCCTTTCTGCTGACAAGAAGAAATAACTACACACATATTGGGGGACCCTTTACAATACACAGAAAATATACACTTTAATTTTAATCACACCAGTGTGAATCAAAACATTGGAAAATATGCACTGTAATTTTACTCACAAAAGAATGAGTGCGAAAAAGCATATGGGCAATACGTCATTCCGACCTCCGAGGGGCAAGATCTTCTGCTTCTTATTCAATGTAAGGTTTTACGTTGGAGATGTGGTGCAGGCCCTTCGACTTTCGAGAGCGGAGTGTTTCTACTTCAAGCGCATTCGGATGTGGAATCCGCTTGATTCTGCACGGCCCGTTGAATAAGAAGAAGAACTTCTTTGACAACCCAGCCCGTTTATTAGAGAGCTTGTGCGAGCGTACAAGTACTTTCTGGCCCACGTGAAAAGTTATATTCCGCACCTTCTTTTTGTAGGTTCTTATCCGAGCCTCGGCGGCACTCTTTATATTTTTCAGGGCAAGCTCCACAATTGCAGATCTTCGTAACCTGGGTTCTACTGGCCAGGGAACCACCTCTTTTATTTTACTCGGAGGCTCCTTGTTTTTCAGGACCAGAATCGGTGGCAACGTCGTCGAGGAATTTGGCAACTCATTTAGTATGTTCTGGAAACCGGCTAGTTACGTGTCCCACGTCCGGTGGTCACGGTGGCAGTATAACCTACACAATTTTCCAATCTCCTTCATCCACCTTTCACAAGGATTTGCTGAAGGGCAGAAAAGGGAGATAAAGATCGGTTTCACTCGCTTTCTCCGAAGCATATGCTCCCAGTGACGTGACCTGAATTGTGGCCCGTTGTCCAAAATCACACGCTTCACAGTGCCAACCTCCCGTAAGAAGTGATTTGCGAACGCGGCAGCTACTGCCTTCCCGGTGGTCCTACGCAGCGGGGTGAGGCAGACGAATTTTGACGTCAGCTCTACTGCCACAAAAATGTACGCAAATCCGTTCCTAGAACGCACTAGCGGACCGAATAGATCTACTGCTGCGAGATCCCTGAGTTTATTGGGAACGATCGGGTGTATTGGTGCGGCAAACGACACAGTGGGCGGCTTGGCTTGCTGACAGGGCTTGCATACCCTAATTACTTTACGTATACGCCGAAGCATATTATTAAAGTAACAGGTTTCCTGCAGCTTCTCCAAGCATTTCCTCGCACCAAAGTGACCGTAGCTCAAATGTACGTACCACACGAGCTTGTTCACCAGTTCCTCCGGAATCGCTAACAGTCACCTGGAGTCATCCAGAGCTCGCCTCTTAAATAGGATGCCATTCCGGATAATATAATACTGCCTGATGGCCACGTGGGATTTATCATGCCATTTCTCTTTGATGTCACACAAGACTTCATCCTTGTCTTGTTCCGCCCCGATATTGCCTAGTGACGTAGTGACATAATTCTCGAATGCCACATTTTGAAGGTATAACACACTGAAATTGTTTTCATCAATAGCGTTATCCTCAGCATGGGTGAGCCCGATAGGCATCCAAATAGAGCATCAGCAATGATGTTCTTGTGCCCCGGAATGTACTCTATCGTGAAGTGGTATTCCTGGAGGAACACCGTCCACCGTCCGAGTCTACCGTGATTGATTTTGGCGCTCATTAGGAATTGTAGTGCTCGGTGGTCACTGTACACCCTGGTCGTGCGCCCGAACAAATAGTAACGGAATTTCTTGAATGCCCAGACAATCGCCAGGGCTTCAAGCTCCGTGACAGAGTAGTTCCGTTCACTCCGCGAGAGCACACGGCTGGCGAACGAGATAGTTTTCCAGGTGGACGGGTCCCTTCCACCATCCGTCTGGAACAACACCGCTCCCAGCCCCATCAGTCATCAGGCAAAACTCCTGATTCAAATCCGGATGGGCGAGCAATGGAGCGTTAACGAGTGCATTCTTTAATTCGTCAAATTCGCTCTGTGCTTGTTTGTCCCACATCCGAACGGTGTTCTTACCCGTCAGTGCACATAAACGAGGGGTGGACAAAACATTGAGATTTATAAATCTCTTGTAGAAATTGCAAAGCCCCAAATAACCCCTGAGCTGACGCTTTGACGTGGGCGTTGCGCACTCCGCAATTGCTGAAATTTTTTCGGGATCCGGATGAATTCCATCCGCCGACACAATATGACCCAGAAACTTTATGCTTTCACGCCCGAACTGGGATTTGTCCAGATTCACGGTCACCCCCGCTTTCTCGAATACTTCGAGCAATCGGTTTAGAACCCGGTTGTGTTCCTCCCATGACTTCTCTGCAATTAGAATGTCGTCCACATACACAGTTACGCGCGCTCTTAGGTCGTCAGGTAGTATGCTATTCAGGCCTCTTATGAAGGCGGCTGAAGAAACATTCAACCCGAAAGGGAGACGTTTAAACTGGTAGCAGCTCCCATAGCAGAGGAAGGCAGTGTATTGCCTGCAAGACGAATCGAGCATAATTTGCCAATAGCTGTTTCGGAGGTCAACGGATGACAAAACTTTCACCCCATGAAACCTTTGCAGCAGTTCCTCCAATCCTTCTGGCCTATCTGTCTCAGACATGATTACCGTATTTATCTGCCGCGAGTCCAACACCAAACGCACGGACTTGTCCCGCTTTGGCACAACGAGTAATGGCGAGTTGTATGAACCCCTAGCTCGCTCTATTATACCCTGCTCCAGCATCCTACTTATTTCGGCTTCCACACTGCTCTTGTGCACCAGTGGGATGGGGTAGGGCTTAACAAAGAAAGGAAGATGCTCGCGCACCGTAAAGCGGTACAGAAATCCATCAGTTGCCCCCGGTGAATCCGAAAATACTCGGGAATGGCTTCTCAGAACACGACACAGTTCCATACGATTCGCTTCCGAGGCTCCCGCACCAACAATACACCTTTTCACCGCGCTCGTGAAAACATCGTTCCTACCATACTCATTAGGTTGTGAATCTAGGTCACTAATCAGATTGACCAAAACCTCCTGCCCAGGTCGCGACTCAGTCCTAACGTGAAATTTCAGACAGCTAACCTCAGACTCCTTGCGCAAAACACATTCCTCGAAAATTAGACTGACAGGGTTGCTCCTGGCAATGATAGTCATAACACCGCCAGCCACGTCGATTACGGCGCGGTGGGCATTCATGAAGTCAGTCCCCAATATCATCGCCACGCTCATCAGCGGCATCACAAAAAAATTGAATTCAAACTCATGTCCTTGACAGACGAAGTTTACTCGAGTCTCAACTTTAATTTTAACACTTTTTCCATATATCGCGCCCCTGACTGTAGTTCCTCTCACCTGGAAAGTTGGCCAACTCCCCGTTTCCTCAGACTTCCGAAACGCCGCCTCACTAATCAGCGAAAAGGGGCTGCCTGTATCGAGTACACATCTAAGACTGACTCCCCGAATGTAAACAGACACAACTGGGTTTACCGCGGGCACACCAATACTGTGGTCCTCCCTCAACAAATCTTCCCTAATATCGTCTTCCTCTATCAAATGCACATCAATATCACTGGTCCTCATTAAGTTGTCGCCAACCGAGTCAGCCGCTAGTCATTGATCCCTTTGATTAGGGTCATGTGGCGGATTGTGACGCGGGTTTGCGGGACGAGTTTCAACACCCAATGGCGGACCACCCGTACTGTTTACAGCACCCCTGTTGTTGCTTGTTCGATAATTATTCTGTGGTCGGTCACGACTACCGTTCCTAGGTCCGCTATAATTACTCCAATATCTCTGCTCATTACCATATCTTCTAAACTCCCGGGGGTGTCTTTGATTTACTCTAGGCGAATGATGACGATTGGCATCGTTCGTTCTGCCCGCGTTCCGTGAGGAATCGCGACGCTGCCAATGCTCGCGCGCCCTGTAACTCTGAGGCGACCCGTTACGTCTGGAGTGCCACCTGTCTCTACGGCTGCGGCTTCGCTCGCGCGGCCGCTGCTCTAGGCGCTCTGACCGTAATTCTGCGTGGTGCCATTCGCATCGCACTCAAGCTCTAAAAGGAAATTCCGAAACCCCTCTACGTCATCCTTACATCGTCCTGCAAGGATAACGTGCCGCAACTGCATTGGAAACTTTCCCAGGCAAATCCGAATAATTTCTGCAGGTCCATAAGGATCGTCAAGATGTTCATTCGCCTGCAGCATGTGCTCGAACATCTGCACAGGGCTGGAGAATTTTGACCTGTTTAACTCTGGTAACATAATGAGTCCGTGTTTTACACGACTTTGCGCTGCCAGTGACAAATACACACCTGGAAATGGAAAAAAGAACACATTGACACCGGTGTGTCAGTCCCACCATACTTGCTCCGGACACTGCGAGAGGGCTGTACAAGCAATGATCACACGCACGGCACAGCGGACACACCAGGAACCGCGGTGTTGGCCGTCGAATGGCGCTAGCTGCGCAGCATTTGTGCACCGCCGCCGTCAGTGTCTGCCAGTTTGCCGTGGCATACGGAGCTCCATCGCAGTCTTTAACACTGGTAGCATGCCGCGACAGCGTGGACGTGAACCGTATGTGCAGTTGACGGACTTTGAGCGAGGGCGTATAGTGGGCATGCGGGAGGCCGGGTGGACGTACCGCCGAATTGCTCAACACGTGGGGCGTGAGGTCTCCACAGTACATCGATGTTGTCGCCAGTGGTCGGCGGAAGGTGCACGTGCCCGTCGACCTGGGACCGGACCGCAGCGACGCACGGATGCACGCCAAGACCGTAGGATCCTACGCAGTGCCGTAGGGGACCGCACCGCCACTTCCCAGCAAATTAGGGACACTGTTGCTCCTGGGGTATCGGCGAGGACCATTCGCAACCGTCTCCATGAAGCTGGGCTACGGTCCCGCACACCGTTAGGCCGTCATCCGCTCACGCCCCAACATCGTGCAGCCCGCCTCCAGTGGTGTCGCGACAGGCGTGAATGGAGGGACGAATGGAGACGTGTCGTCTTCAGCGATGAGAGTCGCTTCTGCCTTGGTGCCAATGATGGTCGTATGCGTGTTTGGCGCCGTGCAGGTGAGCGCCACAATCAGGACTGCATACGACCGAGGCACACAGGGCCAACACCCGGCATCATGGTGTGGGGAGCGATCTCCTACACTGGCCGTACACCACTGGTGATCGTCGAGGGGACACTGAATAGTGCACGGTACATCCAAACCGTCCTCGAACCCATCGTTCTACCATTCCTAGACCGGCAAGGGAACTTGCTGTTCCAACAGGACAATGCACGTCCGCATGTATCCCGTGCCACCCAACGTGCTCTAGAAGGTGTAAGTCAACTACCCTGGCCAGCAAGATCTCCGGATCTGTCCCCCATTGAGCATGTTTGGGACTGGATGAAGCGTCATCTCACGCGGTCTGCACGTCCAGCACGAACGCTGGTCCAACTGAGGCGCCAGGTGGAAATGGCATGGCAAGCCGTTCCACAGGACTACATCCAGCATCTCTACGATCGTCTCCATGGGAGAATAGCAGCCTGCATTGCTGCGAAAGGTGGATATACACTGTACTAGTGCCGACATTGTGCATGCTCTGTTGCCTGTGTCTATGTGCCTGTGGTTCTGTCAGTGTGATCATGTGATGTATCTGACCCCAGGAATGTGTCAATAAAGTTTCCCCTTCCTGGGACAATGAATTCACGGTGTTCTTATTTCAATTTCCAGGAGTGTATATCGACAGGAAGTGTTGACGAAACTCCCCAACAGCGTAGCAATTGCGTGCAATTGACCTCATCCGCGCCGCTGGCTCACCTTCGAGGTAGCCGCACATATACTCTATTTTGTGCGCACTGGGCCACGTAGGAGGGAGGGAGAACTCGAACTGCTGTAACCAGGCCCGCTGGTGAATCCCCGTAGCCGAGTTACGGAAGACTTCAAACTTCCTCACGGTCAGAAAATGTTTAAAGTCAAATTCGTGAGTTCCCCTTGGCGAACGTTCCTGAGGGGATCCGCGCCGTTCCCACCTGGTACGAGATCCGTGATCATGACGATGATCAAATTCGCCATCGTTCCCGGAATCATCGGCGGAATAATGGCCCTTTCGTTTATTTCTTTCAACTTCATGGGCCTTTAACCCTTTTAGGTGAAGTTCTAAACGGGCCATTGCATGGGGCCTTAATTATTTAGAATGCAAATAATTTTAATTTTTTTAGTAGCTGTATGTCCGATTACGAAGTCTCGTAAACGGTTAGCCCTGACTAGTATTTGAACGCAATCTGACTGCATAGAATAACAACAAAGAATGAAAGAAAATTTCCGTTAACACAATTAATTAATTAAGTCCCCAGCAACTATAAAACGTACGAAACCAAAGCACAAGTGTAACTGTTCTGTGTGTGGAAGTGTGATTCAACGTACACATCTGGCACGGTTCTTCTTCAATAAGACAAGAAATTTTAAATACCATTTATACTGAAGTAATTAAAAAAAATAGAAATACTATAAGTACGCAAGAAAACCAGAATTACACTCTAATCCAAGAACACAAGCCAGATGCTTTGTTGACTGAACCTGTAATGACGCATTATTCAAGACATTGAAATAATGAGAAAAAAAAGCGAGTTTTGTTACCTTCATATATATTGACGAAAAGCACTCTAATCATTACAATATCTCCATTGGAACAACATCTGCTGTCTAGCCCATCAAACAACTGCACAAAACATGGAACAAGCACTCCCTACTACAACATCTCAACACCGACTCTCTACCACCACATCTCGATAAGCACTCTCCACCACGACTTCTCGACAAGAACTTTTCACTACGACATCTCAGCAAGCACCGACTACTACGAGTTCTCGACAAGCACTGCCAGTGGAGGCGGCGGAATAATACTCTTTGGCGCAATCTCTGGCGCTGTGGCTCAGTGTAGCCACCTTTCATATGCCCTTCCTCCACGGGCCAGAATTTGATGGTATTTTTGCCAGCATTGGTGGTGAAAATACCACCAAATTCGTCCACAAAAATACAGACAAAAAAATAATGTTAATACGTAAATATCACATAATTAGATAAAATTTTGGCTTTGCACTGACCTTTCAATAACCTAATATATAACATACAGTAAGCAATACAAATTCTTCCATACATGTGACTTAACATAATAGTTTACAAAATACACAAAAAATCAGTTTATACAAATGTTCACATAAAATGCTTTCAATGATTAAAAAAAACAAGTAGTTGATAGTTCCAGCAGTAGCACCCAGCAATGGTCAACAGGTGCAAACAGCAAGAAGTAACATCATTTCAGTAGAAACAGTGTCAACAGTGGCACCCAGCAATATTGAGTAGGTGCAGACACCAACAAGTGACATCATTTCAGTAGATGCAGTCCATCAGTGGCACCCAGTAATGTTGAACAGGTGCAGAGACCAACAAGTGACATTTCAGTAGAAGCAGTTCATCAGTGGCACCCAGCAATGTTGAGCAGGTGCAGACACCAACAAGTGACATCATTTCAGTAGAAGCAGACCATCAGTGGCACCCAGTAATGTTGAACAGGTGCAGAGACCAACAAGTGACATTTCAGTAGAAGCAGTTCATCAGTGGCACCCAGCAATGTTGAGTAGGTGCAGACACCAACAAGTGACTTCATTTCAGTAGAAGCAGTTCCATCAGTGGCACCCAGCAATGTTGAGTAGGTGCAGACACCAACAAGTGACATCATTTCAGTAGAAGCAGTCCATCAGTGGCACCCAGGTGCAGAGACCAACAAGTGACATTTCAGTAGAAGCAGTTCATCAGTGGCACCCAGCAATGTTGAGCAGGTGCAGACACCAACAAGTGACATCATTTCAGTAGAAGCAGTCCATCAGTGGCACCCAGTAATGTTGAACAGGTGCAGAGACCAACAAGTGACATTTCAGTAGAAGCAGTTCATCAGTGGCACCCAGCAATGTTGAGCAGGTGCAGACACCAACAAGTGACATCATTTCAGTAGAAGCATTCCATCAGTGGAACCCAGTAATGTTGAACAGGTGCAGAGTCCAACAAGTGACATTTCAGTAGAAGCAGTTCATCAGTGGCACCCAGCAATGTTGAGCAGATGCAGACAGCAGTCCATAATATTCTCTATCACTAATCACACTGTTCATCAGAGTTTATCAGCAGAAATTAAACATGTCCTAGTGGCACCAATCATGTAGAAAAAGTGCAAGTAACAGTCCATAATATTCACTATCACTAATCACACAGTTCATCAGCAGAAATTAAACATTTCTAAGTGTCACACATCAATGTTGAACAGGTGCAGGTGTGAAAAACAGTTTGAATGCACACACAATTGCTTTTACAAAATTATTATCAATGCTCTTACACTAAACATACAATTTATAACAAACACACAAATGATATCAGATAATTGTCATATTAACTATTACAATACACAAATAACAGTAAAGCTATAATGTTTATGGGTGTCAGTGCAAGCCACAACAAACAAGTAAAATAATATTTAGGAGATAGGTTGGTACCAATTTTCTGGGATTATAAAAGGAAAACACACAAAACACACTCACTCGTCTTTCATCCACATTAAGTGCTACTGTGTAATTGAATAGTGTTAACTGTATAAATGCAATTCTGTCAAAATTTTATGTTCATCATGTGTATTAAGTAGTAGTGGCAGCAATGTATAACAGTCAATAATAGTTAGTCAACGTCACAGTCATCATGTCAAGACCAATGTTTGCCAAGCCAAATCAAAATGTACAGTTGCTGAACAACTGTCAGTGAGCCAAGATATGCAAATGCTTCCTCTCTCAAAAAAAAGTATGTACTGCTTATTGATTTAACAAAGTGTGTGTGTAGACAATCTTCCTTCTACTTGAGTGTTCTAGTCTGCCATCTTCATCCTCCTTGTTCCATATAGACCAACAAAAAAAAAATATGCTCCTCACTTACTTTACCTCTTATCCACCAAAACTCCAATAATCATCAGCATCACATAATCTCAATACTTCAATAATACCTCTTACGTCGATACATATAAACCTTATCATCAATACCTCAATAATACCTCTTCAATACGTCGATACATATAAACCTTATCATCAATATCATTTACCTTACCTCTTGTCCACGAAAGCTCCAATAATCATCAACTGCACATAATCTCAATACCTCAATAATACCTCTTCAATACGTCGATACATATAAACCTCAGCACCAATATCATTTCACTTCCATAAGAACTCTTTCCTCTAGTCAGTCTCCTCGAACAAGTACAGACAAAATCCTAGTGCAAACTTCAATTCAGCATCCCATACAATCCGAAGACACAGTGTCCACACACAACCTCTGTGTAATCCATCTGACCCAAATCTTCTACTCATTATGAATCATAAAATACATTTTGGTTACCTTGTCCATCATTAAATAAAAGAAATGCATACATGACTTCTAACAGCCTTTAGTTTGAATAACTTACAGTAAGTAAGTACGAGTACGGAGAGTAAATGATCATAATATTTCACAGTGTGTACACCACTTCAAGAATCATGGCAGAAGCAAACATATGGAGTATTTTTGTGTCAAGTGTCACTTGCTATTTCAATTGCTCACGAAGAATGCAGTGTAATAACTGTCAATGGTCTAAACCTAGTGTTGGTATGTCATGTCGTTAGCTTCCTTCCTATTAGTATAAATTTATACAGCTTCCATAAAACCTCCAGCTCATGTGACTTCAATGAAGTTTCTTGTACTAATGTCGTTCGTCGAATTATAGCAGTTCATTTTCTTATCTTAAAAATATAAGGCACTGAGCGTAAGCAAAACATGCAATAGCGAGTAAATATACCAGTGGAGAACAGAATGTCAACAAGTGGATGCAGCACAATTCCAACAACGAGGCTCTGCCAAGCGAACAATCTATAATTAATACCATAGTGTGACCTAAACTCTATGTTCGTACACAGTATATCAGCAATTCTATATACCAAATTAAAGAGTAGTTATGACAACAAAACAGAAATGTGTAAATATGCAATCCATACGCAAAGCAGCAAATATGTATCTTACATAATAAACAGGTCATTATCATCATATCAGCATAAGCAAATAAATGTTCATACGTAATCTTAATAAGTAAACATGAAGGCCCAAGCAGATAAATCACAAAGTATAACTTACATACATAGCCATATCAGCACAATTAATCAGGTGACAATTATAATTTAAATAAATAAGCACAGCAGGCACATGATTAAAAAAATATGACATCAGTGAAAAAGCAGTGCAGCCAAGCGATGCATAATATATAGAAGTAACAACCCTGTTCATTAATCAATCATTGTCAAAATCAGTTAATGTACGCAAGCACGTCGCTTCACAAGTAAATTCATAGAACATGAAATTTAGCATAAAGTATGAGTCACGTAATCGCGAGCAGCATATTACGTCTAAAGTACGTACCTAAGTGGAAATATGTTACCTGAAAAATAAACTCAATTAATAGTTACCATTTTAGTTTATTAGTTTCTTCTCCGAAATTACATTCTTCCTGAAATTTTCTCGATAGCAAGTCGTCTTAACGTCGGACACACACAGAATTTACCTGAAGTTCTTAAATATTTTACACAATCGTATCCTGAAAAATACTGAACATTAATAACATAATTTATAAAGTCACCATAGCTTATACAGAATTTAATCGGAGAAATTAGACTGTGTATTTGTTTACGGCTGTCAGTGCATTCGCACTGGGCGCTCGATCAGCTGTAGGCGCGTGACGTAGGAAGTGATTGTTTGCGGTAAACGACTGCCTCGTGCGCCGCGCAGACTTGACTGTTGCTTTGCGTCTGTGCCGCCGCCGGAACACGGCGCGGTATCCTTGTATTCTCCGTATGTTTACGTGTAACTGTTGGTTTCTCGAAAGTATGTCATTCCACAAAAATTTTAACGTTAGATATATGATGTACTCCCTTAGAGCGCCGAGATTTAAGAGTTTCTACTTCGACAGTGTTATCATGAATAATTTTGCGAATTCTATATGGACCGTTATAAAGCAGAAAAAATTTGCGACACAAGCCCTTTCCTTTGTGAGACAAACGATGAGACTTAATTAACACCTTTTGACCAACTGACAAGGTCTTTAAACGACCAGGACGTTTAGCTGATTTCTCTCTTCTAGCAGCCGCAGATGCAATATTTTGTAGAGCCAGATTCACAACTTCAGAATGCCGTAATTTCCGTGTAGGCGGAAAAGGAACGATTTCAGAAATGCGATTTGACGGTGCTTTATTTTTTAATATCAATATAGGCGGTAAAGAAGTTGAGTCATTAGGAAGTTCATTTAGAATGTTTTGAAAAATATGAAGATACTGATCCCATGTTCTGTGATTCTGATGACAATAAAGACGACACAATTTATTGATTTCCTTCATCCATCTCTCTGAAGCGTTAGATTGAGGGTGAAAAAGTGAAATGAAAATTGGTTTAATCTTACGACGCCGTAGAGTACGAAGCCAAATTTTAGAGCGAAACTGTGATCCATTATCTGATATAACCTTATCAACATGACCCACTTCTTTAAGAAAATGTTTGATGAAAGCGTTAGATACTGAACGAGCTGTTGCTTTTCGTAAAGGTGTAAAACACACATATTTTGATGTCAATTCCACTGCTACCAAAATGTAGGCAAAACCATTAGTAGAACGAACCACTGGACCGAACAAATCAACTGCAGCCATATCCTTTAATTTCGCTGGAATGATAGGAAACAACGGTGCTTTGTGAGAAATAGTTGGCGGCTTAGCCTTTTGACATAATTTGCATTTGGCAAGAACAGATCGAATACGTTTTTCCATATTACTGAAGTAGCAATTTTCTCGTAATTTATGGAAGCATTTTCTGGGACCAAAGTGTGCATAACTGAAATGTGTGTCCCAAATCAATTTATTGACCCACTCATCAGGAATACAAACTAACCAAACAGAGTTGTCGACCGATTTTCGTTTAAAAAGAATGTCATTACGAACTAAATAATACTGTCTAATCGCTACAGTTTCCTTTCTCCTCCACTTCTCCTTAATGTCCTTCCAGACTGGATCCTTATTTTGCTCCTTAGCGATGTCCTGGAGCGAAGAAGAAATAAAATTCTCAAACGCAACACCTTGAATATACATCAAACAATAATGGTTTTCCTTGCAGTCCTCTTCAGCACTTTGTTTCAAACCTATAGGTGCACGTGATAAAGCATCAGCAACAATATTTGAAGATTCCTGTAAGTAAACAATACTAAAATCAAATTCCTGTAGGTACAGCGCCCATCGTGACAATCTTCCATGAGTTAATTTTGTTGACATAAGAAATTCCAGAGCTCGATGATCGGTGTAAACCTTAGTATGTCTGCCAAACAAAAATGTGCGACATTTTGTGAAAGCCCAAACAACAGCCAAAGCTTCAAGTTCCGTAATCGAATAATTCTTTTCGGATTTAGAGAGAACACGACTTCCAAATGCAATAGTCTTCTGTACTACAACGCCGTTTTCTTCTATCTCTTGAAATAAATGTGCCCCTAGGCCTTTGTATGATGAGTCCGTCGCCAAACAAAAATCTTTAGATAAATCCGGATGTGAAAGAAGTGGAGCAGCAACTAAGGCATCACGAAGTTGTTCAAATTCTGATTGAGCTTCCTCGTCCCAACACCAATTAGAATTCTTTCCAGACAGTTCACATAAACGAGGTGTGGCCAAATCGTCCAATCTAACAAAGCGTCTAAGAAAATTACAGACACCAAGGAAACTACGAACATCACGTTTTGTGGTAGGAACAGCTTAATTACGAATAGCGTCTAGTTTTTCTGGATCAGGAAGAATACCTTCTGTAGAAATAATGTGACCGAGAAATTTCACCTGAGAACGACCAAATTCAGATTTTTCCAAGTTCACTGTAATGCCAACTCTTGCAAAGATACGTAATAATGAATCCAAAATTTTGTTGTGCTCACTCCAAGAACGTTTAGCAATAAGAATGTCGTCAACATATGAAGTAATATTGTCACGAAGATAAACAGGTAAGATTTCGTTTAGACTACGAATGAATGCTGCAGAAGATACAGTAAGTCCAAACGGTAATTTCCGAAACTGGTAACAGTTACCAAAGGCTAAAAAGGCAGTATACTTTCTACAATCAGGGTGGAGTTCTATTTGCCAAAAACTTGCGCGCATATCAATCGTGGATAAAACTTTAATTCCATGGAAATGTTGAAGAAGTTCATCTAAATTTTGTGGGCGGTCAGTTTCAGGAATGATGATATTATTTATCTGTCTGGAATCCAGAACCAAACGAATTGACCCATCCTTTTTAAGAACAACGTGTAATGGGCTGGTATAAGGACTGACTGCTGGCTCAATAATGCCTTGATCTATCATGTATTGAAGTTCACTCTTAACCTTGTCTCTGTAAGCCAAAGGAATAGCGTACGTTTTCCCGCGAAATGGTGTGTGTTCTTTTACTTTAAATAAATATTGTAAGCCTTGTATAGTTCCTGTGTGATGACTAAATACTCCAGCATGTGAAGTCAAAATTTGGTGCAGTTCTTCTCTTGCAACGTCATCTGGCACTTCAGCTTTCTTAACTTTTTCATTAATTAATTCTTCGCTATTAATTATATCATCCATCGCGTCTCTGTATCTATTGTCGTTGTCATGAATAAACACACTGTCGTCATAATGCTCAACGAAAACATCTTAAGTAAGAAACCTTAAACATTTTGTGTCTGATTCAGATCTTGCTAAACAATCGAAAAATTTCAAACATTTCGGCATTCCGGCAACAGTCAAATTCACACTTCCTTCTTTAAAGTTCAAAATTGCCTTATGTGTGTTAAGAAACTCCATACCTAATATAATTTGTGTACTGAGTAATGGAACAATAATAAAATTAGCAGAAAATTCGTATCCTTGACAAATGAAATTTAGGTTGGTCTGTTGTTTAACTTCCACACTTTTTCCAGAAATCGCTCCTCGAATTGTAGTTTTAGAAATAGGTAACACAGGACAGGCAATAGTTCTTTCACATATACGAAAAACTGATTCACTAATGACGTTCAATGGGCTCCCAGAATCTAAAACTACAGTGAACTTATTCTTACCCACACATACTTCAATAACAGGATGTAAAAATGCGTCTACATTATTTTCCTTTTCGTCTAGCAAAATGTCTCTCATGTCTTCCAGGCGTACGTAGTGTAAACTCGTAGTGTCATTACTTTCTGAACCGTCTATATTGCTGCCAGAAGCCGAAGCTGCAAGTCATTGTCGATTGTTTGCGTCACGTCTTTGATTATTCGCGTCATTTCGCGGATCAATTTCTACTATATGCACTTGTCTCTCTGAAGTTCTGTCACGTGGAGGATGCCAATTAGGTCCCTCCTGTCGGTTACATGTAAATTCTTGGTTGTGTCTGTCATTAAAATTTCTATTTTCCTGTCTGTCCGCATGACTGCTTCTTGTGTAATTTCGACTGTCACTTCTGAAATTACTGTTAGATCTACTGCCCTGGTTATTTCTGTGGTAAGAATTTCTATTATTGTATGAATAATTTCTGTCTTGATGATACCGATTACTGTTTCCGTATGATTGATCATTCCGGTAGGAATTACCGTTATTATAATTGTCTGTGTAATTTCTGTTAGAACGTCTGTTATTGTCATAAGGCTGGTATCTATTGTCCTGTCTGTTACGTCTGTCATTCTCAAAGTTACCCATATAACGCCCGTTCCGATCACTATCCCTTTTCTCTGAAAATCTATTCTAATTACTGTTACTAAAAAAGTTACAAGAAGTCTCGTCGTCGTTGTCATACTCAAGTTCTTGTAACAAAGTCTTAAAAGTCTCAATGTCGTCTTTACATCTTCCGGCTAAAGCAATTTGTCTTATGGATTGTGGCAGCTTAGTTAAACAAATGCGAATTAATTCAGTCGGGCTATAAGGGTTGGACAGGAACTGATTCTTTCGAATCATGTCTTCAAAGTATTCTGCCGGCGTGCGGAACTCAGACTGTTTAAAATTACGCTGCATAATAAGACTATGTTTGACTCTGTCTTGCGTGTTTTCGGACCAATATGCCGATAGAAATGCATGATAAAAATCATTTAGATTATTACAATCTCTAATGAGTGCGCGCATCCGCGTCGCCGGTTCGTTTTCTAAATATTCACACATAAATTCTAGTTTGTGACTTAGTGGCCAATTTGGTGGGAGTGCATACATAAATTGATCTAACCATGCACATGGATCTATGTCATTCTTAGAATTGCGGAAGATCTTAAATTTCCGAACAGTCAAAATGTGTTTATAGTCAACGTTTTCGCCTCGTGGCGACAAAGACCTACCGCGTCTGTCCCAGTCCGAATGTCGATTATTGTCAAGTTCGCGCGCCTGGCGCTCTCTTGTTGCATCCCGTAAATGAAACAAATTATTTTCTTCAAACCCCTCTGCTATCTGTGATTCTAAGTTTCTTCTACTGTCTTTTCCTACGATTTCCCCTTCAATTTGTTTGACTTGCTTTCGTAATGCCTCAACTTCCCTTTTAACGCGTCCATTAAATTTTCCCTGATTTTCAACATGTTTATTTATGTTCTGGTACTCTTCGGTTTCTGCAAGTGGTAATGGAGCTGTATCATCTGAATCTCTGTCCCCATGTAAACTAAGATTTGTCAATTTATCTGAAATCTCCTCAACTCTTTCCGATAAGTCACCTATTTTTTCTTTCTGTTTATTTACGTCTTCCGTTAGTGTCGCGACTCGGGTTTCAGTGTTGACACATTTGGTAGTTAACTGTTCATATTGTTGTGTTAGGTTATTTAATCTGTCATTTGGTACGGATTCCTCGATTCTCTCAAATATTTCTTCCTTATCATGTGCACGTTGTAAATTTAACTCTGAAAATTTTTGTACTATCACGCGATCTCTTTCTTCCTGTTCTCTATCCTGTTCCTTTTGTCTAATCTCTACTGCAATTAATCTATTATTGTGAGAATTCAAAATCGGTTGTACTTCTTCTCTAATTTCTTTCTTTAATTCATCTTTCATGTTTTTGAAACCTGACCTTATTCGTGAATCTAACCGTGTTTCCATTGTTTCCATCTCTGTTTCTAGCCGTGTTGCCACCGTTTTCAATTCAGATCCTAACTGTGATCCCAATGAGTCTAACCGTGTTTCCATTGTTCCCATATCAGTTTTAATTGTTCCTATATCAGTTTTAATTGTTCCTGTTTGTGATCCCAGTGAGTCTAACCGTGTTTCCATTGTTCCCCTATCTGTTTTTAATTCAGATCGTAAATTTAATATTGCACTCATCAACTGCTCCATATTAACTTGTTCGACATTCTTTTCGCCCCTAACATTTCCCGCAAAACCAGTTTCCTTCGTCATAGCTGTAAAGCTATCTGTGTTCGATACTATTCCAGAATCTTCTATCGTTAATCTCGTATTCTGTGAATTTTCTGATTGAGAAAAATTTTGAAATGGTTCCGGACTATCTTCCCGACTTATTAAATTGTTTTCCACTTCATTATTCATGATACTGTTTTCCTCTGTTGGCGAGTTCGCCATGTTAACAATTTCGTCATTCTCACTATCCATCATTTTTGCCTTTTTCATCGATCGCGTAATCATTTACAAAACATACAAAACTCGTCACTATATGAAAATTACACACAATGACACTTTATCTCCAACAGTACCATTCACACGAAATGTTTCCCTCAAACACGATTAACGAACAATTGAAATAGTTGCACTAAATTGTCAAACCCGTAGACAAGACAACAAAATTAAATTCTGGAAAAAAATGCCATTAGAAGAATGACAATTACCAAATCTACACATGCAAAATAGACTACAATTACTAAACTACAAATTACTACAACAATTCTACTGTCTACTATTTTTACAATCAGAAGAATTCCAAGGGACGATCCGAAGCAGCGGTCGCCACGTGCATGGGGCCTTAATTATTTAGAATGCAAATAATTTTAATTTTTTTAGTAGCTGTATGTCCGATTACGAAGTCTCGTAAACGGTTGGCCCTGACTAGTATTTGTACCCAATCTGACTGCATAGAATAACAACAAAGAATGAAAGAAAATTTCCGTTAACACAATTAATTAATTAAGTCCCCAGCAACTATAAAACGTACGAAACCAAAGCACAAGTGTAACTGTTCTGTGTGTGGAAGTGTGATTCAACGTACACATCTGGCACGGTTCTTCTTCAATAAGACAAGAAATTTTAAATACCATTTATACTGAAGTAATTAAAAAAAATAGAAATACTATAAGTACGCAAGAAAACCAGAATTACACTCTAATCCAAGAACACAAGCCAGATGCTTTGTTGACTGAACCTGTAATGACGCATTATTCAAGACATTGAAATAATGAGAAAAAAAAGCGAGTTTTGTTACCTTCATATATATTGACGAAAAGCACTCTAGTCATTACAATATCTCCATTGGAACAACATCTGCTGTCTAGCCCATCAAACAACTGCACAAAACATGGAACAAGCACTCCCTACTACAACATCTCAACACCGACTCTCTACCACCACATCTCGATAAGCACTCTCCACCACGACTTCTCGACAAGAACTTTTCACTACATCTCAGCAAGCACTGACTACTACGAGTTCTCGACAAGCACTGCCAGTGGAGGCGGCGGAATAATAGTCTTTGGCGCAATCTCTGGCGCTGTGGCTCAGTGTAGCCACCTTTCACCATGCGCTCACATATTCCCTCGGTAACCCCTCTTTGTTGTATTTTTATTTCATGCTGTCCACGCGGACATTTCGTTATCGACCGTATTTCGTCTGCATCCGCTGATGACGAGGTAATCGTTTCCCTATTATTGTCAGACTTACGTGCCACTGCGTCTGAGATCCTGGCTATTTCTTCTCGCATCTCTCGGTGGGCCGTGTCTTGTTTTGTTTGCGTAAGCCCTTGCTGTCGCTCGTGAGCTATTATCGCCTGGCTGAGGGTTTCTACCTGCGCGCTAAGGTGGACCGGGCACTTAGCCGCCGTGTCCTCTATTCGGGACACAATAGCCGCGTGGTCACTCTGGCATTGTTCTGCTAACGCGTGGAGATCCCTGGCGGAATTTCGTCCTACTCGGGACTCAAGAGCCGCTTGTTCACTCTGGCATTGTTCTGCTAGTATACGTATATTCCCAGCGAACCTTTCTTCTTGCTCCATCACCTGCTTGCTCATGACTTGGTGCCCCTCTTCTAAGGCGGAGATGCGTTGGTCAATGATCGCTAGTTTCTCCCCAACACCCTGTACTATTTCACTAGTCAACCTTTTATTCGCTTCCTTGATATGCCTCCTATTTTCTTCTGCTTGTTTTTTATTCACTTCCTCGATATGTCTCCTATTACTGTCTAGTAATTGTCGTAGCATAGCCTGTAATGAATTTGCATCTATCGAATGATTCGAAATCACTACAGCGGGCTCAGGATGGACAACACTTGTACTTGCGTTTTCCGCGTTTTGTTCCTGGTCGGACTCGACGTTTTGACCTCGTCCTTGTTCAGGGTTATTGTCTGGCAGGTTTTTCCGATCGCGGCTCCCTGAACAGCTACGCATCTCCATCATAAGGATAGTTACTCCGTGCTCCAAAATACAACAAGAATAATGCCAAAGTCTCCTAATGGACTCACAGTCCCCACAAAGCACCCAAGATTTACTATATGACACCGATACACGCCACAGGACAAGAGTCAACCCACACTTGTAACACAATTGAATACTAAATCACAATATCTATACAGTAACACATATACAAGATAAAACATGTAAGAAAATGCACACCTATATCATAAATTCACGTAAATTCTGTATCACAGAAAGACAATATACCAATTAGCACATCCAACCGAAAATAACTAATCCTCACTGCGCATCAGAAGATCTCTGGTTTACCGAAATCCGTGAGCAGGGTAAGCCATGGGTAAGTAGCGTGAATAAAAGGACGCTATGTGCAAGAAGCATGAAGCGCCCTTTGAATGTATCCTGATAGCTAAAAGAGCCACGCGCACTTTGAGTAAGAAAATGCTATTTGACACTGAAATCAATATAAAAGATAGGGTCGCCACCAACTCTAGCCACACGACAAAGAAGAGGTAGCACTGAGTCGGAAAATTACTTAATTTATTAATAAGAAAAACTCACAAAAGAACATTCATTGTAAAGTCATTGATAAAGAATGGGATGTAGTTATTAATATGATCCAGGCATTCTTCCCGTGAATCAAATATTGAGTAAAGTAAAGAGGGCGTGAACACCATGCGTAAGTGCAGCCTGCAGCAAGATTCGTGAAAACACGATCTATTCCAGAGCATTTGTTTCAGATAAAAAAAGGGACACTAATCACTACACCTGTGCACATGGAAACGCTGTAGGTGGGCCAACAAGGAAAACTACAAGGTAAATGGCGAAGGTAACGGCGACGTAACATCGGTACACAAGATAAGATTGAAGGCAAAATTATTTATTCCTTAAAACATTGATGTAGTGCATCTATAGACTGCTGTTGCATGCTAACTCTGTACAATTGCTTGTGGAATACTACACGTTTCATAACAGACTCGCGTGCCCACTCGGTCTGCGGAGACAATTTCTATGGACCGTGGCCAAATTTTAATCACATGAGACAAAGAAAATTCACAAATACACAAAAATTACCAAGATCCGGAAAAGATTAGAAGCATACACACACAGTTGTAGGCACATAAACATTCACACTGAACCGAGGGCACTTCAACATATGCAACTCCTTTGTGCTGCGTTCCTCTCACGGATCAAAGTCAAGACTGCATTGGGAATCAAACTGAAAGTCTACAAAAGCCTTGCATTCCCTGCTGCAACCCAGCAAATAAATCTTTATAAGACGAAATTCGAGACCAAAAGCTAAAAGCTCCCCTCTCTATGTGACAACGCGCCACGCGGTCAGTCCAACTCACCCTTCTTCGACTGGAGCACAGCTGTGTACGCTTCCCGTACCGGCGGCAGACTGCCTCCCGCTTCTCCAGCCTCTTCCACGCTCCGCGTGGACCGGAAAACCCCAGGATGCCATTTCCGCCACCAACCTAACGCAGGTGGATTTCTCACAAGTAGCGGAAACCTCTTTGCCGACTTGACCACTACGAGAGTTGGCAATGAAAGGTGGCTACAGGACCCTTTCATTATAATAAGTTATCATAATAGGTTTTCTTATATCTCCCATGTTTTCGTCAATTTCAGTGTCACAATGCATACTTGAGATCAATAAAACATTACTATTTTGTTATTTTTGTTTTGTGGGACGCAAGAAACGGTCGTACCATCTTTTCTGTAAGAAAATGTGCTAGAATTTGCAGCCCTGTTTTTCACGTCCTTCATTTCTTTCGCGATCTGCCATTTATTTTTTTTTCAGGGGTTCAACATATGACAGCCGGTGTTTCTCTGAGAAATCGCGGAGCAGATTTACATCGCTGTTCCAGTTGTCAGCACGGACATTGCGTTCTGAATTAGTGAAAGGGGCCACCAATCGTTCAACCACGTCACTGTTTGTATTACTAAGCTGAAGTGCCACCTGGCTGTCTGCCAGCACAGATCTCCATGTTACAGGTGTAAAACAGTTTGGAATCAACTGTAGCCAATATTTTTGTTCCATATTTTGCCGGCTTCGACGGTATATATTGCATAAAAGAGCAAAGTCCTCTGAAGACCTCGAGTTTCTCGTCAATGGTGACGTTTTGGCCTGCAATGTAACAAGATTGGCAATTCCTCACAAATTTTTGAAATCAATCTCGAATTGGCTCCAGGAGATCCACTACTCTGCGTTCACTACGCGATTGTCTATCGTCATATAGCTGAGCTTGTAGCAGAAAACGCAACCTGTACTCACGCATGGTCAACCAGCATATCTCGATTCAAAACCCCTTGGAATCCCACAAATCTTGAAGACTTTTACTTCCCGCCTTGCGCATTCCAGCTATGTATAGAAGTCCAATGAAGGCTTTTATCTCGACTATGTCCGTTTTGTGAACGTTTCGTTCTCGCTGGTAATTTTTTCGGATAATTTCAGTGTATTGGTTGGTGTACTTTACAATCGTTTCCAGCATTTCCTAGTCAAATAAGCATTCCAATGTTTTTGAAATTTCTTCAATATTTTTTGCTTTTCCAGTGACACCAGGAAGCCCTATGCGGAGAATGTGTTTATGGGTTTTCCTGGTGTTTTTTCGAATCGACTGATTCGATTATTTTCTTTCCTCTCTTCCTATAACAACGATAAACATCGCCATCTTCCTCGCCTGAACTTACGTCTGTGCTTCGACCATAAATATAACTATGGTCGAAGCGTCTGTGTCATTCTGTTCGGTCTCTGAGTTGTCTCTTTCTTCTATGCTTTCTGAGGCATCAGTATCGATCTCTCCGCCTCCCAGATCGAGAATACGAGCGCCATGTGCAGCATGTTCGCCCTCGTCATCGCTGTCATCAAACAAAATTTGTTGAAAATTTGTAACTTCTGGATTGTGTGTATCCCGAATTTCATTTGAGCCCGTGTCCAGACAAACAACAGACCTGTAAGCAATGTAAACAAAATAAAAATAAAAAGAGTAGCTGAGACCATTGTAAAGGAATGAGGAAGACAAGAACGTAAATGCTGGCGCTGGATAGAAGAGATCCAGTATCAGTTTTTATTATATAAGAGCACAACAACAATTTCCACCCCACATAGAGAATGCTTGAATGTAAAACACAAAGAGACATTAAATTGAGGAAAATTCAATGAATCAAGAATACTTACAGGGATGCTGGCGTGGTATCTGTGCGATCCGTCACTCCTCCGTAGCCAAGGTGTTGCTCTTGCGGAAGTACACACTACTTACTGCCTGTTGAGAATGCTCAAGTCAGGGGGATAGACGAGATGGGTGTAAATAACACCGCAGGCGTTGAGACGTAGACGCAGAAACGCTACCTAGTGGATCTGTGAGATTCAGCGCCAGCATCGGCGTGTTAAATGTAGTTTCTCGCTGTCGGTCAGAGAAAATGCTGCTGCAAACTCTTACCAGACGCGTACTTTTACCCGACCATACCCTAAGTGTTGAATGTCCCTCATATACTATTAAACGGCAAAAACCTTGACCGCGTCCCAGTTGCAGACTGCCTATCTATCGGCTGCCAGGGGGCACCAGCAATTGATTTTCAATACAATATTTAATAATAATAAATTTTAAAACATAACCATCATCACTTCAAGGATTAGGCTGTTGCCTGCACCGAGCCCCCAAACAAAATCGTTCTCACCTCCGAGGCCTTCCAGTATCTCTCCTCCCATTCCCAGGATCTTTTGGCGAAATGTGGGACGTGACGTTCTCACGAGGTGTTGTCTCCATTCTTCACGATACTCTTGAATTTTTTCGTTCCTGTTGATAGTATTTAATTTTGCTGTAGTATCTTCATTTGTAATTGTTGTGGATTGGCAGGAGAGCCAACCCTGATAGAGGAAGCCGAAAGGCACGCGTTTAAGCTCACGCAGGCTGGCGTGAGGTCTGGAACAGGACAAGGAAATTAGAACTTAGAAAAAAGGACGCAGAGGGTGGAAATACTTAACTTTAATCCATTAATGTTGAACGTAGCTCTTGTCTGTACATTCTTTACAATATCAATAGCAACTGATAATGGCGCCTTGCTAGATCGTAGCAAATGACGTAGCTGAAGGCTATGCTAACTACCGTCTCGGCAAATGAGAGCGTATTTTGTCAGTGAACCATCGCTAGCAAAGTCGTTTGTACAACTAGGGCGAGTGCTAGACCTGCCGTGTGGCGGCGCTCGGTCTGCAATCACTGATAGTGGCGACACGCGGGTCCGACGTATACTAACGGACCGCAGCCGATTTAAAGGCTACCACCTAGCAAGTGTGGTGTCTGGCGGTGACACCACAGTAATCACATCTCCTCGTGCAAACCTTCGTATTTCCTAGAGCCTCATCCCCGCCGTCTTAATTTAATTTAATTTTATTTTTTTGCGCTTACCAAGCTTTCGCTTCCAAAGGGTTGCACAGGAACCGCCACCACTTTATGAAATTTCGTGACAATCTCTTTTTTATACTTTATTGCCCAATGTTCGGGTAATGGTGGCACAGACAGCTTATAATTTGTGTAATTTCTTTTCAGTGTCAGAGTAAAAATCAGGACGCACAGCACAGCCTATATAAAAAATTAAGAGACCTGTTCTGAAACTGAATTATCCAAAACAAGTTTTGATCTTACTGAATATTTTTCTCGGAATTCCATTGTTTTCAATTTATTGATATAAATTTTAATGTTGTATTCATTGCATATTTCGTTCAGCTGGTATACGGATATTCTGTCATCTTAATTCTTTTCAATAATAACGATGTCATTCGCAAACCAAAAGCACATTCAGGTATTCCTCAATTCCTCATTCGCTATCCTAATTCCTTTGTCTACTTTATATTTCCATTTACAAGTATGAAGTCAATGTAAATACTAAAAATACGGTCATAATCTACTCATTTAAAGGTATAACGAAGGAGGTGCCGCAGCGGTTAGCACACTGGACTAGCATTCGGGAGGACAACGGTTCAAACCCCCGTCCGGCATCCAGATTTAGGCTTTCCGTGATTTCCCTAAACCGCTCCAGGCAAACGTAGGGATGGTTCCTTTGAAAAGGCACGGCCGATTTCCTTCACAGCCTTGACACAATTTAGCTTGTGCCCCGTTTCTAATGACCTCGATGTCGACGAGACAGTAAACCCAATCGTCCTTCCATCCTTAGTTTAAAGGTATAAACTTGCGTTGTAGGTTTAACGCAATAAGTTGGGCATTAAAAGTTAGAAGCTGCGTACACGTCTTACGTCAGCATACCTCACGGCGCGCAAATCATCCAGACCCACACTATGTGATCAAAAGTATCCGGACAACTGACTTACAAGTTCGTGTCACACTCCATCGGTAATTCTGGATTTCAATATGGTGTTGATCCACCCTTAACCTTGATGACAGCTTCCACTCTCGCAGGCATACGTTCAATCAGGTGCTGGAAGGATTCTTGGGGAATGGCAGCCCATTCTTCACGGAGCGCTGCACTGAGGAGAGGTATCGATGTCAGTCGGTGAGGCCTGGCACGAAGTCGGCGTTCCAAAACATCCCAAAGGTGTTCTATAGGATTCACATCAGGACTCTGTGACCATTCCATTATAGGGATGTTATTGTCGTGTAACCACTCCGTCACAGGCCGTGCATTATGAACAGGTGCTTGATCGTGTTGAAAGATGCAATCGCCGTCCCCGAATTGCTCTTCAAAAGTGGGAAGCAAGAAGGTGCTTAAAACATCAATGTAGGCCTGTGCTGTGATAGTGCCACGCAAAACAGCAAGAGGTGCAAGCCCCCTCCATGACAAACACGACCACACCATAACACCACCGCATCCGAATTTTACTGTTGGCAGAGGACGTTCACCGGGCATTCGCCATACCCACACCCTGCCATCGGATCGCCGCATTGTGTACCGTGATTCGTCACTCCACTGTTCAGTCGCCAATGTTTACGCTCCTTATACCAAGCGAGGCGTCGTTTGACATTTATCGGCTTGATGTGTGGCTTATGAGCAGCCGCTAGACCGTGAAATACGTTTTCTCTCCTCCCGCCTAACTGTCATAGTACCTGCAGTGGATCCTGATGCGGTTTGGAATTCCTGTGTGATGGTCTGGATAGATGTATGCCTATTACACATTAAGACCCTCTTCAAC
This sequence comes from Schistocerca nitens, assembly GCF_023898315.1. Lineage (NCBI taxonomy): Eukaryota > Metazoa > Arthropoda > Insecta > Orthoptera > Acrididae > Schistocerca > Schistocerca nitens. The sequence continues at coordinate 304,418,348 of NC_064620.1, forward strand.
TGTCGGTGGTCTCTGTCAGTCAACAGACGAACTCGGTCTGTACGCTTTTGTGCTGTACGTGTCTCTTCACGTTCCACTTCACTATTACATCGGAAACAGTGGACTTAGGCTGTTTAGGAGTGGGGAAATCTCGTGTACAGACGTATGACACAAGTGACACCCAATCACCTGACCACCTTTGAAGTCCGCGAGTTTCGCGGAGCGCCCCATTGTGCTCTCTCACTATGTCTAATGACTAATGAGGTCGCTGATATGGAGTACCTGGCAGCACAATGCACCTAATACGAAAAACGCATGTTTTTGCGGGTGTCCGGATACTTTTGATCACACAGTGTACATTCACCCATATTTGCGAAGACAACACTTGGCGACTGCAGAAAAATTCTTACATAATTTCGAAACATTGAGAAACTATATATATTCCCACTGACGCCCCACACAGAATGATGAAAGGAAAAAATAAAGTTTACCGCTTAGTAAGTTTTCGCAGTTTGTGCAGCAAAGCGTCAGCAACAGGTGTGACGTTTCATTTTATTACTTACGTACTTCTGACTGTATTCGCAATACACTTTGCAGTCATTTTCCACGTATTACCACTGAATGTACCTCTGAAATTGTACCATTTTGTGACGCATAGTTCATCAGAAATGGCGTCATAAATATTCAGACGTTTGGAAAAACTGGCATTTCTTAAAGCAGAGCGTCTTCAACCGTATAAGTTGCTAACGTCAAGTATTCAACACAGTAACTCATCGGTAAAGTACTGGGACGTCTGAGGTTGTTTTAGACGTGACACTTCAATTTTTTAAGTAATCGGGTTTGAAGGGGGAGGCGGTACAAGTTCTATGCGAAACTTCAGACGCTTTGCAGATGATGCGTTTGGCTGTAACAAATAACTGTCTGAAAGAAGCAGCACGAATATTCACCCAGTCCTTGATAAGATTTCAATTCCGTGCAAAGACTGGCAACTTGCTTTAAATGCTCAGAAACGTAAAATTATGCCGTTCTAACAACGAAAAAACGTAGCATCCTGTGACTAAAACATCAATGAGTCACATTTGCAATCGGTCACTCTTACAAGTACCTGGGTGCACTTTGTAAGGATACAAAATGGAACCAAGACTGAAGAAAACACGTTCAGAGGATTTCTAGACCTGGAAAAAGCGTTGTACGAAATCCTGAGAAAAATGGGGGTAAGCTATGTGAAAAGACGGGTAATATACAATGTGTACAAGAACCAAAAGAGAATAATAAGAGCACAGCACTCCGTCGTCAGGCTACAAGTGGCCCATCGGGACCATCTGACCGCCGTGTATCCTCAGTTGAGGATGCGGTCGTTATAATGGTTTTATTTGACCGGAGCCGCTACTATTCGGTCGAGTAGCTCCTTAATTGGCATCACGAGGCTGAGTGCACCCCGAAAAATGGCAACAGCTCATGGCGGCCCGGATGGTCACCCATCCAAGTGCCGGCCACGCCCGACAGCGCTTAACTTCGGTGATCTGACGGGAACCGGTGTATCCACTGCGAATTGAAATTCAAGGTGAAAGGACATCAATGACAGGATTCGCTGATGATATTGCTCTCCTCAGTGAAAGTGAATTATTACAGGATCTGATGAATGGAATGGTCTAATGAGTATAGTATCTGCGTTGTGAACAAATCAAAAAAAGACGAAAGTAATGAGAAGTAGAAGAAATGGGAACAGCGAGAATCTTAACATCGGGATTGGTGATCAGGAAATAGATGACGTTAAGGAATTCTGCTGCCAAGAAGGATATAAAAAGCAGGTTAGCTCTGACAACAAGGGCATTCCTGGCCAACAGTAGTCTGCTAGTATCAAAACATAGGCCTCAATTTGAAGAAGAATTTTCTGAAAATGTACGTTTGGAGCACAGCACTGTATGGTAGTGAAACATGGACTGCAGGAAAACCGGAACAGAAGAGAATCTAAGCATTTTAGGCGTGGTGGTAGCGATGAATGTTGAAAATCACGTGAACTGAGAAAGGTGAGGAATGAGGATGTTCTCCTTATAATTGGAGAGGAAAGAAATATATGGAGAACACTGACAGGGAGAAGGGACAGGATGACAGGACATCACTGAATAACGTCCATGGTGGTAGAGGGAGCTGTAGAGGGCAAAAACTGTAGAGGAAGACATAGATTGGAATAAACCCAGCAAATCCCAGCCAATCCCCAATTCATTGCCAGGCCGATAGCTCGTTATCCTTCTCCTCTGCAAGTAACACGTCGTTGCAGCAGGCAATCAAAAAGTCAAACAGTATCACAGCCGATTAAGCATATCCGCTATGGATGTTCAAGACCACTGGTTCCCTACCTGGGGGTAATTACGTTCCTGAGGGGTAAAATGAATTTTTTTTTGGGGAGTAAAAACTAAACTATTCAATTCTGTTTCAGTCACGAAACTAAATTATTTTCAAAAGTTCATTACTATTATCACAATTTTGTATGACTCCAATGCTGGTTATGTGAGTTGTCAATAATTACTTTTTCTCACTTAGTACCATTAATGCAGTGGAGGTTACAGGTTCCTCCCGTAGCCCTCTCACTGCACAAATGTGTTGTGCTATGTTCCGTACATTGCTAATGATAAAAATGAGACACACATGTGACAGATGCTCAATATGTCAAGAAAATGTCTTCTCCAAATAGTAGATAGTACCTGTAGTAGTCCAGAAATTGCTTCATTATTCGCTTGGAGGCAGATAAATGAATTAATTGACAGTACGACACAGAAATAACCACATAAGGGCTATTATAGTGCTGTATCCAGTATGGGTATTATTATTATTATTATTATTATTATTACCATTACCATTACCATTATTGACTGACGTCGGACACAAAGATTTAAAGGCCTGAATTCTTCCAGTTCAGAAGAAGGAGTGCAGCAATCAAGTGATTTAGAAACAGTAAGAATAGTGCACACATTTTAGCTTGTTGATTTTAATTGGGGTTGCAATGTGCTGGTCAAGAAAGTGCCGTAATGGAGAGAAGTTGAGTAGGGGAAGCGTTCTGTAACTATGGATAATTAGCTTTCTTATCTGAGGAGTAGTAGGGGGTAGCACTTGCAATACACCACGAATTCCTTCGTCAGTCATTCAAATACCCCTCCTCCCCCCGAACACACACAGACACACACACGCATACACAAACTAAGTATCATTCATCTTTCGTCGTTTTAAAAATAAAAGTGTTCCAAGAAAAATCTTTCATTGTACAGTTTAGTTATGTGCTAAAGTTAGTGATAATTTGGGTGAGTGGGGATACTAGCTAATGTCTGATTGCACTCAGGGGTACTGGTCTAACAAATGTTGTGAACCACTGTTCAAGAGATTGTGACTGTCTACAGAACATGAATGGAGAAAATTGCAACAATTCACTTTTTGAATTTTTTTTAATCCATCTTTTCAAACTCATCTTCAAATGTGGCACACAGATGTTGCGTCTTTGTTTCGGTAGACTGATGTGGGTACTGGCTGTCCGACAAGAAGACAGAGAACTCTTTAATGTATCACCACGAGCGGCAGTTACACGGCGACGTGTATCGGGAAACCAAACCTCCTACTTATCGTGGCAGTGTGGGCGGCATTGCAAATAATATCCTTCTAGCAACGTGCGTTTTAGTTTTTGGTGGGAAGATAGGACACTTGGCCTACCTCCACTAACCTAACCCCTTTCCAAAAAAATTGCGCCAAGTTCAAATTCCAACAGGATAATACGTCACACCCCTGTTATCACTATTAAGCAAGAAAAATGGCCCAAAAAATACTTGTCTTTATTATTTAAGCAATTTCAAGCAGGTAAGAAAAGGGGTTCACTATACTTTCAACTACCTAGTTTCAACTACTTTTCAAGATCCAGATATCCACCTCTTCGTGGGAACTGGCGCCGAGTTTCAATTCTGGCTGTAAAGAAAGGTCACTTCTACTTTCGTTACCATTCTAAGAAAATTGTTGCAAATGAAGATCACTACCACTAACCTAAACCTCCAGGGCGCAACCTCTTCCTAGGGGTTGCTGGTAAAAGGACTCACCCCACTCTAGGCTGATGGAGAGAGGAAGGAGTGTACTTATTTATTTGGAGGGGGGGCGCAATTTACTTAGGGATGGGGTATATGTATCAAATAACACATGCTCTGACATGCCCCACAGCATACAGACCTGCAAACTACTCCTACAAACTGATGTATAAGGCTCTACACACACGCTTGCTAATTGTAAACCATCAAAAATAACGCATTGCACAGCCAACAGACATGCGAACCACTCGTAAATACTGCAACGCATTTACGTCCAGACAACCAAACAACTCATACATAATAATCCATCTAAAACACTCTGCTTGCTAATCGCCAACTGTCGAAATCATACACCAGCCTTTAATTCACCCAGTGAATTTGCCACTGAGTCCAGAGCCCAACTGACTTTATTCATATCGATGCCACTAGAGGACGCTGTAGTGACGGCAGGTGATGAAGCAAGTACCGTAATCTAAGATGGCGCCACCTAGTGGGTTCACCACGAGCTCCAGACCCCAACTGTCTTGGTACATTTCGTCGCAGCCAGAGGGTGCCTCCGTGACACCAGCTGATGATGGCGGCAAAAAGTGTGTTCTCCACGAGGTCTAATACTCAGTACCACCAGCAGAGGACGAAGTCGGCCTTTTCGTGACGTAAACCAAGATGGTGAGGGAAAATGGTGGGAAAACGACTCAGCCTGCTGGGTAGGGTAAGGATGCAGTGCACTCTATTTATTTTCAAACAACTTATTTAAGGATAGAGTACATCTATCACACTCATTCAAACCATCCATCCTGATGTGCTTGGGGTGATGTTGCACAGCCCACAGACACGCAACCAACTCGTAATTTCAGTAAACAATAGCAAACTGCTCCTAAATATTTCTTCACACTGATGTGTAGACAAACTCAGTACTTGTTAACTGTCCTAATAGCGCATGGCAGGGCCTACAGAGCCGCTCGCGAAATAATGCAATCAACGCGTACAAGCACAGTCCACCGCCCCCTGTCCAGTAGAGTACACCGGAGGTAGCGATAAGTGACGCATCCGTCAGATGTCAAACCACGTACGGCCCCTACTCGGCTTCTGCAAGCACCCCCAGTCGTACGTAACATATGAGAAATTCATATCTGCTAGATACCGATGATGACTTTATCACACGTACAGTCGATGCAGCCATCAGCTGTCAAACCACGCACAGGCCCCACTCCACGATCCCGCAAGCATGAGGTGGCGGCAGCCCCGTTCATACGTAACACCTGAGAAGTTCCTATCCAAATACGTGTTAACCTACACACACAAGCTGACGTGATCGGGCGGAAGCGCAACCGCGAGCTGCAGCCGAACGCAGGCCAATGTTGTATGTAGGCGCCGTTAATAACCGGGGGCTTATTTACAGAGTGCGCACTCCATGCAGAGCAGCGTGCGTTCGGCATTCCTCGCTACCCTCTCTCTAACTGCGGTCGGGTGAAGACGCTGCAGATTTCCGTTCCACAATAGCAGAACCTGCTTTCTCCTTAGCGATTCTAACGGACCATACATCACGTTTGACTCACGCTTCAACGCGCGTAGCTACATACCATCGCAAACGCATCTAGCAATGTTATCAATCTTATACTCAAGACACATTGCTATCTAAATTACAACCAAGTCTAACTCTGCTAAATTCCATAGTCCCCCAGAAATAGTTGACGCTCCCTTTCTTGTTGTCTCAGCTTGTATTCGCCAAAATTCCTGCCCTAACAGAACCCGTTTACCAAAATATCACCGAATCCAATCTTCCTCCCGGACATAATGTGATAGCCTTCCCGCTCTCAACATACGCAAATGCTCTCACCGCTCCTGTATCCCACCACAATCAATCGAGCATTTTCTTTCTGGGGCTTTCTGTCGTTATTTTGCAAAGATTGCTAAATTGCACCGACAGTTCGCTCAATCTATACACCCCCGACCTCTTCTTTCTTTCTAAAGACGCAACACTCAGTGGTAATAAACTATTTTACACTGATCACCATTTTGCATCGACAACTAAATATCGCAAAGTTGTCTACAGGTCATCAAATACATGCAATACTCGCAAGAATATTGGAGCGTCGAACCGATCTCCAACCAGGGAATATATCACCGATTACCGTATCCATCTAGTAAACATACAATTCATACCCCACACCATACCAAATCATCTCCTTTACGTCAGCGAACCGAAGTCACTGTCTCAGAACTGAAGTGAAAGACAGGCTCTTTTCCCCCCGGCACAAACGCGTTACTGTTTTCACTTTCTTGCTCGCATTTCTACAGACATCTCCAGACTCGGCGATTAAAAGAACAACCATATTTTCGCCATAATATTATACAATTTTCGCCGTACTTCTCGATATCAATCGCTCAGCAGTAGCCTCCCGTTCGCTAACGCAACATAATGGACAAGATATAGACTGTAAAATATTTCTCCACAAACACCAAACTTTAGCGAGGTGCAGCGTGCTATAAACTATTGACTAACTAGAAAAAAATAGAGGAAAAGGATATTTGCACTCTCGACTATCGAAGTCGGCGATGTAACAGATTCCAGATATCAATATTGTTTACAAACCAACTAGGGACTGAAACTTCCTGGCAGATTTAAACTGTATGCCCGACCAAGACTCGAACTCGGGACTTTGCCTATCGCGGGCAAGTACTCTACCAGTACTGGCTGAAGTGAAGCTGTGAGGACGTCGTAATTCTTGCTTGGGTAGCTGAGACGGTAGAGCATTTGCCCGGGAAAGGCAAAGTTCCCGAGTTCGAGTCGCGGTCTGGCACTTAGTTTTAATCTGCCAGGAAGTTTCATGTGAGCGCACATTCCGCTTCAGAGTGAAAATCTCATTCTGGCAACTAGGGTCTTTCCCACGTCTAGAGAACAGGCAAACCTGTGTCCAATACACCACAATCGATATTTCCTCAACTAAATAAAGGCGTCAAATGTGCAGAAGCAGTTGATCGAACAATTTACATGGGAGGGTATGACGCTCCACCACAAACGCACCATCTTCTCAAAGCTACACTCGACCACAAAAGCTGCCCAGCACATACTTAGGTATCTATTCGGTCGTCTAGAAGATGGTAAAGTTAACTATGATACATTCCTACACTCCAACAGGCCTCTGCATTCGGAAGGCCGCTACCGTTAACATGGGAACTCGAATCAGTACCGCCACAGACCTTGCATACATGAACACATTCTAGAAAACCCCTCACGTATTTCTTCTATCATTATACTTACAATGAAATCTTACGACCAAGGTTTCAACTGAACGGTATTCGGCATGAGGAGAATTATAGGAAATACACTGTGTTGACTGCTATGGCTCTGGAAATACTTGTACCTTCCTTACCACTAGACATACTCTTCCCTTCGCTATCACAGTACTCCAAGTCAAATCCATACCCTCCCTACAACAGCACATAGACATTTCCTTTACACAAACAGGTATACTTTATAAACCTGATACTCAAATGCAAACAGATCACACACCCAGCACTAATACTAAGTATAATATTACCTCCTCAATAGCTGGTTGCATACGACACTAAATAGTACTGACCGAAAATCAATAATGGGTGTGCATGTATCTTACGTTCTTCCTGCGAGTCATACCACTGTGACATAGACGTAATCGAGCACATGTTAAAGAAAAAATCGTCATCCCAACAACTACTGCATGTTACTCTCACAAGCAGTCTTCGTTCTATAGGTGTACCCAAGTATCCATGTTAAAACCTATAAACGCTTTACAAATCAAGGTACGACATTACCTCTGAATGTGGTGTTTTCCGGACAAATAACGTGACGGCGATCGTAGAAATGTGTGTATTAAGAGCCAACGATGCAACCTCGCGATAAACTCAATGAATTTTGAAAATCATTGGGCTAAGGAACGTGGTACGCAAGCGCTATTTGCGACTCCAACACAGCACGCAGCTACATAATTCATTAGTTTTTCCAACGCATTCTGTCTCGAGACCATATCAGACATTCCGCGATATGTCTGCTGAGTTATAGGCAATGACAGACAGTAGTAGTAGATGGTGTGCTGATTGAGGTCCTAAGAAGAAAAATATACCCTAATTTCTCAGATCTCTAGCCTTCCGCTATATATTAGAAATTACGTCCATTCAAACACATACTTGCATAGGCTCACACTCACAAATCAATCACATTTCACGCACTCTCATATCTCTAAACGAGTCACCTTCCTCGAATCTGTCTGCTATAGTAAAATTACAACCTCCTTTTAATCACACCCTACACATTATTCTCCAGTCGCATCCAATTCTACAGCTTTCCACAAGTGCTAATTCCAATTTAAGTCGGAAAAGGCATACCCAACATCTTCTGCAACCCGTGTAGAAACGGATCGAGCTGTTACTGCAACAGGACTGTGTTTTGAGCATTCGGTGGAAATGCGCGCAATGTGGTGCGTACCCAAACTAGGTACAAGTACTACAGATCCCCAACATGCTATCTTCGTTATTCTATACCCACCCCAACATAGAAAAATTACGAACTATGAAAGCTCATCCTATTTACAACTCACCTAGACACAGACACGCAGAAAACAGAGCAAACGCTCCCCGAATGTGCAGGTGACATTCAAGTACAGAGCTGTCTTGACACCTCCTGATTAGTGCATTTGGACTAGGTGTTGGCAGCTGTGTTAAGTTTACAGGCAATTTTAGAACCCAGAACGAGCGGTTACGTCGTGATCGCATGGACAGATCTGACATAAAATCGATAGAATTGCGAAAAATGTCTATTGAATAGTAATAATTGATCAAATATACACCGAAATGTGGGGAAATTGAGGAAGTACTTGTGTATGTTCTGGTTCGCGCCGAACAATTTGTACATGGAATCAAGTATGCGCCAACAAGAGGAATGCGAAAAAACGTTGACATGGAAACGAAGGGGAATCAGGGAGGTAGTCAATTTTTTCCCGTTGAGTCAGCATTATACTGTATGTCTATTGAGGTATTAGTGATACATGCGAGTTGACTACTGTATTTCGTGCTTTTGAGGAGTACAGAGATCGTTTCACCTCTAAACTTACTTGCATCTTCTTTATAGGATAACATAGAGTGAAGGGGTTGATCGACTGAGAAAGAGCTGTAACGAGGTATGCCTTATAGGATGACTAATTCATTCTAGAGAAGGAGAAGTTGGTGGAGCTCAATTTTTTTTTCTCCTATGTTCTATCCGGATGCATAAGTCATATGACATAGCCTGCATTCTACCCGTATACAGCTACGTGTTCCATATGTGGTTTAAAGCAGTGTCTACTTGCGATGGTTAATGGTAAACGTCTCGGTCATCAGAGGACTTCCATCTCATGTGTGATGAAACTTGATACATTCCTCTAAACGGTTTTTGATTTTATGCGCATCTTGGATGTAAAATCGAGACTTCACGGTCATAACTAACTTAGCGGTAAGAGCTTGTGATGCGCTGCAATCCCTGTGTACAGATTTGCCCAACTGATGTGCTGTTTACAGAGTTAGTGACGGAATGAATTGTAATTTTCACATGTCGGACGCTGCTGCTATGCGTTTATCTGTTTCCTTGTAGGATGTATCCTCCGCTGCTACCTATCATTTTATATATAGGCCTGATGCAGGCATCGTATAATTTCTGGACTATGATCGAATGTGAACAGTGGACACTATACGTCTCCGCAAAAGCTATATTGTGCTCGTATCATGCAAGGCAAATGTTTTACGATTCAATAAGATAGTTCAGCGTAGAAGAATGGGGAAGAAGAATGTGTGTCTGCTAGGTCGGAAAAGTATGCGATCTAACATTATAGCCAGTTTTTAAGTGCAGAACGTTGTAGTCTTCAGAGTGCGTGTGTTTATGTTCTCTCTCTTAGGAATACCTTCCAGTTGCGGATCCTAGACTCTAGAACAATACTTTAGAGTTGATAGCTTGGTTGATTTACGTAAAAATGCGTTGAGCTCCATCCGTCTGGGGCTCCATCGCGTATAAAAATCAATCCTTTGTTGTTCTTCTTAACCGTCTGCTATTATATGACCGCACTTTGGACTCTGTTACTATACATCGATAAGGGGTGCTAAGCTCCTCGACATGATCGCATATCGAGAAATCTCGTGCACTTGGATGGGTTAGGTCTCGGAAAGCTCAATCCGTTCACGAGACGTGGAGTGTAGAGGTCCTCTTATGGGAGGCTGCTGATTAATTCGCTAACTGTGCTGCAGGGCTGGTTGGTCAATGACAGAGTGAAGATGGTCTTTTACCCTAAGACGGCGAGAATGCTCTGTGACTCCCATACTCTGAGAGATAGATCGTAAATTAAACACTATGCTCGAGGTGATAGAAATATGTAGAGCGCTGTCTCGTATACTTTGATGATTTATGTGTTCGAGAACTAAGAGTTAATGGGCGTACTGCTCAGTCATCTGTCGATGTTCGTAATGATACTCGCAACGTGGAGAGGGCATGGTTTACCTATGATACTGAAATTGTGGAAACATGCTGTCACATCATTGGCCGGTGGTGAACTTAGTGTAAAATTCTTCGCGCTATTAAGTCTGTTGCTTAATATTACAGTACATCGGAAGTGTCTTTGCCATCACATTGGTTACCACATAATGACTGAGTGACATCACTTGTTTGAGTTGAGGAAGAAGTTTTGTGGATGGGTGACAACTTCTGCGGGTTGCTAGCAGCCAAACAGCGATTGCGTACATGAGTGCAAAATTGGGAATAACTCGAAATGGAACGCGAAGCCATCATCTATTCCATCCTTGTGACATATGAGTTTATATGTAGATGTCTTCAGTCACTTTCGGAACTTAGTTTGGAAACTCTCCACAACGTTGCCAGACTATTCTAGTTTCCTTACGTTGTAAGTGTGTTTTATCTAAAAATCATCCAGTGTTATGCTATCCGCCGTAAGAATATGATTTACACGGTGTGATGTCTAGTTTTCTGTAAGAGCGTCTTAATGTAAGTTTAGAATCTGACACAGACCTCGAAGTCGTGCCAGAAAACGAAATGCTTGGCAATGTACAAAAGCGTTTTAGAAAACAGTGTCTGAATCAGGATCAGAGGGAGCGTCTCATACGATAGTTCGCTTAGAGTATAGGTGATGAAAGTTTAAAGTGGTCTCTGCAGTGTTTGTATATTTAATATGATCGTCTCCACATAGGCAGCTGAGGTTTGAGGTGTTGGACTTGGTGAACCGTTAGGAATGCCTGGATGGCTGCATGCTACGTTATTCTGGGGAAGTATTGTGAAAAGTTTTTCTTCGCACTGGAGGCCCACCGTAGCTATAAGTCAATGCGCCCGCATCGACGCCTAGGTGAATTGTAAATAGGATGAGCTTTCATAGTTCGTAATTTTTCTATGTTGGGGTGGGTATACGCTCCTGTAAATGGAAAAAAGAACACATTGACACCGGTGTGTCAGACCCACCACACTTGCTCCGGACACTGCGAGAGGGCTGTATAAGCAATGATCACACGCACGGCACAGCGGACACACCAGGACCCGCGGTGTTGGCCGTCGAATGGCGCTAGCTGCGCAGCATTTGTGCACCGCCGCCGTCAGTGTCAGCCAGTTTGCCGTGGCATACGGAGCTCCATCGCAGTCTTTAACACTGGTAGCATGCCGCGACAGCGTGGACGTGAACCGTATGTGCAGTTGACGGACTTTGAGCGAGGGCGTATAGTGGGCATGCGGGAGGCCGGGTGGACGTACCGCCGAATTACTCAACACGTGGGGCGTGAGGTCTCCACAGTACATCGATGTTGTCGCCAGTGGTCGGCGGAAGGTGCACGTGCCCGTCGACCTGGGACCGGACCGCAGCGACGCACGGATGCACGCCAAGACCGTAGGATCCTACGCAGTGCCGTAGGGGACCGCACCACCACTTCCCAGCAAATTAGGGACACTGTTGCTCCTGGGGTATCGGCGAGGACCATTCGCAACCGTCTCCATGAAACTGGGCTACGGTCCCGCACACCGTTAGGCCGTCTTCCGCTCACGCCCCAACATCGTGCAACCCGCCTCCAGTGGTGTCGCGACAGGCGTGAATGGAGGGACGAATGGAGACGTGTCGTCTTCAGCGATGAGAGTCGCTTCTGCCTTGGTGCCAATGATGGTCGTATGCGTGTTTGGCGCCGTGCAGGTGAGCGCCACAATCAGGACTGCATACGACCGAGGCACACAGGGCCAACACCCGGCATCATGGAGTGGGGAGCGATCTCCTACACTGGCCGTACACCACTGGTGATCGTCGAGGGGACACTGAATAGTGCACGGTACATCCAAACCAACCCATCGTTCTACCATTCCTAGACCGGCAAGGGAACTTGCTGTTCCAACAGGACAATGCACGTCCGCATGTATCCCGTGCCACCCAACATGCTCTAGAAGGTGTAAGTCAACTACCCTGGCCAGCAAGATCTCCGGATCTGTCCCCCATTGAGCATGCTTGGGACTGGATGAAGCGTCGTCTCACGCGGTCTGCACGTCCAGCACGAACGCTGGTCCAACTGAGGCGCCAGGTGGAAATGGCATAAGCCGTTCCACAGGACTACATCCAGCATCTCTGCGATCGTCTCCATGGGAGAATAGCAGCCTGCATTGCTGCGAAAGGTGGATATACACTGTACTAGTGCCGACATTGTGCATGCTCTGTTGCCTGTGTCTATGTGCCTGTGGTTCTGTCAGTGTGATCATGTGATGTATCTGACACCAGGAATGTGTCAATAAAGTTTCCCCTTCCTGGGACAATGAATTCACGGTGTTCTTATTTCAATTTCCAGGAGTGTAGAATAACGAAGATAGCATGTTGGGTATCTGTAGTACTTGTTTCTAGTTTTGGGTACGCACCACATTGCGCGCATTTCCACCGAATGCTCAAAACACAGTCCTGTTGCAGTAACTCAGCTCGATCTGTTTCTACACGAGTTGCAGAAGATGTTGGGTATGCCTTCCTCCGACTTACATTGGAACTAGCACATGAGGAAAGCTGTAGAAATGGGTGCGACTGGAGAATGTGTAGGGTGTGATTAAAAGGAGGTTGTAACTTTACTGTAGCAGACAGATTCGAGGAAGGTGACTCGTTTAGAGATATGAGAGTGCGTGAAATATGATTGACTTGTGGGTGTGAGCCTATGCAAGTATGTGTTTGAATGGACGTAATTTCTAATATATAGCGGAAGGCTAGAGATCTGAGAAGTTAGGGTATATTTTTCTTCTTAGGACTCAATCAGCACATCATCTACTACTATTGTCTGTCATCGGCTATAACTCAGCAAATATATCGCGGAATGTCTGATATGGTCTCGAGACAGAATGCGTTGGAAAAACTAATGAATTATGTAGCTGCGTGCTGTGTTGGAGTCGTAAATAGCGCTTGCATACCACGTTCCTTACCCAATGACTTTCAAAGTTCATGAGTTTATCACGAGGTTGCATCATTGCCTCTTAATACACACATTTCTACGATCACCGTCACGTTATTTGTCCGGAAAACACCAACTCATTCAGAGGTAATGTCGTACCTCGATTTGTTCAGCTGTTATAGGTCTTAACAAGGATACTTGGGTACAGCTACAGAACTAGGATCGCTAGTGAGAGTAACATGTAGTAGTTGTTGGGATCGGGATGTTTTCTTTAACATGTGCTTGGTTACGTCTATGACACAGTGGTATGACTCGCAGGAAGAACGTAAGAGACATGCACACCCATCGTTGGTTTTCGGTCAGCATTATTTGGTGTCGAATGAATCCAGTTACTGAGGAGGTAATATTATGCTTAGTATTAGTGCTGGGTGTATGATATGTTTGCATTTGAGTATCAGGTTTATAAAGTATATCTGTTTGTGTAAAGGACATGTCTATGTGCTGTTGTAAGGAAGGTATGGAATTGACTTGGAGTACTGTGATAGCGAAAGGAAGAGTATGTCTAGTGGTAAGGAAGATACAAGTATTTCCAGAGCCACAGCGGTCAACACAGTGTATGGTTCAAATGGCTCTGAGCACTATGGGACTTAACTGCCGAGGTCATCAGACCCCTAGAACTTAGAGCTACTTAAACCTAACTAACCTAAGGACATCATACACATCCATGCCCGAGGCAGGATTCGAACCTGCGACCGTAGTGGTCACGCGGTTCTAGACTGTAACGCCTAGAACCGCTCGGCCACCCCGGCCGGCCAACACAGCGTATTTCCGATACTTAGCTCAATGCCGAATACCATTCAGTTGAGACCTCGGTCGTAAGATTTAATTGTAAGTATAATGATAGAAGAAATATGTGAGGGGATTTCTAGAATGTGTTCGTATATGCAAGGTCTGTGATGGTATTGATTCGCGTTCCCATGTTAATGGAGCATCCTTCCGAATGCAGAGGCCTTTTAGAGGGTAGGATTGTATCATAGTTAACTTTACCATCATCTAGACGACCGAATAGCGAACTAAGTATGTTCTGGGTGGCTTTCATAATCAAGTGTAACTTTGAGAAGATGGTGCGTTTGCGGTGGAGCATTATACTCTCCCATGTAAATTGTTCGGTCGACTGCTTCTGCACATTTGGCACATTTATTTAGTTGAGGGAATATCGATCGTCGTGTATTGGACACACGTTTGCCTGTTCTCTAGACGTGGGAAAGACCCTAGTTGATTAGTAAACAGTATTGATCATCTGGAACCTGTTACATCACCGACTTCTGTATTCGAGAGAGCAAATTGCATTTTACTCTATTTTTTTCTAGTTATTCAATGGTTTATAGCACGCTGCACCTCGCTAAAGTTTGGTGTTTGTGGAGAAATATTTTACAGACTATATCTTGTGCATTATGTTGCGTTAGCGATCGGGAGGCTAGTGCTGAGCGATTGATATCCAGAAGTACGGCGAAAATTGTATAATATTATGGCGAAAATATGGTTGTTCTTTTAATCGCCGAGTCTGGAGATGTCTGTAGAAATGCGAGCAAGAAAGTGAAAACAGTAACGCGTTTGTGCCAGGGGAAAAGAGCCTGTCTTTCGCATCAGTTCTGCGACAGTGACTTCGTCTCGCTGATGTAAAGGAGATGATTTCGTATGGTGTGGGGTATCAATTGTATGTTTACTAGATCTATACGGTACTCCATGATAAATTCCCTGGTTGGAGATCGGTTCGATGCTCCAATATTCCTGCGAGTATTGCATGTATTTGATGACCTGTAGACAACTTTGCGATATTAATTGTCGGTGCAAAATGGTGATCAGTGTAAAATAGTTTATTACTACTGAGTGTTGCGTCTTTAGAAAGAAAGAAGAGGTCGGGGGTGATAGATTGAGGGAACTGTCGGTGAAGTTTAGCAATATTTGCAAAATAACGACAGAAAACCCCAGAAACTAAATGCTTGATTGACTGTGGTGGGATACAGGAGCGGTGAGAACATTTGCGTATGTTGAGAGCAGGAAGGCTATCACGTTATGTCTGGGAGGAAGATTGGATTCGGCGATATTTTGGTAAACGGGTTCTGTTAGGGCAGGAATTTTGGCGCATACAAGCTGAGACAACAAGAAAGTGAGCTTTAACTATTTCTGGGGGACTATGGAATTTAGTAGAGTTAGACTTTGTTATTATTTTAGATAGCAATGTGTCTTGAGTATAAGATTGATAACATTGCTAGATGTGTTTGCGATGGTATGTAGCTATGCGTGGTGAAGCGTGAATCAAACGTGATGTATGGTCCGTTACAATCGCTAAGGAGAAAGGAGGTTCTGCTATTGTGGAATGGAACTCCGCAGCGTCTTCACCCGACCGCAGTTAGAGAGAGGGTACCGAGGAATGCTGAATGCACGTGGCTCTGCTTGGAGCGCATGCTCTGTAAATAAGCCCCCAGTTATTAATGGCGCCTACATACAACATTGGCCTGCGTTCGGCTGCAGCTCGCGGTTGACTCCCACTTAAGCACGTCAGCTTGTGTGTGTAGGTTAACACGTATTTGGATAGGAACTTATCAGGTTTTACTAAGGAATGGGGGTGCCGCCACCTCATGCTTGCGGTATCCTGGCATGGAGCCTGTGCGTGGTTTGACAGCTGATGGCTGCATCGACTGTACGTGCGATAAAGTCATCATCGGTATCTAGCAGATATGAATTTCTCACATGTTATGTATGAATGGGGGTGCTGCCACCTCATGCTTGCGGAAGCCGAGCAGGGAGTGTGCTTGGTTTGACATCTGATGGATGCGTCACTTATCGCTACCTCCGGTGTACTCTACTGGACAGTGACTTCGTCTCGCTGATGTAAAGGAGATGATTTCGTATGGTGTGGGGTATCAATTGTATGTTTACTAGATCTATACGGTACTCCATGATAAATTCCCTGGTTGGAGATCGGTTCGATGCTCCACTACTGGACAGGGGGCGGTGGACTGTTCTTGAGCGTGTTGATTGCATTGTTTCGCGAGCGGCTCTTTAGGCCCTGCTATGCAGTATTTGGTCAGTTTACGAGTACTTTTCATGTCTACACATCAGTGTGATGAATTATTTAGGAGCAGTTTGCTACTGTGTACTGAAATTACGAGTTGGTTGCGTGTCTGTGGGCTGTGCAACATGACCCCAGGCACATCGGGATGGATATTTTGAGTGTGATAGATATACTTTATCCTTAAATAAGTTGTCTGAAAATAAATAGAGTGTACTGCATCCATACTCTCCGCAGCAGCCCAGAGTAGGCTGAGTCGTTTTCCCACCATTTTCCCTCACCATCTTCGTTTACGTCACGAAAAGGCCGACTTCGTCCTCTGATGATGGTACTGAATACTAGACCTCGTGGAGAACACACTGTTTGCCTCCATCATGGATAACTGTACTCGCATCATCAGCTGGTGTCACGGAGTCGTCCTCTGGCGGCGACGTAATGTACTAAGACAGTTGGGGTCTGGAGCTCGTGGTGAACCCACTAGGTGGCGCCATCTTAGATTACGGTACCCGCTTCATCACCTGCCGTCACTACAGCGTCCTCTGGTGGCATCGATATTAACTAAGTCAGTTGGGCTCTGGACTCAGTGGCAAATACACTGGGTGATGGTGGTGCCTCTAATTCTTTAAATAAAGACTGGTGTATGATTTCGACAGTTTACGATTAGCAAGCAGAGTGTTTTAGATGGATTATTATTTTGACAATTTACTAGTTATTTGGTTATCTGGACGTTAATGCATTGCATTGTTTACGAGTGGAACGGATGTCTGTTGGCTGTGCAATGCATTATTTTTGATGGTTTACAATTAGCTAGCGTGTGTGTAGAGCCTTATACATCAGTTATGTAGTAGTAGTTTGCAGGTCTGTATGCTATGGGGCATGTCAGAGCGTGTGTTATGTGATACATCCTTAAATAAATTGCCCCCCCCCCAAATAAATAAAGTACACTCTTTCCTCTCTCAATCAGTCTAGTGCAGGGTGAATCCTTTTACCAGCAACCCCTAGGAACAGGTTGCACCCTGGAGGTTTAGGTTAGTGGTAATGAGCTTCGTTTGCAACAATTTTCTTAGGTTGGTAGCGAAAGCAGAAGTGACCTTTCTTTACAGCCAGAATTGAAACTCGGCGCCAGTTCCTACGAAGAGGTGGATATCTGGATCTTGAAAAGTAGTTGAAACTAGGTAGTTGAAAGTATAGTGAACCCCTTTTCTTACCTGCTTGAAATTGCTTAAATAATAAAGACAAGTATTTTTTGGGCCATTTTTCTTGCTTAATAGTGATAACAGGGGTGTGACGTATTATCCTGTTGGAATTTGAACTTGGCGCAATTTTTTTGGAAAGGGGTTAGGTTAGTGGAGGTAGGCCAAGTGTCCTATCTTCCCACCAAAAACTAAAACGCACGTTGCTAGAAGGATATTATTTGCAATGCCGCCCACACTGCCACGATAAGTAGGAGGTTTGGTTTCCCGATACACGTCGCCGTGTAACTGCCGCTCGTGGTGATACATTAAAGAGTTCTCTGTCTTCTTGTCGGACAGCCAGTACCCACATCAGTCTACCGAAACAAAGACGCAACATCTGTGTGCCACATTTGAAGATGAGTTTGAAAAGATGGATTAAAAAAAATTCAAAAAGTGAATTGTTGCAATTTTCTCCATTCATGTTCTGTAGACAGTCACAATCTCTTGAACAGTGGTTCACAACATTTGTTAGACCAGTACCCCTGAGTGCAATCAGACATTAGCTAGTATCCCCACTCACCCAAATTATCACTAACTTTAGCACATAACTAAACTGTACAATGAAAGATTTTTCTTGGAACACTTTTATTTTTAAAACGACGAAAGATGAATGATACTTAGTTTGTGCATGCGTGTGTGTGTCTGTGTGTGTTCGGGGGGAGGAGGGGTATTTGAATGACTGACGAAGGAATTCGTGGTGTATTGCAAGTGCTACCCCCTACTACTCCTCAGATAAGAAAGCTAATTATCCATAGTTACAGAACGCTTCCCCTACTCAACTTCTCTCCATTACGGCACTTTCTTGACCAGCACATTGCAACCCCAATTAAAATCAACAAGCTAAAATGTGTGCACTATTCTTACTGTTTCTAAATCACTTGATTGCTGCTCTCCTTCTTCTGAACTGGAAGAATTCAGGCCTTTAAATCTTTGTGTCCGACGGCAGTCAATAATGGTAATGGTAATGGTAATAATAATAATAATAATAACAATAATAATAATAATACCCATACTGGAGGAAGAGGTGGAGGTCTGGACCTTGAAAAGTAGTTGGAATTAGGTAGTTTAAAGTAAAGTGAACCCATTTTATTGGTCAACTGGTTAAATATGTTGTTGTTGTTGTTGTTGTGGTCTTCAGTCCTGAGACTGGTTTGATGCAGCTCTCCATGCTACTCTATCCTGTGCAAGCTTCTTCATCTCCCAGTACCTACTGCAACCTACATCCTTCTGAATCTGCTTAGTGTATGCATCTCTTGGTCTCCCCCTACGATTTTTACCCTCCACGCTGCCCTCCAATACTAAATTGGTGATCCCTTGATGCCTCAAAATATGTCCTACCAACCGATCCCTTCTTCTGGTCAAGTTGTGCCACAAACTCCTCTTCTCCCCAATCCGATTCAGTACCTCCTCATTAGTTATGTGATCTACCCATCTAATCTTCAGCATTCTTCTGTAGCACCACATTTCGAAAGCTTCTATTCTCTTCTTGTCCAAACTATTTATCGTCCATGTTTCACTTCCATACATGGCTACACTCCATACAAATACTTTCAGAAAAGACTTCCTGACACTTAAATCTATACTCGATGTTAACAAATTTCTCTTCTTCAGAAACGCTTTCCTTGCCATTGCCAGTCTACATTTTATATCCTCTCTACTTCGACCATCATCGGTTATTTTGCTCCCCAAATAGCAAAACTCCTTTACTACTTTAAGTGTCTCATTTCCTAATCTGGTTAAATAAATATATTAAAATTCGTTAAATAATAAAGACAAGTCCATTTTTCCTGCCATTTTCCTTGGTGTGATGCATGTTGGAATTCGAACTTCATGCCACTTTTTGGGGGGAGGGGGGTTATGTTAGTGGAGGAAGCCCAATTGACCTTCTTCCTACCAAAATTCAAACTTCCCACAAAAATCCACCATCTTGATTGACGTCACTGAGGGTGTGTCTGTGACGTCACGTCTGCCATCTTGGATGACATCACATGGGGTGTGTCTGTGACGTAACAGCCGCCATCTTGGATGACATCATCGCCGCCATCTTGGATAACGGTACTTTGTGCTCGTATCCCTGTTGTTCCAATACTGATGTTCACTTAAAAGTACACCATACTTTGCTCGGAAACAAATTTTTTTTTGGTTTTTGTGCATATAACACGACGGCGTGCTGAGAAGATAATGACTGATAATGTTTTATTTGAAAAAGTTAGTAACATTCTACATCTTTATTCTACATATCTGCAGCCCTCTGCTGCTAGAGGGATCCGATTTCTACCGCGTAACACAGCGGCGTGTGACGTAACTATGTTCGTGCGTGAGACTGAGCTCACGAAAGTGAAAGCACGCATTCAAAGACTTCGTCCGCACGTGGAGCACTCTCTTCTTCAGCATCACAATGTCAAACTACACACATAGCCTGCGACATTTGTAGCAATCTGACGCCATTGGTTCACTGCCATCAATCATCCTCCACACAGTCCCGATTTTCGTCCTTGTCCAAAACAAAGAACTCCTTCGAGCACTTCAGTTGTTTGAAGTTGTGCAAGCAGAGGTGAGGTTGTGGCTCTGTTAACATAGTCGAACATTATACTACGACGCTCTCAACAAAATAGTGTCTAGTTGGGAAAATTGTGTTGGTCCCCAGGGTGACTATGTTGAGAAATAAATATATAGACGTGAGGAATAAAGATGTAGAATGTTAATAAAGTTTGTTTTATTTAAAAAGCGTTGCGAGTTTTCACATAAAACATCCGGCGACGTTACTTTCCAGCACTCCTCGAGCCATCGGTGTCTGAGAAAATATGTACTTTGATCGAAATAAATGTTAACATGAATGCCGAAAATAGCACTAGGTTCAAAAAATTTTAACTGTATGACAACTGCAGAATAATATTATTTGCAGCTAGCGTGATAACATGAGTGGCGTATTAGATTTAATGGTGAGCATTTTGGTAATTTTTGAACATTGTCTGTATTATCATTCTTCCTCTTCCTCTCTAAGTGCCTCGTCCTCCAAGAACACTGTAGCATGAACTATTGTCTGTCCATGGTTATTCAGCACATCGATTCAATGCTGAACCCAAACTGCTGGCTTGAGTTATTTAGTCAGGATAATCGTGTGCCTCTTGGATCACATCTGTCATTAATCTTTCCTTGAATTATTAATTTCAACAGGTTGTATTTATTGTTGTGGGGTTGGGCGACCAAAACAGTCGAGTTTTCCCCTCTGGTTGGCGTTAAGAATTTCTGAGTCTTCGTACCGCCATATTTTTTACTATATCTGTCGATGGTATCCTTAACATTCTTCGATATGCCCGCTTTTCAAATGCTTCCCGTTTCTTGCCTAATACTGCGGAAAGAGTCCATGACTCCGCTTCATAGAGTAGGATACCGTGCATGTAGCAGCGAAGTAGTCGAGTGCGAAGCGTAATTACTGGTCTGGAGATTCTTAGCACTCGCCGCGGACTAAATGACTGCCAGGGACTAAGGGCATTGGCTGTAAGTTTTCCAGTAATTCTGGAAATTTTTTCTGGGGAGTAATTACGAGGAGGTTTCTCGTTGCTTAGATCGTGCAGGTTTGAGGCCGTTTATGTCACTATGGCTACGCTACCAAATGTGTGTTCACCACCATATCAGAAGATATAATAAAACCTGCGGTCCTCTTTCGTTATAGCTTGCAAGGAGATTTCTCCAGCGGTAGGATCGACTTTTTGAAACCACCTGCACGGTTATGTTAAGAACCCAGGTATCACACATTGCAGCCATTCATTCTGGTGGGCCCATGTTTGCGAGAAACTGACGAGAAAAGAAATTCAGAATTTTGTGTGACACTCGGTAGCATTAAGAAAGTTGAACGGCATAATCTGGTTGTGAGCTGTAATGGAAAGGATAATGGCTTCACTTGCATTAGGTTGTAGGTCGAATCTTGCCAGAGAAGGTAAACTTTTTTTAGTCTTTATCGACAATGATAATCATTTTCATTCAATTTATTGATGTAAATGTATTTTTTTTATTTCCATTCCTTGGTCACGTGATTTAATCATAATGTCAATTTCTTCATTTGCTCTAATTTTTCTTCCTATCTTCTTTTTTCCACACGAATTCTTTGTTCATCAGACTTTAATTAATGTGATGTATCAATTCCGATTTAATTTCTTTTGTTTTACCATCCTGTGTTTTCGTCTAGGTTATTGTGTTTATTATATCTATTTCTCACTTTGCTTGAATTTCATTTTACTTATAAACTCTTCTCGCATTTAAATCTTCATCTGCGCTATTTTTCCCGTAGTGCAAGAATTTAGATTATATTTTAAGTATTTGTATGACGATTACCATGCAAAAAAATGGCACATCTTGTAATGAAAAATACTTTTTTCACACTATTGCACAGTCAATATAAATACATTATTTCGTCTTTTGATTTTTTAATTGATATACCGGCGTTTTCAGATAATTTGATATTATAACAGGTAAGTATGATAAAATACACATTCACAAATAGAAAACTTCATATAGTGATTAAAACAATGTGACAAAGGAATAGAAATTTTTAAAAAATACATTTAAAGCAATAAATTGAGTACAAATAATGATCAAAGTCTTTTCGATAAAGATTTAAAAATATAAAAATTATTCCACCTGTGAGGCATGTTTAAGCTATTATCCTGACCATTATGCCACGCAACCAGACTATGGAATGACTTTTTTAACGCTATGGAGCATCACACAAAATTCCGAAAACTTTTTCGTCAGTTACTCGCAATCGAAAGCCCACCTGGATGAATGGCTGCAGGGTGTAATGTCTGGGATCTTAAACAACAATACCGCTTATTTTGTTTCAAACAGGCGCTTGGGAACTCTCATTGTTAGTTTTAAGAATAACAAATGGCACGTTTTGAAAGAACAGTGATGTCGCAGTCCTATAGCGCCAACTAGCGGTGGCACCTGAAAACTTGCAAGGCGACTCTTGTAAAGGCACAGTGCGAAACCATTAACAAGTTAGACTGCTGTTAGTTACGAAAAACCCATGCACCATTATAAGCAAAACGAGAGAGAATGAATTTTACTGTAGCAAGTAAGCTGGAAACGCTACATACCCGTTTAGCCAACACAACAAAAACGATAATAATAATAATAATAAATAATAATAGTGGTCCAGTCACATTAATGTGACCAACTTCGTAGTCAACGTGCAATAACGTCACAGACGCCAGGTGATTGTATTAGCAGTGGGGGAGGTGGGGGGGAGGCTGGAAACAGTGAAGTACAGCGATTTATGTGACGTCCAACAGGGCATAATCGTTGTGTTTCTGGCTAACGATGGAAGAATTCCCAAAACGGCAAAATCCGTAAAATATTCACATGCCGCTGTGTGTATAGTAAACAGTGCGTGGCAAAATCGCGGTACTCGACTCCAAGGCAACTGTGTTGCACCACGGACAATAGGCGACCTGGGTGAACGACAGCTGCGGATATGTGTACTGGCGAACAGACGTGCAACTGTTTAGCAGCTGACCGCACAGATGAACCAAGGGCTACCGCCAATGTCTCCTCAACGAGCGTTCAGTTAACATTGCTGCGCAAGGGCCTGCGCAGCAGGCACCTGGTTCAGGCACCCATGCTGACTGTTGCTCATTGGCGTCGAAAGCCAGCATTTGCACGCCAATACCGCCACGGAAAGTCCACTGAGTGGGACAGGTGGCCTTTCCATATTAATCACATTTTATGCTCCATCGGACAGATGTCAATGTCCTGGTTTACGTCTTTCAATTGGACGCCACTTGGGCGACCTGCTTATCATTAACGTACACCGTTTGTTCAACTGGGGAAAGGGAATATACAGTTTAACGTGGCATCCGGACCACGTGTTGTTTCTACCGACTCCTCATATCGTTGAGAAGTATAGGCTGGATTAAAGGCAGACTGAAAAATTCATTGTTCGACGGGCTTTTCGATCCCGCGACTCTCGATTTGGAAGCATGCGTTGTACCGGTAGATCACCATGCCCGACAGTTAAGAGATGGTAATAGAACTGTAGTGGTGGAGTATTTCGTCGTATTTTACGTCAAGTAAATGTGCTGTGGTGCAAGCCAAAGTAAATTCAAGCTAAAGACATCAGTTTTGAAACCAGAAAAATGTGCAGCCAGGGCAGTACGGTAAGTGGAAATCAAACTTGCATGCTGTCAATAAAAATCAAACTCTACCATCTTTCGTAACGAATTGTTGTACATGAACACATAGTCAGTGCCTTCTCTGCGCTCTAGCAATGGAGATACTATCGAAGACAGTGCTGTCAAAGGAGAGTTACTGAACACAGACTTCCAAAATTCCTTAATCAAAGAAGACGAAGTAAATATTGCAGAATTCGAGTCAAGAACATTTGCCAACATGAGTAGCTTGGATGTAGATATCTTCGGAGTAGTGAAGCAACTCAAATCACTTAACAAAAACAAGTCTTCTGGTCCAGACTGTATACCAGTTAGGCTCCTATCAGAGTATGCTCGTGCAATAGCTCCATGTTTAACAATCGCATACAACCGCTCGCTCGACAAAAGATTCATATCCAAAACCTGGAAAGTTGCACAGGTCACACCAATATTCAAGAAAGGTGGTAGGAGTAACCCACTAAAGCACAGGCCCATATAATTAACGTCGATATGCAGCAGGATTCTGGAACATATATGGTATTGGACCATTATGAATTACCTTAAAGAGAACGGGCTATTGACACACAGTCAAGACGGATTTAGAAAACATCGTTCTTGTGAAACACAACTAGCTGTTTACTCGCATGAAGTGTTGAGTGCTATTGAAAAGAGATTTCAGATTGATTTCGTATTTCTGGATTTGCAGAAGGCTTTTGACACTGTACCACACAAGCGGCTTGTAGTGAAATTCCGTGCTTATGGAATATCGCCTCAGTTATGTGACTGGATTCGTGATGTCCTATCAGAGAGGTCACAGTTCGTAGTAATTGACGGAAAGTCATCGAGTAAAATAGAAGTGATTTCTGGCGTTCCCCAAGGTGGTGTTGTAGGCCCTTTGCTGTTCCTTATCAATTAAACGATTTGGGAGACAATCTGAGCAGCCGTCTTAGGTTGTTTGCAGATGACGCTGTCATTTATCGAGTAGTAAAATCATCAGAATCAAAACAAATTGCAAAACAATTTAGAAAAGATATCTGTATGGTGCGAAAATTGGCAATTGACCCTAAATAACGAAAAGTCTGAAGTCATCCACGTGAGTGCTTAAAGGAACTCGTTAAACTTCGGTTGCGCGATAAATCATTCAAATCTAAAGGCCGTAAATTCAACTAAATACCTAGGAATTACAATTACGAACAACTTAAATTGGAAGGAACACATCGAAAATGCTGTGGGGAAGGCCAACCAAAGACTACGTTTTATTGGCAGGACACTTAGAAAACGTAACAGATCTATTAAGATGACTGCCTACACTATACTTGTCGGTCCTCTTCTAGAATACTGCTGGGATCCTTACCAGAAACGATTGATGGAGTATATCGAAAAAGTTCAAAGAAGGGCATCACGTTTTGTATTATCGCGAAATAGGGGAGAGAGTGTCACCGAAATTATACAGGATTTGGGGTGGACATCATTAAAACAAAGGCGTTTTTATTTGCGGCGAAATCTTTTCACGAAATTCCAGTCACCAACTTTCTCCTCCGAATGCGAAAATATTTGTTCGACACCGACCTACATAGGGATAAAATGTCGTGTGACTAGGGCCTCCCGTCGAGTAGACCGTTCGCCAGGTGCAAGTCTTTCGATTTGACGCCACATCGGCGACTAGCGCGTCGATGGGGATGAAACGATGATGATTAGGACGACACAACGCCCAGTCCCTGAGCGGAGAAAATCTCCGAGCCAGCAGGGAATCGAACCTGGGCCCTCAGGATTGACATTCTGCTGCGCTGACCACCCAGCTACCGGGGCCGGACTTACATAGGGATAAACGATCACCATGATACAATAAGGAAAATCAAAGCTCGTACAGAAAGATACAGGTGTTCGTTGTTTCCGCGCGCTATACGAGATTGGAATAATAGAGGTGAATAGAGATGAAGGTGGTTTGATGAACCCTCTGCCAGGCACTTAAATGTGATTTGCAGAGTAACCATGTAGATGTAGTTAGCAAACCAAAATTGTAAACAGGTTTCATACAAGACTACTGACAAATTTTTATGAGCAAAAAGGAATGAGTATGCTAAAATACATGGGGTGAGTTAAAAGTAGTGGCAATTCGGTTAGAATTCATGCTAGACTTCATTGAGAGAAATTCGCTCTATTACATCCCCGTCTCGCATCTAGATCACCTCCCCCCCCCCCCCCCCCCCCGCTTACAGTTGATTTTGACTAACAGGTCATAATCGGGGGGACTCATATCGGGTGAATAGGTGGATGGCCAGTATATCCCACTGCTACATGCACGGAGCTCCTGCTCGGGGCTCGTCATTTAGCGCATTGTCGTGAAAGTTGGTGGGATGCAGCGCCGGAAGGAAACATTGTTGCGCGCTCCGACCACGTGCCACTTCAGTATTGATCCAAGCACGTTTTTCGTGTTTACCAAACATACTGTTAAGGCGTCTGAACTAGCTTCTCCAACTTTGAGATACTACATACCGCAAATGATTCAAACACAACCTATGCCATTGACTTTACTGTTTCAGCCTACCATCTTCTATCAGCAACAGAAAGCATACGTACCATATGACCCACATCCTTCATGTTGTGGCATTGTTGCTACTACTTTTTATCCAACTCACAACTCATGTAAACACGCATGAGTGAGTGGTTGTCATCTCCCGTCTCGGTGGTGGCTTAATTATTGGGAGGTTCCGAAGTGCGTTATCCATACCAGGTGTATCAAAAACAATCATCCGATTTGGCCCGTCTATATTTCTGAAACTAATAAACATATACAGTGAATTTTGTTTTTTTATGAAAGGGAAACTGAAAAAGTTTTTTCATCTTTTTCATTGGTGTTCAGTATGCCCCCTCGAGATGCGCAGCATATCTCAATGTGGTATTCATATTGCAGCCAGCACGTCTTGAGTTACAGCTTCCACAGATACTGTTATGCGATGTCTCAGTTCATTCATTGTTGTCGATAATGGAGGCATCTAAATTGAGTCTCTTACAAACCCCCACAAGAAACAATCACATATAGTCGGGTACGGTGTCCTTGGAGGCCAGTAATGTAAGCCTGAATTATTTTGTCCAGTGTGACTGATCAATCGTTCAGTAATCCTTTGATTTAAAAATTCCCCCACTTCCAGATGCCAGTGTGGTGGTGCCCCATCCTTTTGGTAACTGAAGTCTTTCGAAACACTCTCCATCTGTGAGAAAAGGAAGTTCTTAAGCATATCGAGATATGTGCTTCCTGTAACAGTGTTCTTGGCAAAGAAAATGGACCATACACCTTTTCTCGTGAAACTGCACAAAATACATTAAATTTTGGAGAGTCCCTCTTATATTGTACAACTTCATGGTGGTTATCCCGTACTCCATATTCTCAGAATATGACGTTTCACCTTTCAATTTAAATGGAGTGTTTCCTCGTCACGAAACACTAAGTGTGGAAGAAAACTGTCATCCTCTGTCTTGCCAAGAGCAAAATTACAGAACTTCACATGTTGTTTGTCAGCTTCACGAAGAACATGCAGTAGCTGAATTTTGTATGGTTTCATGTGAAACATCAACGCAACATGCGTTGAACACGGAGGCTGACGTGAGGATCAATGAACTATACTTGACGGTATGTATCTGGAACAGGTGATTAGAAAATTAGTAGACAGGAATACAATTAAATAGTTAGCTTTAATTCAGCATCAGCTTTGTACAATAATATTTACAAGTGCAGTTATAGACTGAACTGCGAATGCTTCTTTTCAATTCGGATTGCTTCTTACATATATATCAATGGTCTATGTATAAACTGTATGTGGCGCCTGGCTAGGTCGCAGCTACTGACTTAGCTGAAGGCTATGCTAACTAGCGTCTCTGCAAATGAGCTCTCTGAAGCTATAACAAGTGAACCATTCCTATTAAAGTCGACTGTAGAACTGCGCGCTAGCTTTTCTAGTAAGATCAGCCGAGGGGCGGCGCTCGGTCTGCTAGCGTCTACAATGGCGACTCGGGGGTCCGATGTGTACTGACGGACCGCGGCCGATTTGAAGCCTACAACCTAGCAAGTGTGGTGCCTTGCGGTGACACCACATTCAGCTGTCGAGCTGGACGGCGGATGGATTTCTGCGGACTCCTTGTGAAACTATGGGGGATGCGTTCGACGTCTGTGTCAGACACTCAGGGACGGCCTGGTGATTTGCCCTTCACAAACAACCTGCTTCTCAGAATTGTTCATGCCATCGTCTAATGCTCTGAGCTGTAGGAGGATCCACAGCACAGCTAGTACGAAAGTCACGCTGAACAGATATTACTGACACGCACTGCGCAAAACGTAGAATACAAAACGCTTTCCGTTGCCCTGACACCATTTTTCTATAATCAGTCCATCATTAGAATAAACCTGATGCAAACATTGCACTATGTATTCTACCGAGTTTGCTGGAACCTCATTGGATTTCCGTTTCTCGTGGGACTGCAGCCAAGCTGTCTAGAGTAGTGTCAAGTACGATAATAAGGGTACGTTTTGTGCTGTGCGTTACGCTCACATCGACTTAGCGATAATAAGACAGAACAGCTTTACTGGTGCATTTAATTTGAACAGCACTTCCCGGTCAGCTGGTACAGCTAACCTGCAGGGACGTGGCCAGCTGCAATTCACACGGAAACAGGCGAGCAGAGGAGCAAAACAGCTTCGAATGTCGTTTAATTTTTAAGCAGAATGAAATAATACACAGCAAATCTCCCACAGTACTCTCCTTAGACGACTAGAGGAAAACCGCCACACGTTGTCTGACGTACTATTGTAATTAAAAACAAGAATGATGAAAAAAATGGTTGAAATGGCTCTGAGCACTATGGGATTTAACTTCTGAGGTTATCATTCCCCTAGAACGTAGAACTACTTAAACCTAACTAACCCAAGGACATCACACATATCCATGCCCGAGGCTGGATCCGAACCTGCGACCGTAGCGTTCGCGCGGTTCCAGACTGTAGCGCCTAGAACCGCTCGGCCATCCTGGCCGGCTAAGAATGATGAAAATTCTTGACTTAACCACAGGGTAATTTTTCTGCATAAGCTGTGTGTAACACAAGAGGTAACTGAAGGATTTCACCGTAGAGTTAAATACTGAAGTCACTGAAGGTGTACTTGTGGTCAGTCGTCTGGTAATCTCTTAGCTCCCTCCTTATCCGAAGCCCAGAAATACATTTCAGTTCTGGAAGTGTCACCTGCTACGCTGATAACGAGCCTATGAATAATAGAAAGCCGCGCGGGATTAGATGAGTGGTCTAAGGCGTTGCCATCATGGACTGTGCGGGTGGTCCCGGCGGAGGTTCGAGTCCTCCCTCGAGCTTGGGTGTGTGTGTTTGTCCTTAGGATAATTTAGGTTAAGTAGTGTGTAAGCTTAGGGACTGATGACAGTAGCAGTTAAGTCCCATAAGATTTCACACTCATTTGACTATTTGACCAATAACAGAATCCACGAAGTCAACCAGGCGCAGCATTTTCTCTTCTTTTATGAAGAGTTCTATATCCCGCCAGTGTTCGGAAGTGACGTGTGAAAAAGTCGCGTGCGTTATTTCCAGTACGTCTGGCCACTTAACAGTCTTGTTACTTCTCGGACCAAATCCCACAGCTTGGCTGCAGATCAGTTCGGTTGTGTTCATATTGTAATGGTACAGCAGCAAATGTAAAAATGCAGCGTTTTTTGATGTGCTCAGTGCTGTGAAAATAATTGTTTTTCATTTTTCTACGATGCTTATCTACTTCTGTGGTATAAAACGATATACATAGTTCAAATAAAGAGAATTTGGTTTTCCATTTTTGCCTTAAAAAATTAAATTGTTATGTTTTCTTTATTTAAACAACTTTTATGAACAGTCTTTCATAGAACATCGATAGTTAAGAATTTGTTGTTGAAATGGAAACAGGAATTTCGCGTCCAATATGTGATTAGAAGGCCAGGCGAAGTGGCCGAGCGGTTCTAGGCGCTACAGTCTGGAACCGCGCGACCGCTACGGTCGCAGGTTCGAATCCTGCCTCGGGCATGGATGTGTGTGATGTCTTTAGGTTAGTTAGGTTTAAGTAGTTCTAAGTTCTAGGGGACTGATGACATCAGAAGTTAAGTCCCATAGTGCTCAGAGCCATTTTTTTTTATAATTAGAAACAAGGAGACGTGCATTATTTAGAAAAAAATAATTATGAGTTTTATAATTACGAGACGTAGGTATTTCAAATTGAACGAGGAAAAAAATGATCCTCGGGAGATTTGTACCAATTTGCGTATAACCGCATTTGATTCACAATCCATTGCGATACCGACTGAACTATACATTCAAGCTCGATATTATTTCCAACTGTAATATATACAAATTACTTTTGAATACATTATGGGCACAGCAGTGATCAATGTCTTATAAATAATTACTATTAAAAACAGTCTTGATCACGATTTATTTAACAAGGTGACCGGTTTCAACCACTACTGTGGTCATCTTCAGACCTATAAGTTGTATACAAAGCTCTAATTAGAGGGCTACATACATTAAACAAAATAAATAAAGTTATAAAGCTATAAAACGTTGAATTACCATTGAGTAGGAACCTCTTACTGTTGAAGAATCACTACTGGTGAAACCAGTGCACGTCTTACTATATATAATGGGGGCTCCACCCACTTCTGACTGCATGATGTCATTATTAACCAATGAGTTATAAGTCGAATTACAATTTAAAATTTCCTAGTTAAAAGAACATTGTCAGCTACAGATTATTGTAGCTTACTCTTTTCGTTTCAATAAAGACAAGTTGGTGCTCAATAATACATCGTCTGACGCCACAGTCTTTGCCATTCTACTTCGCAACAACTTCGTTGGAAAGAAGCCTGCTGCCACATCTTTGCACTGGCGTTTGTCCTCACCATGGCAACCACTAGTTCGACTATCGACTTTACAATAACTTCAGTGAAAAAAGCCTGCTGCTTCATCTTTGCAACGGCGTCTAACTTCACCATAGCAACCAGTGGTTCCAAATGGTTCACTGACAGGCCTTGAGAGGGCAACCCATGTACTGCCAAACCGAAGTTCATTTTCCTACATATTTAAATATTTTTAACGCTTCTTAATTGACAATAGCTGGTTAATAAGCTAAGTTTAGTGTGTATTTATTTCTAATTCTTGACAATGTTCTTTTAACTAAGAAATTTTAAATTGTAATTCGACTTATAACTCATTGGTTAATAATGACATCATGCAGTCAGAAGTGGGTGGAGCCTCCATTACATATAGTAAGACGTGCACTGGTTTCTCACGTAGTGATTCTTCAACAGTAAGAGATTCCTACTCAATGGTAATTCAACGTTTTATAGCTTTATAACTGTATGTATTTTGTTTAATGTATGTAGCCCTCTAATTAGAGCTTTGTATACAACTTATAGGTCTGAAGATGACCACAGTAGTGGTTGAAACCGGTCACCTTGTTAAATAAATCGTGATCAAGACTGTTTTTAATAGTAACTGTAATATATACATCACTGGAAAAACTTCAAAGCGGAGTATCTCCGTAAATTTATGAAAGCCGGCCTGTGTGACCGAGAGGTTCTAGGTGCTTCAGTTCAAAAAATGGTTCAAATGGCTCTGAGCACTATGGGACTCAACTGCTGTGGTCATAAGTCCCCTAGAACTTAGAACTACTTCAACCTAACTAACCTAAGGACAGCACACAACACCCAGCCATCACGAGGCAGAGAAAATCCCTGACCCCGCCGGGAATCGAACCCGGGAACCCGGGCGTGGGAAGCGAGAACGCTACCGCACGACCACGAGATGCGGGCGGCGCTTCAGTCTGGAACCGCGCGACCACTACGGTCGGTTCGAATCCTGCCTCAGGCATGGATGTGTGTGATGTCCTTAGGTTAGTTAGGTTTAAGTAGTTCTAAGTTCTAGGAGACTGATGACCTCAGATGTTAAGTCTCATAGTGCTCAGAGCCATTCTTAAGGCTTATGGGGGGCGGGTCAAGATACATCTAAAAATAGACATCTGGCAACATTAGAGAAAAACGTCCATCAAAGTCGCTGTGTTGCGTGCGCTCTCTACCTCCAGTTGTTCTCGTGAGTGTCAGAGTCGCCATAGCCAAAACGCCCCTGAGTAAATATTGCGGACACCGCAGTTGCGCCTGATGATCTCTCAGAAATTATGAAATGTATTCGCAAATTTCAATTACGGTAGGACAACAGCTACACAATTTACTGGAAAAATACAGGATGTTCCAAAATTCTAGTGTCAAGATGGACTGAGTACACAATACTTATATGTTGAATTGGAAGCCATCTCCCATAACGTACCGTTTCCTTGCTACAACCATTTGAAAACATGATGGTAACGCGACCACATGTACAAGTAATTTAATTGGTGTGACCCAGTACATAACTGTTCAACAATTCCACTCATTAATAAGGCCAAGAAACCGAAAGGAAACCTAATCAGTTTTCAGAAACACTGTTGTTTACAGTACAGCCTTTTCCAATTCGGGTGTGCTGCATGTATTCCAACGACTATAGCACGGAAAGTATACGTTTCCGTAGGTGGGTTCAAATTTAAAATATTGTCGCTTAGTTCCCTCTACAAGTGCTAAAATTTCGGTAAACTCTGTACCTGTCGAGTAAATTGTACAGCTGTTGTCGTACCATATTCGAAATATAAGAATATGTTCCAGGATTTCAGTGTTAAGGCACTTTGCAGAGACATGACTGATTTTCCCTGTATATTGTCAAAATGGTTCAAATGGCTCTGAGCACTATGGGACTCAACATCTTAGGTCATAAGTCCCCTAGAACTTAGAACTACTTAAACCTAACTAACCTAAGGACATCACACACACCCATGCCCGAGGCAGGATTCGAACCTGCGACCGTAGCAGTCCCGCGGTTCCGGACTGCAGCGCCAGAACCGCTAGACCACCGCGGCCGGCTGTATATTGTCAATAAAAGCAAGTACACTTTCCATCTCCATACCAAAAAGCGTAAGTACTATTTGCATCATTTCAAGCACTATTCAAGTTGCTAGGTTTAGGGAAAAATACTAATGTCATACTGAAAATATCGGACAGAAGCCATATAGTTCCTACAAAGAACTTGAAAAAAATAATTTTGGGTCCCAGGCCATGTCATAAAACACTGAAA
Source organism: Schistocerca nitens (assembly GCF_023898315.1). Lineage (NCBI taxonomy): Eukaryota > Metazoa > Arthropoda > Insecta > Orthoptera > Acrididae > Schistocerca > Schistocerca nitens. The sequence continues at coordinate 304,451,442 of NC_064620.1, forward strand.
AACTAAAATACCGACATTTCGACCATCTTTTCAGCGATCCTCTTCAGGGAAAATAAATTCCAGGAAATTTCAAATCATTGCAAAGTGAAAGTTCGATTTGGAAACAACTTTTATTTCTTCTTCCTTATCTTTCATTCATTTCCAGAATTTATCGTCCGTTTTGTATGCTGCTTTCTTTATACAAGGTTTTTTCACAACTCATGTTACACATTTCTAGAGCTTGCAGTTTTACATAGGAACTAATACCTGAAAGCGTCATCCAACGACGCTGCAGAGCAACAAAGAAACCAGCGACGGCCCCTGTAAATGTGTGTATATACAGGGTGATTTCGTGATTATGTTACAAACTTTCTAGGATGATGGAGACAGACAAATGTATCAATTTGAGGAAAGGGCTCCTGTACTGGAAACGAACGTGTCGAAAGTTGTAAGTGAAAATCGTTATCATACCTCCGGTAGTGGAATACAAGTACTGGTATTGTTTTTGCTAGGATTGTAGGGTAGGCAACTTTCAGAGGCGGCAGTATGGACCAAACCAAGAAAAAATGTCCAGTAAACATGGGCTCTAAAGTGCATACCTGAGGAGCTATGAGCACTTGTTCAATAGTGGAGACCGAGCGAGGTGGCGCAGTGGTTAGACACTGGACTCACATTAGGGAGGACGACGGTTCCGTCCGGAACCGCGCGACTGCTGCGGTCGCAGGTTCGAATCCTGCCTCGGGCATGGATGTGTGTGATGTCCTTAGGTTAGTTAGGTTTAAGTAGTTCTCAGTTCTAGGGGACTGATGACCACAGATGTTAAGTCCCATAGTGCTCAGAGCCATTTGAACGACGGTTCAATCTCGCTTCCGGCCATCCTGATTTAGGTTTTCCGTGATTTCCCTACATCGCTCCAGGCAAATGCCGGGATGGTTCTTCTGAAAGGGCACGGCCGACTGCCTTCCCTAATCCGATGAGACCGATGACCTCGCTGTCTGGTCTCCTTCCCCAAACAACGCAAACCCAATAGTGGAGATGTGTTTCATGCTAGCAAAGATGAACAAGTGCTCATAGCTCTTAAGGTATGCATTTTACAGCCCATGTTTACTGAACGCTATTTCCTGCTTTCGGTCCATACCACCGCCTCTGAAAGCTTCCTGCCCTACATATTAGCAACAACACTCACGGCACATACTGTCAGACGTAACAGGAATGTCTTCTCTTACAATTTTCCGGTATAGGGGCATAGCCTCAAATTGATACATTTATCCATCTCCATCATCTTGGAAAGTTTGTAACATCTTCATGGGATCCCCCTGTATACACATATTTCTACAGGCGCCAGCGCCTGTATCTTTAATGCATGTTAGCGTCGCTGGATGACATTTCCAGACATCGTTTCCATCAACTTGATCAGCTAGGTCCCCTCGACAGCCTCGATAAATGTGTAGCATGTCTTGTGAAACACCATGTATACAGAACGAGTAACACACGACAATGGGCTAGAACCCTGTCTCTCTCACTTCTCAACTACCACGTTTCTTTTATGTCTTAAAAGTCTTACAACTGCTGTCTGATTTCTGGTCGAGTTCTAGATAACATGCCGCTTGCTGTATTTTATCCCTGTTTCATCTTACATTCAAACTGTATATTATGGTCAAAATTGTCAAAAGTTTTTTTCTACATCTGAAGATGTAATAAATTTGAGTTGAATTTCTTCAACCTATCTCTAATGGCTAATTGATTTTCCTCTAGGTCGTCTTCTGTAATATGTTCCATTCCTCTGTAAATATTTGGATCCGTGTTTTCAGCCAGGACATATGAAAATGATGGTTCGGTAATATTCGCACTTATCAAAATGGCTCTGAGCACTATGGGACTTAACTTCTGATGTCATCAGTCCCCTAGAACTTAGAACTACTTAAACCTAACGAACCTAAGGACATCACACACATCCATGCCCGTGGCAGGAATCGAACCTGCGACTGTAGCGGTCGCGCGGTTCCAGATCGTAGTTTGCCTTATTTGGTATTGGTGTTATTATGTTTCTCGTTTAGTCTGAAGATTTACCGGTCAAGTCAGCTACCACAGATGTTGAGGAGTGAAGCAGCAAACTCTGGCAGAGTGAGTCCTCGCCAGCGCTGCTAGAGCGATCTGGTAGCGAAGCCCTGCACTGTAGACAGCTCAATGTGTGAGGGACTAGTAGCGACACCTAGCAGCGAAGTGATGAATAGGAAAAGGCCGAGGAAATTGAGTGGCTTAACTTTCTAGTTCTTGCTGTTTTTATTCCTTTACACTATTATTACAAAACCGATTATGTCATCACTGCTCTGTTTGTCTGTTATCGTATTTTTCTGTATTTCACATGTTACAAAATAATTCTATTCTCATAACATTTAATGCAAACTATATCTTGAGTGACCTTAATGTACGCAGAACGTTACATTCAGCATTCCTTTCTTGTAATTTAGTATTCATCAAACAGTCTTATCCACGCTTTTAAGCGTTTAAAATGGAGATGTGGCACGGAATTTAACAGCAAAATAAACAGCCATAGTAGCAGTCTCTCTAAGAATACGAAATTTTGGTTCAATTTCGTCTACGCAGTGAGGGGAAGGGGCTGTTTTTACATTAAATGGTATCAAAATAATAGCACTGTATTGTGGGTTAAAGATTCTTGAACAGCAAATAGAATCGTAAATAGGCTTACTGCGATGCAACGTCAATAATATGATGGTGCAATAATAATACACCTTTCTCATACCTTTATTTTTATTTTTACAGTTTCACTCATTACTGATTGCAAACGCCTTGCAAAGAACATAACATTCTCCATCTTCGGCTAATGCTTTTACAATCTGTTTCATTCAGCCAGACTTAACCTGTAGAGGTAGTAATACAATTTCTTTTCTGATCCACAAGATACTTTCGGAAAAAGTGGAGCCAAAGAGGTTGTCATATAACTACTAACCGAAATATGATATGAAATATATAGACCCGTTAGTAAAATCATCAAGAAATTCGTTTTTTTTTAATGTTAACTGTTTCATTTATCATTCGTCTGACATAAAACTACGAGAATTATCCTCTTTCATACAAAAAAGGAGTTTTTCTCATTAGTGGCCTGTGTCATATCATACGTTTCATTTTGATACTAGAATAATTTGAGAAAAAAGAAGCCCTGTGTTCGTTTTTGAAAATACAATTGATGAAAACAATGCATTTTAAAAGTATTGAGTGTCAACTATTATGAAACGATTTTTGACACAGAATTTATTTGTTATCATATAATCAATCATGATACTAAAATGAACACAGACTGAGGCACCTGAAAATCTTTTTTTTTTTTTTTTTTTTCACTGTTCACTTGTGTGATGCTATTGATATAATATTTTGGATTTTCTTTTGACTCTGAAATAATTTATGCTGTTTCAGCACTGAGAATGTACGGAGTTCAATATGTAATATATATGTCAGTATTATAGCCAAACTGTTTTTTTTTTTTCAAACATTGATTAACTACAAGAAAATGGAAGATATGTTAGTATTTATCTTAGCAGCATTTAGCACACCAAGGAAGAAAAACGTTTTAGTTGTTTTAGTAAGGATTTTATTTCATTGTTGTAATCCTACAAATGTTAATGATACCATGCAGTTTCCTTTGACAGTAAGATATATTAAGTAAAAAGTACCTTGAAAATTTATGTAGATGTGGTCTGGTGAAGAAAGTGTGTGTGTGTGTGTGTGTGTGTGTGTATTAAAATCAGTGTTTGAAACCGCATAATCAGGTGCAGTTTGTAGTGTGGGAGTGAGCTTCACGTGGGATCTGAAGCACAGACCACACGGGGGTACCCGGCATACACCACATGCCAGGGCAGAGGTGGAGGCTAGTGTTCGGAAGTCTGAAAATTCCAGCGCCGGTTGGGGTTAGAACCCTGTCCCTGCTGGGGCGAAAAGCCCCAGCTGAGGTGCTGGAACATTTCAGACCCCTTACCACTAGACCGCCGGGGACCTCAGCTGTTTCCTGCTCTGAACTCGAGCTGTGGTCACGTTACACTACGCCACTTCCTGTTGTCAGCTGTGTTTACATCGGACGCTGAGTGGGGAGTCTAGCCGGCAACAATCAAACGCTGTGAGGGGAAGTGTTTACCTCCGACTGCTAGCTGTGTCCTTAGTGGATGATGTACTTACCCAGCTGAAGTTTTATTGCATGGCTGAAGTTGCTTTACAATAATCAAAGGCATTTGAAATCAGCCTTTGGGACTGCATGTAGTCCACACTTGCTGATCGTTTATTTGACCCTGTTGTCAGGTCCCTGGAAAAAAAAGAACCGAAGAAATTCTCCACAAGTCGAGGCAACTGTCATGACAGACCGAACCGCAGACAAACCTTAGATGTCATTATATACACTACTGGCCATTAAAATTGCTACACCAAGAAGAAATGCAGATGATAAACGGGTATTCATTGGACAAATATATTATACTAGAACTGACATGTGATTACATTTTCATGCAATTTGGGTGCATAGATCCTGAGAAATCAGTACCCAGAACAACCAACTATGGCTGTAATAACGGCCTTGATACGCCTGGGCATTGAGTCACACAGAGCTTGGATGGCGTGTACAGGTACAGCTGCCCATGCAGCTGCAACACGATACCACAATTCATCAAGAGTAGTGACTGGCGTACTGTGACGAACCAGTTGCTCGGCCACCATTGACCAGGCGTTTTCAATTGGTGAGAGATCTGGAGAATATGCTGGGCAGGGCAGCAGTCGAACATTTTCTGTATCCAGAAAGGCCCGTACAGGACCTGCAACATGCGGTCGTGTATTATCCTGTAGGGTTTCACAGGGATCGAATGAAGGATAGAGCCAAAGGTCGTAACACATCTGAAATGTGACGTCCACTGTTCAAAGTGCCGTCAATGTGTACAAGAGGTGACCGAGACGTGTAACCAATGGCACCCCATACCATCACGTCGGGTGATACGCCAGTATGGCGATGACGAATACATGCTTCCAATGTGCGTTCACGGTGATGTCGACAAACACGTATGCGACCATCAGGATGCTCTAAACAGAACCTGGATTCATCCGAAAAAATGACGTTTTGCCATTCGTGCACCCAGGTTCGTCGTTGGGTACACCATCGCAGGCGCTCCTGTCTGTGCTGCTGCGTCAAGGGTAACCGCAGCCATGGTCTCCGAGCTGACAGTCCATGCTGCTGCAAACGTCGTTGAACTGTTCGTGCAGATGGTTGTTGTCTTGCAAACGTCCCCATCTGTTGACTCAGGGATCGAGACGTGACTGCACGATCCGTTACAGCCATGCGGATAAGATGCCTGTCATCTCGACTGCTAGTGATACGAGGCCGTTGGGATCCAGCACGGCGTTCCGTATTACCGTCCTGAACCCACCGATTCATTGGATCTCGACCAACGCGAGCAGCAATGTCGCGATACGATAATACGCAATGGCGATAGGTTACAATCCGACCTCCATCAAAGTCGGAAACGTGATGGTACGCATTTCTCCTCCTTACACGAGGCATCACAACAACGTGTCACCAGGCAACGCCGGTCAACTGCTGTTTGTGTATGAGAAACCGGTTGGAAACTTTCCTCATGTCAGCACGTTGTAGGTGTCGCCACCGGCACCAACCTTGTGTGAATGCTCTGAAAAGCTAATCATTAGCATATCACAGCATCTTCTCTTGTCGGTTAAATTTCGCGGCTGTAGCACGTCATCTTCGTGGTGTAGCAATTTTAACGGCCAGTAGTGTATAATTACAAGTCAATGGCTAGCTTACACCCAATAATTCTATTTGTTTTGTCTGTTGTTCAGGTAATTATACTATCATTCAACACCTTGCCAGAGGCATCTGTTTTCTTTTCTTTCTTTTTTTTTTCTTTTTTCTTTTTAACAATGTATGACGTACCACAGCATATATGAAGGTTGGAACTTTAATAGCGGCAACTATTATTTACAGCTCGTACAAAATAGATACGTGTTTCAAAGTTTTACTGGCCTTCAGAATAGTCACCAGCATTGTGTATAACCTATTGCCAGCGAAGTGGTAGTTGTAGGATACTCTTAACAGTGCCAGTTGTGTTGACAGTTTTAGAAATCGAGTTGAACTCGCGAGGGCTTAAGTCAGAGGAGTGCGCTAGGTGGTATAGCACTTAGCAGCCCATCAGTCAAACATATCAGTAACAGCTTGCACTGTGCGTGCTTGAGCATTGTCCTGCAAAATGACGGTCAGGTCCTGCATAAAGTGTCATCACTTCTGTTTCTAAGCTGGTCTTAGGTTGTATTGCAAGAATGAACAGCATAGACAGAGATGATGACATTTTCTGCAGGACCTGACCATCATTTTGCAGGACAATGCTCAAGCACGCACAGTGCAAGCTGTTACTGATTTGTTCGACTGCTGAGTGCTATACCACCTACTGACCTCCCCTGACGTAAACCCTCGTGAGTTCAACTCGATTTCTAAACTGACGGAAACACTTCACGGCATTCGCTTCGGAACTACTATAAATTCGTCGGGCAATTGACTACGTCGCTCGAACTGTCAACATAACTGGCACTGCTAAGAGCATCCTATGACTTCCACATCGCTGGCAATGGGTTATACACGATGCTGGTGACTACTTTGAAGGTCAGTAAAACTTTGAAACACGTATCTATTTTGTACGAGCTGTAAATAAATAGTTGCCACTATTAAAGTTCCAACCCTCGTAAATCAGTTGCAAATAAATTTCTGTGTGTGCAGTTCAGATCTGCGACGTGGATTTTTCGTTGAAACGTCGGGATAAAATCGTTAACAGGTGTTTCGTATTAATATGTAATTTCATTATAAATATCCGTAATACAATGGTCACATGGAATAGTGTTAATGGTTACTCACAAGTTTAGGCTTTCGGGGGCTGGTGTACTGTGTACTTGATGGATCAGCTACGTAATCACGTAACGCCGTTTTTTCAATTTTTTTTTTCTGTCTCTGCGGGAGCTGTCGCATTCGCTTAGCACTGGGCTTTTTAGACTTCTTTTTGCGAGATCTTTTCTCGTGTTTTCTGTAATGTCGAGCCTATTTACAAGTCGTATGACACGAACTCTTTCATTATTTTATAGTTTTGAATTCAGTACCGATTTTCACTTATATACCGGCGAATATTTTTATTTTGTCTGTGTGACTCCTTGCGGTGCTTTGCAAGCTCTTCATCACAATGACACCCAAATCAGAGTCCTAGCTTAACGATACGCCAGTCTGTAACTTTACACAAAGCTGATTCGCAACAGTCACATGCATGCACTTACACTGGTACGATGACGTCACGGGCAATACGCGACAGAAATACCTGTGTTCGACTTTCCCAAAACAGAAGCCGGTTTTGAAATTGGGGAATATGGACTGCAACATAAAGTTACATGTAACGAATTGTATCGTGATTCCGCCATCCATACTACAGACAATCGTCCTGCGGAAAGATAATATAGCTGATAAGTATTACAGGGAGGTAGCAAGCGGACCCGGCAAGGTGAGTTACCGTTTATTGCACAAAGCTTATTGAACTGGCTTAGTCAATACACGGTACAAAATGTATTGTCGGAGGTTATACAGTTAACGAAAGGCTAAGTCACTAACCGTTAGTCTGCAAATCGAAGTCTTCGCCACAAATAAGGAGCATGCTAACTCTAAAGGCATAACGTTGTTTATAAGAAATTTCGTTCACAAAATGCAGGTGTTCGTGACAGTTTGTTCAACGCACAAAAATGAATCAGTCTGAATTTATGTATTTTCGAAAATTTGTGTGCCTTACGTTTCAACTATTAAAGCAAATAACAAGTAATAAAAGTGGAAAAGACCATAGTTAGAAAATTCTAAATTTTATTTCGATTCTTTCCTGGTTTTATCTAGAACAAAGTCGAGTTAAATCTCTTAATTATTCGAACTTCTTCTTAGAACCTTTCAGCTTCGAATTGTGCAGACTCGACTGCAATGGTCCCTTGGGCTTCGAATTTTCGAGAGTCTACTGTAATATCTAAAAAATCAAAACAAATCTTCTCGTGCTATTACCCACGTTTCAGTGGATGCTGATCTGGTTGTCCTTCGTAGTATATCATTGCGATTACAAAGTCCTAATCAACGTAAGCAAAGGAGTTAGGGTATAAACGTGCATTTATTTTTATCAAAATTACGTGCGAGTGCACTTCTGTCATGCATCCCAACTCCATAAATCCGCCATCTGGCAAAAGAGAGTGAGTACTCTTTCCTTTGTTTTTCACCCTTCATCGATGGCAAATGACAATGACTCTGCAGCAGAGACATGTTTTCCTTAAGAGAGTGCTTAACCAAAAGGCATGGACGTGTGGCGCCTCTGGTGTAAAGCGCCATATCTTTGTACTCGATCATTTTGATTAATCTATGTCTATGTTCTCTCGGCGTGCTACATTTTTACTGCCATGTTGTATTCGTTTACTTCTCTGCTAAATAAATGTATATTCGACGTCGAAAGTGTGTTATTACAGCTCTATGAAAACGTAATAGCCACAGTGGTGGCCAGGGGCGCCGACATATAAAAAATATTGAGGGGGGGGGGGCATACTGAGGGTCTCGGCCTGGGAAATTTTCTAAATTTTTTATGAAAAATAGTGAGTTTTAAAGCGTTTTTAAGCATTTTAGAGTCATATGATCAACATTAGAACGCCGAAAACTGGACTCTCGATAACTCGACATTCCGGGAAACTCTACAAGCCTGACACATTTTTTGGCTTAGAAAAAAGAAACAAAACATAAACAAATGGTTCAAATGGCTCTGAGCACTTTGGGACTTAACATCTGAGGTCATCAGTCCCCTAGAACTTATAACTACTTAAACCTAATTAACCTAAGGACATCACACACATCCATGTCCGAGGCAGGATTCGATCCTGCGACCAAAGCAATCGCACAGCTCCAGACTGAAGCCCTTAGAAGCGCTAGGCCACTCTGGCCGGCAAAACATAAACACACACGTTATTTTCGTAAAAAGCTAATTTAATTTATAGTAATAATCATACTTATAGACTGTTACAGAGCAGTGAATATATAGCTCTGAAAAGACTGAAATTATATTTAAATAAATCCTAAACTATCATTAAAAGAATAAAACATAAAATATTGCTGTCGCACAGTAATAGCACTTCGATTAATAAGTGAAATAGCTAATTTAAGCCTACTTTGAATAAGGCTCAGGGTTCATTAAATAAAAGCATAATGATTCACACCACTTGTTTTCAGTTAACCTGCTTACTACTGTAATAATTATTTGTTTTAACTCATTACTGAATGTATTTTAAAAGATAACTATCATCAAACAGGTAAATTAAAAATTCCAACATAATTTTGTAATTTTACAAAGCATAATATAACTAATAATTTTCTTACATTATAGGGGGGAGGCTCAGCCCCCCCCCCCCCCCCAAACGAATTTCTGAGAGCCTCAGCCTCCCTCGTCCCTTGGAACCCAATGAGTCGGCTCCTGTGGTGGTGACCCCGACATTGTTGTTCGCGAGTATTTTGTATTTCTTTCCTTCATTAATGGACTTCATGTGACAGCAGCCCACATTGTCTTCGGAACAATGGATCTACCAGTGTCTTTCTGTGCTAGTGCCTCGCTCCCTGTTAACTGTGCTTGCGTATTTACAAGTGTACCTAATGTGCGTTTGGTTAAAAGTGAACAATTACCTACACCCAGCCATGCTGGCGGCCACTTAACTTTAAGCGGATCAACATGGCCACCGTCAAGTGCAACTATGCAGCAACGGATCCTACATGGACAGTGCATGCCGCTTAGTGACATTGTGAATGATAATCCAGTGAAGGATCTTGTGGTTCACCCCTCAGCTACGCAGTTTCCTTTGGTTTGGTTTGATGTGCTGATGAAGTTCGAGAACTGCAATTTGAACATTCCAATGTATGGGGTCACACATTCTTATACTTCTAACATCGCAACATCTCAATGCACGCTGTCTCGGCGACGCCGGTTACCTTGGTCATGCCAGTTCCACGACCATCCCTCCTTGGTCACACCACGATCCCCTTCCGCCCACTTTCGTAGTGGCGCCGGCCGTTAAACCCGCGCTGTGTTCGCCATCAGGTCTGCAGATGGGACACATCATGCCGTCGGTTGCACCTGCTCACTCCACATCGTTTGCTGCGTGCTACGGTCCTCCCACAAAGACCTCGGGCGACGCACCGTGCACCGCTACTGCACTCCCTCCATTTGGGGCCTCCTGCCCCGCTCACGCAGATCTTCAACTACCAGTGCTGCATCAATATGAGTTACCCAGCAGCTTTCCTAAGCTGCCTGCTTTGCGAAAGGACAACCCTAAGACTTGGTTTACGTTGGTGGATCATCTAGTGGGTATCCGCAAGATTTCAGACAATGTCACACGTTTCGTCTGCCAGGTGGGCCACCTCCATGCTCATCCAGACCTCATGAGAGATCTGCTCCTCTCATTGTGTGCCTCACACAAGTATTTAAGGGTGAAATCATTGCCCATAGAATGCCTTTCTCGCCCACCAGCGGAGGCTATCCACCACATTATTCATGGTGAGTATGTCAACGGTTGCACACCTTCGCAGCTTTCACAGCGCCTTCATGCAGCAATTGATGATCAAGCATTACCAGACTCTGCACTTTGGACTTTGTGGATGGCCTACAACTTCAGCTGCTATCTCACATCGCCGACCCCCTCAAAGTTTGCCTACACATGGCTGACCGCGCCTATGCTATCATTCGTCACTGACACCACCTGTCACCGACGATATCCCGGTCACCATCAGTTGGCGTGCCTGCACCTTCGGTTCCATGCTGTGTTGACAGAGGCCAGCATGCTCACCTCAGCACCTCAGTGGCCTGTCAGGAGCTGACACCTAGCGGCCTACAGGAGCACCTTGCATGTACCCAAACGATTCCCACAGGCACGTTTTGGCGCCACATTCCACGACGTTCCTTCACGACGCCTACCGTCTGATGCCACACCACTTGCTCCAGTGGCGCGTCGCCTCTACATCATGGACTTGTCATTGGGCACTCACTTTCTCGTGACTGGCGCTGACGAGAGCGTTATCCCGGCCAATCATGCAGGCAACATGCTTTCTCCTGCTAACCTTGCTTTGATCACTGCAAATCACTCTCCTATCGTGGTCCTTGGCTTCATCAAGATGTCGTGTCGCCTGTCACCAGTCACCACCTTCCCTTGGACTTTCCAAGTCGCCGACATGGGTGAACCTGTGCTTGGGTTGAACTTCCTACACCATTACGAACTTTCACCAGACCTGCAGGCCACCACACTCTGCCACGTGTCTGGTTCTACCATTCTATGCTCGAATGAGTTCAGTACGACTCTGTTCTCCACCTCCTTGGCTACGCTTTCCGCATGTGCATATCTGGTTGAGTGTATTACTGCACAACTCTCTGATTTATCGGACTTGCATACACGAGTCGATGAGCTCCACAAGCATAATGAGGCATTGCGCATTGTTGGTGTCTCTGCTGAATTATTACACACACAGAGTACGATTCACAGCCTGTCTACAGAGCTGCAAAGTATGGAACCATCACTCGAATCTACTGTGCCTTTGCACTACACCACTCCTGTGTTGAGTTTCCCTCCACCTGCTGCAGTGTCTGCGTCATTGCAGGCGAATGTACAGGACATTCATGTTTTTGCTTCGTGGGATCCCGTGCATTACGTGGCTGCCCTCTCGCGCCCCCTCCCCCTCCTGTCTCTCTCCACGGGTATTGGCCATCAGCATTGGCATTTGTCATAGAATCAGCACCACGGACAGCACACCTGTACGTTATAAAGCTAGGCTTCTTAACGTTTCCAAACTTCTGTGCGTGAAAGAAATCGTTCGGGATTTATTGGCTTCTGGAATGCTCTGACCATCAGACAGCAACTGGTCTTCACCTATCCACCTTGTTCCTAAGAAGGGCAGCTCCTTAAATATGTGTGGGAACTACAGGTCCCTTAATGCTTGGAAAATTATCGATAACCATTCCTCATAACCAGGATTTCATGCAATTACTGCGTGGCTCGAAGATCTTCTCTGTCTTAGATTGTTTGAAGGCGTATCACCAAATTCCTATGAACCTGCCAGATATTCCAAAGATGGCCACATCACACCCTTCAGCCTATTTGAATACTGTTACATGCCTTATGGCTTGAAAAATGCTGTGCAGACGTGGCAGAGGTTCATTGATTCCATTTTGCTACCTGTGCCTTTCGCTTTTCCTTATTGAATGACATTCTGATTTTTTCCCTCTCTGCCGAGGAGCACCAGTTTCACCTTGATACAGTTCATTCGGCTCTCGTGGCCAAAGGTGTGGTGATCAACCATGATGAATCTCAACTCTTTTCTACACCAGTTACATTCCTAGGCCATCCTGTCTCGGCTGACGGCCTTCGACCAACGGATCCTCAAGTCAAAACCATTCTTGCACTGCCTCTTCCTGAAAATTATGCTCAACTCTGTTGTTTTCTGGGCATGGTAAACTTTTATCAACGCCATATCCCTCAGGCTGCCTTCATCCAATCGGCCCTTACCGTCACCCACTCTGCTAAAATTACCTCAGGCAAACGAAAGTTGGACTGGATCAAACCCATGCTCGACACATTTGATAACCTCAAAACTGCAATCACGAAAGCCATCATTCTCATCCACCTTGATCTGAAGGCCCATGTTTCTATTACAACTGATGCAAGTGAGTCAGCTGTGGGCACTGTTTTACAACAGCACACTGCTGACTCGACCCAGCTGCTCCACTTATTTTCAAATAAATTAACCAGGAGTCTGTGTAAGTGTTCGGCTTTCAGCTGTGAGCTTCTCACAGTTTATGAGACATCAAACACTTCTGGAGTGTCCTCGTGGAGTGCACTTTCACTATCTACTTGGATCACAAGCCTCTTGTGGACACGATACACAACCTTGCGAAGGACCTTCTGCCGCCATGTTTCTGGCATATAGACTATATTTGCCAACATTCCTCAGATGCATCCTACATCCACAGAGCGGAAAATGTTGTAGCTATCTATCTTGTATGTCGGTGCTTACTGCACCCTTGAACTTAGATGACCTCGCCCGACTCCAGACCAAAGTCATTGATTAGTTTCGGACAACGAGTCTTCGCTCACTACACAACTCCTTGTTCTACACAGGTAGACGACCCTGGTCCTTTGTGACGTTTCTACGGGCTCCCCCCACCCCTTGGTACCGTCCGCTCTTCGGCGCGAGATCTTTATGCTTTACACAACTTGGCCCACCCCAGAACATGGTCAACAACGAGACTAGTCACTGAACACTTTGTCTTTCCAGGCATGTGGCATGATTGCCGCACTTGAATCTGCACGTGTGTCCCATGCCAACATAGTAAAGTTAGGAGACCCACACAGCCTCCTTTAGGCAAGTTCGACGTCCCAAGGGGTCACCTTTGGCATGTCCACATTGGCGTGGTCGGTCCGCTCTCCCCATCCGAGGGGTACAAATACATATCATCTATGATTGACCGCGTAACCCATTGGGTCTCGCCAACAGAACAGCAGAGTCCACAGCTCTTGCTTTCTTATCCATGTGGGTCGCAAGGTTCAGTTTCCTCTTTCACTCACTAATCATCAGGGACGATATTTCGAATCCATGCTTTTTGCTCCACTGTGCGAGCTGTGCGGTGTTGCAAAGTTCCACACTACGGCCTATCACCCACAGGCGAATGGCCTGTTTGAACGATGGCACTGAACTCTAAAATCTGCGCTGAAGTGCCATGGTTGGCTATGGATCAAGGCCCTCCCTTGGTCTTCCTCGGCACCCGTTCCGAACATAAGGGGGACCTGAATGCATTGCTGGAGGAGATCCTATACAGAGAACCCCTCCTCCTGCTAGCAGAATTCTGGAGGATGCACCACCAGCTGATACTATCAACCATCTGCCCCACCGTGCCTTGCCTTCATACCACGCCAATGGTGTTCGTCCACAAGGACGTGGCATCATGTGAATTCGTGATGCTGCATGCTGACTCCATGGGTTATTTGGGCCCACACTGCGTCTTACATCGTGGAGTGAATACTTTCGTAATACATCTCAATGGATGACCTCAAACAGTTTCTGTTAACTGCTTAAAACTGGCGTGGTCCCTCTCCGATCCACATTCCGACGCTTCTGATCTGCCTGCCTTCGCCACCACGCCTGCTGACGCTGCCGACATGAGCGACGTTTCGCCACCTATGCAGCAATCCGATGCACGTGACTCTTCAGTGCAGTTTCCGACATGCCCACTTCTCAGGCTTGACGTCACCTTCAACTGCCACACTGGCACGAAGATTTTGTGTTCGAGTGAGAAATCTTCTGTCCACTGCACTTCGCACTGCTGGGGTGAGGGGGGAGAGGAAGAGGGGTAGTGGTTCTGTGGCGCCTCTGGCGTAAAGCGCCATATCTTTGGACTTGATCATCTTCAATTTATCTTTGTCTATGTTCTCTCGGCGCGATACGTTTTTACTGCCATGTTGTATTCGCTTACTTCTGTGATAAATAAATGTATATTCAATGTGTAAAGTTTGTTATTACCACCCTACGACACGTAATAGCCACAGACGAATAAAAACAGATGTATACGCAACATTACTTAACTATAAAGGAAACCAGACTTCGTTTATTTTACCGTATCAGTACTCATTTCGTTTAATTCTCTTACGAAACCGTCAGTGGTCTGATAATGAAATGTATTTACAATTTTGGTTTGTTTTCTACATCTAGAAACATTCTTTACAACAGATATAAGAGATTTTGATATTTTTTACAGCATTGTTGTGTCATTTCCGCTTACATCTGGAACTGTCGTCTCTGGCTGCAGATTTTTGAGCAACGCTGATGTCATTAGCCTAATGTATGTTGGCCTGCAGCACTATACATTTTTGGTCTAATGTAGAAAATACAGGATGGATTTTTGTCTGAACGCTAATGGACTAATGCGGTATCAAATGCACCAGCATGAGGTTCATGTCTCAGAGTTCGCAGTGTTGTGATGTAATGCTCGGAATTTATTGTTGCACGATCAAGGAAATCAACATGGATAAAACCATCTGCATCCCAGAACACTGTGGCTATGATTTTTCCAGCTGAGAGCTGCGTCTTGAATTTCTTTTTCTGGTCCAAGTTTTTGTGTTGATATTCCATAGACTGACGTTTTGTCTCCGGCTTGTAATGGTGTACCCACATTTTGTCTCCTGTCACAATTTAATAGAGAAAGGTGTTACCTTCATTCTCGTAATGCGAGAGGAGTTCCCGGAAAGTTTCAAGTCTGTGCGCTTTCGTTTCAGGAGTTAGTATCTGGGGTACTTATCATGCACAGATCTTGCGATAGCCAAGCAAGGCAATAATATGACCCACACGGTCTTGTAAAATGCCGATTGTGCTTGCGATTTCTCTCTGAGTGATACAGCAATCATCCTGAATCAATCTGCCACCATTTGACTTGTGAAACTCAGTGGTTGCTGTCACAGGACGTCCAACTCTTTGTTTGTCATGCAGGTCAGATGTTCCCACCTCAACATCTTTAAACTTACTGGGCCAATGACGCACAGTACTCACATCAACACAATCACTATAAGCTGCTTTCACTCTGTGATGAATCTCCTTTGGGGTGACACCTTTTGCTGTCAATAATTCAGTGACTACACATTGCTTAAATCACATTGACCAACCATCTACACAGGGTTCCATATTTTACACTGTAACGACACAACCGTTCAATGCTAAGGCTTCCTGCCAACCGAAGCTGTAGAGAAGAGGCTACAGAACAAGTCAGTACAGGCCTTATACCAGTGCTGCCAACTGTTGAAGAGTTACAAAGATGGAGGCATTTCTTTTCAGTCAACCCTTGTATATTTTCTGGATTTCGTATGTGTTTCTATCTTTTCCTTGTTCACTTTTATGTTTTGAGTATTGCTCCTTATTTTTAATTTTTTCTCTGTTTATGTCTGTCAAAACTTAGTACGTTTTTCTCAAAAAAGTTTCCATTACTTTTTATTCTTGGATATTTTTTTCTTTGCAGTTTTCATTTGATTTCTGTGATCCATGTTGTTGAATATATCTTTTTGCAACATTTACGGAATATCAATGTGTCTGAAATGTCCTCACACAGAGGAAAAGGCATTCAAAAAAGATCAACATTCAAGTTTGTCTCCAATATATTGTGTAGGCTTTGATAATTTTTTTTTATTACTACTTATTTTCGCTCCAGCTTTCGTCTATATTTCACTGATTGTATTTTACTGAAAATCTATTCAGTGCCCAAAGTTTGCACATCTCTTGTTCCATTTATTCTCTGATACACAAAACGCTTGTGTTGTTCTATTGGTTCTCCCTCCTGTTATTGATATTCTTTGTACACGTATAATAAAACATTAAAGCTTTCTTACTATTTCTGTTTTATCTATTCATGTTAGCATGTATTTAGTTGCACTTTTTAAAATATGTAAACTAAAATTTTTCGCCACCAAAATTATGGATTTCGCTACATTTGCTATGCTTTATAATTGTTCTTTTTAGATTTTTTGGCAGTAATGTTGTTAATCACTCGCAGAAGCTGATAGTTTGGCTTGAAGCCATTCAGTGCTCCTCCTCCAGTAACTGATTTAATTCTTTTATGTCTACCTGGAGTGGCAAACATGGTTGGAATTGGTAGCAGGACGTGACCAGGGTGTGACGCACGATCTGATGGCCGAGAAAAGATTAGTCTCAAAGTACGGCGCCAGCGACCAGGAAGATTACTTATCTTTATTCTCCACACTGAAGCAGGCACCGTCTATTGCTCTCATAACAAGTAGCTACGTAATTAAGTTCACAATACAATTCACAAATCCACAGTGCAATCCAAATCGTAACTAAGTTCTAAGCCCAAGGTTGTCATGTAAGATCCATACAATAACACTTCAATATTAACACAGCTAGCGAGCAAGAGCGAGTGGCCATGGCGTCAAGCCTCTGCTCCCGTTATATCTTGTGGCCATAGGGGAGCTGCAGGCAAGAACTATTGAATGGCGCGACGTCTTTAGCCGGAGATAACGCCATGAACCTCCGGCGGCCGCGACGTGAAGCTAAGGCCGACCACCGCGCATGTGCGGCCGGGCTGAGCGACGGCAGGCCGCGCGTGATTCGGTTAGGTCCGCGGACATAGCAAATTCTATAATTTTTCAGCTTCTGAATTCTAGATCCTACCATATAATTTTTTCTGACACGCAGGTAAGCAGGAAATGTGCTAATACCTTCTCCTAAGTTACTCAAATTTAAGATGCCAAGATCACCTAATTACGACAAACATTGATGTTTGCAGTTTCAGTAAATTGTCGCAAAAGATGCCGAGTAGCGCAGTCGCTGTAGCGGAGTGGTGATGATGCTAGATTGTTGCCTGGAGGGTCGCGAGTACAAAACTCACCTAAACTGAACAATTTTAATTTCTATATTCGGTTCGAGTACATTCTACAAAGATCCACAAATGGCAAGAATCATTGTACTGGAATGTTCTGTAACTGTATATATGCTATATGTGTTCTGGCCAGAAGCAGTTCGCTCCTCGTTCTTGTACGTGCAAGTACTGAATAAACCTTCGTTAAGTGAAGTTAGCGTTCGTCATTCATCTACTTACACCTTCCTCTATGTGACAATATTACTACCATCTTCTGATGTGATAGTTAATCCACAAACAGTTTTGCCATGATGTATATGCATACTGAGCAATCTGAAAATGGTTTAAAATATGCCACTGAAAAGGTCATCGTCTTGTCACATGGTAAAAGAGACTGGCGCACATGGGCGCAGTCTTTATATAGGCCTTATGGATGTGAGGGGCATGCAAAATTGCGATGGGGAAGGGACCACAAGTATATTTAACTTGTCTACTTGATGAAGTTGTCAGTAAGCAAATGGAAACACAAGACCAATTCTACATTTCTGTCTACATTTAAATCAATACTCTGCAGTATTGTGCAGAGTACTCCATACCACTGCTAGTCATTTCCTTTAATGTTCCACTCACAAATAGAATGAGATAAAAGCAACTATCTGTATGCCTCCGCATGAGCTCTAATTTCTTGTATCTTACCTTTGTGTTCCTTATGCACAATGTATGTCAGACATAACAGAATCATTCTGCAGTCAGCTTCAGAGGCTGCTTCTCTAAATTTTCTCAGTAGTGTTTCTTTAAAAGAATGTCTCTTTCCCACCAGGGATTCCCATTTGAATTTCCAAAGCATCTCTGTATCATTTGTGTGTTGTTAGAACCTACCAGAAACAAATCTAGCTTCCTGCCTCTGAACTGCTTTGATGCCTTCCCTTAATTTGACCTGGTATGTATCCTAAACACTCGAGCAGTACTCAAGAATAGGTTGCAGTAGCGTCCTATATGTGGTCTCCTTTACAGATGAACCACACTTTCCTGGAATTCCCTCAATAAACCAAAGTTGACCATTAGCCTTTCCTATCACAATTCTTACATGTCCACTCCATTTCATAGCGTTTTGCAGTGTTATGCCCAGACATTTAAATGACGTGAGTGTGTCAAGAAGCACACTACTAATACTGTATCTAAGCATTGCAGGTTTGTTTTTCCTACTCATCTGCATTAACTTACATTTTTCTACATTTACAGCCAGCTGCCATTCGTCACACAAACTAGAAATTTTTTCTAGGGCTTTTTGTATCAACAGTCACTTGTCTTCAATGCTTTCCTGTACACCACAACATCGTCAGCAGACGACTGCAGAATGCTGCCCACCCCGTCCGCCAAATCATTTATGTATCTAGAAGATGGAAATGGTCCTATCACACTTCCCTGGGACACTCCTGACGATACCCTTTTTTCTAATGAACCTTTGCTGTCAAGGACAACATACTGGGTTCTATAACTTAAAAAGTCATCAAGCCACTTGCAAATCTGTGAACCTATTCCATATGCTGTATCTTCTTTAACAGCCTGCAATGGAGCACCATGTCAAACACTTTCTGGAAATCTAAAAATATGGACTTGCCTGTTGCCCTTCATCCATAGCTTAAAGTATATCATGTGGGAAAAGAGCAAGCTGAGTTTTTCATGAGTGATGCTTTCTAAACCCATGCTGATTCATGGACATTAGCTTCTTGTTCCTGTTTTTTTAATTTATGTTGTCCACAGATAAATAGCATTTCAACTTTCTCTCCATTGGTGTATGTTGCAGTCACATGAACCTTTAACAGAAGATGGTTGACTGATTGAACAGTGTACATTTGTCTTTTGTTTCCATTCCTTTGTCAGTGCCACCAAGTGCAAGAGTTTGTTTACCTTGGGCTCCTGCCATGTGTGCTAGATCAGGAAGGATAAAGTCTATTTTGTGTTTCATTTTTAGTAATGCAGTGTTTCTGTGAGCGGTACTATCATATATTTTTCAAAATGTCCAGAAGAGAGGATGTGGATTACCAAACAAAAAATATACTGTGCTATTTATTAAAAAGTTGGTCCGGTGTGAGTAGGGCTCTCACTTGGAGGGTTCCATATGAACTTAATTATGTGTATAGGCAGTTCATCAATCCTAATTATGTGTATAGGCAGTTCATCAATCCTAGGAATTGAGAATCTCAACTATGTTTGCCTATTATTGACAGTGATGCTGGTCAAGTGTCAGATCTATGAATTCCAGAACTTTGGAAAATGTTTTAAGTTTGAAGTGGATAGCAAATGAAAAAAGAAATATTCATTAGTCTGATATAATTACAAATTAACAATTTTCCGCTTTCTTTTTGCTTCCTTTACTTGTACTGTGAAAACTTGCTTCTTGCCAAATTTAGTGATTCTAGTCCAACCTGTAGGTTTGAAGGAGTGAGTTACAGAGTATCAAAATAGGACACATAAATAGTGATAGCCTTTGATTGCATTGACATGGATCTTCACATTGTTACACCATCAATGGACTGTAAAAGTTAGTATGTAACATAAATATCAATTTGATATGTTTACTTGTTCCAGAGGAAAAGTCTTTTTGCTAGTTGGGCAAATAGACAGACAGATAGATGGACAACAAAGTGATCCTATAAGGCTTCCATTTTTACCGACTGAGGTACAGAACCCTAAAAACATGCTGCTATTCATATTTTTCTACCAAATCAAATGAAGTTGCGAGAAAGGAAATTAAGCTGGTTAATGTCCCCCTGGTAGCTAAACATCATTTGCTTGATTAATATTTTATTTAGTTTCTGGACAAACAATTATTTAGGGTGTTCAGGATGAACAGGACATTCTATAGAATCTGATCAAATGAAATGTATTCACACCAGCACTTGTACTTCACAAGCTCTGCACACTGGTGGAAAGTGGTGGCCTGTGTCTCAGATGACAGCATCCTTTCCTCTTTCATGTCAGAGCCACTAGGAAATGTGTCAGTAGCATAATCTTGGTAACCTGATACACACATCGACATGTTCCAGAGAATGTGACAAACTTGTGGGAATATGATAAGCATGGCAACTGGACAGAACTGTCTGGTAAATAATTTGCTACTTTACACACCAGGTCCCAACTGTGACATCCCACTGAGCCAACAGCAGGAGCAGAAGATGGTCAACTAAGGGGGCGTCATAGCTGGCATCATCACATTGCTCATTCTGGTCACCATCATCATTGGGCTGCTCTTCTACTTCCAGGAGCATGTCCACAACCTGAAGACTGAGATTACATAAGTGCAGTACAATGCAAACCCACAGACTGTGCCAGGTGAGGGAGGCAGTGCTTTGTGTACACATGGGCCACAATCTGAGTTTAGCAAAATATAAGTCTAAAAACTTTCTGAGAATTTTTAATAACATTTTCCCATGCAATTTTCTCTGACACATCATTCTTGATTCTAAGTGCTTACATATACCACTATTTATGTACAGAGGTTGGAAGGATGCATACTAACCAGTTCCTCTTTCCTGGCTGGAGGAACTAATAGCATTGCTTAATGAAATTGGTGGGTCAAAGCAGGCATAAAATGCTATTGGACATGGAATCATCAGTATATGTGAGGAGTTCAGACATCGTGAAGGCTGCGACGCTGAAACCAGCATGTTGCAAGTTGAGTGGAATAGGGGTCAAAATTTAAATTTGCTGGGATCAGCACTTTTGAATTTTTAAGAAGGAGAGAGTAATTTCTGGGCTTGCATGAAGTGTTACTTTCGTGTAGGCAATGGCTGCAGCATGATGCTGGGACTGGATTTTCTGCTTAAGAAGTATCATAGTGAAACTAAAATCAAATGGCACTTATTGGAGCTTAATGGGGTGTCATTCAATTTGGGGGAAACTACCAAAAAAGGCTTGCTTTGGAGCCAGGTGTAGACATTTAAGCTGTGAGTGTGGCCACTGGGACAGAGTGCAACAAGGCATGGGGAAGCTACTGTGTCATTACATTATGTGTAGTGCTGCCACAAGAGGAAAATTAGGAGGATGACAAGGAGTGGTGCTTCATGTATTGGAGTGTGATACAGAGAGAGGAGTTTGTAGTGCTTCGAGAATTTTGTGGTAAATTCTAGAAACACTTGGCTCTCAAACACCCAATATTTTAATGACAAGGGTGAGAGAGCCCTTTTACTGTGCTACACATGTCTGTGTATGCAGGAAGGACAGCTGTCACAAGGAGCTAGGAGCTGTGTCAGATGAGCAGCCCCGACAAGTGGTTTCAAGCAGTGGCCTAAAAGTTATATCAAAAAGTCAAAGAGTATCTGGATAAGTTCCATGGTGTGTGGTGTCATGAGGATTGTTAAAGAGACAGATGAAGAGTGTGTTATATAGAAAGACTTTACATTATGTCTTGGCTCTGCATGTGGCATAACGTATGTAACTGTATGAATGTATAGTAGATTCTAACATTTATCTTGGAACCAGTTGGCTTGCTGGAGTTTGTACATAATAATTGTTACTTTGGGATGAGAGTCAAAAATATACTGTTGTGTAACTGTCAAGAGCCAACAAGTACATAATTTATTGCATGAATGTAGAGCTGGTTAATGAGGTTCCACTTAACCTGATACAGTCTTCAGAGAAGAATTAAATGGCGAGAGCAATGTAGATGATAACCCAAAGAAGAGGATTGGCTGCACACACAATGTGTAAGTCAACTACTACACTGCACTGTCTCTTGTCATCCACGAAAGCATTAGAATGTGGTGACTGAGATGATCAGGACTCGAAAAGGAGAAATTTTACAATGGGAATCAAAATAAAAAGATATTGAGTTGCCATAGCAACTGAGAGTAACTAGTCAAAGAAACTGTTACGCAGAATTGGATTCTGACTAAAAAAAAAAAAAAAAATGTGGTCAAAGTTAACAAGCACTGAACAAAGGAAGATGCCAAGAATAGTTCGACTAAGAAGATCTGGTGTGGGCAAGTAAGCAGTCTTCACACATACATCGACCCAGCCAACGTATATGCAGTAACCAGCCGATGCTGATGCAGTAACCAGCTGACGCAGTAACCAGCTGACACTGACGTAGTAACCAGCTGATGCCGAAGTAGTAACCAGCTGCCGTCTGCAGTTGCATTTCACTGTTACTGACTTCATGTCTGCTCGCCAACACCGATGCCGATGCCGATGCCACAACCACCGTTCAATGCTGCCAGCACCTGTGCTGTTCACTAGTGCCAGTTTTACACATGGTCACTGATGCAGCCTAGACCTTTATGACGGGTGAGCGAAAACCAATAACTGTTCGATAAAGTTGAAAGAGGGACTATAAACTGTGAGTGTAGTTATTGTACACATATTGTATTTTAGTTTAGATGATTATGAGGTCAAAGAAAAGTAGAGAGGTTGAGTTGTTTGGGGGAGGAGACCAGACAGTGAGGTCATCAGTCTCATTGGATTAGGGAAGGATGGAGAAGGAAGTCGGCCATGCCCTTTCAAAAGTAGAGAGATGGATGATATTCAGAAAGTTGGGGAAACTTCAGAACCAGTCATGGCAATGACTGTAACAAAGGAAATGCCAGACTGGACTGAGGTAGCAGATTTAATTAAAGTACTAAGCCTTAAATTAGATAACCAGAGGCAAGAACTAAATGCTAGATTAGACAACCAAAGTGCTAAGTTGGATGACCAGATGGCTAATACAGCCACAGAATACAGGCTAATACAGAAGCACAGGGTGAAGCTTTAAATTCTAAGTTTGATGTATTAAATGACAACGTGGAAAATTTATGATTAGATGTAAAGAATGAATTAAGTAATTCTTTAATTGTCCAAATGAATCAAATGTTTAAATGCCAAAAGCAGGATGCTCAATTTCTGAAGTTGACCCAGAAATTAGAATCTGATATTGAAGACAAGTGTAACAATAAAGAACCCGATCTTAATGAAAAATTAGAATCTTGTGAAAATGTATGTAATGTTGAATGTAATGCCTTAAGGCTGGGAATGAATATCTTGAAAGAGAGCACAGATCAAACTAAGGAAGTAATATCTATTATTCAATTGAAAATTTCAGGTGTTAGCACATGGTCGATTACTCAATTGGAAATGCCAGAAGTTAATACATGAGTTGTTAGTACACCCATTGTCAGTCCGCGTGTAAATAATGAAGGACGAAATGTCAGGGAGAAATAGTCACCTTGACATTACAAATGTTAGTCTGGTGGAACTTTTGAACTAATTATAGATCGAGAAGTTACCAAGAGTATAATATCTGGAAACATTGTGACTGTTGCTTTTCCCAAACATAATGATGCTAGCAAGGTTATGGGATTAAGAATTCAAACTTGTCAATGACAAAGTAGAAAATAGAATAACTTTACCTACTGTTGGTTACCTAGTAAAGTGGTGATTGTTTTGTTGTTGGGAGACTTTCTCACAAAAATTTAACAAAAAGTACTGTTTTGCATGTGCTCAAGTTAATGTCAGATCCATGGGACCTGGACAGGGTCACATCTGTCCCTCAGGGACATTAACATTTTCTGTTAACGGGTGGAGTGATGACCATCAGTTCCTGAGTTGGTTTCAGTGTTACTTCCACATTAGCTTTCCTACACCAAATTGCCTTCAAATCTTCAACTGTTCTGTAATCTATTCATAACCTCTTAAACTATCCTATCATGTTAGTATTTAAGTGACTAAATATGACTACAAGATTCTGGCTCATTTAAGTGAATCACAGATAAACAGTGATCTCTAAACATGGAATGAAATGAATAGAAAATAGTACTTGTATAAAGGTAATATCATGGTACTATTCAAACAAAGTAATATCAAGACATCATAAACTGAACGGAGTACTTTATGTGTGTATGAAAAATAGTATAAACTGCATGACTAAACAGCTATGTTATCATAGTGTATAATTTTATATTTTTATAAAATAATTTTATACCATTTGTGAGATGTAAAGTAAATGGGAAGGTTTGTATCACTTTTGGAGAGGATGAGTAGTGTAGCTACTAACATGGCTAATACTACACACACACACACACACACACACACACACACACACACACACACACACACCACACCTTTCAGACAACCCTCGCAGACATGTGTAACTGATTCTTCACCATTTGCCATTCCATAGGAGTTACTAAGATCTTTTTTTCGGGACTTCAAAGGTGAAGGTGAGAATGTCCGTTCTGTAGCAGATGTTTAACATCATACCTCCTCTGGTTTCTCACTCAAGTACTGGTGAAGTAGGGATCCTGGGGAAGGGGGGTGGGAAGGGTTTCCTGTCTTTATATAGGGAAACATTCCACGTGGGAAAAATATATCTAAAAACAAAGATGATGTGACTTACCGAACGAAAGTGCTGGCAGGTCAATAGACGCACAAACAAACTCAAACATACACACGAAATTCAAGCTTTCGCAACAAACTGTTGCTTCATCAGGAAAGAGGGAAGGAGAGGGGAAGACGAAAGGATGTGGGTTTTTAAGGGAGAGGGTAAGGAGTCATTCCAATCCCGGGAGTGGAAAGACTTACCTTGGGGAAAAAAAGGACAGGTATACACTCGCGCACACACACACACACATATCCATCCGCACATACACAGACACAAGCAGACATTTGTAAAGGCAAAGAGTTTGGGCAGAGATGTCAGTCAAGGTGGAAGTAGAGGCAAAGATGTTGTTGAAAGACAGGTGAGGTATGAGCGGCGGCAAATTGAAATTAGCGGAGATTGAGGCCTGGCGGATAACGAGAAGAGAGGAGAGGATATACTGAAGGGCAAGTTCCCATCTCCGGAGTTCTGACAGGTTGGTGTTAGTGGGAAGTATCCAGATAACCTGGACAGTGTAACACTGTGCCAAGATGTGCTGGCCGTGCACCAAGGCATGTTTAGCCACAGGGTGATCCTCATTACCAACAAACACTGTCTGCCTGTGTCCATTCATGCGAATGGACAGTTTGTTGCTGGTCATTCCCACATACAAAGCTTCACAGTGTAGGCAGGGCAACAGCTTTTGCATCCCGCAACTACCCTCCCGACCTGGTACAGAAGCAAATAACCAGAGTGACTTCCTCATCTCCTCAAACCCAGAACCTCCCACAGAAGAACCCCAAAAGTGCCCCACTTGTGACAGGATACTTTCCGGGACTGGATCAGACTCTGAATGTGGCTCTCCAGCAGGGATACGACTTCCTCAAATCCTGCCCTGAAATGAGATCCATCCTTCATGAAATCCTCCCCACTCCACCAAGAGTGTCTTTCCGCCGTCCACCTAACCTTCAACCTCTTAGTTCATCCCTATGTGGGAATGACCAGCAACAAACTGTCCATTCGCATGAATGGACACAGGCAGACAGTGTTTGTTGGTAATGAGGATCACCCTGTGGCTAAACATGCCTTGGTGCACGGCCAGCACATCTTGGCACAGTGTTACACCATCCGGGTTATCTGGATACTTCCCACTAACACCAACCTGTCAGAACTCCGGAGATGGGAACTTGCCCTTCAGTATATCCTCTCCTCTCTTCTCGTTATCCGCCAGGCCTCAATCTCCGCTAATTTCAATTTGCCACTGCCCATACCTCACCTGTCTTTCGACAACATCTTTGCCTCTACTTCCGCCTTGACTGACATCTCTGCCCAAACTCTTTGCCTTTACAAATGTCTGCTTGTGTCTGTGTATGTGCGGATGGATATGAGTGTGTGTGCGAGTGTATACCTGTCCTTTTTTTCCCCAAGGTAAGTCTTTCCGCTCCCGGGATTGGAATGACTCCTTACCCTCTCCCTTACAACCCACATCCTTTCGTCTTTCCCTCTCCTTCCCTTTTCCTGATGAAGCAACAGTTTGTTGCGAAAGCTTGAATTTCGTGTGTATGTTTGCATTTGTTTGTGCGTCTATCAACATGCCAGCGCTTTCGTTTGGTAAGTCACATCATCTTTGTTTTTAGATGTATTTTTCCCACTTGGAATGTTTCCCTCTATTATATATATGATTTGACAACTTAAGTAGTGGGGCTCTCTGATAACCTAAGTAAAGATAGTATACCTTTTGATAACTTAAGTGTATATGATAAGTAATGAATGGTAGAGAGGTTGAAAAGTAAAGGAGGACTGTAGGATACAAAGTGAAGTATTAATGACCAAGATTGGAGACTGAAGTAGATTTTACCAGATAATATTTAGTGATAGTAGACATGATGAACCATGGGGCCTACTCACAAAGGATAAGGGAGGGGGGGGGGGTGTGCACCCAGCTTTTAGTGAATGGAGAAAAGGGCAGATAGGCAGACCAAAGAGAGGCTGACCTATACTATGCGAGCAGGGGCACCAAGAAGGGGATTGACTTGTACCATAGAACAGAGGAAGAAGAAAGGGGCATACCTACCAGAATGGCAGGAGAAAGGTTACCCAAAGGTAAGGGATAAGTACTGTTCCTAAGGGAAAAAGGAAAGTATAGTGATAGAAATCACACATTTGGTAGGAATTATCCTGGTAAGTTTGAATTCTTGATACCTCTAGCATTATTAAGATTTATGGATGTTGGAAAGAACAAGCTCATAAATTTTCTCCAGAGTTCCTCCAGACCACAGAAAGCTGTATGGGATAGTACTACTCCATACAAACAAAGAAAGGAGTAGCATGAAGGATTAAAGGTAAAGGATAAAATGTTTAAGGGTCCATGACACCTGGAATTTGCGGGTGGAATTGAAAGAGGGAGCTTATATATCTAGAATTATGGAGTAACTGAATATCTCAAAGAAGTGGATTGTTATTAAGTATGATATCAATGTACATATTGAATATGTATAAAATATTGAGTGTTTGAGCTAAGGCGAGGGATATGTAGTGCCCCGAGAATTTTGATGCAAAGTCTAGAGACCTTCCACTTTCCACCATCTCAAACACCTGATATTTTATGTACAAGCATGAGAAACAGGAGAGTGCCTACCTTGCACCGGTTTTGTGTGTGCTCAGGGTGGATGTGTGTCAAGAGAATGCCACAAGGTGAACGGTTGATTGGTGCAGGCAAGTGGTTGCATTGCTCATCACATGACCAGCACTAGGAGCAAGTGTGCCTTACTCCATGAGGGTGCTATGTCAGTCATTATTAGGAACAGTTGAATTGTGAAAAACAAAAGAAAATAAAAGAAAAGACACTTACTTTTAGTTATTTAATTACTGACTCTCTAGAGTTGCGGATGGTGGACTGGTGAGAGCCTTGAGAGATTTTTGGAACTGTATTTATTGTAAAAGTAATCAATAGTTTCTGATGGCCTGGGAGTCATTGGATTTATGATATATGACTCATTGATGTGAAACTGTATTTTGGTGTTCTATTTGTGGAAGTGAAATATAGGAGGGTTGATTTAAAAGTATCCTGAGTGTACACAATCACTTTAAGAGTAGAGAAAATTCCTCCAAAAAGCATCATATCTTTGGAGAAGAAGTTGGGCAGATTGTCACAGCCAGCAATACTGAGAAGAAGACCAGCAAAACACCTCCAAGTAAGTACAATGATGAAGGGGACATGTGAGTCTTGCACACCAGCACCACATTGCTTCCTCTAGTCACCGGAAACTGACAGAAGTTCCATGGCACACTGGTAATAACCGTCGGGGAAGATAATTTTGGAACAGTATCTAAAGCAGGGACAGCCACGGTGTGCCAAACTTCAGGGAAAGCTGGTTGTGTGGGCCCCTGTGTGGGCTGAGGCACTGTCTGTCTTGGCTTTGCTTGGTTCTTCTTGGAAACACGTGGTCATTTCATTCAGAATTGTGGTGTGACAATGTTTAGCTGGCACAAATCTTTTCAGTTGGCCAGAATCATTGTGTCAGCACTGGTTTACCCTCCTTTCTTATTTTATAATGTGAACAATGTTTGCATGTCCAGTGACTGTTTGCACAAAAAGAGGCAGCCTTTGAAGCTATCCTCAAAGCCTTTAAAATTGACTGGATGAAAATTCTCAATATCTATTATGCAGTTGCCTAATTAATGGGTACTGGAAATTAACTATGAAACAAAACCAGAACACTGCACAGAAAGAATTCAGAGATTTAGTTGACAATGAAAGAGCAAAAACTTACAGTGATCAACAGATGACATTTATCATTCTGTACATCAAGAAGCACTTTGTGTTAAATTTGTGAGCATGGATTATCTGAAGACATTGGTGGTCAATTAGTAAAATTTCTGAAGCCACATGTATTGTCAGTCAGTTAAGTCAAGGGGCTTGCCTGAAACAATTTTTTGATAGAAGACCTGCTATTATTGAATTTATAAAGGAAGAAGGAGAAAATTAGAACTTCGAGAATGGATTGCTAAACCTTTCAGTTCAACTGTACAAGACTGCACACTGCCCACAGTAATACTTGCAGGGTGAGAAACAACTTATTTCTGATTGGATGCATTTAAAAAGAAAACTGCATTGTAGAAGGGACAAATTCTGACACACAGTCGAGATCCCTAAGATCACTCGTGTTAGAGAATACATGATGTTTCAAGAACCCATTGTGGCCTTGAAAGAATTAAAAGCATAGTTTTCTAAAAGTTTTGAGGACACTGATTGTGTAAAATTTGTTTTTGAGACAGTTTACTACTGTAGTTGAGAATGTTCCTGTGCATGTGCAGATGTAACTGGTTGATCAGCAATGTAATTTCCCTTTTAAAGACTAACTATTTTATGTTAAAAATTTCTAGGACATCTACATTGTTTCCCTCACATAGAGTTTCCATGTCCCCATAATGAGGTTGGAAAAGTGCTACAGTATTTTGATCTCTCTCTCTCTCTCTCTCTCTCTCTCTCTCTCTCTCTGTGTGTGTGTGTACATGTAAACTTCTTTTTCCATGCGTGTGTTTCTTTATGTGCTTGTGTTTTTGAGTGCATGCTTCTTCATGGCATGTGATATTTTTTTCGATTATGAAACTAAATAAGTCATGATTACATGGTGACCTAAGTGCAAAGATCTGTGAAATTGTCTGCATTTGCCAGTGTGCCAGCATTTGCACCAGACAAAAATTATGTCTTCAGAATGCCAAAAATAATTAAGCAATGGTGAAAATTTGTTTTGTTTGTAATCTATGTTGCTGAGAAATGTGAAATATAAAAGTGAGTCATTTCTGTTTCATGTGATATGTTTGTGGTTTTCCCTTCTTCCCCTCTTCACACTAAGACAGCATACTGTGGTAGTGTGGGAAATGTGTAGCTAGGCTGAGCGCTATAGTATGCTGGAACATTGCTCGAGAGCAAAATTCTTGGCTGCCTCTGATCTAAAGGGTAAGTGATGGCTAATTTAGAGGTCTTACAGGAAGAGGATTTGGAGAGTTTTACTGCATTGCATGGAAAAGTAGCTAATTTATAAAGATTAAATTAGATTAGATTAGATTAGTTTTTCATTCCATAGATCCATGGTGAGGAGACAGAAGTGTTACTGGTAGAATACAAAGACTTGTTTACCTGCCTGAGGATTCACCGGTGACTCTAATATCACAACACAGAATCTCAGTTGAGAATGAACTGCCTGTATATCAGAAAGCTTATTGGGTACCTCCAACTTCTGATGAGGGAGTTTATCAGCCAACACTTATTGAAAAAAGCACTTCTCCATGATGTACACCAGTAGTGATTGTACTAAACAAGAGTACTTTTGGAACAAAAGCCTATCGGTCAATTACAGATTAAATTATAAGAACATAATATATCCTGAGACAGTGCAGGTACTTTGTAGTGATGACTCTGTGGAGTGGTTCCATTTGTTGGAAGATCAACAAAAACAGCTTTCACCATTCCATCATGCTACTACCAGTATTAATATGCTTTTTCCATTAAAAAATGTACCAGCCACATTTCAGCATTTGTGAGATGGAGTATTGTGAGGATTAAAACTGAAATTAATGATTTTTTTTATCTGGATGACATTATTGTGATTTGGAAAGAAGTACAGGTTAGATTAGATTAATACTTGTTCCATAGATCATGAATACGACACTTCGTAATGATGTGGAACGTGTCAGGTTAATAAAAGATGTTTGTACAAGATATTACATTACACAAAATATTGCATGACACTAATGTTTAAGTTGTTTTTTTCCTTAATTTATATCTAAGAATTCAGCCAATGAGTAGGAGTTGTCATCTAGAAATTATTTTAATTTATTTTTAAATGTTAGTTGGCTATCTGTCAGGCTTTTGATGCTGTTTGGTAGGTGACCAAAGACTTTTGTGGCAGCATAATTTACCCCTTTCTGTGCCAAAGTCAGATTTAACCCTGCATAGTGAAGATCATCCTTTCTCCTGGTGTTATAGCTATGCACACTGGTATTACTTTTGTACATGTAGTATGGTTAAGGGAAGTAAAAAAAAAAAGGGGAGGAGGGGAAAGGCAGTTGTGCCTGGTACCTTTAATGACGAGGTTGAAGAAATATGACCTACTAGGACTGTGGAGGTTATATAGAATTTCCCAACTCCATGTGCACAGAAGGAACTGCAGTTATGCCTTGATCTAGCAATTTATTACAGGAAATTTGTTTCTAAGTGCACTGAGATTGTCTAGCCACTCACTTTTACTCAAGAAGGGAAGAAAATTAAACTGAGGAGCTTAATGGGAAGGAGCCTTTAAGCATCTAAAAGGTATATCACAATGGGACCTGTCTTGGCCTTCCTGGACTACCAGAAACTATTTATTCTGGAAACTATTTATTATATCTTGCAATGCAAGTAATTACACACTTGGCTGTGCATTAAGTCAGTAGGCAGATGGGGTTGAACATGCTATGCCTTGTGTCAGCTGAACAAAGCAGAGAAAAAATACTCCACCACAGAAAATGGGATATTAAGTATTACTTGTTGCATTAAATGTTTTTGCTGCAATTATATGGGATAAGTTTAACAGCTTTAACAGGCCATGCAGTCCTAAAGTGACCAGTAGGTATGGAGGATCTCTCCAGCCATTTGAGGTTGGCACTTAAGCTCAAAAAATATGTTTTCTAGGTCATACCCTGACCAAGTGAGGTCAGCAGAATGGTGAAAGGTGCAAGCAGAAAATGAGAACTCCCAACAGCTTGTCACAATTGCAATTTGTTATTAATGACAGCCTGTTATGTAACCAAAGAAAGTAGCGATATGCAAGCACTGGCTATCAGTTGTGATATTTGCCTGCTTTACTTCTTCATTGATAGTCTTAGGTGCCCGTGTACTGCTTTGTTATACTGGCTGAAAAATAGGGGGCGGAAGTTCTATACTGACTACTATAAATGATGTAGCCAACAGTTTCACAGTTGTGTTTCACTGTTCATAACCCCCCTTCCCCCACTTTCCTATATTACACAGTTATATGCCCTGTTCACTATTGGTAAATTTTAATCTTTATTAATAGCTTGCAGGCAAACATCAGCATCCTACTGCAAAAGTATGCTGTTGAGCATCTATGAACAGTAAATACCTAACCACACAGTTCACAGTTCTTGCAGAATAGTAAGGTACATGAGACACTATTTCTGAAATAAACTGAACAGACACTGTCGTTGTTTTAACACACGGCTTGTCTGTGTTACACTCATTCCACTGTTAAGTTAATGCTTTACTCTAACTGATATAGACTTCCTGTCATAAAATTGGCCATAGACTGACTGTCTCAGGACCAAAAATTGAGCCTTTCTATACCCTCACAATAATAGGCTCTGAAACTATACACTGTTCAATATTTAAGTTGCAGAAATTACAATTAAAACATAACTCATTCAATTAACTGAAAACAGTGAAAATTTCCTTCTTTTTAACAGTTTCTTCCATCACAAAGGTTAGAACAAATTATTTGTTTAAATAATGAAATTAACAGATGTGGTTGCACAAACAGTGCTTTCAACAAATCTGGTAATTATTTTGAAATTAATTAAGGGCTGGCTTTGCTAACAAGTTTTCAAATAGAGCCAAATAAATGCTTAAAGAATCCTACTCGTTCTTCTTCCAAATGCTTATAATTAGTACAGAATTTATGTTTTTTTATAAGTCAACAATAGAATTTAAGTCACGAAACAATTACTGGTTTTTACTGTGTAACAAAAGTATTAACTAGGAATGGTCAAAATAAATTAGAGAATTAATTACATACATAAAACTAAGCACAAAATTAGACCTGGTGCTATATTCTTTAAGCCTGAGTGTCAGCCTTTCTCTTTTATGGAAATGCAGATTATAATCGTGTATGTTCATGGTAATCAGACCCCAGCTTGCTTTGTTACACAGTGTTACACTAGGGTGGTTTATTTTGGTATGAATCATAATCATAGATGGAACCTGAGGGATACCCAACTCTATTTCATTAATATATTATTACTGGATAATATATGGTAGGATAGTTTCTTGTTCTATTACATGTGTCTGTCAGCAGTATTAAGATTTTTGCCTCATGATGGTAAATTGTTGCCAGTCATTCTGTCTCTCACACTTTTAAAAACATGTGAATCAAACATGTTTGATTTTATACTAAAGATACAAATTATACCTTTTCCTCTGAAACATAAAATTATGATAATCAGGCAAAGAATGGTGCTCACATACTATGGTAACAGAGTGCATACAATTTTTCAACTTTTTCATGTTTTGTGGCTGGTACTAGCACTTTTGCATTGCTATGCTCATCTCCCTGGACCTGATGTTCTGGGTGGTCGCACTACGTTATTCCTGAACAAATTGAGCTTCCATCCATTTTTTCTCTTTTATTTGATAATACAACCACTTGTGCCACTGTTGGTTTGTGGCCCTGTCTGTTCCCATTTTACAAGACAAACTGCAGTAGCAGTGCTATACAAGTAAAATACTCATTTCTTTGTCATTTATCTGCAGACTGACATAACATTGAGAATCTGCTGTATTCATGCCAGACGAGTCCATGCAAAGTGAAAGACAGAGCTGGCCCTCTGTTGAACAATGTGCACCAGATCCACAATGACTTTGGCTATAAGTACAACAAAACCAAGATCCAGCTGCAAAAGCTGGGATTTGAGGGATGTACTGCTGACAATGAAGATATGGACAGCTGCACATGTGACAACCTCTTTGTTCATACATTCTTTCAATGTTATTCAATCATTTGTTCACTTATTAAGGAATTTTCTGCTGGGTCACTGTAGTAGAATTTAGCACTGTCCTACAATGACATTTACAGTTTATTAAATGAGTGTTAATAGAACATTCTATGGTTGCTGGAATCAGTGGCAGTTGCCATGCTCACACATGCAGTGGGTTGTCATGTCACCATTGACCATCTCACCTCATCCTACCACACCACACAGAAGCTTAGAGGCACAAACAAAAACACACACACACACACACACACACACACACACACACACACACACACACACACACACACAAACTCTCTCTATACTGTGAATGCAATCAGGATTTGTCATTTCATATCATTATTATTAAATTATTTATTAGTCAAATAAATCTGCCTATAGTTAAAAACATAACACTTAATGGGATTACATTGTACAAGTCACAATACTTGGCAGCATCTTCAAATGAGGTGTTAGTACATAACCCTTTCATAATCACTTATCGACTCCCAGAAAAACAACTCTCAGCCACATTTTGAAGATGTTTTGTTTCAAATAACTCAGTATTACACTGAAAGATATTATACTGTACATTTATATGCTTGTGGCAAAACTGTCCTATTTCTTTATCCATAATTTCTAATTATTGGAACAAACATGTGTTGTTGCATTTACAGCAGAATTAGTTTTTTAAACATATGTTTTTTATACTTGTAGTTTGTATACAGGATGAATCACTTAAAACTTGCAGCACAAATATTGCAGAAGAGGATTCTCACAGAATGGACTCGTAGTCATAGGCTCGTATTGTTAGGCAATCAAAATATTGTAATAATACAGAATGAAATTTTCACTCTGCAGCAGAGTGTGTGCTAATATGAAACTTCCTGGCAGATTAAAACTGTGTGCCAGACTGAGACTCAAACTTGGGACCTTTGCCTTTCACAGGCAAATGTTCTACCAACTGAGCTGCCCAAACATGACTCATGACCCACCCTCACACCTTTACTTAATACTGGCAGAATTAAAGGTGTGAGGGTGGATAGTGAGTTGTGCTTGGATAGCTCAGTTGGTAGTGCACTTGCCCACGAAAGGCAAAGAGCCAGAGTTCGAATCTTAGTCCAGCACACAGTTTTAATCTGCCAGGATGTTTCTATTGTGATAATACTTAGAAAGTGTGTTTTCTGTGCAGATATACACTTTTAAAAATAGAACACTGCATCTTGTCATGAACACACTAAAAGTAGAGTAAATCACATATTGTATTTTGAAAAGTTCCCACACTGACACTTGTACAATACCTGTGGCAGTTCACGCTGAAGAACAACACAACTGCATACACTATTTATGTGGATTCCGACCAGCAACAAGACAACTGACCCAATGCAGGTTATGTTCAAAATGACAAACAGAAGTGGCAATACATGCTTCCAGTCTGATATGGAATAACTGCTGTACACAGCCCAGCATTCAGCAGAGATATCTGAAAAGGCTGCAGTACTGTGTCATTGCATATCATTGTGTGTAGTTTGTATTTTCTTTTAGACAGAAAGAAGTCAAAACGCATCAAATCCCAGGAATGGTACTGCCAACATACAGGTCCTCTGCATCCAATCCAAAATTTCAAAACAATTTGTGAAGACATGCTTTGGCATTTTGTGCACTATGTGCTGGACAACTATCATGTTGGTACCACAGGTTCCTCCTAGTTTGCAGCAAAGGAATGTCTTCTAGCATCTGTCAAAGGTGGTCTGTTAGCAAGCTGATATACTTCTGCATTTTCAGCGTTCCATCTATGAAAAATGGGCATTTGAGCTGATGGTTCACTACCCCACACCAAATGTTTACACTCCATGGAGACTGATGTTTCACCTGATGAAGCCAACAGGGATTGTCAACAGATATATTTGTGTATAAAGTGTATTATATCCTCCCATGAACCATGGACCTTGCCGCTGTTTGGGAGGCTTGCATGCCTCAGCTATACGGATAGCCTTACCGTAGGTGCAAGCACAACGGAGGGGTGTCTGTTGAGAGGCCAGACAAACGTTTGGTTTCTGAAGAGGGGCAGCAGCCTTTTCAGCAGTTGGAGTGGCAACAGTCTGGATGATTGACTGATCTGGCCTTGTAACACTAACCAAAATGGCCTTTCTGTGCTGGTACTGCAAACGGCTGAAATCAAGGGGAAACTACAGCCATAATTTTTCCCAAGGGCATGCAGCTTTACTGTGTGGTTAAATGATGATGGTTTTCTCTTGTGTAAAATATTCCAGAGGTAAAATAGTCCCCCATTTGGAACTCCAGGTGGGGACTACTCAGGAGGACGTTGTATCAGGAGAAAGAAATAGGCGTTCTACAGGTCGGAGCGTGGAATGTCAGATCCCTTAATCGGGCAGGTAGGTTGGAAAATTTAAAAAGGGAAATGGATAGGTGAAAGTTAGATATAGTGGGAATTAGTGAAGTTTGGTGACAGGATAAACAAGACTTCTGGTCAGGTGAAAACAGGGTTATAAATACAAAATCAGATAGGGGTAATGCAGGAGTCGGTTTAATAATAAATAAAAAATTAGGAATTCAGGTAAGCTACTACAAACAGCATAGTGAATGTATTATTGTGGCCAAGATAGATACAAAGACCTCACCTGCCACAGTAGTACAAGTCTATATGGCAACTAGCTCCGCAGATGACGAAGAGATTGATGAAATGTATGATGAGATAAAAGAAATTTTTCAGATAGTGAAGGGAGACGAAAATTTAATAGTCACAGGTATCTGGAATTTGACAGTAGGAAAAGGAAGAGAAGGAAACATTGTAGGTGAATATGGAATGGGGGTAACCAATGAAAGAGGAAGCCGCCTGGTAGAATTTTGCACAGAGCATTACTTAATCATAGCTAACACTTGGTTCAAGAATCATGAAAGAAGGTTTTATACACAGAAGAAGCCTGGAGATACTAAAAGGTTTCAGATAGATTATATAATGATATGACAGAGATTTAGGAACCAGGTTTTAAATTGTAAGGCATTTCCAGGGGCAGATGTGGACTCTGACCATAATCTATTGGTTATGAACTGTAGATTAAAACTGAAGAAACTGCAGAAAGGTGGAATTTCAGGAGGTGGGACCTGGATAAACTGACAGAACCAGACGTTGTAAAGAGTTTCAGGGAGAGCATTGGGGAATGATTGACAAGAATGGGGGAAAGAAATACAGAGAAGAAGACTAGATAGTTTTGAGAGATGAAATAGTGAAGGCAACAAAGGATAAAGTAGGTAAAAAGACGAGGGCAAATAGAAATCCTTGGGTAAACGAATAGATATCGAATTTAATTGATGAAAGGAGAAAATACAAAAATGCAGTAAATGAAGCAGACAAAAAGGAATAAAAAAGTCTCAAAAATGAGATCGACAGGAAGTGCAAAATGGCTAAGCAGGGATGGCTAGATGACAAATGTAAAGGCGTAGAGGCCTATATCATGAGGGGTAGGATAGATACTGCCTACAGGAAAATTAAAGAGACCTTTGGAGGAAAAAGAACCACTTGCATGAATATGAGGAGCTCAGATGGAAACCCACTTCTAAGCAAAGAAGGGAAAGCACAAAGGTGGAAGGAGTATACAGAGTCTATACAAGGATGATGTTATTGAGGACAATATTATAGAAATGGAAGAGGATTTAGATGAAGATGAAATGAGAGATATGACACTGCATGAAGAGTTTGACAGAGCACTGAAAGACCTAAGTGAAAACAAGCCCCCGGGAGTAGGCAACATTCCATGAGAACTACTGCTAGCCTTGGGAGAGCCAGCCATGACAAAACTCTACCATCTGGTGAGCAAAATGTATGAGACAGGCGAAATACCCCCAGACTTCAAGAAGAATATAATAATTCCAATCCCAAAGAAAAGGTGTTGACAGATGTGAAAATTACCAAACTATCAGTTTAATAAGCCACGTCTGCAAAATACTAACACAATTTCCATACAGACAAATGGTAAAACTGTTAGAAGCTGACCTCGAGGAAGATCAGTTTGGATTCCATAGACATGTTGGAACGTGTGAGGCAATACTGACCCTACAACTTATCTTAGAAAATAGATTAAGGAAAAGTAAACCTACATTTCTAGCATTTGTAGATTTAGAGAAAGCTTTTGACAATGTTGACTGGAATACTCTCTTTCAAATTCTGAAGGAGGCAGGGGTAAAATACAGGAAGTAAAAGGATATTTACAATTTGTACAGAAATCAGATGGCAGTTATAAAAGTCAAGGGGCATGAAAGGGAAGCAGTGGTTGGGAAGGAAGTGAGACAGGGTTGTAGCCTAACCCCAATGTTATTCTATCTGTATATTGAGCAAACAGTAAAGGAAACAAAAGAAAAATTTGGAGTAGGAATAAACATCCATGGAAAAGAAATAAAAACCTTGAGGTTCACCGATGACGTTGTAATTCTGTCAGAGACAGCAAAGGACCTGGAAGAGCAGCTGAACGGAATGGACAGTGTCTTGAAAGGAGTAGATTAGATTAGATTAGATTTACTTTCATTCCAATTGATCCGTAGTGAGGAGGTCCTCCAGGATGTGGAACATGTCAGAAAAACAACAATACATGACAAATATTTACAACTAAAACAAATAAGCTAATGTACCATTCCACAGGTCCCAAGTGGGATGATCGTCATTTTTTAATGAACACTAAGAGTCATTTTACAAATACTAATGCACTGAATTTAAAATAAAAAAGCTTTTTATTTATTTATAAGGTAATACAACTACTGTCATACTTATTTACAATGAATACATTACTGCACTGAAATGGTGCAGAAGTTAGATTATACTAACACACACACACACACACACACACACAAATTTTCAATGAACACATTACTGCACTGAAATTGTGCAGAAGTTATGTTGTACTTATATACAGATCAGTTGGTTTTACTAAGAAATTCATCAATGGAGTAGAAGGAGTTGGCCACCAATAAATCCTTTAGGTTTCTCTTAAACTGAATTTCATTGGTTGTTAAGCTTTTTATGGCTGCTGGTAAGTTATTGAAAATGTGTGTTCCTGAATAATGCACACCTTTTTGTACAAGACTAAGTGACTTTAAATCCTTGTGAAGATTATTCTTATTTCTAGTATTGATTCCATGAATTGAGCTGTTGGTTTGAAAAAGTGATATATTTTTAATGACAAATTTCATTAAGGAATAAATATATTGGGAAGCAGTAGTTAGTATCCCTAGTTCCCTAAACAGGCTTCTGCAGGATGTTCTTGAGTTCACACCACATATAACTCTCACTGCACGTTTTTGTGCCCGGAAAACTTTAGCTTGGCTTGATGAATTACCCCAAAAAATAATCCCATATGACATTATGGAATGAAAGTAAGCATAGTATGCCAGCTTTTTCATTTTTATATCCCCTATGTCTGACAAAATTCGCATTGCAAACAGAGATTTGTTAAGACGCTTCAGCAGTTCTGTGGTGTGCTCCTCCCAGTTGAATTTATTATCAAGCTGTAATCCCAAGAATTTAACACTGTCCACTTCTTCTATCTTCTTGTCATCGTATGTTAGACATATACTCTTGGGACACCCCTTACAAGTTCTGAACTGCATGTAGTGTGTTTTTTCAAAGTTTAGTGACAAAGAATTGGCTAGGAACCAGTGATTAATGTCCACAAATATTTTATTGGCTGATCTTTCTAAGACTACATTTGACTTGCTATTTATTGCAATGTTTGTATCATCGGCAAACAAAACAAACTTGGCATCTGGTAATGTTACTGATTAAAGGTCATTGATATACACAAGAAAAAGTAAGGGCCCCAAAATGGAACCTTGTGGGACCCCACATGTAATTAGTTCCCAGTTGGATGAGGCCTGATAGCTTGATACATGTCTCTTTCCTAATAACACCCTTTGTTTCCTGCCAGAGATATAAGATTTGAACCATTTTGCAGCATTTCCAGTTATACTATAATATTCTAGTTTACTTAAAAGGATATTGTGATTTACACAGTCAAATGCCTT
The DNA here is from genome assembly GCF_023898315.1 of Schistocerca nitens. Lineage (NCBI taxonomy): Eukaryota > Metazoa > Arthropoda > Insecta > Orthoptera > Acrididae > Schistocerca > Schistocerca nitens. The sequence goes on from NC_064620.1 coordinate 304,490,994, forward strand.
TGACAGATCACAAAATATACCAGTTGCCTGCAATTTTTTGTCTAATGAATTAAGCACATTTTCACTGTAAGTGTAGATAGCCTTCTCAATATCAGAACCTTTTAGAAATCCAAACTGTGACTTTGACAGTATGTTATTTGAGATAAGATGGTTATAAAGACGACTGTACATTACTTTTTCGAAAATTTTTGAGAATGCTGGCCACAGTGAAATTGGACGGAAATTTGATGCTATTTCTCTATCTCCCTTCTTAAACAGCAGCTTAACTTCAGCATATTTCAGCCATTCAGGAAATATTCCACTAATAAACGACTGGTTACACAGATAGCTTAATATGTTACTTAGCTCAGAATCACATTCTTTAATTAACTTTGTTGATATTTCATCATACCCTCTAGATGTTTTTGATTTTAAAGATTTTATGATGGACATTATTTCTGTTGGGGTAGTGAGGGTCAAATTCATATTAAGGAAGTTACTTGAAATGTCTGGTCTAAGGTAATCCATAGCAGCATCTACCGAACCTGACAACCCCATCTTTTCAGTATATAAGATGAACATCAACAAAAGCAAAACGAGGATAGTGGAATGTAGCTGAATTAAATCGGGTGATGCTGAGGAAATTAGATTAGGAAATGAGGTGCTTAAAGTAGTAAATTAGTATTGCTATTTGGGGAACAAAATAACTGATGATGGTTGAAGTAGAGAGGATATAAAATGTAGACTGGCAATGGCAAGGAAAGAATTTCTGAAGAAGAGAAATTTGTTAACACTGAGTATAGATTAAATTGTCAGGAAGTCATTTCTGGAAGTATTTGTATGGAGTGTAGCCATGTATGGAAGTGAAACGTGGATGATAAATAGTTTACACAAGAAGAGAATAGAAGCTTTCATAATGTGGTGCTACAGAAGAATGTTGAAGATTAGATTGGTAGATCACATAACTAATGAGGAGGTATTGAATAGAACTGGGGAGAAGAGAAATTCGTGGCACAACTTGACTAGAAGAAGGGATCGGTTGGTAGGACATATGCTGAGGCATCAAGGGATCACCAATCTAGTATTGGAGGGCAGTGTGGAGCGTAAAAATTGTAGAGGGAGACAAAGAGATGAATATACTAAACAGATTGAGAAGGATGTAGGTTGCAGTAGGTACTGACAGATGAAGAAGCTTGCACAGGATAGAGTAGCATGGAGAGGTGCATAAAACCAGTCCCTGGACTGAAGACCACAACAACAACAATAACAAGTGTATTATATTTGGATTTAAATAAAATACTTGTAAAATCATTCATATACATCATTCAAAGCGTCCAGATACACCATTTATTTTGTGGGAGACACATGTCATCCATGTGAGTGACCGTGTCATGGATTATCAATCTAGTAATGGAGGATTAATGTTTCTACCACTACTTCATTTTTTGCTTCTTTATGTTATGCTACTACCACATGTGCAAATAGTAAGTAAGCAGTGAATTAAACTTATAGGTAAACGTTTGCTGTGGGTATAAATATAATATAAGTGTTGTTACATTAGTGGAAGTATGAGTGAAGTGTTAAAGAAGATTAAACGGGGTTAGAAGTTTATTTTCCTTCTCGCGCCTATAGCAAGGATTTTAGGCTTAATTTCAAGCGTGCGTATTGTAAGTAAACAGTGACTTAAACTTATATGTTATCACTAGTTTTTTTATTCAGTAATCTTTCAATTTATTTATATCTGCCTGAATAGTTTCTAGGTCCTTTGTTTACATTTTAGTCAGTACTTAAATCAGTTTATACGATTTCTGTTTTTACCAGGAGTGAGAAGTGTGTGACATGCCATAGGATCGTTAGTTCCAGAGTGTGGTGTGATGGGTGCTGTAGTTTCTTTCATTGGGGCGAATGTAGTGGTGTGGGAAATGGGGACATAAATGAGTCTCACCAGTGGTATTGTAGGATCTGCAGCAGAGACAGGAAAATACTGGAACAGGAAGGGAAAATTGCAGCTCTTCAAGCTGACTTAGACAAGGCAAGGGAGGAACTGGACAGGTTAAAGAGGGAGAATGGTGAACAGAGGTGGGAAGTGGCAACAGGTAATAGGGGGAACAGGCAAAGGAGAGCATCAGACAGCTTTGTTATAAATCTTGAAAATAGATTTGACCTGTTGCCTCACTCAGAATCGGATGAGCCTCATGTAGCTGAAGCTGTAAAAGGGCACAACAAGCTTTCAAGGACTTGAAAAAGGTAGGGAAATTTGTAAAGAGAAAGAGAGTTCTGTTGTTAGGTAGCTCCCATGGTAGAGGTGTTGGCCAACTACTGCAGGAAAATCTAGGTCCAGAGTACCAGGTCACAAACTTTTTCAAGCCTAGTGCAGATCTGGGTCAGGTAACAGAGGATGTAGGTTCTTTATGCAAAGATTTCACGAAGGAGGATGCCGTGGTTATAGTGGGTGGTCCGGGAAATAGCATTGACAGAGACTCTATATATTCCATAGAGAGTGACCTGGCGGAGGTAGCATCAGCAATGAAGCATATGAATGTGGGATTTGTGTCTGTGTTGAGACGCCATGATCGGCCTCATTTGAACTCTTCCGTCGGGAGGGTGAACTTGGAATTGGAGTGGCTGCTTAGGACAGATATAGGGTCCCATATTGGTTTGATTCCTGTGGATGCTATCGATAGGTGGTACTATATTATAGTTCAATTCTTTTATCTTGGCGGCTCGCGCATGCCCGCCTAGATGCGGGCGATTGCTGCGTTGCCAGTTGCACACAACGCACGCGCCAAGAGAAGCAGCGCCATAGTATAGCATAGTTCGCAAGCTTACGTTTAGGGGGGAGCGCGTAGTTCATGAAGTAAAGCCACCACGGCCGCATTAACCCTTTCGCTGCTACAAAGACGTGCTCCCTGCATTCCGCGCTGTGGGCGATTTTGTCACTGCACTGCTCGCCTGTTCAGACACACTGTGTTCCGACTGATTTGACACTCTTTATCATTCGATTCCACAAAAACTATTTGGCTCAAAAATTACATTTTTACCTATCTTCTTGACTGATACCTTCCCCCCATAAATGACTTAATTTTGTTTCGATGTTCAACGCAGTTATTATGCAGCATTAAATATAGTAAACCATTGCACGAAATTTTGAAGAGTTTGCAGAGGTAAAGTCCATAGAGTATACTTTCCGGATGGTTGATTTTAGTTGCCACAATGTTGAGAATGAAATGTGGACAAGATACCTATATATTTCATTTAATTTAAGTACCACATAAGTGTCGTATGTAATATTGAGAAATATTCCACCTTTCGCGACTGTAACAAAAGTTTTACTTACACTGGGCACGTTTGGCTTTATTTTAAAGCACTTCAGTCAGTCAAAAGGAAGTAGACAAAATACATTAAACAAAACTGTGGACTTACAAAAACGTTAGGAATTGAATATACAGGGTGATTCAAAAAGAATACCACAACTTTAGGAATTTAAAACTCTGCAACGACAAAAGGCAGAGCTAAGCACTATCTGTCGGCGAATTAAGGGAGCTATAAAGTTTCATTTAGTTGTACATTTGTTCGCTTGAGGTGCTGTTGACTAGGCGTCAGCGTCAGTTGATGCTAAGATGGCGACCGCTCAACAGAAAGCTTTTTGTGTTATTGAGTACGGCAGAAGTGAATCGACGACAGTTGTTCAGCGTGCATTTCGAACGAAGAATGGTGTTAAACCTCCTGATAGGTGGTGTATTAAACGTTGGTATAAACAGTTTACAGAGAATGGGTGTTTGTGCAAAGGGAAAAGTTCTGGACGGCCGACGGCCTTCTTCGAAGGTGCTACTGTAACTGGACTACAGTATCTGGAGATGTTAGAGAATTGGCTGTTCCCTCAGCTCGAACAAGAAGCACAACAATTCATATTTCAGCAGGATGGAGCGCCACCACATTGGCACTTATCTGTCCGTAACTACCTGAACGTCAACTACCCGAGGCGATGGATCGGCCGCCAGGCAGCCCGTGACAGAGCACTTCATCACTGGCCTCCAAGAAGCCTTGATCTTACCCCCTGCGATTTTTTCTTATGGGGGTATGTTAAGGATATGGTGTTTCGGCCACCTCTCCCAGCCACCATTGATGATTTGAAACGAGAAATAACAGCAGCTATCCAAACTGTTACGCCTGATATGCTACAGAGAGTGTGGAACGAGTTGGAGTATTGGGTTGATATTGCTCGAGTGTCTGGAGGGGGCCATATTGAACATCTCTGAACTTGTTTTTGAGTGAAAAAAAAAACCTTTTTAAATACTCTTTGTAATGATGTATAACAGAAGGTTATATTATGTCTCTTTCATTAAATACACATTTTTAAAGTTTTGGTATTCTTTTTGAATCACCCTGTACCGTCTGTCAGTGAAGTGCTCAGAGCTATGTCAAATATAATTTTGTGTGTGGCACACACAAACAGCATTTATTTGCTAAAACACTGATGAGCCAACACAAACGTTGAATATTGTGCTACCGCAGCACAAAACTACGAAAGGTGACTTGGCAATGGAGGATACAAAATACAGTCCTCTTATGATGCTTCAAAAGAGAGAAACGTGTCTGGTCTAAATAAGTCGCTTATTACAGTTGCAGAAGAGGGATATATTTCAATACCATTGGTAAAACTGCGACTGTGGAACAAAAACAAGAAATAGAACATCAATACCATTGTGTATGTGCCATACCTTTCACTGATGGAAGTGCTTTAAAATAAAGCCAAACGCGCCCTGTGTAAATAAAACTTTTATTACAGTCGCGAAAGACGGAATATTTCTCAATATTACGTACGACACCTATGTGGTACTTAAATTAAATGAGATATTGTTATACAGTAAATATTATATGAAATTTAGGTATCTTGTCCACATTTCATTCTCAACATTGTGGCAACTAAAATCGACCATACGGAAAGTATACGCTATGGACTTTTACCTCTGCAAACTCTTCAAAATTTCGTGCAATGGTTTACTACATTTAATGCTGCACATCAAAACAAAATTAAGTCATTTATGGGGGGAAGGTATCAGTCAAGAAGACGTGTAAAAATCAAATTTTTTGGCCAAATAGTTTTTGTGAAATCGAATGATAAGTGTGTCAAAGCAGTGGGAACACCATGTGTCTGCACAGGTGAGAAGTGCAGTGATGACAAAATCGCACACAGTGCGGAATGCGGGGAGCACGTGTCTGCAGCAGCGAAAAAGTTAATGAAGAGGCAAAGCACTAGAAATTTCATTCAAACGAATAAAATTCGTGAAGTAAGGCACTCCAATATTGTTTTTAAATAAAGAAAATATTAAGCACCGCACAAGGTTTGAACTCATAACCCTTCACTTGGCACCCCAACACCTTGACCGTTACGCTACCTCAGCTCATTGAACAATTGCACGCAACTACTTATAAACACTGTTGGTATGACTATGAATTACTCACGCTTTGTCGAAGTACAATAGGAAATAAACAATTACCGCTGTTCTTTATTGCGAAAAAGCAGTTCGTGAGATTGAAACAAACACCTTTCCTTGCTATCGCCTGAATTAGGAGTCTTATTGCTTGTTTGGTTTAATTAATTAATAGAATATGAAGCAATTGGTATAAAGAATGCTTTTTCCAAACTATCTATAAAAGAAAGTCTGCTATCAAGACATTGCTTTTGTTCTATTACTTTATTTATGACTGAACATTTTTAAAACTGAAGACACTCGTCCGTGCTCTGCACTGCAGTCGAGATCTGGCAACGTCGTTCTCTGTTCATTGGCTGACTGTATTTTGTGATGTCAGATGCGCAGAACGAACCTAAACTCGGCCGCCAAGATATATGACGCGCACTTTAGGCATGGCCTTCACCTCAATAGGAAAGGGAAAACTGTCTGGGTTGATTGCAGAAAATGTAAGGGGGGGCACTGTCACAAGTGGTAAAATACCAGTGGTCACAGGTGTCAGAGGGATGCCTTTTTTAGGATAGGGAAGGGGGAAAAAAACTATTTTTAAGAGAGATTGCCAGACACACTCAGTTTGAGAAAACAGATGAACAGGAGTCAGATTTTAGCATACAGCCTCCACTTAAGCAATGTTTAACAGAAAGTAATCAGAAACTGCCAGTTAATCTTCACCAAAGCAGTTATAATCCCATTAGTACGCAGTATCAGTTATCTTTATTACACCAGAACATTCCAGAACTCAGAAATAAAATTGATGAACTACTCATTTGTATTGATGAAATGAATTCATCTAACCAAATTGACATAATCTGCCTCTCTGAACATCAAGTGACCAATGGTATAGACATGTTAGACATTTCAGGATTTAAGCTAGCTTCCTACTTCTGCAGAGTAGATATGGATGGAGGAGGAGTTGCCACATTTATTAAAAACTGCCATAAATTCAAGAACATTGACATTAATAAATTCTGTTTAGACCAGCATCTAGAAGCATGTGCAACAGAAGTAGAGTTCCATAACAGACCCTATATAATAGTAACTATTTACCGAGCACCTACAGGAAATTATAATCTATTCATAAATCATCTAGAAGCTCTTCTGGGTTATTTAACAGGAAGAAACAAAGAAATTTTGATTGCTGGTGACTTTAATACAGATTTTCTAATGCAATATTCCAGTAAACACTTACTGCAGTTAGTAATGTTGTCTTTTAATCTAACTCACACTGTAAACTTTCCAACTAGGATCACTAAATCCTCAAGGACAGCCATTGATAACATTTTTATTGACAAATCAAAGGATCAAAATTATATCATAAAACCGGTAATAAATGGACTATCAGTTCATGACATGCAGCTCCTTGTTTTAGATGTAAATCCTAAGCAGATTATCAAGATTGCTAAATCTGAGTACAAGAGAGTAGTCAGTCAACCAAAAATTGAGTGTTTTAGAAAACTGCACAAAGATATGAACTGGAAAGATGTTTATAGTGCTCATGACATGAATGAAAAATAAAATACATTCATGAACAATGTCAGTACCATGTTTGAAAACTGTTTTCCTCTAAAAGTTACTCAAATTAAACAGAAGTCTATAATAAAACCATGGATTACACTTGGAATGAAGATTTCCTGTAAGACAAAAAGGAAAATGTATCTGTCAACCAAGAATAGCTCCAATGCTGATGATTTAGCTAAATACAAGGAATACTGTAAAATATTAAAAAAAGTAATTCAGACATCTAAACAAATGCACTACGAGAAGAAGGTAGCAATGTCAGGGAACAAAATAAAAACAATATGGGATATAGTGAAAGAGGAGACTGGTAGAACCAGAAGGGAACAGGAGCAAATGGCATTAAGGGTAGATGACACATTAGTAACCGATGGGCATAGTGTGGCAAATATATTTAACAAGTACTTTAAACCTGTTACTGATAGAATGGGATTTTCAGGATCAGTAAATAATGCCCTTGAATATCTGAAACTAGCCTTTGCAAATAGCTTCAGCTACATGAATATGTCGCTCACTTCACCAAAAGAAATAACTTCCATAATAAAATCTTTAAAAACAAAGCATTCTAGTGGTCACGATGAAATATCAACAAATTTAATTAAGGCATGTTCTTGTGAGTTTAGTAGAATTCTAAGTTACTTGTGTAACCAGTTAATTATAACTGGGACATTTCCTGTCTGGCTAAAATATGCAGATGTTAAGCCTCGATTCAAGAAAGGGGATAAAGAGATACCATCAAACTACAGACCGATTTCACTTTTGCCAGCATTCTCAAAAATTTTAGAGAAAGTAATGTACAGGCAGCTTCTCAACCATCTGACCACAAATAACATATTATCAAGAACACAGTTTGGATTTCTGAAGGGTTCTGATATCGAGAAGGCTATTTACACCTACAGTGAAAATGTACTTAATTCATTAAATAACAAATTACAAGCAGCAGGTATTTTCTGTGATTTGTCAAAGGCATTTGATTGTGTGAACCACAATATCCTTTTAAATAAATTAGAATTCTATGGTGTCATGGGCAGTGCTGCAAAATGGTTCAAGTCATACCTCGCCAACAGGAAACAAAGGGTGTCAGTGCAAGGGACTAGTTGAATTAAGTCATCCGTCATCATCAGAATGGGAAGAAATTACATGTGGTGTCTGTGTCCCACAAGGATCCATCTTAGGGACATTGCTTTTTCTTGTGTACATTAATGATCTCTCATCAGTTACACTGCCAGAAGCAGAGTTCGTTTTGCTTGCAGATGACACAAGTATTGCAATAAATAGTATGTCGAGTGTAGTTCTAGAAAGATTTGCTAATGATATTTTCATGGATATTAATAAATGGTTTAAAGCCAACTCATTGACATTAAACTTTGAAAAGACTCACTACATGCAATTCAGAACCTGTAAGAGGTTTCCACCCAGCATATGCATAAAGTATGAAGACGAGCAGATAGAAGAGGTTGACAGTCTTAAATTCCTGGGATTACAACTTGATAAGAAATTCAGTTGGGAGGAGCACACCACAGAACTGCAGAAACGCCTTAACAAATTTGTATTTGCAATTCGAGTGTTAGCAGACATAGGCTACATAAAAATGAAAAAGCTTGCATACTTTGCCTACTTTCATTCCATAATGTCATATGGTATAATATTTTGGCGTAACTCTTCAAGTCAAACAAAAGTTTTCAGAGTCCAAAAGCATGTAATACGTATTATTTGTGGAGTAAATTCACGGACGTCATGTAGAAACCTCTTCAAAGAACTGGGTATACTAACCACTGCCTCTCAGTATATTTACTCCTTAATGAAATTTGTCCTAAATAATATATCTCTTTTTCCAACAAACAGCTCAGTTCATATATACAATACCAGGAACAAAAATGATCTGCACAAGGACTTAAAAGCACTTACTTTAGTTCAAAAAGGGGTCCACTACCCAGGAAAACTCATCTTCAATAATTTACCAACAAACATAAAAAATTTAGTTACAAATAAAGATCAGTTTAAAAGGAGCCTGAAAGACTTACTAGAGGCCAACTCCTTCTACTCCATTGATGAATTTTTTAATAGAAACAAATGATGTATTGTATATATTCATACTATTAGTATTGTTATTTCAGCTAAAAAAAAAAAAAAAATTGACATGTTCCACATCCACGAGGATCTCCTCAGCACGGATCTATGGAACAAAAACTAATTTAATCTAATCTAATCTAACCATGGCATCCCTCTCTCCTTCCATCCTTTTCTCACTTCCTTCTTCCTGCCTCCATGTGTTGCATTTGCATTTTGTACTGCATTTCGGCTGGAGCCATCATAATTGAACTTTAGATTATTAGTATGTGGCTGCTAGAAATTGATAATTGCAAGTGAATATCTCTCTCTACTAGCAGGTCTATATCTTCTAACTTTCCTTTTCATTTGCAGTATTCCCCTTCTTCTTGTAAAACACTTTAGGCAAGCCCCAGAAGCTAATGATTTAGCAGTCTCTTGACCTGTGCTCCAGTTATTTCTGGTTATTTAACTGCAAAGTGTGAAGTATTTCCGTCCCTTACCATATCTTTTCACTCATACTCCACTAACATTGTGAACTTAAATTCCAAAATAAGATCATTTTGGTGCATCGGACATGGATTTGTTCATGGTTTTGATTTTTTTCACAGTTAAAAACACTGTTAACTGAAAAATTACTACTTCAGAAGCATTCATTCGCACACAGTAAACACTATAATTTGCCAGATATGACTTCTTGGCAGCCCTCTGAAACACACTCCACTACTCCAATGCTCATGTTCTGTCACAGCGTTCATAAGCAGCATACAATATTGCATTGTTCATCAGTATGTATTATACAGGGTGGTCCATTGATAGTGACTGGGCCAAATATCTCATGAAATAAACATCAAATGAAAAAACTACTAGGAACAAAACTCATCTAGCTTGAAGAGGGAAACCAGACAGCGTTATGGTTGGCCTGCTAGATGGTGCTGCCATAGGTCAAATGGATATCAAATGCATTTTTTTAAATAGGGACTCCCATTTTTTATTACATATTCATGTAGTTCGTAAAGAAATACGAATGTTTTAGGTGGACCACTTTTTTCGCTTTGTGATAGATGGTGCTGTAATAGTCACAAATGTATAAGTACGTGGTATCACGTAACATTCCGCCAGTGAGGATGGTATTTGCTTCATGATACATTACCCGTTTATCAATTGCGGAAAAGGTCGATATCATGTTGATGTATGGCTACAGTGATCAAAATGCCCAATCGGCGTGTGCAATGTATGCTGCTCGGCATCCTGGACTACATCATCCAAGTGTCCGGACCGTTCGCTGGATAGTTACATTATTTAAGGAAACAGGAAGTGTTCAGCCACGTGTGAAACATCAAACATGACCTGCAACAAATGATGCCCAAGTAGGTGTTTTAGCTGCTGTCATGGCTAATCTGCACATCAGTAGCAGACAAATTGTGTGAGAATCGGGAATCTCAAAAATGTTGGTGTTGACAATGCTACATCAACATCGCCTGCACCCATACCATATTTCTATCCACCAGGTATTGCATGGAAATGACTTTGAACATCATGTACAGTTCTGCCACTGGACACAAGAGAAACTATGGGATGATGACAAATTTTTTGCATGCGTTCTATTTAGTGATGAAGCATCATTCACCAACAGTGGTAACGTAAACCAACATAATATGCACTATTGGGCAATGGAAAATCCATGATGACTGCAAGTGGATCATCAGCGACCTTGGCAGATTAATGTATGGTTTGGCATTATGGGAGGAAGGATAATTGGCCCCCATTTTATCGAAGACAATCTAAATGGTACAGTGTATGCTGATTTCCTATGTAATGTTCTATCAATGTTACTACAAGATGTTTTACTGCATGACAGAATGGCAATGTACGTCCAACATGATGGGTGTCTGGCAAATAGCTCGCATGTGGTTGAAGCAGTATTGAATAGCATATTTCATGACAGGTGGATTGGTTGTCGAAGCACCATACCATGGCCCCTATGTTCAGTGGATCTGACGTCCCCAGATTTCTTTCTGTGGGGAAAGTTGAAGGATATTTGCTATTGTGATCCACCGACCATGCCTGACAATGTGTATCTGTGTGTTGTCAATGCATGTGCGAACATTACGGAAGGTGAACTACTTGCAGTTGAGAGGAATGTCATTACACGCATTGCCAAATGCATTGAGGTTGACAGACATCATTTTGAGCATTTATTGCATTAATGTGGTATTTACAGGTGATGACACTGTAACAGCATGCATTCTCAGAAATGATAAGTTCACAAAGGTACATGTATCACATTGGAACAACTGAAATAAAATGTTCAAACATACCTACGTTCTGTATTTTAATTTAAAGAACCTACCTGTTATCAACTGTTCTCTAAAATTGTGACCCATATGTTTGTGACTATTACATCACCATCTATCACAAAGCGAAAAAAGTAGTTGAACTAAAACATTTATATTTCTTTACATACTACATGAATATGTAATAAAAAATGGGGGGTCCTATTTAAAGAAATGCAGTTGATATCCATTTGACCTATGGCAGCACCATCTAGTGGGCCAACCATAGCGCCATCTGGTTTCCCCCTTCAAGCAAGACAAGTTTCGTTCTTTGTAGTTTTTTAGTTTGACACTTATTTCGTGATATATTTGGCCTGGTCACGATCAATGGACCACTGTATATACTGTACTGACCTAAAACACTGTTCTGTTGACTCCTACAGTTTAGTGGAAATCAACAAACTTCATGTTTTTGGTTGAATACAGGTAGCTGGCAATTTGAATAAAATAATAGAAAATAATCCAGGATCGAATAATGATGGCTTCACAGGCTGTGGCATCTGGAGCCTTCCTAGCAACTCAAGCTTTACTGAATTACGCATTTATTATTTATTTATTTATTTATTTATTATCATCCCAATGATCACATTTGTGATATAGGATTTGTCAGGGTCCATTTTAACAACTATATAATATCTTTACAAAATTTGTATCTGTGCTGAATTCATATTAATCTATCTTATGTTTAATACAATATACAACTATTAAGTGTTTTTATAACATAATTTATTATGCACTGATGTAATTTCATTTGTCACATTAACTTAAACATATATTTTATATAGTTGCGCAGAGATATTCGCTTATGCTGTAATAGCATTTGTCAAGCATGTGGTTCTTTATAACAGTTTTAAATTTATGCTCATTTTCCAGCTCTTTTATATATTTTGGTAGTGCATTAAAAAGTTTGATGTCTTGATTACATACATGTTTCTGGCTTCGGGTCCTTGTTACAGCGTGTATGTGGAGATCTTTACATTGCCGTGTATCGTAATTATGGAAGTCTGTATTGGTTTTCATTTTATCCTGATCTCTTTTGATCACCAACAGACTTTTCAGAATGTATAATGATGGAATTGTTAAAATTTTCAATGCTTTAAAAAGGGGCCTACAATGTGTTTGAGGTGGGCTGTGGGTCATTATCCGAATAGCACGTTTTTGTAATTTGAAAATCTCATTTAGACGACAATTTGTTTTTCCCCAGAATACTATCCCATAGGATGCAATGGACTTAAAATAGCCAAAATATACTAATCTGGTACAGTCATTACCACAAACTCTTGAAATTATTCTAAGCACAAAACATGCTGAATTTAGTTTTAGTGCTAAGTTCACCACATGGTCCTTCCAATTAATCTTCTCATCAATGTGCATACCCAGGAATTTTGCACACTGTACTCTTTCAAGTTGTTTGCCCTCCATGGTGGGATTTAGGTCGTCCTGTTCACTTATTTTTCCATATTGCACATAATTAGTTTTTTTTGCATTCAGTGTTAGCTTGTTAGCACTAAACCATTTTTGTATATCTTGTAGGACATGGTTCACAGTACTGTGCAATGAGTGCTTCGTATCACTAACTATTAAACTAGTATCATCAGCAAATAACATGATTCTAGCTTTTCTCTCTGACACCTGAATATCATTAATGTAAATGAGGAACAGCAAGGGGCCTAATACACTTCCTTGGGGTACTCCTACTGTGACCTCCCTCGGATCTGATCTTAGTTTAATTTTTTGATTAATATTTAGTGCTGTAATTTCAACCACCTGCATCCTCTTTTCCAGATAAGACTCAAACCACTTTTTTACCGGTCCTCTGATACCTATAGCTTCAAGCTTTTTCAAAAGTATGCTGTGGTCAACAGTGTCAAAGGCTTTTGACAAATCTAGATTTATCCCAACTACACTATTTCCCTCTTCCAATTTAGTGATTATTTCTTTTGTGTATTCTAGTACAGCTGTTTCGGTACTTCTCCCAGCTTGAAATCCATGCTGATTACCGTTTATCAGGTTGTGCATATTAAGATAATGTGTGACTCTATATTTCATTAGTATTTCTAAAATGTGGGAACTCTCCCTGAAAATGTGTGTGTGTGTGTGTGTGTGTGTGTGTGTGTGTGTGTGAGAGAGAGAGAGAGAGAGAGAGAGAGAGAGAGAGAGAGAGAGAGAGAGAGAGATTTTTTTTCTTTTTTGAAGAGGATTTGGTCAAAGCTCAATGCAAAACAGTCTGTTTCATTGTGCCTGTCTGCAACTCTATGTCTCATCTTTAAAGTGAGTAGCAATCTGCCCTTTTCATAACTGTTGATACACAAAAGTTGTTAATATTCATTTGTGTCTTCTAGAGAATAGACATTATCATTTCTGTTAAAACTTCCTGTTTGGCACAAGCTTTTGTCTAGGCAGTACATAGTACAGGTGCATCCTTTTTCTTCCTTTCCAGCTGTGATGTATGTAAATTAGCTGTCAATGCTGACTGGTAGATTGTTAAAACCAATCATTCTTTTATACATGATACATGATACAATGGTAATTCTAGTGGTTCCATGCAGTTATATTCAAAACACTGCCTGCATAACTTTGAATTGTACTAAATAGTGTCTGGTTACATTATAAAGCCTTTACATGGCTGTTCATTCTTACAGTTGTTTTATTGCTTTATGTACAACAGTTCTTGTTCAGTTAGTTGAGCATTGTTCATGGAACAGACCTGCACTCAGTCATCATCAGATTCCATCAGCCATGGTCAACAGCTGCAATAGATCTGATTCACAATTGTTGTTAATCAGCATTTTCACTACAGTAATGATTTTGCCACTTTATTAATGCAACAAAGGATGGAAAATTTTCTTTAGTCATTACATGACCTACTCATCAATGTTTTAAACTGAAATGAGTGGCTACAGTTTAATATCAAATGTATTTCCTGTTTCTCTCACTTTTCTTAATTGCATTACTTTATTTAATTCTTTCCTGAATGATAAAGCACTCTTAACAACAGACTGTAAGTTTGTTTTTCTTTTGGTGAACCAATACATCTTTCAAGTATCCCTTAGTACATCCAAAGGAAAGGGCAACTTGATTCTGAACATGCGTAATAATTTGATGTGTTGTATGCAGTAGGTATTTTAATATTTATACATTTACTTCCATTTTATATAAACATATGAGAAGCTGTGTCTGACAGGTTCACTAACAGCATTACGTTTGTTGTAATGTCTCACAAGTTTTGTTATTTTATTTGACTGGTGATCCCAAGGGGATGAAACTTAAGTAGAGACTTCAGGTAACACGACCTTGGTTTGCTGCCAGACCATCTGGACCAGTGCAAGTTTATCAGTTGTTTCTCATATCATTTTCTTATTGAGTAATTTAAAGTCTTCCATCTCGTTTTTGTTTCATAGTAAACAGGAGCTGGTTTCAGTGCATTGTGTTCCTGATTATTACTTCTTGTGTGTATTGCACTCGTTGAATTGTATTGTAAATAGTTACTACTATTCTGTCTAATTTTTGTTCACACCTGTAATATTGAGTGGGATAGATAGCCCAATGCTTCCTCTATGTGGTGAGTAGCAGACCATCCTTTTCATAATATTGTTCATATTGTGTTTTTGTTTTATATGAAACAAAAACTGCTTTCACTACATGATTTTCTGCAGGCTCACATATATTTGTTCCTCCTTACAAATCCATGTGTGAAGTGCTAGATTTTATCACATTGTAAGTATATTGCTTGTATTCTGACTTATTTTTGTCTGTGTCCATTTTCCATACCTTCTGGCATTTGATGGAGAACTGTGTTAGTATGATTCTAGTACATTGATTTTTGCTAAAATGTATTGTTTGTAGTACCTGTCAATAATGTGTGGAAAAATATGTATAGGTACTGTTGCATTTTATAGTATTTGCAAGGAAGAATTCTCTAGTCTACTCAGTGGCAAGATGTCATTGAATGACAATGCAGTTCTGCTTTGAATACTGTTGCAAGATGTAAGAAAGTTAAATACCAATTTTGTCAAAAGCCTGTTAGCATGGAGTTCTCCATTAAATGTGAGAAAATAGAGAAAAATGGTGTGAACATAAATAAAGTAGAATAAGAGCAATATACTTAAAATGCATTTAAATCAAGTAGTTCATGGACAGATTTGTAAGCAGGAACATATATATGTGAGCTCACAGAAAAGCATGCAGTGAAACCAGCTTCTATTTTATATGAAACAAAAACAAACACAGAAACATTTACCCCACAAAATGTTATGGAACAGTGCAGTACACACAAAAAGTTGTAATCAGGAACACAATGTGATGAAACCATCTTCTGTGTCATGTCATGTCAGATGATTGTCGGATTTTGGCATCTGCTAAGATGGTTATTCCCACAAGATAATGGCCACATGATCAAAATTGCAATATTGGGATTCACAAATAAACAGTTTTACAGTCAAACGGTGACCATAATGTCATTTAAAAACTCTTACATTACTGTAAGTCCCAGCTATGAGAAGTTAATCTTTGTTTTTCGATTGAGATGTCATGAATATATTACCTTGTACTTCACAAAAACGTTTTCACGCATGTATTTAACTGCTAAACTACAAAGCACTCCAATAAAGAGTAAATGAAAAATATTATCATCTAAAACTCATATTCTGTATGCCAAGTTCATATGATTACTGATTCAATTTGTGTCCTTCTACAACATGTTCCTAATTTATAATGTGACACTCCTGTGACATCCAATGACAAAGCCATTTTCCTTATTGATAGTATTTCTGTTAATTGTGTTGGTACAACCCTGAGAATAGTCTGCTGTAAAATTGAAATTGTGTGGTTCGAATAAAGCATAGAAACATAAAACTGTGTTGTATCATGATTTTCAAAGAATTTCTTACAAATATGGCGTCACTAGGTTGTATCGACGACGATTATCACCATCTTTGGACTCTTATTGCTCTGCCAAACCTCCATGTTAGTTCTTAGTTCTGTTCTGTATCTCAAGCTGTGTACGTGTTTATGACTAACTATGAAATATATTCCTATTGGAATTTAATGTGGAAAGTTATCGCATTCGACCAATAATCGTATCCTGTTCCCAACTGGTGACCACGAACTCACCATGTCTTCCACAATTTCCATGCCAGGTGTCGTAAATCAAGAGGTTATGCACATGATGCCATGGCTACCTCCCCCAAAGTTTATTTCGAAGATTTGGAGGCTCACCTATGATAATCAGGCCACTCCAATCCTTCGCCAACAGCCGGCTCTCACTAATCGACAGTGATTTGCGATCTTCAACCAAGTTAACCTTAAACTTTGTTGTTCTACAATGGTCAAGTGCTACACCATTAAATCAACAATGGACTCAGATTTTGTGTCACCAGACTGTGCTCACCAACATGTGAAATGTGAAGTGGATAATTTTCAGAACTGTGTGACTACCGATCAATCATGTAATGTTAAAAGTGATCTACATTCACACACGTACTTTGACTTTCAATGGGCCACACTGTCGGTTACAGTCCTGCCATGTGCAACACTGAAATTTGTGCAAAATGCACATGCTATCAACCACTACCAACCTATTCCAGTTTTGCCTCACTCACAAAATAATGATGGACATTTTCATGCACCAAATTCCCCTTGCTCACCCACTAGACCCGTTGCTCAGTTTTTCGACCATGTGGGCTTGAGCACATCTTAAGGTGCTTTGCCTTCCAGGAATGTTTCACCGCAACAATGTGATCTTCAGCAAGTTTCACCAATAATTTATAGTCTGGCCAAACAGGGTGTGTTCCCGATGTGCACAGAAAACTCACACTGTTGTCGCACGAAGTACAACCCCCCCTACCCCCCTCCCCAACCCCCCACACGCACATGGGGCCCCGATACTGACCGTTCAGCCACTCGCCTCTCCCACAGTTCTGCCTGTGTCTGCCGTGCTGGCCTTCCACATCATTTCCGAGGTGGACAATTTCAGATCTGTACCTCTAACCTCTGGTCCAGTTTACGGGACTACCACACATGTTGCACAACCACATGTTCCCACAGTACCAACCACGCCAGCTGCATCATGTTCTCATGACACATCAATGCCAATGCAGCCTGCCATTGCTTCAGACGTGCTTGCCCATAACACACGTACACCTATGGTGCCAGGCTGCAATATGGCCCCTCCTACCACAGACCAGCAGGCCTTCCAAGCTACGCTGAAGCTGCCTTCATTCCCCCCCCCCCCCCACCCTCCTCCCCCCCCAGACATTTGCCGAAGCTGCCCCCTTTTTATGAGGACAACTCCGTACCATGGTTTGTGCTTATGCAGCATCTGTTCAAGTTACATCATGTGTACGATGACAACTCTAAATTCCTATGTCTCATTACGTACCTCCATGATCACTTGGACTTAATTTGTGATCTACTCCTCTCGCCACCGCCTCCACTGAAGTACGAGTTTGCAAAGAAAACAATATTGGACCAACTTGCCTGCTCGCCACAAGAATTAATCATCAAGATTTTGTACGAGGAGCACCTGGGGGACCGAACTCCATCACTACTCTGGCGTCACCTTTGATTACTTGTGAGTGAACATACAATGCCAGACGTTACTCTGTGGGTGGTAAGGTCAGCGAAGTTACCTGCCGACCTACAGATTCACCTGCTACCGCACTCCTCCGAGTCAATCGGCTCTTGTCTTCGCATTGCAGACCAGCTGTATGCAGTGCGCTATGACAACACCAACCAGCACACCACTCACCACTGGTTGGCACAACTGCTCCTGTTTGCTGGCCCTCTGCAGGCAGAGTTCGCTCCACCTCCGCACTGTCTACACCACCTGGCAGTATCAGCTCGCTCTCTCCTCCATCTGAGCACTCAAGAATCGCCCATGCACCATACGTGCCAGTATACATCCTGGAACAAATCAATGAGGACAAGCCTCCTCCACTGCCACAGTCACTGCCACCACCACATCCGGCTCATCTGTATTTTCAGTACCACAAGATTTTTGGTGATGATACCAAGAAGTGTCGATTACCTTGCCAGCACCCAAACGCCGACCGCAGGATCTAGAAGGCACCGAGTCTTGTGGGGAACCTCACAGGCGTCCTCACACATTGCACTCCATCCACTCGTCCATCCGGCCGAGTGGTCGTTTATATGTGACTGACATTTTGTCACAGCTCGTCTTCCTAATTGACACAGGCGCTGACATGTCTGTCATATCCACATCGTTGGCTCCTCCCGCCTTTTCACCGTTGAGGTCACTTCTACGAGCTGTCAGTGCATCAACGTTACAAACCTCAGGCTCTGTCAAAGTTACGGTGCATCTATCTGTGTTTTCAGTGGACTTTCTCCATTGCTGACATCAATGAACCAATTCGCGGTACGGATTTTTTGTCACATTACAAACGCCCTCCAATCATGGTTCAGGGCTCAGTGCTACATCATCCCACAAACACTCAGATACTGTGCTCCTGCGCTTACGTTCTGTGCTCTGTTTCTCTTGCGATGTGTGAGTTAGTAGGCAAGTGCTCCGCCCTCACAGGTGACATTGTGACCTGTGCCACTAACCTACTTTCAGAATACGACTCGGCAGCACAACTCCGCTGGGAGAATGACGAGCTGAAACAACGAATAGCACACACTTACAACGAGCTCGTCGCGGCACTTACCTCAATGCTGAAAATGCAGTCCACAGTGCCGCCACCTAATCATGTTTCTCCAGCACACACCAGCTCAGACACTCAGCAGTTTAGTCCAAAAACATTAATTACATGTGACGATTCGCATCTGGTAGACATTGCATCCCCGACGCGCTCACCATGTTCAGTGCCATGTGTTTCAAACAGTGCTTCTAGTGACAGTCACACGCGCGATACGACCACGCCCACCACACAGGCAGCCACTCCGCCTGTTGATAAACATTCCCCCTCTCTCGCACGCCAACCACGTGACTCGGCGGCCATCGCTGTTCCCCGCAAGACGCCAACACCTCTCTCGCCCTTGCCGGTTACCCAAGGCAAGGCTGACAACAGACAGTCACTGCACAGCCCGAACCGCTCCGGACTGCGCTCGCAGCAGACCTCTCCAAACAAGCACATGCTGCACGGACGTAATAGGCATGTGACTTTCGTGCTGCCTTTTCCCACTCGCCCTAACTGTTACGCCTCATCACGCCCCACTTGTTCAAAAACTTCACATCATGACGTTGCTCAGTCTCATGTGCAGTTCTCAGTTTCTTCTGTCACTGACAGAACGACACGCAAGATAGTTACCACTGCTGGCCCTCCTATTAGGCACAAGGTTAGACGCCTCAACCCCATTAAATTGTGCACAGACCAGCAGAAAATTAACGAAATTTTGGAGGCAGGTATCCTGCAGCCGTCAGACAGCAAATGGTCTTCACCGATTCACCTCATCACCAAACAAGACGGTTTTTCCGAATGCGCGGCGACTACAGATGCTTAAACACTCGTACCATCATGGACAATTACCCAGTGCTGAACATGAACGATTTCACACATATGTTATTGGGGGCCACAATCATCAGTGTTATTGACTGTGAACGTGCCTATCACCAGATGCCCACTGCACCTGAAGACATTCCAAAGACAGCTATAATCACGCTGCTCGGTTTCTTCCAATACAACTTCATACCGTTTGGTGTGAAAAACGCGGCACAAACATGGCAACATTTCATTGACTCAATCTTACGACAGTTCGAGTTTTGCTTTGCATATCTGGATGACATACTCATTCTCAGCAACTCGGCTGAAGAACACGAAAATCATTTATCCAAGGTCCTCCAGACCTTGAACTCCAGTGGCGTCGAGTTCAACAAGGACAAATCCTAACTGCGCAAGTCTTCTGTCACATTTTTGAGTTACACCGTCTCCACAGACGGAATACAGCCTCCAAAATCCCGCGTGCAGGCCATCACGCCACTGCCACCTCCAGCTACTTACAAAGAACTGAGACGTTTCTTGGGTACAATAAATTACTACCGTCGACATATGCTTTCTGCCACCGCCATGCAGGTCCCGCTGACAGACTCGCTGTTGAGCAAACAGACTTCAGGCTTTAAACCAGTTCGCTGGACTGAACTTATGCTGGAGGCCCATGAGGCTCTAAAACCTTCCTTAGCTAATGCCTTGATACTCGCCCATCCCGACCTGTTGGCCGAGTTATTCATCACTACGGATACCAGCGACTTCGCAGTGGGGGCAGTACTACAGCAACGCAAAGGTGACATGGTTTCTTCCCTTCATTTCTTCCCTACAAACCTGTGTACAGCTCAAAAGAAATATTCTGCTTTCGATAGGGAACTTCTGGCAGTCTATGAAGCCATGAAACACTTTCGCCTCGACGTCGAGGGCTGTTCTTTCTTGATCCTTACTGATCACAAACCACTAGCGGATGCTTTCTACAACCCTCCCGAGGACCCACCTCCTCGGCGTTTCCGCCACTTTGATTTAGTCTGTGAATTCACAACAGACATTCGCTACATCAAAGGCACAGAAAACATTCCCGCAGATTTTTTTTCGCAGATCAATACTGTCTCACACATCATTGACTTAGCCAACCTGACCACTTTCCGGGCCTCTGACGAGGAATCTCAAGCTCTCCTTGCAGAACCTCAAACATCTCTTGTGTTTACCAAAGCCAAGTTCCCTGGCGTTTTGGACGAGGTGTGGTGTAATTCTTGTATCAGCACCCTGTGGCCGTTGCTTCCGCCCACACTGCAAAGGCAAGCCTTTGATGCCTTGCATAACCTCGCTCACCTTGGCGTCCACGCCACTACAAGACTTGTATCTGTGCATTTCTTGTGGAAAAATATGAAACGGGACTATCAGACCTGGGCATGCAGCTACGTCTCTGGTCACGAAAAACAATCGGCCGCCACACCTCCCCTCCACTAGGAAAATTCGACATTCCGCAAGGAAGATTTCGTCATGTACATATCGACCTTATAGGTCCATTCTCCCCTGTCGGAGGGCCACAAATATATTCTCTCCACAATCGACCGCATGTCTCTCTGGGTGGAAGCTGTTCCTTTACTCAACATCATCGCTGAAACCATGGCCAAGGGTTTCGTCACCTCACGGATTGCCAGGTTTGGCTGTCTGACCGCCATCTCCACCGACCGAGGTCGGCAATTTGAGTGTGCCCTCTTCATCATTTTGTGTAACATCTGCGGCATTAAAAAAGTTCATACAACAGCAAAGCAATGGGTTAGCTGAACAGTGGCACTACACCCTCAAAACTGTCCTCAGGTGCCACAACTGCCTCTGGTCTGAGGCGCTTCCATGAGTGTTACTCAGTCTCCATTCGACCTTTAAACCAGATTAACAGCGAACCATCTCTGAATTCGTTTTCAGGGAGAACACAGTCCTACTAGAGGAACTTATTCTGCCTCAAGCACCTGACAATTTTCCCCCCTTCCCAGATTTCATTAGTCGCATGCACACTCACTTCAAACATGCACGACTACACCCGCCTATCAGCCATTTCCCACCGGACACTTATGTGCCACCCCCACTCAACACTTGCTCCCACGTTATGCTCAGG
The DNA here is from genome assembly GCF_023898315.1 of Schistocerca nitens. Lineage (NCBI taxonomy): Eukaryota > Metazoa > Arthropoda > Insecta > Orthoptera > Acrididae > Schistocerca > Schistocerca nitens. The sequence goes on from NC_064620.1 coordinate 304,512,907, forward strand.
GATGATTCCATTAGGCAACCCCTGCAATCACCCTACCTCGGCCCCTTTAAAGTACTCTGGCAGGGTGAGACAACCTTCGACATTATGGTTAAAGATTGTCCTCAAACTGTTTCATTGCATGGGCTCAAACCTGCTTTCGTGGACTCCGACGCCCCTCTGCCGTCTCAATCGGACCCTCCTGATGACTTTTCCACTGTGGAGCTGTAAAATACTTTGCCTCATCCCATGGCACTGTTTTCTCCAACCCATGATTCGTCATCACCATTAGCAGGTTTTCCAGGCACATTGTCATCCACCCACATGCGGGTTTTGCCACCACTTCACCAAATGTGGAGACTTGCTCTCCCACATACAACCTGTGATGCAGCGTGCCACCACACTATGTGGACAACATGTCGATCATCACCTTCGATGACCATGTGCTTGTGCTCCTAACAGACACCGCGGCCTCACCCTCCAATGGGCAAATAAATGTCAGTGTAGTGCATAGACTGTCCATCCCCCGTGAATGTGACCCATAAGAAATTCGCGCGTTCATCTCCTATGACAGCTCGATCTGCATTCGGGGTGGGCACACCTGCACCACACCACAGGCCATTCCACACGCCTGCTCTCGGGCCGGCTGACGTATTGTCTGCCCCTGCTGGTTGACTGAATACAAGGTGGACCTGCCGCCAATCAGTCCGCCTCCACACTTTGCCTCGACCGAGATGGAAATCCTGGTCGTGTGCCCGCCACCTTGCATGACTACTACTGATGCCCACATGACCTCCACTCAAGCCTCACAGGTGTTACTCCATAGTACTGCAGGAGGGGGGGGGGGGCGGGGGGGGGGGGTAGCTGTTTGGCGTTGATAGGTCATATCGACCATGATTAACACCATCTTATTGCTCTGCCGAGCCTCCATGTTAGTTTTTAGTTCTGTTCTATATCTCACACTGTGTACATGTTTATGACTAACTACAAAATATACCTCTATGTGGAATTTAATGGGGATAGTTACTGCATTCAATCGATAATTGTATCCTGTCCCCATAATGCCATCAAAATACTGCAGTTAAGTACTGTATTATTATCTCTCTATTATCACTTATTTCTTATTGCTTCTGGGATTGTCTGATTTTGAAGTTGAGTAAAATGCTAGGTAATTACAACTGAAGTGTGGCTACTAAGGGAGGTCCAGTGTGGGCTATAATTACTGTATGGCAGTGAAACTTAGTAGATACACTAATGGGATAATTCAGAACCAATTTACATTGGGGAAAAAATTACTTTCAATTTTGGCCACCAGGTGCAAATCTGATGCCATACAGCATTTTGTCAACATCTTCAGTGCTCATATTGAACAAATTGTGTAAGTAGTGCTTAATAATAAAATCATAATCATGCCCATCTGTCTTGTTCAAACTTTTTTGCTCATGTCCAGTTCCTAACCCACTTCATGTCAGGATAGTTAAGCATCTCAGTGAACACAATAGCTTCAGCAAAAGTCAGTTTGGATTTCAGAGAGGTTTGTCAATAGAAGATGCAATATTTGCATTTACTGGCAAACTCTTGGAACCTATCAACAAAAAACTGAAAGTGATTGGCATATTTTGTGACCTAACAAAAGCATTTGACTGTGTAAATCACCAAATTCTTTTACAAAAAGCTGCACATCTCGGTATAAGTGGTGCAGCAGGGAAATGGCTCGACTCATATCTGTCAAACAGAAAACAAAAAGTTGTAGTAGATAGTCAAGATGGTGTCCCAATATCTTCAGAATGGGGTACCATTACATGTGGAGTGCCGCAGGGTTCAGTTCTGGGCCCCCTACTTTTTATTATATTTATAAATGATCTTCCTCTCTCTACGGAATATTGTAAATTCACCATTTTCGCGGATGACACTACACTACTTATTGATAATTCAGAAGATAAGCTTGAGGTAATGGCAAATAAGGTTTTAAATGAAACGGTGAACTGGTTCAACATTAATGGTCTTATTTTAAATTACTGTAAAACAAACTACATTCAGTTCCACAAAACATCCAAAGATGAGGAAATATTTGTAAAGGTAGGTGAGCAGACAATAACCAGGGTAGATTCCTCAAAATACCTAGGCTTGCATATTGATAGCAAACTGAATTGGTCCAACCACATCGTGGATCTGTGCAAAAGACTAAGTTCAGCAACATATGCATTGCGCATTGTTTCTTCTTATAGAAATATGGAAACCATGAAGTCAGCATATTATGGTTACTTTCATGCAATTATGGCATTTGGAATTATATTTTGGGGAAATCAGCCACTGGCTAAAAAAGTACTGTGTGTACAAAAAAGAGCCATAAGGATCATGTGTGGAGTCCATCCTAGAGCCACATGCAGGAATCTTTTTAAGAATCTTGAAATACTTACATCCACTGCGCAATATATATTCTCATTGATGTGCTTCATAAGGAAAGAAAAATCCATCTTTAAGCTGAATAGTGCATATCACAGTCACAATACTAGAAGGAAACATGATATCCACTATGAACAGCCAAATCTAAGTATGGTGCAGAAAGGAGTCCATTTCAGTGGCTGTAAGTTTTTTAATGCCCTCCCTTCAAGAATTAAGTGTTTGGTAGATGATGATCTCCTGTTTAAAAAAACCTTAAGGCAGTTCCTATTGCAAGGATCATTTTATACATTAGAAGAGTTCCTGAACTACAGTGTTTGACATCTCTTGTATTGTAAATTGCAAATGTATACGCAAATTTGTATTTGTAATACCAAATATTTTTATTGTAAACATATATTTTGCAATATTTATTTCTCTGTAACACTTATTATTTTGTAATCTTTATCTCTCTCTAAAATGTATTTTTGTAGTGGGACCTAAGTTACTGTTTTTTTTGTTTTGTAATCTCTATCTATTTCTAAAATGTATTTTTTTTGTAGTGGGACCTAAGTTACTGTTTACTGTTTTTGTTTTGTTTTATGTATTACCATAAATTCTGGCCAAAAGCTTGAAAAATTGACACGTTCCATATCCTGTGATACTGTCACAACATGGATCACCGGAACAAGAGATAAATAAATAAATAAATAAATAAAAACATCTTTCTTGCATTCACAGTGCCAGATTTGGAGTCATATTGAATCAATTCTGCATTTATGCTTTAGAATATCTATGAAGTTTTTCTGCCACATGATAAGTACAGTGTACACTGGACATCTGTGAGTAGCTGCATTTTAATTATTACCACCCAGTACTAGAGTGTTAAATGCTTCTTTAAAATCATTTATTTGCAAGATACTACCCATGAATCTGTTGGATTGGGCCTAATTCCTAGTATGTCTCAACCTTACACTAACTAAATCATCATGAGACAACATGCATCATAATTTGGTGTTCAATCTTGTAATAGGCTTTTGTTAGCTGCAAATTGGATATAATATTTTGATGTGTGGAATTATGATATATTTTTCAACATGTAGACTATAAATACACTTAGTTGAGTATTAAAAGTTGTGTGACATGAAATAATGAATATGGATGACAATGTGCTTCATGTGCCAACAGTCTATCATATGACTATCCAGTGTTGACAAAGAACAATGATGCAGTTGTAAGTAAGCCCAATGTGAATGTTTACCACAGTATTGAAAATCTACATGTTTATGATGAAGTTATACAGAAAGGAGGTTGAGGTAAAGAGATACATTTAACTCTTAATGCCAGAGCAGTCAGTTGGAATTACAAATTGAAGAGATTTGGGAGAAAGGAGGGTCATAGCAAGGAATATAAAAGTGCAGTTAGCAGTCCTTTAAAATTCAGTTTCTTACATGTGCATTACAACCTGTGAAGGTTGACTCAAAAGAAATAACATTTTTGATAAAAGAAAGTTTGCATACTTGCTTACTTAGAGCAAGTAACTTATTTTTAATTGCCATTGGTCATGGTTTATTGAAGAATTTCATCCCTCAATCTCCCACATGTAATTAGACCACACACATTTTCATATTAATGTGCCAAATCAGCATTTTTGTAGCAGGCACATGAATTAGGAGGTACTTGACATAATTTGTTGTAAAGTTGCAAGAATGTCTTAATTTTTAGTCAAGTACTGTTCCTGTCAGGAAACAAGTGGAAAAGTTCTCAATGCTCCTTCTGTTAATAAGCTGTCTATAGCATGTATTAGGCACGGAATTACTGAAAAACAATGCATCATGAATTATTTTGAAGTCACAATTTGGACAAGTTTACGAATCTGTAGATTTGTAGGCATTGTACACTCAATGCATATTATGCAGTCTACAAAATTAATGGTCATATGAAGTACCTAAGCTTTTGACACTGCTGACTACTACACAGATTTAAAATTCTGAAGCTAATGGTGATAAAATACAAGGAGCAAAAAGTAGTGTACAACTTGTGCAGAAAGCAGATTACTGTTACAAAAATCAAAGGACATGAAAGGGAAGTAGTATCTGAGAAGGTTGCAGCCTATCCCAAATGTTATTCAGTCTGTACACTGAGCAGGCAGTATAGAAAACCAATGACAAATCTGGAAAGGGACTTACAGGTCAGGCACAAGAAAGTAAAAAAAGAAAATATTATGACTGTGAAGACCAAAGATGAAGGGCAGCTGAATGGGATTGGTAATATCTTGGAATGAGTTTATAAGATAAGCATCAATTAAAGTTGTTCTAAAATGTAGTAAGTTAGGAAATGAGACACAAAAAGTAGTAAATGAGCAGTAAAGTAGCCAACAATGGCTGAAGTACATAGATTATAAAGGGTGTCCCATAAGGAATGCAGTTTTTAAACCGAGGACCTCTTTTGGTTTGTTAGGTTTCTGGATGTGAAATTGAAGCGACTTTTATCTGAAGATATTATGATTACTGATTGTCATTGTCAATTGATATTTGTGTGAATTGTTATCACCAAAAATACAAGGTGTTTATAAATGAATATTGGGGTTTTAACACTTCATAATTTTTATTATATTAAACTTACAGTTATAAATGATATGTCAAGTGAAAGAGCAACTCAAACAGTTTTCCCAAGAACCTTATAAACGTTCAATGTGATCACCATTTGGCACATGGCACACATAAAGTCAATAGCTGAGTTCTTCCCAAATGTTGACAAGTGTGTCTTTAGTGATTGTAGCAACAGCTGCTTCAATCTGGTTACTTAATTCAGAGAGGTCTGCTGGTAGCGGAGGCACATACACACAATCCTTGATGAAGTCCCAAAGGAAAAAATCACATGGCATTAGGTTGGGTGAACATAGAGGCCATGCAAAGCAAGCCCTGTCATCAGGCCCCTTGCGTTTGGGAAGAACTCAACTATAGACTTGATGTGTGCCATGTGACAAATGGTGCTCACATTGAACATTTATAAGGTTCTTGGTAAAACTGTTTGAGTTGCTCTTTCATTTGACATATCATTTGTAACTGTAAGTTTAATGTAATAAACATTATAAAGCATTAAAACCCCCATACTCATTTATAAACACCCTGTAGAGTGACACATGATGGATCAACAATCCAGATTTTGAAAGTGCATTTCAAGTACACTGAATGACATGGGGAGACCATTTGAAGACTGTATAATTTTTGGTAGTCATTGCATAATGTACCAATGATGCAGAGACTGGTAAGGAAATTTGAAGGTACAAGATTGACGGGAAATGTAAAATCATCTGGATGTCCTCATTCTTGTCAATCATTAGAGAATGTCTCAGTTGTCATTGAGAGTGTCACCACAAGTGCAATGAAGTGAATTAACTGCTGTTCTCAGCAGTGAGCCCTTCTGAGAAGCAATTTGCATTGAATTTTAACAAAAGATCTGTGTTTGCATTCCCTTATGACCCAAACAACACATAAGCTGAGACCAATGGACCATTTGAAGTGACAAATATTTGCTGATTGGATATTCACAAAACAAGAATTCGACAGTGATTTTCATAAAAAAAATGACCTTCTGTGACAAGGCACACTTCCTGCTTATTATATTAAACTTAAAGTTATAAATGATATGTCAAATAAAATTGCCAGGTTTGGGGCACAGAGAATCCTTGCACAGACAGTGAGAAGTGTCTTCATCTACATTTACATCTACATCTACATCTACATCCATACTCCGCAAGCCACCTGACAGTGTGTGGCGGAGGGTACCTTGAGTACCTCTATCGATTCTCCCTTCTATTCCAGTCTCGTATTGTTTGTGGAAAGAAAGATTGTCGGTATGCCTCTGTGTGGGCTCTAATCTCTCTGATTTTATCCTCATGGTCTCTTCATGAGATATACGTAGGAGGGAGCACTATACTGCTTGACTCCTCGGTGAAGGTATGTTCTCAAAACTTCAACAAAAGCCTGTACCGAGCTACTGAGCGTCTCTCCTGCAGAGTATTCCACTGGAGTTTATCTATCATCTCTGTAATGCTTTCGTGATTACTAAATGATCCTGTAACAAAGCGCTCTGCTCTCCGTTGGATCTTCTATATCTCTTCTCTCAACTCTATCTGGTACAGATCCCACACTGCTGAGCAGTATTCAAGCAGTGGGCAAACAAGCGTACTGTATCCTACTTCCTTTGTTTTCGGATTGCATTTCCTTAGGATTCTTCCAATGAATCTCAGTCTGGCATCTGCTTTACTGACGATCAACTTTATATGATCATTCCATTTTAAATCACTCTTAATGCGTACTCCCAGATAATTTATGGAATTAACTGCTTCCAGTCGCTGACCTGCTATATTGTAGCTAAATGATAAGGGATCTTTCTTTCTATGTATTCGCAGCACATTGCACTTGTCTACATTGAGATTCAATTGCCATTCCCTGCACCATGCATAAATTTGCTGCAGATCCTCCTGCATTTCAGTACAATTTTCCATTGTTATGACCTCTCGATATACCGCAGCATCATCCACAAAAAGCCTCAATGAACTCCCGATGTCACCCACAATGTCCTTTATGTATATTGTGAATAGTAACAGTCCTACAACACTCCCCTGCGGCACACCTGAAATCACTCTTACTTCAGAAGACTTCTCTGCATTGAGAATGACATGCTGCATTCTGTTACCTAGGAACTCTTCAATCCAATCACACAATAGGTCTGATAGTCCATATGCTCTTACTTTGTTCATTAAACGACTGTGGGGAACTTTATCGAACACCTTGCGGAAGTCAAGAAACATGGCATCTACTTGGGAACCCGTGTCTATGGCCCTCTGAGTCTCGTGGACGAATAGCGCGAGCTGGGTTTCACACGATGATCTTTTTCGAAACCCATGCTGATTCCTACAGAGTAGATTCTAGTATCCAGAAAAGTCATTATACTCGAACATAATACGTGTTCCAAAATTCTACAACTGATCGACGTTAGAGATATAGGTCTATAGTCCTGCACATCTGTTCGACATCCCTTCTTGTAAATGGGGATGACCTGTGCCCTTTTCTAATACTTTGGAACACTACGCTCTTCTAGAACCCTACGGTACACCGCTTCAAGAAGGGGGGCAAGTTCCTTCGCGTACTCTGTGTAAAATCGAACTGGTATCCCATCAGGTCCAGCGGCCTTTCCTCTTTTGAGCAATTTTAATTGTTTCTCTATCCCTCTGTCGTCTATTTCAATATCTACCATTTTGTCATCTGTGCAACAATCTAGAGAAGGAACTACAGTGCAGTCTTCCTTTGTGAAACAGCTTTGGAAAAAGACATTTAGTATTTCAGCCTTTAATCTGTCATCCTCTGTTTCAGTACCATTTTGGTCACAGAGTGTCTGGACATTTTGTTTTGATCCACCTACCGCTTTGACATAACACCAAAATTTGTTAGGATTTTCTGCCAAGTCAGTACATAGAATTTTACTTTCGAATTCATTGAATGCCTCTTGCATAACCCTCCTTCATCCAGAATAAGTCACTGTTTTGTGCAGGTTGTGGGCAGGCTGACTAAATGGGCCATACATTTTTGAAGCCAAGATTGGAAAAGCAGTGGCAGTGACTGGTGATTGTTATTGCCAGATGATAACACAGCTTTTATGGCTGCAATTGCAAGAGCAAGAATTGAATGGGAATCTGAAACATCCAACAGGATGGGGCAACCTGCCACAATGCTTGTTGAAACAATTAGGTTGCTAAGAGAAAGATTTTCTGCTCATCTCATCTCTAGCAATGGCAATCTGAACTGACCACTGATATCATGTGATTTGACACTATATGACTGTTTTGTGGAGGTATGTAAGATCTTGCATTAAGGTGAAAAATTCATGAACTATCCCTCAACGCAGGAATTAGATGTGTCATGGGTCAAATTTGCATGGAACTTTGCTCTAGAGTCATCAGAAATTTTGTCCACAGAATGGATGTGTGTGGATGAAGTCATGGATGACATTTGCCCAATATTTTGTTTCATGTTTAATTGCAGTCTTTGTGTTTCATATTGACATATTAATACCAGCAATTTTCAAATAAATTAGGTGCTTTGTTATTGAATTAGAAATCGAATTCTTTATGGAACACCGTATATGAGGAGCAGTCAAATGAAAACCAAACACCTGACATGACAGGACCATGGAGTGGTTCCATTCAAAAGCCGTCATAACACAATTCAGATATTTATCCCACTGGGAGATGAAACAATCAATCCCATTTCTGTAGAACACAATCAGCCACTGATGGATCCACAACAGTACCCACTCCTCATCCAACTGAAAAAATGTCCACTTGTGTCTTTCTTCAGACTGCCAAAGACATGAGAATCACACAGTGAGAAATCCAGGCTTTACAGAGGATGTTGCAATGTTTCCCAACCAAGATGCTGAAGCATAGCCTTTGGCCCAATTGGCAGTGTGGCAGGTGGGCATCCTCATGCATTAAAATCATCATGGCCTTAACAGAACTTGTGTGAACAGTTTCGGGTTTCTTTGGTGGGGGAGACGTGAAATGTTTACACTGTTGGCTTTGCCACTTTACCTTGGGCTACTGGAATGATGTTGGGTGGAATCATTCTGTTGCATAATAATGCTTGCCCCCATTCTCTCAATTGGATAAAGTGTATACTTCTCTGATTTCATTGGGAAATGCTGCAACATCCTCCATACAACCCAAATCTTTCTCCATGTGATTTTCATATCTTTGTTTATCTGAAGAAAGAAAGATATGCATGGATGTCAGTTTCAGATGGAAGAGGAAGTGCAAAGGTGATAGCAGATGTGGAATCATGAGCAGCCATTTGCTTTCCTCAAAACAGGAATTTATCATCTTGTCTTCCAAGAGATAAATGCCTTATGATGTATGGTGATAACTTCTGAAACGAACAATTCCATGGTCCACTTGCGGCAACTGTGAGGTTGATATTTCGGTGCCCCTCATAAAATGCAGAATTGTTATACATGAAAAGCACTTCTGAGAAAAGGATTTTGTTAATATAAATTTGTTGTTGTTGTTGTTGTGGTCTTCAGTCCTGAGACTGGTTTGATGCAGCTCTCCATGCTACTCTATCCTGTGCAAGCTTCATCATCTCCCAGTACTTACTGCAAACTACATCCTTCTGAATCTGCTTAGTGTACTCATCTCTTGGTCTCCCTCTATGATTTTTACCCTCCACACTGCCCTCCAGTACTAAATTGGTGACCCCTTGATGCCTCAGAACATGTCCTACCAACCGATCCCTTTTTCTAGTCAAGTTATGCCACAAACTCCTCTTCTCCCCAATTCTATTCAATACCTCCTCATTAGTTATGTGATCTACCCATCTAATCTTCAGCATTCTTCTGTAGCACCACATTTCGAAAGCTTCTATTCTCTTTTTGTGCAAACTATTTATTGTCCACGTTTCACTTCCATACATGGCTACACTCCATACAAATACTTTCAGAAACGACTTCCTAACACTTAAATCAATACTTGATGTTAAAAAATTTCTCTTCTTCAGAAATGCTTTCCTTGCCATTGCCAGTCTACATTTTATATCCTCTCTACTTTGACCATCATCAGCTATTTTGCTCCCCAAATAGCAAAACTCCTTTACTACTTTAAGTGTCTCATTTCCTAATCTAATTCCCTCAGCATCACCCGACTTAATTCGACTACATTCCATCATCATTGTTTTGCTTTTGTTGATGTTCCTTTCAAGACACTGTCCATTCAGTTCAGCTGCTCTTCCAAGTCCTTTGCTGTTTCTGACAGAATTACAATGTCATCGGCGAACCTCAAAGTTTTTATTTCTTCTCCATGGATTTTAATACCTACTCCAAAGTTTTCTTTTGTTTCCTTTACTGCTTGCTCAATATACAGATTGAATAGCATTGGGGAGAGGCTACAACCCTGTCTCACTCCCTTCCCAACCACTGCTTCCCTTTCATGTCCCTTGACTCTTATAACTGCCATCTGGGTTCTGTACAAATTATAAATAGTCTTTCGCTCACTGTATTTTACCCCTGCTACCTTCAGAATTTGAAAGAGAGTATTCCAGTCAACATTGTCAAAAGCTTTTTCTAAGTCTACAAATGCAAGAAACTTAGGTTTGCCTTTCCTTAATTTTTCTTCTAAGATAAGTCGTAGGGTCAGTATTGCCTCAAGTGTTCCAAAATTACTAAGGAATCCAAACTGATCTTCCCCGAGGTCAGCTTCTACAAGTTTCTCCATTTGTCTGTAAAGAATTCGCGTTAGTATTTTGCAGCTGTGACTTATTAAACTGATAGTTCAATAATTTTTGCATCTGTCAACACCTGCATTCTTTAGGATTGGAATTATTATATTCTTCTTGAAGTCTGAGGAAATTTAGCGTGTCTCATACATCTAGCTCACCAGATGGTTTTGTCAGGACTGGCTCTCCCAAGGCTGTCAGTAGTTCTAATGGAATGTTGTCTACTCCTGGTGCCTTGTTTCGACTTAGGTCTTTCAGTTCTCTGTCAAACTCTTCACACAGTATCATATCTCCCATTTCATCTTCATCTACATCCTCTTCCATTTCCATGAGATTGTACTCAAGAACATCACCCCTGTATAGACCCTCTATATACTCATTCCAACTTTCTGCTTTCCCCTCTTTGCTTAGAACTGGGTTTCCATCTGAGCTCTTGACATTCATGCCAGTGGTTCTCTTTTCTCCAAAGGTCTCTTTAATTTTCCTGTAGGCAGTATCTATCTTGCCCCTTGTGAGATAAGCCTCTACATCCTTACATTTGTCCTCTAGCCATCCCTGCTTAGCCATTTTGCACTTCCTGTCAATCTCATTTTTGAGACGTTTGTATTCCTTTTTGCCTGCTTCACTTACTGCATTTTTGTATTTTCTCCTTTCATCAATTAAATTCAGTATCTCTTCTGTTACCCAAGGATTACTACTAGCCCTCGTCTTTTTATCTACTTCATCCTCTGCTGCCTTCACTATTTCATTCCTCAAAGCTACCCATTCTTCTTCTACTGTATTTCTTTCCCCCATTCCTGTAAATTGTTCCCTTATGCTCTCCCTGAAACTCTGTATAACCTCTGGTTTAGTCAGTTTATCCAGGTCCCATCTCCTTAAATTCCCACCTTTTTGCAGTTTCTTCAGTTTTAATCTACAGTTCATAACCAATAGATTGTGGCCAGAGTCCACATCTGCCCCTGGAAATGTCTTGCAATTTAAAACCTGGTTCCTAAATCTCTGTCTTACCATTATATAATCTATCTGAAACCTTTTAGTATCTCCAGGGTTCTTCCATGTATATAACCTTCTTTCATGATTCTTGAAGCAAGTGTTAACTATGATTAAATTATGCTCTGTGCAAAAATCTACCAGGTGGCTTCCTCTTTCATTTCTTAGCCCCAATCCATATTCACCTACTACATTTCCTTCTCTTCCTTTTCCTACTGTTGAATTCCAGTCACCCAAGACTATTATATTTTCGTCTCCCTTCACTACCTGAATAATTTCTTTTATCTCATCATACATTTCATCAATTTCTTCATCATCTGCAGAGCTAGTTGGCATATAAACTTGTACTACTGTAGTAGGCATGGGCTTTGTGTCTATCTTGGCCACATTAATGCATTCACTATGCTGTTTTTGGTAGATTACCAACACTCCTATTTTTTTTATTCATTATTACCCCTATTTGATTTTGTATTTATAACCCTGTATTCACCTGACCAAAAGTCTTGTTCCTCCTGCCACCGAACTTCACTAATTCCCACTATATCTAACTTTAACCTATCCATTTCCCTTTTTAAATTTTCTAACCTACCTGCCCAATTAAGGGATCTGACATTCCATGCTCCGATCCGTAGAATGCCAGTTTTCTTTCTCCTGATAACGACGTCCTCCTGAGTAGTTCCCGCCCGGAGATCCGAATGGGGGGACTATTTTACCTCCGGAATATTTTACCCAAGAGGACGCCATCATCATTTAATCATACAGTAAAGCTGCATGCCCTCGGAAACAATTACGGCTGTAGTTTCCCCTTGCTTTCAGCCGTTCGCAGTACCAGCACAGCAAGGCCGTTTTGGTTAGTGTTACAAGGCCAGATCAGTCAATCATCCAGACTGTTGCCCCTGCAACTACTGAAAAGGTTGCTGCCCCTCTCAAAAGATACCCCTCCATTGTGGTTGCACCTACGGCATGGCTATCTGTGTCACTGAGGCACGAAAGCCTCCCCACCAACCGCAAGGTCCATGGTTCATGGTTAAGTGTTAGGAAATAGTTGCTGAAGGTATTTGGGGTACAGCTGTGTGGAAGTGAAACTGGATGATAAGCAGTTCAGACAAGAATAGTATGCTAAAGATTAGATGGGTGGATTGAATAACCAATGAGAAGCAATTGAATCAATATGGGTAAAAAAGAAATTTGTGGTTCAACTTCACTAAAAAAAAAAAGGAAAAAAGAAAAATTATTAAATAGGACACATTCCAAGGCAACAAGGATCTCTCAGTTTGGAAATAATAATAATAACAATAGCTTTATTCAATATTGAATGGTACACTGCGCATGTACAAAGAAACAGTAATGATTAAAGTTATTTGTACAATACACAAGACACATTCTTCTGAATACATAATTAATTTACAACAAAATTACAATAAGATGTTTACTGATTTCTATTCACATAATTTCACAAAGCATTTGTTGTTCTTCATATAAGTATGATACTCTTCTAATGGGTAGAAAGGATGTTTAACTAAAAATTTCTTAAGCTGATGTTTCAGTTTAATTGTAGGAAGAGCCATGACTGCACTAGGCAGTGCATTAGCTAATTTTATACCTGTGTACTGAGGCCCCTTGTCATAAAGTGCTGCTCTGTGGCTGACAATGTAAAATCTTTCTTTATTTATAGCATTGTACTGGTGGAAATCTGAATAAGTGTTTGGGTGCAGACTTTTCACAGGCTATATGGTTTTTAGAATGTATGTTTTTATAACAGTTAACACCTCTGTTTTTGGAAACAAGTTGCCATAATATATTGAAGATGCAGTAGTAATGTAGATAGGAAGAGGATTTCACAGAATAGACTAGTGTGGATGGCTGTATCAAACCGATTTTCAGACAGGAAACCACAACAAGAAGATCCTAATATATGCTACAAGGAGAAAAATGCAACACTCACAAGGACTGTATTCAGTGGCACATGGGTATAACAAGTGCATACTGAGGGGTTTCAGTGTCAGTGATTCATTCATTACAGTCATGATGCTCAGGAGGGCTCTCTGTGTTGCCTCTCTTTCGATTCTGCGGGCAGTAACTGTGCTGAGTTTAGGGTTGAACAGTGTTTGCTACATTATTTCTTCTGGACAATGATTCCATTCCAGTGAGTACATACTCCTGTTGAACAGCTTCAACCATTTGAACTTGGATGCATTGTGGACCTGCAGGAAGCTGGATGGATGTGTTGGTGGGCTGCTACACATGTTTGGCACAGTGTATTGGTGCTGTGTCATATCTATCAACAGTGGTCTGAGGAACATTCCCTCACCTGTAGATGAGGTTCAGGACTTCCACATAGTACAGACGCATGTCAAGATTGATGCATTACATGGACAGCAGTGGCCAACCAAACATAATCCAGGAATGAAATTGAGGTACATGTGGTGTCATCAAGGATCATGGGGAACCATCTACATCTACATCTACATCTATGTGTACTTACTCCACAAGTCACTGCCTGGTGTGTGACATGGGATTCCCCATACCACTACTAGCCATTCATTTCCTGTTACACTTGCAAATAGAGTGAAGGAACAACAACTATCTACAAGCTCCCATAAGAGCTCTAATTTCTCATATGTTATCTATGTTGTCCTTAGATGAAATTTATGATGGCAGAAGTAGAATCATTCTGCAGATAGCTCCAAATGCTAGTTCTCTAAATTTTCTCAGTACTGTATCACAAAACAAACATTGCCTTCCCTCCAGGGATTCCTATTTGAATTCCTGGAGGATCTCTGTAATACTTGTTTGTTATTTGAACCTACTGGTAACAAATCTAGCAGCATGCCTCTGAATTGCTTTGGTGCTTCACTTTAAACTGACCTGGTGCTGATCCCAAACAGTCAAGCAGTACTCCATAAAGTGTGCACTTGTGTCCTTTATGAGGTCTCCTATACAGATGCACACTTTCTCAAAAATCTCCCAATAAACCAGAGCTGACTATTTGTCTTCCCTACCACTGTCCTCATATGCTCATTCCATTTCATATCGCTCTGTAACATTATAATCGGGTATTTAAATGCTGTGGTTGTGTGAAATAGCACATTACTAATGCTGTATTCGAACATTATGGGTTTTGTTTTTCCAAGTCATCTGCATCAACTTACATGTTTCTACTTTAGACACCAGCTAAATTTTGTCTGTCATCTTGTATCCTTCTACATTCACTCTACCTTCCCATACACCATAGCACCATCAGCAAACAGCTGCAATTGCTGTTCACCCTGTCCACCAGGTCATTTATGCATACAGAAAATAATAGTGGGCCTATCACACTTCCCTGGGGCACTCCCAATGAACACTTGTCATCATCTTGCAGCAGGACTACAATCATGTGTTGCTCTGGCCAGATTACAACTGACACACGACACCACCAAGCATGGTGACTCAGGTGTCATGAAAGGATCAACTTGAATATGGAATGGTGCTCTGTTGTTGTCATTGCTAAGAGTAGGTTCTGTCTGTCTGTCTTTATGTGTGTGAGGAATATACCTGTATATGGTGTAGACCTGTGAGCTTCATATTCCAGTGTGCAGTCACCCATGATGCATAGTTCCCAACCCAGGCTTTGTGGAGTGGGGGACTATCAATTACAACTCAGTCACATTTGGTGCTTCCACGAGATAAAGTAACCAGTGCTCACTACTTTGCACAAGCTGTTACCCCCATGCTGCTGCCATTTCTTTTACAGTTAGTTGATGCACATTTTCAGCAGGACAATGCACATCCAGATATGGCTACTGTGACACAATGTGCTCTTTGTGATGTAAAACAGCTGCCCTGGCCAACCAAATCTCTCATCATTTGAACATATACGGGACATGATGAACTGGAAACATACTTTTTCTCCAGAGCTTGCAAGAACCATTGCCAAATTGCAACAAAAGGCCCAAGATGCTTTGGGGCAATGTTTTGCAGGGTGCCATTTGGCACCTTCATGATCATTTGTGTGTGTAAATACACACCTGCATTGCCATCAGAGAGTGGTATGCATTGTAGTGATATGACTGGACACCCTCCACTGTGACATGTGTTTCATTTGACCTGAATTTGTTGTAATATACTCCTACAATGATGTCACATCATGTGTTAATAAAATGACCATTTCTTTGAGGATATAACACTTTCTTTCTTCAGCAGGATACATGATAAGCATTTCATTGTTACCTGTATAGTTAAGTAAATAAATCACCTTCCCTGACAAGGATCTCTATATTTGCTTATTTTCTGTTTATTGTAGTTACAGTATTGGTACTAAGTATGTATTACCAGTCAAAAGTATTTGATCACCTATGAAAAAAGCAGTATACTTTATTTTAATTTACAACTACATTATACAAACTAAATAGGCCAACATAATAAATATTTTCTCTCTTTGTCATAAGTACAATAGAACAAAGTTTAAATTTTAGCCTCTTCAGAGTATCTACCCTTCATGCTAAGTACAGTTGCACAGACTATGGGCATTCTGGAGATAATATTTTGTAATATTTTTGCAGAGGTTACAGTCCAGCACATCTGTAAATTATTCCATAGATTTTCAACATTTGATGACCTCAGATCTCTGACCTCCCTGTCAAGTTCATCCTGTAAATGTTCAATGGTATTTAAGTGAGGAGGTGGCTGACTTGACCAGATCATAGTCCTCAGTTTCCCACATTTCTATCCTCTATTGACATACCCTCTGCACAATTTGGAAGCCTGTTTGGGATCACTGCTTTGCTGCAGAAAAACCCACAACTAACATGTCTCTGGCCAGATTGAACTGCATTGCTTTTTATTTATTTATTTATTCTTTGCCCATGGACTCCAGCTGAAAATTCAGCTGAGAGTATTGACATCATACTTGATTTCATTATATATAAATGAAACAAATGATTAAACAGAAATAGTCCATAATCATACAAAGGTATTACATGTTTCACATTATATGTACACACAAATCCAAACAACATACATGATAATTTTAAACGTACATTTCAATAATGATATAACATATTAAACACCATCTTAGTATTCACTCAAACTGTATATACATTTCTCTGTGAGATATAGTTTCAAATGATTTTTAAAGCATTTTAGGTCTGTTTCTTTTTTAATGATTTTGGGGAGTTTATTAAAAAACCTTTTGCCTGCTTCTTCTGGGGTAGTCATAGACAGTTTTAGATTTCTGTTTATCATGTAGTAATTTTCATTTCCTCTTGTACCGTGTTTGTGTATATCTTTATTTAGGAGGTGTTTATCACTTGACCTTACCGCCATTATGCAATGGTATATGTACAGTGAATCTACTGTCATAATATTATAGTGTACAAAAGCTTGCCTACAGGTCTGTCTTGGTGGTATTTTTGCAATGCATCTCACTGCCCTTTTCTGAATTGTGAATATTCTTTTTAGGTAGCCAGCTTGTGCACTTCCCCATACATGAACTGAATAAGACAAATGTGGGAAGACAAGTCCATAATACATTGATCTGAAGATTTTATCATCCACAGTCTTAGCTGTTTTATGCATGATGAAGATCTGTTTCTTTATCTTTTTACACAGTGCATCTATGTGCTCCCCCCATCCCAAATGTTTGTCTATTATAGTTCCTAAAAAATTTGTGCTGGTTACTTCTTTAATAGTCTTTCCATTTACATTAACATTTTTATTATAATTTTCACTATGCTTGGTCTGAAATACTACATTCATTGTTTTAGACTGATTCATAAACAGGCTGTTTTGTGTTAAATATTTATTTGCATTTTCGATAGTCAGGAGAGCTTCCTTCTCAAGCTCCTACTTTGTGTCAGCTGTGCAAATGATTGTTGTGCCATCAGCAAACATTATAAGTTTCTGATTTATATAGCTAGGGAAGTCATTTACGTAGAGTATAAATAGTATTGGCCCAAGCACAGACCCTTGAGGCACACCGTGTTTGACTGTTTGTAATTCTGATCTGTAGTTTGTTATATTTCCCCCACTAGTATGTCTGATTTCTGTGCATTGTTTCCTATTTGTAATGTATGATTTAAGTATGTCATAGCATTTTCCTCTAATTCCATACTGATATAATTTCATCATTAATTTTGGGTGGTTCACACAATCAAATGCCTTAGATAGGTCCATAAAAATCCCACAAGTCTTTTGTTGCCTGTCAAGTAAATTAAGAATGTGCTCAATTATATCTGTTGATGCTGTTTTTGTTGACTTCCCTTCTCTGAAACCATGTTGTGATGAATGCAGTATACTGTACTTTGTTATAAAACTTACAATTCTATTCTTTATTATCATTTCATAGATTTTAGCAAATGTTGAGATCAATGATATTGGCCTGTAATTTCCTAGTTCATCCCTGTTCCCTTTCTTAAATATTGGCTTCACTTTACTTACTTTCAGTGAATCTGGAAATATACCTTCTTCTATCGCAGCATTCACCATGTGTGTCAATGGTTTTAAAATACATTCTCTGCATTCCTTTACGAGATGTGATGTGACACCATCCAAGCCAGATGAATGTTTAATTTTAAGTTGTTTTATTAGGTTTGACACTTCTGCATCCGTTGTAGGTATGAAAACCATAGTACGAGGGCAGTTCAATAAGTAATGCAACACATTTTTTTTCTGAAACAGGGGTTGTTTTATTCAGCATTGAAATACACCAGGTTATTCCCCAATCTTTTAGCTACACAACACTATTTTTCAACGTAATCTCCATTCAGTGCTACGGCCTTACGCCACCTTGAAATGAGGGCCTGTATGCCTGCACGGTACCATTCCACTGGTCGATGTCGGAGCCAACGTCGTACTGCATCAATAACTTCTTCATCATCCGCGTAGTGCGTCCCACGGATTGCGTCCTTCATTGGGCCAAACATATGGAAATCCGACGGTGAGAGATCGGGGCTGTAGGGTGCATGAGGAAGAACAGTCCACTGAAGTTTTGTGAGCTCCTCTCGGGTGCGAAGACTTGTGTGAGGTCTTGCGTTGTCATGAAGAAGGAGAACACGCTGAAGTCGTTTCTTCAATTTCTGAAGAGTAGCACAATACACTTCAGAGTTGATCGTTTGACCATGGGGAAGGACATCGAACAGAATAACCCCTTCAGCGTCCCAGAAGACTGTAACCATGACTTTACCGGCTGAGGGTATGGCTTTAAACGTTTTCTTGGTAGGGGAGTGGGTGTGGCGCCACTCCATTGATTGCCGTTTTGTTTCAGGTTCGAAGTGATGAACCCATGTTTCATCGCCTGTAACAATCTCTGACAAGAAATTGTCACCCTCAGCCACATGACGAGCAACCAATTCCGCACAGATGGTTCTCCTTTGCTCTTTATGGTGTTCGGTTAGACAACGAGGGACCCAGCGGGAACAAACCTTTCAATATCCCAACTGGTGAACAATTGTGACAGCACTACCAACAGAGATGTCAAGTTGAGCACTGAGTTGTTTGATGGTGATCCGTCGATCATCTCGAACGAGTGTGTTCGCACGCTCCGCCATTGCAGGAGTCACAGCTGTGCACGGCCGGCCCGCACGCGGGAGATCAGACAGTCTTGCTTGACCTTGCGGCGATGATGACACACGCTTTGCCCAACGACTCACTGTGCTTTTGTCCACTGCCAGATCACCGTAGACATTCTGCAAGCGCCTATGAATATCTGAGATGCCCTGGTTTTCCGCCAAAAGAAACTCGATCACTGCCCGTTGTTTGCAAAGCACATCCGTTACAGACGCCATTTTAACAGCTCCGTACCGGGCTGCCACCTGTCAGAAGTCAATGACACTATATGAGACGAAGCGGGAATGTTTGAAAATATTCCACAAGAAATTTCCGGTTTTTTCAACCAAAATTGGCCGAGAAAAAAAATGTGTTGCATTACTTATTGAACTGCCCTCGTATGATTTGTATGTGGGGGGTTTAACAATTTACTTACTGCATTTGTTTTATTTTGACTTATTAATTCGTCTGCTACAGTAATATAATATCTGTTAAAAGTATTGGCTACTTCTAGAGGGTTTGCGTTGCTTTTCCCACTCATCAGTGGGCAGATGTCCTCCGCCCGATTTGTTACTTTTCCTCTCTCTTCATTAATGAACGACCATAAACCTATTGAGTGGTTCTTTCCCTTATCTATAGACATCCTGATGAATGATGCTTTAGTTTTTCTGATAAAACTACAGTTCTCTTTCTTTTTTATTTTATACAGTATCTTGTGATATCCTTCCTTCTTTAATGTTCCATTAATTCTCACTAGACAACCGACTCTGTCACCCACAAAACACTCCCACACCATGACCGACCCTCCACCACTCTTCGCCATTGGCATTACACAATGACTTCGTATGTTCTCCACGAAGTCAATGAGTAAATATTCAGTGATGGCTTCCAAATTTCAAACTCCATTCATCCATGAACAACACCTTGGACCATTGCTGCACTCTCCAGTGTTTATGTTGCTCTACCAATTGCAGTCAGTTCAACTTCTTTTGTTTGTGTAATAAAGGTTTTTTGGCTGCTATCCATCCATTTAAGTCATGTTCACATAAGTGGCATTGCTCTGCTAAGGCAAAGATTGGAGCTGCTCACATAGTGTTTACTTGGTTCTTAATTTCAGATGCAGCAAGAGTCCTCACGTTTACTATGTATGCATATGAACTGACCTTTGCTTTATGATGTTGCTTAGGGTCTTCCAAATTGTGAAACACTTGCCTTAGCACCAGTTTGCTTGAACTGCAACAGTGTATACAGCACTGTAGATTTGGCTAAGCCAAATATTGTTACTCTTGTCTTGCTAGGAAAGCCTTTGTGGTGCAGAGCTACAATTATAGCATTTTTTTTCAACTCCAACCTCCTCCTTCCATCTCATTAGGAGGCAATACAGTATGATCTTGATCAGGTATACAAACTCACCACTAGATGCTTACAATGTACTGTAAACTAACATAAATTCATTGATACAAAGACAGCTGAAGAAATGAGGCATATTTAAATGGAGTGTAAAGGCTATCAGTGTTGTGGATACTCACCAGCACCCCTCTAGGTGAACAACAATTTGGATACACAACGGAGGAGCTTAGTCTTTGCATGTTTATACTGTTTTACTATAATTACAGGTTTATGATAGACTATTCAAAATAAAATCAATAGCTGTGATCTTAAACTTTAGATCAGTAGTGTTGCATCTAAAATTCAGAGACATGAATTATGATCATCTGGACCACAAGAGAGCAACAAGCTCATTGAAACTGAACTACCACAGGATGACCAAAGCTCTGGGACACTGAAAAGATCGAAATGTGCCTGACAACAAGGCTTTCAAGTCACTGGACTAAGTATGGGCATATCTTGAGGGACGAAGTAGCAAGTAAGTAGTTTTATAGTGACCCCAATATAAACTGCTTCTAAATCACAGAAATGGAATTGTGTGATTGCAATTCCAACTTCTGTGAGAGATCTGTTTCATCTGATATGAAAGATTAGAGTGTACACCAATTACTACTAGCAGAGCCCCCTGTGGGTTCAGGGGTAAGAATAGGCCTGCGGTATTGCTGCCTGTCATAAGAGGTGACTAAAAGGAGTCTCAAACATTTCGATTTATATGTGATGGTCCCCTCAGGGGTTTGACCACTACCTTTCAAAACTTTCTGATAGTGAGTACCATTTGGGGAAGGACGCCTTATGTGGTGTATTATATATCCATCTTGCTCTAAGATCAGGCACATTAGCTGTTGTCATGGAGGTGGACTTACACAGAGTTTCCGGACACATCAGCTGCAGTGTCCTTCGGTTAACATACATTCCCTCCATTGTGCACTTCCATCTTTGCCCTCATGATACACATGGATATTCGACACCCGACATCCAGCATGGTAGCCAGTCCGTTGTGGTGGGGTCGTCATGTACCATCTCAGTGGTAGCCCCCTGGCTACACAGGGATCGCACTGCTGATGCCTGAGCTGCTACCTCCCCACATATGCCGAGGAGTAGATGCCTATCCCTCTGGGGCATCAGGGCTCCCAGCAGAGGCCATCCTGCCAGGTGGTCTTTGCTGTGGCTGTGCGGCACCCATGGGGAGAGCCCCTGGTCGGAGTGGGTGGCCTGAGGGTGGATGACCCACAATGAAGCATGGTACATCATCTCTCACTGGTGGGCCTCCAACCAGCAGTCTCTAAGCGATCGAGGTCTAACATCAATGAGAAGAAATATGATCCGAGAGCATTTCCCTCCCTGGCTACTCCATGGGAGGAACGTATGGCTAAAGACAGCAGTGCAAATTATTCACCCCGGTACCTCGTCTGTACGAGAGTTGATGGTGACTCATTTATGTCAACCAAGCCTCAGTTTTTTGTGGAGCGTTTAGAGGACAAGTTCGGGGAGGTGGAGGGCTTGTCCAAAATGCGCTCTGGATCATTTCTAATCAAAACAGCATCCTCTGCCCAGTCACGGGGGTTGCTCATTTGTGACTAGTTGGGGGATGTTTCCGTTACCATCACACCCCATAAGAGTTTAAACATGGTCTAGGGTATTATATTCCACAGGTATCCTCTTCTGCAGTCGGACGATGAACTACGCGCCAACCTAGAACAATGAGGTGTTCACTTCTTCCGGCGTGTCCATCGGGGTTTGAGGGATAATCAGGTAGCCACCAGTACCTTCATCTTGGCCTTTGAGGGTGACATCTTACCCGAAAAGGTCATGGTGATGGTTTACCGCTGTGATGTGAAACCATATATCCCTCCTCTGATGCAGTGTTTTAAATGCTGGAAGTTTGGGCATATGTCATCCCGATGTACTTCCTGCAGCATGTGTCGAGATTGTGGACGTATTTCGCATCCCAATACTCCATGTACCCCGCCTCCTATTTGTGTTAACTGCAGAGAACACCATTCCCCCTGCTCGCCGGACTGTAGGATATTCCAGAAAGAATGGAAGATCATGGAATATAAGACCCTGGACTGCACGACCTCCACTGAGGCTAAGCGGAAATATGAGAGGCTCCAACCTGTGCCCATGACGTCAACCTATGCCGCTGCTGCAACAACAGTTCTCCCATCTCCCGTGTCTTCACGTACAGTTGGCTCTATGATCCGTCAGGATCCTCCTGCCCCCTTCATTGTGGGGGAACTTCACTCCCTGTTGCTCCTGCTCCATCTACTTCAGGGGCGACCCCCCGCCCCCCTCCCAACCATGGGGGACATCAGTTCCCACTTCCCAGCCAGATAAGTGTAAGACTTCTTCGGCTCCTCTCACCAGGAAGGGGTCCCTTGGGGACCTCCCTTTGCAAGTTCCAACCGCCGGAAAAGCAGACACCCGCAAGTGGCTGAAACAACCACTGGTCGCAGGGCCTTCCCGTCGTCGTCTGTCCCTAAGACTGACCTGGGGAAGCCCTTCCAGCCAGAACCACCGAAGGCACAGTGTGAAAAGCAGAAAAAGAGAAAGGTTCCCAAGAATCACGACATTGCGGTGGCACGCGTCCCACCGCTTCATACAAGCTCAACATCTGAGGATGAGGTCGAGATTCTGGAGTCTGCTGAAGACCTGAATCTCGCCGGACCCTCGGATGCAATAGATATCTCTTGCACAGGTACTGAATCGGTGGCAGCAAGTGACCCAGCGGCGTAATCTGCTTCTCCAGTCCCTTCACGCCTTTCTCAGCCATGGACAATGTCATCCTCCAGTGGAACAGCGGCGGTTTCTTCCACCATCTTGCTGAGCTCCGACAACTTATCAGCCTCCACCCTTTCTTCTGCATTGCTCTTCAAGAAACTTGGTTTCCAGCGATGCAAACCCCCGCCCTCTGTGACTATCCGGGTTATTATAAGAATTGGGCAGCTTACGAAAAGGTATCTGGTGGCGTCTGCATCTATGTCCTTCACTCTCTTCACAGCGAGTCTGTCCCTCTACAAACACCTTTAGAGGTTGTCGCTGTTCGGGTGTGGACGCCACAGGCTGTTACTGTCTGCAGTCTGTATCTTCCACCGGATGGTGAAGTCCTGCAGCATGTCCTGGCTGTGCTGATAGCCCAATTGCCGCCACCTTTCCTGTTACTGGGAGACTTCAACGCCCATAACCCTCTGTGGGGTGGGTCATTGGCAACAGGTCGAGGCGCCACCATTGAGCATGTATTGGCACAGCTCGACCTCTCCCTTTAAAACGGTGGTGTCTTCACACATTTGAGTGCGGCACATGGTACGTACTCCACCATCAACCTTTCGATCTGCAGCCCTAACCTCTTACCGTCTGACCAATGGAGTGTGCATGACGACCTGTGTGGTAGTGACCACTTCCCGATCTTTCTGTCATTGCCACAGCGTCACTCTTCTGGGGGCCCTTGCAGATGGGCTATGAATAAGGCTGACTGGGACTTGTTCTCCAACACTGCCGCCATTGAGCCTCTTTCTAATGAAGTCATTGATGCGGTGGTTCACTTGGTCACCACCGGCATCGTTACTGTCGCAGAATCTGCCATTCCCCGTTCTTCTGGGTCCACTCGGCAGAGGACTGTGTCTTTGTAGTCGCCTGCAATCGCCGAGGCGATTAAAGATCACAGGTGGGCGCTCCAGCGTCACAAGCGCCATCCCTCATTAGAAAACCTCATTGCCTTTAAACTGCTCTGTGAGCAGGCCACCGCATCATTCGCCAAAACAAGCATGAGTGCTGGGAACGGTATGTCTCTACCATTGGCCTCCATATCTCTCCAACGCAGGTTTGGGTCAAGATTAGGCGCCTATATGGCTATCACACCCCTGTCAGCGTCCCTGCCCTCTCACTGAATGGAGCGGTTTGTACCTACATCATTGCAAACCACTCAGCAGACCATTTTGCTCTCAGTACCGCTTCTGTGAATTACCCACTGGCGTTCCACTCCATTAAAGAGCGGTTGGAACGTCGGAACCTTTTATTTCACACCCGCCATCCTGAATCCTACAATGTTCCATTCAGTGAGTGGGAATTCCACAGTGCCCTAGCCGCAGCTCCTGGGCCAGATTCGCATCCACTGTCAGATGCTAAAACACCTCTCAGTGGACGACCAGCGACGCCTCCTCGACCTTTACAACCGTATCTGGGTCGACGGTGAGTATCCGTCGCAATGGCAGGAAAGCAATGTTACCCCCGTTTTGAAACCTGGCAAGAACCCATTGGTGGTGGACGAGCTATCGACCAGTGTTTCCCTCTCTCTCGTCTGGTGGTCGCTGTCCAGGAGTCCATCCATACTCTTGTCCTTTGCGGCCGCTCTGTGGTCTTTGTGTGGACTCCAGGCTATGTTGGTATACATGGCAATGAACATGTTGACCACCTGGCAAAACAGGCCACCAGTAATCCATCTCTGGACGTTGGCCTCCCAGGAACTGATTTGCGAGCGGTCTTATGCTGCAAAGTTTTCGAACTTTGGGACACTGAATGGCGCACCCTGACTTCACAAAACGAACTTCGGCCCATCAAGGAGGCTACCGGTTTGTGGCACTCTTCCTTGCGGGTCTGTTGTCCTCTGCCGGCTGCACATCAGTCACACATGGATGACACATGGCCACTTATTGCAATGTGAGAACCCACCTTTACGTTGCTGCAGATCCATTTTGATGGTGGTCTACATTTTGTTGGAGTGTCCCTTTTTAGCTGGGCTCAGGCAGACGTTCGCCCTGCCTGACCCACTCCCTGCCCTTTTAACAAATGACACTGCCATGGCAGGCTTAGTTTTGCGTTTTATTCGGGCAGAGGGTTTTTATCACTTAATCTGAGTGTTTGTTTTGTTTTTTTATGTTGAGTCTGGCCTTTGACCTACGATTTTAGACTGAGTTTTTAATGTGTTTCTCAGTGGTTGGCTTTTCCTTTTTTGTCTCTATGGTCGGCCAACCACAGTCACACACTGTGTAATTTTAAATCCTTTTGTCTGGTCTCTGTCTGTCTTTCTTGTCCTGTGTCAACTGTCGTCTCTTCCGTTGTTCATTTTTATTCTGTGTGTGTGTTTTTAAGTTTTGGAAAAAGGGACCGTAGCAGTCTGGTCCCTTTAATCCCACAAACCAACCAACCAACCAACTACTAGCAGAGATATTCTGCTAATTTTCAGTGTTCTCTCTGTCAAGATAATTGTAACTGAATTGGTAGAGATATGACTAAACACAGGGATCAAATTGAATTGCCACATAGTCAAATTTAATAGGTTAGGTTAGGTTAGTGTTGTTTAAGGTCCCGTCGACAACGAGGTCATTAGAGACGGAGCGCAAGCTCGGGTTAGGGAAGGATGGGGAAGGAAATCGGCCATGCCCTTTCAAAGGAACCATCCCGGCATTCGCATGAAACAATTTAGGGAAATCACAGAAAACCTAAATCAGGATGGCTGGAGATGGGATTGAACCGTCGTCCTCCCGAATGCGAGTCCAGTGTGCTAACCACTGCGCCACCTCGCTCGGTTCAAATTTAATAAAATGATAATATAAAGAGGAGGTAAACCACAGCCAAGTATGTTCCTTGTCAGTGTGTGTGAATGTGTCTTTCTGGAGTGATGTTTTCAAAGCTTCATTTTGCACTGGTAAGTGGAAAAAAGCTCCAAAATATAAACAAAATGAGGGATCTTCTCTTTATAACAATCTCCAACTTAGTAATAACTTTCTGCTGCTGAATCATGTTCCATCTGCATATTACAGTGTCTATGTAGTGCCTAAATTTTTCATCTTCAAAATTTGAATTTCAGGCTAGTTTCATGTACTTTTGGAAGGTGTGAAATGTCACAACTGGTGTCCCAAATGTGTTGGTGTTATAATTGCCAGCCCAGAGACGTGGTTATTCAGTTCAAATGATGGGAAAAAACCTGCAATTGAATATAAAGCTGAAATATAAAGGAGAGACATAACCTCTAATTGCTCATTGGATTACACTCTGTATGTTATTGTTATATTTCCAGTTCCCCTCATCATATGAGTGGTTAATTTTCTGCATTCAGTTACAGTTACCATGATACAACTTGCTACATTGAAGCATGGAAATTACCCCAAGACAGTTAAGGTCACAGGGAACATGGGATCAGTATCTCTGACATGAACTGAAATGATTCCAAGCAAGCTACTTTGGGAACTGATTAATACTAAAGAGGGTGTACTGCTTGGAGTATCTGACCTATTGTGCAGGGTGAGAAATACAAACATTTTACAGATAGAGTACAAGATTTGGTGAAAATTTTGTCTGCAATCTCGTATATTGAACTGTTATGGGTGAAATAGAGTACTACAAAAGTAAAAGTTGATCGTGTGTTTGCTTCATTTGCTAGTTTGGGGAGTACATTTACAGTAACCAGGATGAAGTGTTCATGGTTTTTGGTGAGTTTCCTTGCTTGTGTGAGAAGGACTGTTGCTAAAGAAATAATTTAGATTATTTTTCCAAATGAGTTTTAAAGTAAAAAATGGTAGGTATGTATTTCATATATTGACTGCATTATAAGGGTAATTAATGATCATGATTGCAATGGTTGTTCAGGCATTCCAGACTACATCTTGGGTACAATTACAAGAAATGGCAGGTGCTGTGAAAAATGGTATTGGCTGCTAAACATTTATATGTAATGCTGTGGTAATTCAGGATCAAGAACCTGCCTTGAAAAAATGTTTGTCTCTCCTTTTTCTTATATTTTTAAGTTGAAGTGACTGTACCTCTTGTGGCAATAGTTGAAACAAGCTGGCAATAAATCCGAATGAAATGTATATAATTTTTACTGTTCATGCAAAGGATAACATGTATAATAAACAATGCTGTTTTTAACAATACTATAATGAATTCTATGCCTTGTCTTACTATAACATCAAAATAATATTTAAATACCTAAATGTGGGAGTTACTATAGCCAGCGGTTTCTGTAACACTTCAAATAGAGCTTTTTGTTCGTTACCATTGTACGTTTCAGCAACATGTTAACAAGCCTGTCATTCCTATCATACATTTATACAGTGTGTACATAAAGTCCAGGAACACTTTCAGTTATTTATTGCACAAGAACTAAACATTGTACAGATGTCATACATATTGCATTTTGCTGGCCGGTGTGGCCAAGCGGTTCTTGGCACTTCAGTCTGGAATCACGCGACCGCTATGGTTGCAGGTTCGAATCCTGCCTCGGGTGTGGATGTGTGTGATGTCCTTAGGTTAGTTAGGTTTAAGTTGTTCTAAGATCTAGGGGACTGATGACTTCAGATGTTAAGTCACATAGTGCTCAGAGCCATATTGCATTTTGAAGAGAAACTCTGAAGGTTTTTTACAAATATGTGAACCATGAGTGACCCGGCAGTCATCAACATGGTAATCGAATTCTTGCCATACCCATCTCAGCATGGCATCATCAGCTGTGGCAGTCACTTCCTGTGTTCTCTCCCATAACTCTGCTACATCATGTGTTAGAGGCAGTACATACACCAAATCTTTAATGTGTCCCCACAAAAAAAAAAAAACCTCACATGGAGTGAGATTTGGTGATCGGAGAGGCCATTTCATGAAACAGCTGTCCCCTTCTGTAGCATGGCTGATCCATCGATGCAGCAGCTCTGTGTTCAGATACCCACGAATTTCATGATGAAAATGGGGTGGAGCCCCATCCTGCTGAAAGATGAAAGGAGAGTCTGATTGCATTTGAGACATCACCATTGCTACAACATGGCCAGTGACAGTGCCCTTGGCAAAGAAGAATGGTCCATACAGTTTTCGACGTGACAAGGCACAAAAAACGTTTCACACTCAAATTCAATGCATTTGTGTGGATGCTTTGTACCCCAGATTTGACAATTATGCCTGTTCACTTTCCCATTAGTGTGAAAAGTGGATTCATCACCAAAAATTAAGCAATCAACAATGCCATCCTCATCTTCATTCAATTGTTGCAACTGCGAACAAAACTCAAAATGCTTGTCTTTGTCATTGAGCTCCTGCACTAGCTCCAATTTGAATGGTTTCATAGACAGCTTCTGTCACAGAACTTTCCACACTGTCATTGGAGCCATTTCAAGTTCATGGGATGCTTGACACACTGATTTCTAAGGACTCTTTATGAATGTCTCTCGTACATGCTCCACATTCACTTCACCCACATTGGGACGTCTGTTTCTCTTTGCTGGGCACAAGCAACCCATCATAAGAAATTTGTTGTGCCAGTGGTAAATGGCCTTCCTTGTTGGTGGCTTCTTACCATACTTGGTTCTAAACATTTGTTGAACAACTGTAGCACACTTGTTTTCATCAAACTCCAACACACGGAAAGCTCACTCCGCACCTGAACTCTCCATGTTGGTGACTAGCGCCGACTATCGACAAATTACCAAACTACGCTGTGGTGATATATATGAAAAGAACTTTCAGGGTTTCTCTTCAAAATGACATACCTATGATATCTGTAAAATGTTTGGTTCTTGTGCAATAAATAATTGAAAGTGTTCCCAGACCTTACGTACACCCTGCATTTTTTGATATAATGAAAAATCATAAGACGTTCTCGACATTAGAAATGTTCATAATGTAACTATATGTACAAATTAATTGGCAAATGAATGTAAAATGACTTGTGGCACCTCTGGAGTAAAATGCCGTATCTTTGGACTCGATCATCTTTGATTTATCTTTGTCTATGTTCTCTCGGTGCACTATGCTTTTACTGCCATATTGTATTTGATTTCTTCTGTGCTAAATAAATGTATACTTGACATCTAAGGTGTGTTATTACCTCCCTACGACAAGTAATAGCCACAGTGGTGATCTTGATATTGTTGTTGTGTGTTCACAAGCTATTTTGTGTTTCTTTTGATCATTAACGGACTTTGTGTGCCAGCCCACATTGTCTTCAGAACAATGGATCTGTGAGTGTGTTTCTGTGCTAGTGCCTCACACCCTATTAACAGTGGTTGCATATTTACAAGTGTACCTAATGTGTGTTTGGTTAAAAGTGAACAAATACCTATGCCAAGCAATGCTGGCTTGCGTTCAAATCCCAGCTTTGGTACAAATTTTTATTCATCACTTCAGTCTGCATGTATACAGCATAGTTGGTTGAGACTTGTAAAGATCTCTGGAACGACTAAGTTTCATTTATTTTTGATGATCATTTATATCAATGCTATTTTTAGTTTCATGTGACAACTCAAAGAACAAACTAATAGTGTTATCTCCCTTAATAGTACAAATTTTTGCAACAGAGAGAACACAGGCAAATGACTTCAGAGTGAGTCACCATCATTAAATGCATGTCATCCAATCAAAGTTAGTTAGTTAGCTGGCTAGTTATTTAGTTGGTTGGTTACATACTCTATGGAAAAAAATGTTGTCAAGGTGACTATCCTTCAAGATAAAGGATTTTCTTGACATTCGTCTCCTGGAAAGTCAGCCAGCAACTTCAGGAATAATACAGAGTAGTTCTGTGGATTGCTGCTACGACTGTGGAAGATTGAGAAATAGAAGTACGAGAAAAGTGTGTAATGCATATAAAAATTTTTTTGCCCCAATCATTCCAAGATAATATGTATTTCATGTTCAGAAAATCGTTTTTAGACAAATATGTGTTTTTTTGAAAGTAAATCAAAGCCAATGATACTATCTTCCTTAAAATTGTGACTTGCTGTGAAAAGTTTGTTGTTTTTTCAAATATGAGGTCATATGTACAATTTTTGTTGATAGTTTTTAATAAATATTACTATGGGCAACACATAAAACACTCAATAAAAATATTTGAAAATTCAATGGCCTCTGTTTAGTTGAGAAAATGGCATACATATGAAATCCATACAACCACTTACATTCCTTTTTAGAGCAAGACCACTGCAGGGTTAAAAATGACTCTTTTTAGTTGGCTGCCAAAGTTTTAAAAACGTTAAGTTAATTGCTGATTACATTTGGAGAATTGGGCTTAGCAACAACCACAGTGTTCTTTCATCTGCAAGTCAAGATATTAACCGAAACTCTACAAACCTAGAGCCCATAATGAATCGTACTACTAAATATTTTAGGATGGTAAGCTAAGCCACAAAATACTTCAAATGATGTAGAGGATTATTAATACTGCGTTCTAGTTTATGCAACAAATGTCATTGGAACTCTGTCCTTCAGCATGATTTCCCAACATTGCATTTCAGACAGTTCTGACAAAGAACTGTTATAACTCTAACTACATTGTTTCAATAATTTCTTGTTGTTTGGACTGAGGGAACAGGACTCTTAGAAGACACCAGAATTAATGTTCAGAGAGAAGAAATAAAGCTCTTGAGATTAGTTGATGATATTGCAATTCTATTGGAGGCAGCAAAGGACTTGGAAGATAAGTTGAATGGAATGTCAGGAATAAAAATCATACATTGTTGATATTCCTACCTGGAATTTACATTGGTTGTTTTAAAAATGGTAAAATTCCACCAACCACCATGTTGTCTCCTGCCAGTGGTGTAATTCAATGCAGCATGGAGGGACAACTGGTCAGCACACCTCTCTCATGATCTTTGTTGGATGTTTTGACTATGGAATCACTACTAATTGGTCAAGCAGCTCCTCAGCTAGCTTCACAAGACTGAGTGCATCCTGTACTAGTCCCCCCACTAAGGATAAATTCTTGGCAGTATGAGCAGTTGAACCCAGGTCCCTCGAATGGCAGTTAGCCATACTGACCATTCAGCTAAGGAGGCAGACAGTGGAATGGATAATGTGTTAAAGAGCAGTTCTAAGATGAACACCAGCAAAAATAAGACAAGGATAAAGGAATGTAGTCAAGTTGTATTGGGAGATGCTGAGGGAATTACAAGGAGTGATCAAATCGAACATGGGGGGGGGGGGGGCTCAAAAAGTTTTTAGCCTAGAAAATAAAAAAGAATGACAGAAATTTCATAATACTAATTTATTTTTCTATATAATATCTGCGTAAACTAATACACTTCCAGACATGCTCAGATAACTTCTGCAAACCATTCAAATAAAAGGTCTTTGATTTAGAGTCCAACAAAGCATTCACAGCATCAATCACTGCATCATTGTCAAATCATCATCCTTTGAGGTATTTTTTTAGGTTTGGGAAAAGAAAACTGTCTGACAGAGTCAAATCTGGAGAACATGGCAGAATAACGTAACAAATCGAACCCGCAGACACGCAGAGTTTCCAATGTTGTGAGAGCTTTGTGTGCCAATGTGTTGAGCTGATGCAAAAGAGCTCAGTACGTCAATTTTCCACACCACTTTTTCTTTATCTCTTCTCTCAAATGGCGCAGGAGGCTGCAATAGCATAATGCATGTCTTCCACAATTTCCTTGTACGTCATTCCCTTCAAATGAAGATATTCAATCACTGCACAATTCTTGATTCTCCCAATATTCAGCACTTTGTTTACACTACAGTATAAAATGCATCTTAGTGGCAAAACTAATGAAGCTGAAGCTGCGAAATTTGACTTGGGTACCCATAAAGGGTCACCATAAAAGTAGGTGGTGGTGTTTATGCGAGACATTACAGTAACTATCTAGGGCTAGAAACGTTTTGACCACTCCTCATATGCCAATAAGACAAAATTATGATGAGAACTGAGGCAATCATTCTAACCATGCACCAGGTTGAAGATGCCCATTTGGTAAAACACTGTGTCCTGCTGTGTGAAGAAGTCTGCCACTGCCTGCTGCACACCCTCTTCCAACAGGAGTCATTGATCCTTCAAGGCGTTTCTAAGGGACCAAAGGCATGATAAGAACACAGGTAAAGATCAGGACTATAGGGTGGGTACTCAAGTGTCTCCCACTTTAGCTGATGTAATTTCTGTGACATTGCGTTTGCAATATGGGGATGTATATTATCCTGAACTTGATGCACCATTCCACAATGATGGTTTTCAACAGATGTGCTGCTCCATACACATTCTTCAATCTACAATGGATGTCTACCAGTGTTTGTTGTTCAGCAGCCAAGAAAAGAACAACAGCATGTGGTCCTGTTTGGACATATTTGGTAATAACATTGCCATACATTACATTTTTGCATTTACTACATGCACTTCAGAAAGGCACAAATGCCACACATTACTTACATGTTGGTGCTTCTATACCCATACTGGAGTCATGATATGTTGCTTTTACAGTGCAGCAACACCCACAAATGGAAACTTTTTGATTGTCCATTATAGATTAGGACATGAGACACTAAATATAATAGATGAGTTTTGTTATTTGGGTAGCAAAATAATTGGTGATGGCCGGCACAGAGAAGACACAAAATGCAGACTGGGCTGTAGGTACAAACAAAACATTTAGGCTACAGGAAAAGATTGTTAGAATAATAAACCATGCTAAGTACAGAGACTCCTGTAGACGAATATTTAAAAATCTCAATATACTGCCTCTTCCTTGCTTATACATGTATGAAATATTAAATTCCACAAAAGGAAGTATTTTAAAAGATGGAAATATCTTCAAGTATAACTGTGATTACCACCCTCATGATACTAGGCAGAAGCATTATTTGCATGTCAATACAGTAAGTACAAACATTTGTAAGAGAGGGGTGTATCATATTGGCATAACGCTGTACAATCACATGCCATCTTATTTGAAACAGGTACTTGATTGACCACTGTTTCTATTCTGTTACCGAGTTTTTAGAGTACCAGAAAAGAATAGTGTAACCAGTCTATCATTTTATTTCATTATATTAATTTTGTCATCAATATTCAACATGTATTGAATAATTTTTAATTATTTATCTTTTCAAAATAACAATGTGTATGATGTTGTATATACTATACCAACCTGACTTGTCCTACATCGTTTGTGCAAAATATGTACCTAAACACGATTTACAGGACCAATAAAGAAATACAAATACAAATATGAAACACCAAGGACAGTGCAGCCACCAGAAAAATCTCGGGAGGCGCACATCGGCACGGCGCGTCACGGACAGTAGTTGCCGCAAGTAAAGTCCCGTCCACCAGAGGGCACGCGAGAATTCGGCCGCGCCCTCTGCCGGCGGAACAACAACAACTCAGGCAGCAAGGGCCGTGCCCAGTCAATTTTACATCTGGCATGCCTAGCAGACAGTTGCCGGTCTACACTATGTGAAGTGCGACGGACAACGTGAATCGTGTTAATACACAATTGGCGACGAGTAGGGTCGTTCTTTCGCGTGTTGCGTCGTTGTCCCGGTTTCGCAGCTTATCCACGGCATGGAGGATTTAGTGCGGGTTTTGGTTGAGCAGCAGCAGGAGCTCATGGCAACCATGAAACAAGCGCTTCCGGCGTTGCTCTCCACGCAGTCTGCTCCAGCGCCGTTCCCTCCTCCCTTTCCCCCGTATGACGAGACGGCAGAAGATTGGGACGCATATGAACGTCGCCTTCGGCAGGCATTTCATGTTGCCGATGCGGAGGTATGTCGTGCTCTTTTCTTGTCTTGGATATCTCCCTCGCTGTATCAAGTTTTGCGGCAGCTAGCGTCGTTGCAGGAACCCTCGTCCTTGTCTTTTGACGCATTGTGTTCATTGCTGTCTTCATATTATCGCCGCCGCACGCATGTTGTGGCGGCTAGGGTCGCGTTCTATCAATGCAAAAAACAGCCTCATCAGTCTTACCGGGCGTGGGCCGCTACCATGCACGGTATTAGTCGCAAGTGTCATTTTGTCACGGAGCAGTCGCGAGAGTCGTATGCCCATGTTATGGTGCGAGACGTCATTGCTCGTTCGGTCCCTGATAGGGAGGTCCGTCAACGGGCCCTGCAGTTAGAAGACCCTTCCCTTGAGGAAGTCCTGTCCATTGGTCAATCGTATGAAGTCTCTCACGTAGCAGGTCAACAGTTGGAGGGGTGGTGCGACGTCGCGGCGGTTGAGGGCGGCGCGGCCGCCTCCACTGCGTCCGCGGTGGACGACGTGCGAGCGGTACAATCCGGCCTTTACGGCCGCTCCCGCACGGCGCGTAAACAGAGTTCCGGCCGCCGGCCCCTGTTACCGTCCTGTGCGTCGTGCTGTATACATCATGATCGGTCAGAGTGCCCCAGCGTTGGGCCATTTGTCGCAAATGTAATAAAAAACGACACATTGCTAAAGTTTGCCGCTCAGCCTCAAAAGAATTGAAGGAAGCAGGTACAGAGGACACGGACGTTGACATTCAGGAAGTTTCATAGGGGCCAGGCTCCCGACGCATAGGCACTCAAACGCTTTATCGAGGTGTCGGTTCAGTCGCGCCGACTACAACTGCAGGTAGATACGGGCGCGGCAGTTTCCTTGTTGAATGCACAAACTTACTCCGACCTTGGGTCGCCCCGTTGGCGCCAGTTTACCGGCGTCTCAGAGGTTATGGTAAACAGTTCATTCCCCTACCGAGTCAATTCACTACCGACGTTACTTACAAGTCAGTCACTCGGCCTCTTACTTTTATTGTTGTCCGTGATGCGAGCTCCGCTAACCTTTTTGGATTGGATGCCTTTCAAGCTTTCAGTTTTTCTATCGCAGACACCATACAGTTGGTCTCTGAAGACGTTCCCTGTCAATCATTGGATTCTTTGACCTCTGACTTCAATGACATCTTTGAGAAGGGCCTGGGGCGTGTTTCAGACTTTGAAGATCACTTAACGTTGAAGGCGTCGGCTTGCCCGCGTTTTCTACGAGCGAGGCAGATCCCCTTGGCTCTCCGCTCTCAGGTAAAAGCAGAGCTAGACCGGCTGACAGCCCACGGGGTCGTTCTTCCCGTTTCTTCCAGTGAGTGGGCTTCGCCCCTCGTTATTGTCAGGAAGCTCTCGGGAAAATTACGTTTTTGTGGCGATTTCAAGGCCACCATTAATTCCCAATTGGTGGTGGACACCTATCCCTTGCCTCGTTCTGATGAACTGTCATCCGACGTGGCGGGAAGCCAATATTTTTCGAAAACCGATCTTGCGGAGGCCTATCATCAGATACTACTTGATGAGGACTCCAAAAGGCTGGCGGTTGTCAACACCCCGTTTGGCCTTTACCAATACCCTCATTGTATTAATTACCTCTGGATGACATAATTGTCACAGGCCGCAGCACGAAGGAACACTTGCACAACTTTCGAACCCTCTTTCTCAAATTTAGGTCGGTGGGCTTGCATTGAAACCTGCGTAAGTCGAACTTCTTCCAACCGTCCATTGAGTATGTGGGCTACACCATCTCTCGGCACAGCATCCAGCTGCTAGGAAGTTTGGTCCAAGGTATCGTCGACCTTCCGCAGTCCGCTTCGCTGAAGGAGTTACAAGCTTTTTTTAGGCAAGATTGCCTATTACCACCGGTTGATTCCCAGGGCTTCCACCACAGCCCGTCCTTTGTACTACCTTCTGCGCAAGGGTGTTCCTTTTGATTGATCGCCTGCATGCGAGTGAGCGTTCACCTCGTTGAAGGGCCTCCTCACGTCAGCGCCTAGTTTGGCTACTTTTGACCCCAATAAGCCGTTGGTCCTGGCTACAAATGCTTCACAGTATGGGGTGGGGGCAGTCCTGGCCCATCACAATGCGGATGGCTCCAAGCAGTCACTGGCGTTTGCGTCTAAAACTTAGTCCCACGCAGGCCCATTACTCCCAGGTGGAAAAAGAGGCTTTGACCATTGTCTACGCTGTTACCAAGTTTCACCCTTTCTTGTATGGCATGAAGTTTCAGTTAATCACTGACCATAAGCCATTAATATCGTTATTTAGCCACACCTCTCAGATTCCGGATATGGCGACCCACAGACTGCAGTGCTGGGCCTTGTTCCTCTCTAAGTACCATTATGACATTCATTTTCGCCGTACCGGACAGCATGCCAACGCTGACGCTCTTTCCCGTCATCCCCTCAGGGGACTCAGCATTTATTTGCTGGGTACGGGCTTGGCGAACCCGGGGTCCCCGAGCTGTGGACTGGTGTGCGCCGCCAGTCCTCTGACACCGTAAGCTCTGGGCATGCTTCAGCGACCACCGTGTGGCGCAACGGTGGAACGTTGTGTGTCGCAGGGACCGGGGATCTTGGCTTGATTGTCTGGATCGTGAGGATGGTACATACCTCTATAAAAACCCCTTCAATCTTAAGGTGTGCTGCGCGCCGATAAGATGCATGGCTGTTGAGGTGGAACAGTCGCTAGCGGGCGACCTCTGAGGAACCTGCCGCACCTCAGTTGTATAAGGCTTACCCAGGCATGCGGGGCTCTGTCTGGGCTGACGTTTCGTTCCCTAGCTGCTCGTGGGACGCACATGGCAACCACGTATTTTCCTTCACCAGCTTTGCAATCAGTCAAGCGCATGAGGGAGGCTAGTCCTCCAGATATGCAGATGGAAAAGAGTAACAGGGCTCTTGGAGTCGTCAATGACAATGTTTTCATCGTGATTAAGAGGAAGGAGGGCTCATTTGAAAAAGTGTCTCCTTTCTACATACATAAAGGTTTAGAAGGACTCGCAGGTACACTGAAATCTATCAAACGCCTGAGGAATGGTACCCTGTTAGTTGAGACTACTAGGGCAAAGCAAGTGGAGCTGCTTCGAAAGTCAACCAAGTTAGGCGAGTATTATATTACTGTCGAGTTGCACAATTCCCTCAACTCCAGTAAAGGCGTTGTCACCTGCCGTGATTTAATGGATATCGATGTCGACGAGCTGAAGCAAGAATGGGCAACACAGGGGATTGTAGCCGTGGAATAAAGGACACGTAGGAATAATGGAGTTCTTGAGAAATCTGCCACCTTCATTGTGACTTTCAATTCGCCTGTCTTAAAAAATGGTTCAAATGGCTCTGAGCACTATGGGACTCAACTTCTGAGGTCATTAGTCCCCTAGAACTTAGAACTAGTTAAACCTAACTAACCTAAGGACATCACAAACATCCATGCCCGAGGCAGGATTCGAACCTGCGACCGTAGCGGTCTTGCGGTTCCAGACTGCAGCGCCTTTAACCGCACGGCCACTTCGGCCTCGCCTGTCTTACCTGAATACGTTCTGGCTGGTTTCCTCCGACTTAGGGTTCGGCCTTATATACCTAACCCTATGCGCTGTTTCAAATGTCAGCGATTTGGCCATACGACAATGAGTTGTGGGGGTGAACCGACCTGCAGTATATGTGGCAAGGCAGCTCATGAAGCTGGGACCAACTGCACATCTCCAGCGCTGTGTATCAACTGCTCTGGGAGCCATCCCGTCTGGAGCAGAGACTGCCCCGTCTTTGCGGAAGAACGAAAAATTCAGGAGATCAAGGTGACTAAGAGGCTACCTTATGTGGAAGCCAAAAAAGAGTATAGGGCTACAAAACCCCCTGTCTTTGCCACATCCTATGCCTCCTTGGTGCACAACCGTGCGTCGCAAGCAGACGATTCGACGCAGACCATGTCCAGCGTCGCAGTATCTTCCACCAATACCTGTACCTGCGTTTGTACCTGCCAGAGCACTCCCACTAACGATATAGCTATTCAGGCTGCTCCACCTGCACCAACCGCTGTTGCTGAGAAAGCTCCAGTGAAGCCTTCGAAGGCCCTCCAGAAACAGAGTGCCTCTCCACTTCCCCCATCCCCGACTTCCACAAAGAAAACGGGAGCAGGGAAAGGGGCACGGCGTTTGACGTCAAACCTGCCGAAGGCGCCATCGGATGTCGTCATGGCATCCCTGACTGATGAGGAGGAAATCGTCATGGATTTTGATACCTCTTCCCCAGAACCTGGCAGCCCCTCTGCTGCCACTCGCTCTACAAGT
Source organism: Schistocerca nitens (assembly GCF_023898315.1). NCBI lineage: Eukaryota > Metazoa > Arthropoda > Insecta > Orthoptera > Acrididae > Schistocerca > Schistocerca nitens. The sequence goes on from NC_064620.1 coordinate 304,551,211, forward strand.
GCGTCACCAGCGCGGCGCAAAGACAGGGGGAAATCTAAACCGAAACGCTGATATGGCTCCCATACTTCAGTGGAATCTGAATGGAGTCAAACCTCGCTTTGCAGAATTGCGGCTGTTAGTACAGGCAAACCTCTTTTGCATCTCTTTGCAAGAGACGCATTTTAAAGAGACTGATACGCCTGTGCTTCCAGGATATCGCGTGTACAGGAAAGACGACCTGACTGGTAATAGGGCTCAGGGTGGGGTGGCCGTGTTCATTAAGGACACGTTCCACTCCTCACCTGTGACCTTAACCACAACGCTACAAGCGGTTGCAGCTCGGATCCTGGCCCAGGTTGATGTCACAGTGTGCTCCCTGTATCTACCACCCGCTGAGCACATTGACAGTGAAGCCCTCGCACGGCTCATTGATCAGCTGCCCCGACCCTTTCTCATTTTAGGAGACTTTAATGCTCATAATGCATTATGGGGTTCCAACAACACCTGCCCCAGAGGCCAGATGAGTGAGCAGTTGATCAGGACTTCCGACATCATACTGCTGAACACAGGTCAGGCCACGCATTTTAGCACCGCTTCAGGTTCGTCTTCTGCCATAGACCTCTCTATTTGTTCGCCTGTGCTTGCGGACATTGTTCAGTGGGTCGTAGACGACGACCTTCATGGCAGCGACCATTTTCCTATCTGGCTTCATCTGCCAGTTGAAATGGGTCGTGTCGCACAGCCGCCGAAATGGTTGTTCCGGAAGGGAAACTGGACGCTCTACCGGCAGTTGGCTGTTTTTGAACGGTGTGAAGGCGTCCAGGATTGGGTGGATCACATTACGGCGGTGATGCACCATGCCGCTGATGTATCCATACCAAAGTCAAAGGGAACACCTGTGAGGCAGCCTGTCCCTTGGTGGAATGACGACTGTCGTACCGCCATCAGAGATAGACGGGCGGCTTTGAGAAGATTCCGTCGGTGCCCCACTGCTGCGCATCTGACAACTTTCCGGATAGCACGGGCGCGGGCGAGACACATCGTTAGGGAGAGTAAACGGAGGTCTTGGCGTGAGTTCCTGAACTCCATCAATAGGTCCACATCTTCAAGCAAAGTATGGGAAGCCATTAGGAGGATCTCAAGGCGATACTCTCGACCGCCAATAGCAGCTATACGTGAGCGGGGGTGTCTCCTAACATCTCCAAGAGACATCGCCCGGGCGTTGGCAGAATCTTTTCAAACTACGAGTATTACGGCCGATTCTAGCCAGGACCCAGAATTTCTGCGCTATCGGGGTACACAGGAGAGGGCTGGTTTTGATTTCCGTTCAAAGAACGCTGAGGAATACAACCAGCCTTTCTCTTTGTGGGAGTTGGACTCTGCTCTGTCCGTATCTCGGGATACCGCACCTGGTCCAGACCTGATATCGTATAGCATGCTGCAACAGTTGGATCTGCGGTCGAAGGAAGTCCTCCTTCAACTTTTTAATGAAATTTGGAAGACAGGCGACTTTCCTAGTTCGTGGAAAGAATCGATTTTAATTCCCCTTTTAAAACCAGGGAAGGATCGGACCGAACCCAGTAGCTACCGTAGCATTAGTCTCACGAGCTGCGTCGGAAAGGCATTTGAGCGTATGGTCAATCGGCGCCTGGTGTGGGTTCTCGAATCCCGGTCCTTACTTACCCGCTGCCAGTGTGGGTTCAGGAGGTATCATTCCACCCTCGATAACCTGATCCTACTCGAAACAGCGATACAAGATGCTTTCCTACGTAAGCAACACCTTATCGGGGTTTTCTTCGACCTGGAGAAGGCGTACGATACTACCTGGAGGCATACCATTTTGCGGCAGCTTTATGAGTGGGGTTTCCGTGGGCGTTTACCCACACTCATCCGATCCTTTCTGTCGGACAGATATTTTAAGTATAAGGTTGGAAATGTCCTGTCTGACCGTTTTAAGCAGGAGAACGGTGTCCCTCAAGGAAGTGTCCTCAGTGTGACAGCTTTCGCAATTGCCATCAATAGTATTGCGTCCACAGTACGACGGCCCGTGCAGTGCTCCTTGTTTGTGGACGATTTCTCCATTTTCTGTGCGTCTTCCTCCCTCACAGCTGCTACACGCCAATTACAGCTGACACTCGTGCGATTGGAGGCATGGTCTAAGACCACGGGCTTTAAATTCTCTTTGGAGAAGACCGTTTGTGTAGATTTTAACCGTTCCCGTTCTCTTTTTAATCTCCCTGTTTTAAAACTAGGAGACACTGTTCTCCCCTTTATGGAAAAAGTGAAATATCTCGGGCTTATTTTTGATGAGAAGCTCACATAGTTGCCACACTTAAAGGATCTAAAGGTCCGCTGTTTCAAGGCATTAAACGTCCTTAAATGCGTCAGTCATCGATCCTGGGGCGCTGACAGGGCACGTCTGCTCCAACTTTATAAGGCCTTTGTGCGACCTCGACTGGAATACGGATGTCAAGCTTATGGCTCTGCCAGACCTTCCTACCTCAAAATGTTGGAAGTGATTCACCATGAGGGTATTAGGCTTTCAACGGGGGCTTATCGCACGAGTCCGGTTGCTAGTCTGTGTGTCGAGGCGGGAGAGCCTCCGCTGTCCATTCGGCGTCTTCTCCTCGTGGTACGGCACGCGTACAGGGCCAAGTCCACTCCTCTTTCATTGGCGTCCAACACTTTTTCCCAGCCGGCGCTGGAACGTCTCTTCCGCCACCGTCCGAAGGCAACAAAGCCGTTTGGCATCCGTGCGAAGGAGAGTCTCGAGTTAGTACACCTGGAGGGCATTAAGGTACTCCACCAGGGATGGAGTAGGGGATCTCCCTGGCGACTACAAAGGCCAAGATTACTTCTTGATCTGGCCGCTTACAGGAAGTATTGTACCCCAGACCACCTTTTTAAAATTAAACTTACTGAGATTTTAGAACGCCATTCCGATTTTATTACTGTTTACACGGATGGGTCTAAACAGGGTGATTTTATGGGCTGCTCTGCTGTGTTTCCCGATACTGTTCATCGGATAGGGCTCCCAGAGCAGTTCTCAGTTTACTATGCAGAACTGTTTGCCATTCTGCAAGCATTAGAGCATATGCGCCGACATCGTGGCACGAAATTCATCCTCTGCTCCGATTCCCAAAGTGCTCTACACGCTCTTGAACAGATGTACCCAGCAGATCGGATGGTGCAAGAGGTGCAGGACGCACTCCTGCTCTTGCAACAGCAGGGTAAGGATGTAATTTTCTGCTGGGTTCCAGGGCACATAGGGATTCCTGGCAATGAACTTGCAGATGCGGCTGCCAAGGAGGCTTGCTCCATCCCACCTCCTGCTCGCTGTTCCGTCCCCCTGCAGGCCATTACGTCTTTCGTGACTCGGAAGGTGATGCGTTGGTGGGAGGCTCAGTGGCTGGACGTGAGGGATAATAAGTTGCGAGCGGTGAAGGATTCTGTCCGACCGTGGCTCACCTCCTTCCGCCACCGACGCGCTGAGGAAGTAGCCCTTACACGGCTTCGAATAGGACATTGTCCTTTGACACATGGTTTTCTGTTACGTCGTGAGGAGCCACCAACGTGTCAGACATGTGGGACACAGCTGTCGATACGACATATTTTAACTGAGTGTGTTTTATATGCGGGTTTGAGGGACGATTTCAGTTTCCCACCAGACCTACCCTCTCTTTTAACTAATAATGAGGCGAGTGTTGCTAGAGTTTTACGTTTTTGTGTGATGTCTGGCCTTCTTCCCAAAATATTGGGATTGAAGTCTTAATGTGCTGTCCAGTGGTTTGGTCACCCATTATTTGTAAGTGGTCACTCAGCCACCATTAATTATTTTTCCCTGTTTGTACTGCTATTTTATTTTTAGTTTTATCTCCCTGTTTTGATGTGCTGTGTCGCATCTTGCAATTTGAACAATACCAATTCTCTCACCATTCGGCTCTGAATTGAACTTTTGGGAACGGGCGCTGATAACCTCGCTGTTGTGCGCCCTAAAACACTAATCATCATCATCATCATCATCATTTCCCGTCATCCGGTGGGCCCGGATCCTAAATTCGATCGGGAGGAGATTATGTGTCTTCATTTGGATGTGCCCCCCCCCCCCCCCTGCGGGTGGGTGGGTAAGAGTAGGACCACGGTATTCCTGCCTGTCGCAAGAGGCAACTAAAAGGAGTCTCCAACGTTTCGGCCTTAATGTGATGGTCCTCTAAAGGGTTTGACCACTACATTTCAAAATTCTCCGTTAGTGCGTACCATTTGGGGATGGACACCTTACGTGGTGCATTATATATCCATCTTACCCTAAGATCTGGCACACCCGATATTGCCATGGAGTTGGCCTTACACCGAGCTTCCGGCCACATCAGATGCAGTGTGTTCCGGGTAGCTACTTGCCCTCCATTGTGCACTTCCATCTTCGCCCTCATGATACACATGGATATTCGACACCCAACATCCAGCACGGTAGCCAGTCCGTTGCGGTGGGGTCGTCATGTACCCTCTTGGTGGTAGCCCCCTGACTACACAGGGATCGCACTGCTGATGCCTGAGCTGCTACCTCCCACAAATGCCGAGGAGTAAATGCCTATCGCTCTGGGGCATCAGGACTCCCAGCAAAGACCATGCAGCCAGGTGGTCTTTGCTGTGGCTGGGTGGCGCCCATGGGGAGAGCCCCTTGTCGGAGTGGGTGGCATCAGGGCGGATGTCCCGCAATGAAGCGTGGTACATAATCTCTCACTGGTGGGCCTCCACCAGCAGTCTCTAAGCGATCAAGGTCTAACCTCAATGAGAAGAAATATGATCCGAGATCATTTCCCTCCCTGGCCACTCCATGGGAGGAACGTATGGCTAAAGACAGCAGTGCCGATTATTCACCCCACTACCTTGTCTGGATGCGAGATGATGGTGAATCATTTATGTCCACCAAGTCTCAGTTTTTTGTGGAGCATTTAGATGACAAGTTCGGGGAGGGGGAGGGCTTGTCCAAAATGCGCTCTGGATCAGTTCTCATCAGAACAGCATCCTCTGCCCAGTCACGGAGGTTGCTCACTTGTGACCAGTTGGGGGATATATCAGCATCATGCCCCATAAGAGTTTAAACATGGTCCAGGGTATTATATTCCACAGGGATGTTCTTCTGCAGTCAGACGATGAACTACGTGCCAACCCAGAACGACGAGGTGTTCACTTCGTACCGCGCATCTATCGGGGTCCGAGGGATAATCAAGTAGCCACCGGTGCCTTCATTTTGGCCTGCGAGGGTTATGTCTTACCCGAAAACGTCAAGGCGATGGTTTACCGCTCTGATGTGAAGCCATATATCCCTCCTCCGATGCGGTGTTTTCTCTCCACAGTGCCTCAGTTCTTCATAGAGCATTTAGAGGACAAGTTTGAGGAGGTGGAGGGCTTGTCCAAAAATGCGCTCTGGGTCAGTCTTGATAAAAACAGCATCCTCTGACCAGTCACGGAGGTTACTTGCTTGTGACAAGTTGGGGGATGTTAACGTTACCATCACCCCACATAAGAGTTTAAATATGGTCCAGGGTATTATTTTCCATAGGGATCTTCTTTTGCAGTCGGTTGATGAGCTGTGCGCCAATTTAGAGCGCCGAGATGTACATTTCGTCCAACGTGTTCATCGGGCCTTCGAAAGTGATACATTATCAGAGAAGGTCAAGGTGTTGGTCTACCGATGTGATGTCAAACCCTATATCCCTCCACCGATGCGGTGCTTAAGTGCTGGAAGTTCGGCCACATGTCTTCCTGCTGCACTTCCAGCCTCACATGAGATTGCGGACGCCCATCACATCCCGATACTCCATGTGCCCCGCCTCCCATCTGTGTCAACTGCGGATTATATATCCATCTTGCCCTAAGATCTGGCACACCCGATATTGTCATGGAATTGGACTTCCATCGAGCTTCCGGCCACGTCAGATGCAGTGTGTTCCGGGTAGCTACTTGCCCTCCATTGTGCACTTCCATCTTCGCCCTCATGATACACATGGATATTCGACACCCATCATCCAGCACGGTAGCCAGTCCGTTGTGGTGGGGTCGTCATGTACCCTCTTGGTGGTAGCCCCCTGACTACACAGGGATCGCACTGCTGATGCCTGAGCTGCTACCTCCCCACGAATGCTGAGGAGTAAATGCCTATCGCTCTGGGGCATCAGGACTCCCAGCAAAGGCCATGCAGCCAGGTGGTCTTTGCTGTGGCTGGGTGGCGCCCATGGGGAGAGCCCCTTGTCGGAGTGGGTGGCATCAGGGCGGATGTCCCGCAATGAAGCGTGGTACATAATCTCTCACTGGTGGGCCTCCACCAGCAGTCTCTAAGCGATCAAGGTCTAACCTCAATGAGAAGAAATATGATCCGAGATCATTTCCCTCCCTGGCCACTCCATGGGAGGAACGTATGGCTAAAGACAGCAGTGCCGATTATTCACCCCACTACCTTGTCTGGATGCGAGATGATGGTGAATCATTTATGTCCACCAAGTCTCAGTTTTTTGTGGAGCATTTAGATGACAAGTTCGGGGAGGGGGAGGGCTTGTCCAAAATGCGCTCTGGATCAGTTCTCATCAGAACAGCATCCTCTGCCCAGTCACGGAGGTTGCTCACTTGTGACCAGTTGGGGGATGTATCAGCATCATGCCCCATAAGAGTTTAAACATGGTCCAGGGTATTATATTCCACAGGGATGTTCTTCTGCAGTCAGACGATGAACTACATGCCAACCCAGAACGACGAGGTGTTTTCTTCGTACCGCGCATCTATCGGGGTCCGAGGGATAATCAAGTAGCCACCGGTGCCTTCATTTTGGCCTTCGAGGGTTATGTCTTACCCGAAAACGTCAAGGCGATGGTTTACCGCTCTGATGTGAAGCCATATATCCCTCCTCCGATGCGGTGTTTTCTCTCCACAGTGCCTCAGTTCTTCATAGAGCAATTAGAGGACAAGTTTGAGGAGGTGGAGGGCTTGTCCAAAAATGCGCTCTGGGTCAGTCTTGATAAAAACAGCATCCTCTGACCAGTCACGGAGGTTACTTGCTTGTGACAAGTTGGGGGATGTTAACGTTACCATCACCCCACATAAGAGTTTCAATATGGTCCAAGGTATTATTTTCCATAGGGACCTTCTTTTGCAGTCGGTTGATGAGCTGTGCGCCAATTTAGAGCGCCGAGATGTACATTTCGTCCAACGTGTTCATCGGGGTCCGAGGAACAATCAGGTAGCTACCGGTGCCTTCATCTTGGCCTTCGAAAGTGATACATTATCAGAGATGGTCAAGGTGTTGGTCTACCGATGTGATGTCAAACCCTATATCCCTCCACCGATGCGGTGCTTTAAGTGCTGGAAGTTCGGCCACATGCCTTCCTGCTGCACTTCCAGCCTCACATGACGAGATTGCGGACGCCCATCACATCCCGATACTCCATGTGCCCCGCCTCCCATCTGTGTCAACTGCGGATTATATATCCATCTTGCCCTAAGATCTGGCACACCCGATATTGTCATGGAGTTGGACTTCCATTGAGCTTCCGGCCACATTGGCTGCAGTGTGTTCCGGGTAGCATACATTCCCTCCATTGTGCACTTCCATCTTTGCCCTCGTGATGTACATGGATCTTTCGACACCCGACATCCAGCACGGTAGCCAGTCCGTTGTGGTGGGGTTGTCATATACCCTCTTGGTGGTATCCCCCTGACTACACAGGGATCACACTGCTGATGCCTGAGCTGCTACCTCCCCACGTATGCCGAGGAGTAAATGCCTATCCCTTTGGGGCATCGGGACTCCCGGCAAAGGCCATCCTGCCAGGTGGTCTTTGCTGCGGCTGGGTGGCGCCCGTGGGGAGAGCCCCTGGTCGGAGTGGGTGGCATCAGGGCAGATGACCCGCAATGAAGCATGGTACATCATCTCTCACTGGTGGGCCTCCACCACCAGTCTCTAAGCGATCGAGGTCTAACCTCAATGAGAAGAAATACGATCCGAGATCATTTCCCTCCCTGGCCACTCCATGGGAGGAACGCATGGCTAAAGACAGCAGTGGAGATTATTCACCCCGGTACCTTGTCTGTACGCGGGTTGATGAATCTTTCATTCCAACCAAGCCTCAGTTTTTTGTGCCCCCTACGGGTTCGGGGGTAAGAATAGGCCTGCGGTATTCCTGCCTGTCGTAAGAGGCGACTACAAGGAGTCTCAAACATTTCGGCTTTAATGTGATGGTCCCCTCTTGGGTTTGACCTCCATTTTTCCAAGTTTCCGTTGTTAGTTCGTGCCATTTGGGGAAGGACGCCTTACGTGGTGTTTTTCTATTGGTCCATCATGCACCACCATCTTGCATGCTATCTATTGTCGTGTGGCGGGATTTCCACCCAACGTCTTCTGGGTTGCCTTCTTCTCGTCTTGTGCGCAATGCGCTTCTTAGCGCCCCAGACACCTGTGGACGCTTTCAACACCTAAAATCCAGCACGGTAGCCAGTCCATTGTGGTGGGGTCGTCATGTACCCTCTTGGTGGTAGCCCCCTGACCACGCAGGGATCGCACTACAGATGCCAGATCTGTTTCCTCCGCACACATGCCAAGGAGTATGTGCCCATCTTCTCTGGGGCACGGGGACTCCGGGTAATGGGATATCGGCCAGGTACCCGTTCCTTTGGCTGGGTGGCGCCCTTGGGGAGAGCCCTCGTTCGGAGTAGGTGGCATCTGGGCGGATGTCGCGCAATGAAGCGCAATAAATCACACCAAATCGGTGGCGACTCTAGTTCATCTTATACACAGGAAAATGGGGTCCCGCAGGGCTCGGTGTTGAGTGTATCCTTATTTCTCGTGGCCATTAATGGTCTGGCTGCAGCCGTGGGGTCGTTGGTGTCTCCTTCTTTGTATGCCGACGACTTCTGCATCTCCTTTAGCTCCACGACTATGGGAGTCGCCGAACGCAGGCTGCAAGTAGCCGTTCGCAAGGCAGCATCATGGGCTCTGACTCATGGTTTTCAGTTCTCTGCAGCCAAGACTCGAGTTATGCACTTCTGCAGGCGTCGGACGGTCCACCCTCATCCTGACCTTTACCTCGATGGCCACCTGCTTGAAGTGGTGGACACTTGCCGCTTCTTAGGACTCGTCTTTGATGCCCGGCTCACATGGGTTCCTCATATTACTCAGCTGAAGCAAAAGTGCTGGCGGCACATCAACGCCCTCCGCTGCTTGAGCCACACATCTTGGGGTGCGGATCGCTGCACGCTGTTGCGATTGTACAGAGCCCTTGTGTAGTCCAGGCTTGATTATGGGAGCCTGGCCTATGGGTCTGCATCACCCTCAGTGTTGAAGTTGTTAGACCCCATACACCACTGTGGGGTTCGGCTTGTAACTGGCGCTTTTCGTACGAGCCCCGTGGATAGTCTACTGGTGGAGGCCGGGGTTCCCCCGCTGCGGATTCGCCGCCATCGACTGCTCGCCGACTATGCTGTCCACGTGCATTGCTCGCCGGGCCATCCCAATCATCGCCTGCTTTTCCCTGCCATGGTCCTCCATCTGTCTGAATGGCGACCTAGGTCTGGGCTTTCCATAGCTGTCCGCGTCCAGTCCCTGCTGTCGGAACTGGGGTCATTCCCTCTTCTGTGTCCCTTCCGGGTCCGTGCACCTATGCCTCCCTGGTGTTTGCCCCGTCCGTCCGTCGGTCTGGACTTGGCACAGGGACCCAAGGACTTGGTTCCTCCTGTGGCCCTCCGTCGGGCTGTGAGACTGTCTACACTGATGGTTCCCTGGTTGATGGTCGCACTGCCTACGCTTTTGTTCACGCTGCCCATGTTGAACAGCGCTCCTTGCCAGCTGGGTGCAGTATTTTTACTGCAGAACTGGTGGCCATATTGCGCGCTCTTGAGCATATGCGTTCCTGCTCAGGTACGTCCATCGTCATCTGCAGTGACTCCCTGAGCAGCCTCCAGGCCATCGACCGCTGCTATACCTCTTCTCCTCTGGTGTCCTCTATTCAGGAGTCTGTTTCCGCCATTACCCGCTCTGGTCGTTCGGTGGTCTTTATTTGGACGCCAGGTCACGTTGGCATCCCGGGGAACGAACGTGTTGACAGGCTGGCCAAAGGGGCGATCGACGCCCCAGCTTTGGAGATCGGCCTCCCGGTTCGAAACCAGCAGTTGGTGTTGGGCCATAAGGTGCTTGGGATGTGGGCTGATGAGTGGCGTGGCCTGACATCCCCGAATAAACTGCGGGCTGTTAAGGCGACGACCGATGTGTGGCGGTCCTCCCTGCGGGCATGTCGCAGGGATTCCGTCATCCTGTGTCGGCTCCGCATCGGCCATACCTACCTGACGCACAGCCATATTTTGCATCAGGAGGATCCCCCCCTGTGTCGGTGTGGGTCCCGGCTGACGGTCGCCCACATTTTGTTGGAGTGTCCCCGACTGCGCACCCTCCGGCAGTCTTTTAATTTCCCGGGAACTTTGCCTTTGGTTTTATGTGACGATGCCTCCATGGCTGACGACATTTTAAATTTTATCCGTGGTAGTCCTTGTTATGGTTCCATTTAGGGAGATCCTGCCGCTTTCCCTTTCTGTGTCTCCTGTCCTCGAGTCTCTCATATTTGATTGCAGATTTTAGTGTGTAGTCAGATGGTTGACTCTTTCCCTTTTTTTGTTCTCGTGGTCAGTCAACCAGTCTCCGGCCATCTTCTTTTCTTCTGTTTCTTTCTGTCTGGTGTTCATCTGTACTCTTCTTGTCTGTAGTGTTTGTTGCCGCATTTGTGTTCTTTTAGGGCCTGGGGGGGAGTCTCCTTCCCCTTGGGGTTTTACCTGCTTCGTGAATTTATGTCTCGCCTGTTTTTGGAATGGGGGACTGATGACCTTCGCTGTTTGGTCCCTCTTAAACATCCCAACAACCACCACCACCACCAGTTTTTTGTGGAGCATTTAGAGGACAAGTTCGGGGAGGTGGAGAGCTTGTCCAAAATGCGCTCTGGGTCAGTTCTCATCAAAACATCATCCTCTGCCCAGTCACGGATGTTGCTCACTTGTGACAAGTTGGGGGATGTTTCCGTCACCATCACTCCCCATAAAAGTTTAAACATGGTCCAGGGTATTATCTTCCACAGGGATCTTCTTCTACAGTCCGACGATGAACTACGCGCCAACCTAGAACGACGAGTTGTTCACTTCGTCCGGCGCGTCCATCGAGATCCGAGGGATAATCAGGTGGCCACCGGAGCCTTCATCTTGGCCTTCGAGGGTGATGTCTTACCCGAAAAGGTCAATGTGATGGTTTACCGATGTGATGTGAAACCATGTATCCCTCCTCTGATGCGGTGTTTTAAATGTTGGAAGTTCGGCCACATGTCATCTTGCTGTACTTCCAGTATCACATGTAGAGATTGTGGACGTCCTTCACATCCCAATACTCCATGTGCCCCGCCTCCTATCTGTGTTAACTGCGGAGAACACCATTCCCCCTGCTCGCTGGACTGTAGGATATTCCAGAAAGAAGGGAAGATAATGGAATATAAGACCCTGGACCGCCTGACCTACCCCGAGGCTAGGCGGAAATATGAGGCATCTGGCATCTGGCATCTGGCATCTGCTGAAGACCTGGATCTCGCCGGTCCCTTAGACGCCATGGATGTCACTCGTGCGGGTTCTGAATCGATGGTAGCGAGTGAACAAGCGGCGTAAATTGCCTTCCTAATCCTTTCACGCCTTCTCAACCATGGACAATTTCATACTCCAGTGGAACTGCGGCGGTTTTTTCCACCATCTAGCTGAGCTCCGACAACTTATCAGTATTCACCCTTTCTTCTGCATTGCTATTCAGGAAACTTGGTTTCCAGCAGTGCAAACCCCCGCCCTCCGTGGCTATCGGGGTTATTATAAGAACCGGGCAGCTTATGAAAGGGTGTCTGGTGGCGTCTGCATATATGTCCTTAACTCTCTTCACAGCGAATCTGTCCCTCTACAAACACATTTAGAGGCTGTCGCTGTTCGGGTGTGGACGCCACAGGCTGTTACCGTTTGCAGTCTTTACCTTCCACCGAATGATGATGTTGTGCAGCATGTCCTGGCTGCGCTGATAGCCCAATTGCCGCCCCCTTTCCTGTTACTGGGCGACTTCAACGCCCATAGCCCTCTGTGGAGTGGGTCGGTGGCGACAGGTCGAGGCGCCACCATTGAGCATTTATTTGCACAGCTCGATCTTTCGCTTTTAAATGATGGTTCCTTCACACACTTTCGCGTGGCACATGGCACGTACTCCGCCATCGACCTTTCGATTTGCAGCCCTAGCATCTTACCGTCTGTTGACTGGAGTGTGCATGACGACCTGTGTGGTAGTGACCACTTTCCGATCGGTCTGTCACTGCCACAGCATCAGTCTTCTGGTCGGCCGTGCAGGTGGGCCATGAATAAGGCCGCCATGTACCCTCTTGGTTGTAGCCCCCTGGCAACACAGGGATCACTCTACTGATGCCTGCGCCGTTAACTCCCCACATATGCCAAGGAATAGATGCCCGCCTCCCTGGGGCATCAGGACTCCGAGCAATGGACATCCTGCCAGGTGGCTATTGCTGCGGCTGGATGGCGCCCGTGGGGAGGGCCCTTGGTCGGAGTAGGTGGCATCAGGGCGGATGACCCGAAATGAAGCGTGGTACATCATCTCTCGCTGGCGGCCAGCCGCCAGCAGTCTCTAAGCGTTCTCGGGCTCAATTTAATGCTCAAAAGTACGATCCGAAAACGTTCCCCTCTCTGGCCACGCCGTGGGAGGAGCGTAAGTCTCAGGATGGAGGTAATAGTTAATCGCCGCGATTCTTAATCTCCACGAGAGCTGATGGGGAGTCTTTTCTATCCACAAAGCCTCAGTTCTTCGTCGAGCATTTAGAGGATAAGTTTGGGGAGGTGGAGGGCTTGTCCAAAATGCGCTCTGGGTCAGTACTGATACAAACGGCATCCTCCACCCAGTCACACAGGTTACTTGCTTGTGACAAGTTGGGGGATGTTCACGTTACCATTACACCACATAAGAGTTTAAATATGGTCCAGGGAGTTATTTTCCATAGGGACCTACTTTTGCAGTCTGACGACGAGCTGCGCGCCAACTTAGAGCGTAGAGGTGTTCATTTCGTCCGGCGCGTTCATCGGGGTCCGAAGGACAATCAGGTTGCTACTGGTGCCTTCATCTTGGCCTTCGAGGGTGATACATTACCGGAGAAGGTCAAGGTGATGGTCTACCGTTGTGACGTCAAGTCCTACATCCCTCCCCCGATGCTGGAAGTTCGGGCATATGTCCTCTCGCTGTACTTCTTGCCTCACATGTCGAAATTGTGGACGCCCATCTCATCCCGATACTCCATGTGCCCCGCCTCCTATCTGTGTCAACTGCATAGAGCATCATTCCCCTTGCTCGCCTGACTGCAAAGTCTTTCAGAAAGAGCGCAAAATCATGGAATATGAGACCCTGGACCGGCTGACCTATACTGAGGCCAAAAGGAAATATGACAGACTCCATCCTGTGAGAATGACATCTTCTTACGCAGCTGCTACAACAACTGTGCTAGCCCCATCAGTTTCGAGACTTCCAGCCAGCTCGATAAGCAGTATGACTCCTCCTGCCCCCTTCCCCGTGGGGGGCTCTACCCAACCGGTTGCTCCTGCACCACCTACCTCAGGAGCAACCTCCTCCCACCCGTCGGGGACGTCCATCCCCGCTTCTCAGCCGGAGAAGCGTCTAACTTCTTCGGCTACTCTCGCCCGTAAGAGTTCCCTTGGGACCCTCCCTTCCCAGGGTTCCACCAGCGGGAAGGATGACGGCCGACAGTGGCATAAGTCCTCACCAGCGGCCGGGCGTAGGGCTTCACGATCCTCCTCTGTCCCGGAGACTGAATCGGTGAAGCCTTCCCAGCTGGTGAAACCCAAGGTTCAGCGAGAGAAGTCCAAGAGAAAGACCTCTAAGGCCAAAGAACTTGCGGTGGCACCAACCCCACCGCACCTTTCGCGCTCTGCGTCTGAGGATGAAGTTGAGATTCTAGCGTCCGCTGAGGACCTTGATCTCGCTGGTCCCTCAGACGCCATGGATGCCTCTCGTACAGGTACTGAATTGGTGGCAGTGAGTGAACAAGCGGCGTAAATTGCCTTCCCAGTCCTTTCACGCCTTTCTCAGCCATGGACAATATCATCCTCCAGTGGAACTGCGGCGGTTTTTTCCACCATCTAGCTGAGCTCCAACAACTTATCAGCCTTCACCCTTTCTTCTGCATTGCTCTTCAGGAAACTTGGTTTCCAGCAATGCGAACCCTTGCCCTCCGTGGCTATCGGGGTTATTATAAGAACCGGGCAGCATATGAAAGGGTGTCTGGTGGCGTCTGCCTCTATGTCCTTCACACTCTGCACAGCGAGTCTGTCCCTCTCCAAAAACCTTTAGAGGCTGTCGCTGTTCGGGTGTGGACGCCACAGGCTGTTACCGTCTGCAGTCTTTACCTTCCACTGGATGGTGATGTCTCGCAGCATGTCCTGGCTGCGCTGATTGCCCAATTGCCGCCACCTTTCTTGCTATTGGGCGACTTCAACGCCCATAACCCTCTGTGGGGTGGGTCAGTGGCAACAGGTCGAGGCGCCATCGTTGAGCATTTATTGACGCAGCTCGATCTCTCGATTTTAAATGATGGTGCCTTCACACACTTCAGTGTGGCGCATGGCACATACTCCGCCATTGACCTTTCAATCTGTAGCCCTAGCCTCTTACCGTCTGTCCAATGGAGTGTGCATGACGACCTGTGTGGTAGTGACCACTTTCTGGTATTTCTGTCACTACCACAGCGTCACTCTTCTGGGCGCCCTAGCAGATGGGCTATGAATAAGGCTGACTGGGACTTGTTTTCCTCCACTGCCGCTCTTGAGCCTCTCTCTAATGACGACATTGATGCGGTGGTTCAATCGGTCACCACTGGCATCGTTACTGCCGCCGAATCTACCAGTCCCTCGGCGGCGAACTGTGCCTTGGTGGTCGCCTGAGTTCGCTGCAGCGATTACAGATCGCTGGCGGGCGCTACAGCGTCACAAGCGACATCCCTGCATTGAACACCTGATCACCTTCAAACTGCTGCTTGCGCGGGCCCGCCGCCTTACCCGCCAAAGCAAGCAGGAGTGCTGGGAGCGGTATGTGTCCACCATTGGCCTCCATGTCACTCCATCGCAGGTCTGGGCCAAGATTCGACGCGTCTACGGCTATCGGCCACCTGTCAACGTCCCTGCGCTGTCACTGAATGTAGCACTTTGTACTGACTCCGACGTCATTGCAAGCCACTTAACAGAGCATTTTGCTATGAGTTCCGCTTCTGCGAATTACCCTCAGGCCTTCCGCTCCATTAAAGAGCGGATGGAATGTCGGAGCCTTTCGTTTCGCACCCACCATCCAGAATCGTACAATGTTCCAGTCAGTGAGTGGGAATTCCGCAGTGCCCTTGCCGCTTGTCCTGATACCGCTCCTGGACCAGATAGCATCCACTGCCAGATGCTGAAACACCTCTCAGTGGACTGCCAGCGACGGCTCCTCGACCTTTACAACCGTATTTGGGTCGAGGGTGAGTTTCCGTCGCAGTGTCGAGCAAGTATCGTTATTCCCATTCTGAAACCAGGCAAGAACCCTTTGGAGGTGGACAGCTACCGCCCCATTAGCCTCACCAACGTTCTTTGCAAGCTTCTCGAACGGATGGTGAGCCGGCGCTTGAACTGGGTACTGGAGTCTCGGGGCCTTCTGGCTCCATCTCAGGGTGGGTTCCGTAAAGGCCGCTCCGCCGCCGACAATCTGGTGAGCTTGGAGTCGGCCATCGGTACTGCCTTTGCCCGCCGTCAGCACCTGGTCGCTGTCTTTTTCGACATGTGGAAGGCGTACGATACGACATGGCGTCATCACATCCTTTCTAAGCTTCATGGATTGGGTCTTCGGGGCCCTCTGCCGATCTTTATCAGAAATTTTCTGTCGTATCGTACCTTTCGCATGCAAGTCGCAGCCTCATATAGTTCCACCCACGTCCAGGAGACCGGTGTGCCACAGGGTTCTGTTTTAAGTGTCTGCCTGTTTTTAATAGCCATTAACGGTCTCGCTGCGGCCGTGGGAAATTCTGTCTCTGCTTCCCTGTATGCTGACGATTTCTGCCTTTATTACAGCTCTACTGGCATTGCAGCTGTTGAACGTCAGCTACAGAGTGCTATCCGCAAGGCGCAGTCTTGGGCTGTAGCTCATGGGTTCCAGTTTTCGGCAGCCAAAACCTGCGTAATGCATTTCTGCCGGCGACGCACTGTCCACCCGGAGCCACGGCTTTATCTTGCCGGCGAACTTCTTTCAGTGGTGGAATCACACAGGTTTTTGGGGGTGGTTTTCGATGCCCGGTTGACTTGGCTGCCTCATATCCGGCAGCTTAAACAGGCGTGTTGGCGGCATCTAAACGCTCTGAGATGCTTGAGCCACACCCGCTTGGGCGCCGACCGCTCTACCCTGTTACGGCTCTACCAGGCGTTAATCCAGTCCCGTCGGGATTATGGGTGCCTGGCTTATGGTTCAGCATCCCCGTCTGCGTTGCGGGTGCTGGACCCAATTCTCCACAGCGGGATACGCCTTGCCACTGGTGCTTTCTGCACCAGCCCTGTGGACAGCATACTAGTGGAGGCAGGTGTCCCTCCACTGCAGTTACGACGCCAACAATTACTGGCTGCTTATGCTGCCCATGTTTTTAGCTTGCCCGGGCATCCAAATTACCGTGTCCTGTTCCCGCAGTCAGTCGTCCATCTGCCAGAGCGTCGGCCCCGGTCGGGTTGTCCGATCGCCGTGCGCGTCAAGGAGCTTTTCTCCGGGCTTGGATTTTTCCCTGTTCCACCTCCTTTCCGGGGCACTTTGCGTACGCCCCCATGGTGTGTTCCCAGCCCTTACCTTCGGCTTGACCTGGCACAGGGCCTGAAGGACTCAGTCCCTCCAGAGGCCTTCCGCCGCCGCTTTCATTCCATCCTGGCCACGTATCAGGGCTCTGGAATTGTTTACACTGACGGTTCGATGGTTCCTGGTCGTGTCGGTTATGCGCTCACTCTAGGGGACCATTCCGAACAACGTTCCTTGGCGGCTGGCTGCAGCGTTTACACTGCTGAGCTGGTCGCCATCTTTCAAGCCCTAGAGTATCTCCGCTCCTGCTCAGGTGAGTCCTTCGTTATCTGTAGCGACTCCCTGAGCAGTTTACGAGCCCTCGACCAGTGTTTCCCTCGTTCCCGTCTAGTGATGGCTATCCAGGAGTCCCTGTCTACTCTTGACCGTTGCGGCCGCTCTGTGGTCTTTGTTTGGACCCCAGGCCATGTTGGGATCCCCGGGAATGAGAATGTTGACCGCCTGGCGAAAGAGGGCACAAGTCAACCACCTCTGGAGATTGGCCTCCCGGCGACTGATTTGCGGGCACTATTACGCCGCAAAATTTTCGATTTATGGGACGCTGAATGGCGCAATCTGCCCACGCCCAACAAACTCCGTCGTATCAAGGCGTCGACGACTGTGTGGCGGTCGTCCATTCGGGTCTCCCGCCAGGAGTCTGTTGTCCTCTGCCGGCTGCGCATTGGGCACACTCGGCTGATACACGGCCACTTATTGCGCCGTGAGGACCCACCTCTGTGTCGCTGCAGCTCCGTTTTCTCTGTGGTGCACTTTTTATTGGTGTGTCCGCTTTTAGCTGTGCTCAGGCAGACGTTCGCACTGCCTGACACGCTCCCTGCCCTTTTATCTGATGACCCTGCTATGGCTGGCTTAGTTTTACGTTTTATTCGGGCAGGGGTTTTTTATCATTTAATCTGAGTGTTTGTGTTTTATTTTATTGTTTTATGTTGATTCTGGCATTTGGCCTACGGTTTTAAACTCGGTTTTTTAATGTGTTCTCGGTGGTTGGCTTTTCCTTTTTTTTGTTCCTATGGTCGGCCAACCACCGTCACACTCTGTGTGATTTAATTCGTTTTGCCTGGTCTTTATCTCCGTTTCTCTTGTTCTGTGTCGTCTGTGTTCTGTTCTGTTAATCGTTTTTATTCTCTGTGGGTGTTTTTAGGATTTGGAAAAAGGGACCGATGACCGTAGCAGTCTGGTCCCTTTAACCCCACAAACCAAACAAACCAACCAACCATGAATAAGGCTGACTGGGACTTGTTTTCCTCCACTGCTGCGCTATTGAGCCTTTCTCTAGTGATGACATTGATGCGGTGGTTCAATCGGTCACCACCGACATCGTTACTGACGCCGAATCTACCATTCCCCGCTCCTCTGGGTCCCCTCGGCGGCGGACTGTGCCTTGGTGGTCGGCTGAGATCGCTGACGCGATTCAAGATCGCCGACGGGCGCTACAGCGTCACAGGCGACATCCCTGCATTTAACACCTCATCACCTTCAAACGGCTGCTTGCACGGGCCCACCGCCTTATCTGCCGAAGCAAGCAGGAGTGCTGGGAGCGGTATGTGTCCACCATTGGCCTCCACGTCTCTCCATCGCAGGTCTGGGCCAAGATCCGACGCCTGTATGGCTATAGGACCCCTGTCAGCGTCCGTGCGCTCTCACTGAATGGAGCAGTTTGTACAGACTCCGACAAAATTGCCAACAGCTTGGCAGAGCATTTTGCTCTTAGTTCCGCTTATTCCAATTACCCACTGGCCTTCCGCCCCATTAAAGAGCGGATGGACCGTCGGAGCCTTTCTTTTCGCACCTACCATTCTGAATCCTACAATGCTCCATTCAGTGAGTGGGAATTTCACAGTGCGCTTGCCGCTTGCCCTGATACCGCTCCTGGGCCAGATCGCATCCACTTTCAGATGCTGAAACACCTTTCAGTGGACTGCCAGCGATGGCTCCTCCACCTTTACAACCGCATTTGGGTCGAGGGTGAGTCGCAATGGCGGGCAATATTGTTATCCCCATTCTGAAACCTGGGAAGAACCGTTTGGAGGTGGACAGCTACCGTCCCATTAGCCTCACCAACGTTCTTTGCAAGTTGCTTGAACGGATGGTGAGCCAGCGGTTGAACTGGGTACTGGAGTCAAGGGGCCTTCTGGCTCCATCTCAGGGTGGGTCCCGTAAAGGCCGCTCCGCCGCCGACAATCTGGTGAGCCTGGAGTCAGCCATCCGTACTGCCTTTGCCCGCCGTCAGCACCTGGTCGCTGTCTTTTTTGACATGCAGAAGGCGTACGATACGACATGACATCATCACATCCTTTCTACGCTCCATGGATGGGGTCTTCGGGTTCGATCTTTATCAGAAATTTTCTGCTGTATCGTACCTTCCGCGTGCAAGTCACGGCCTCTTATAGTTCCTCCCGAGTCCAGGAGAAGAGGGTACCACAGGGATCTGTCCTCAGTGTCTGCCTGTTTTTGATTGCAATAAATGGGCTCGCTGCAGCGGTGGGAACGTCTGTCTCCGCTTCCCTGTATGCTAACGACTTCTGCCTTTACTACAGCTCTGTTGGCATTGCAGCTGCTGAACGTTAGCTACAGGGCGCTATCCGTAAGGCGCAGTCTTGGGCTGTAGCTCATGGGTTCCAGTTTTCGGCGGCCAAGACCTGCGTTATGCATTTCTGTCGGCGACGCACTGTTCACCGGAGATGCGGCTTTATCTTGATGGCGAACTTCTTACTGTGGTGGAGTCACATAGGTTTTTGGGTGTTGTTTTTGATGGCGGTTGACTTGGGTGCATCATATTCGGCAGTTTAAACAGATTTGTTGGCGGCATCTAAATGCTCTGCGATGCTTGATCCACACCCGCTTGGGCGCCGACCGATCTACCCTGTTACGGCTCTACCAGGCGTTAATCCAGTCTCGTCTGGATTATAGGAGCCTGGCTTATGGCTCAGCATCCCCATCTGTGTTGTGGGTACTGGACACTATCCTCCACAGTGGGATACGCCTTGCCTCTGGTGCCTTACGGACCAGCACTGTGGACAGTATACTTTTAGAGGCGGGTGTCTCTCCACTGCGGTTACGACGCCACCGTTTGCTGCCCGCTTATGCTGCCCATGTTTTCAGCTTGCCCGGGCATCCTAACTATCAGCTACTATTCCCACAGTCGCACGTGTCTTTCAGAACGTCGGCCCAGGGCTGGATGTACGATCGCGGTCCGCGTCCGAGAGCTTCTCTCCAGGTTTGGGGCTTTACCTCTTCCGCCTCCTTTCTGGGCACTGCTGCGTACACACCCGTGGTGTGTGCCTCGCCCTCGCCTTCAGCTGGAATTGGCACATGGCCTGAAGGACTCAGTCCCTCCAGAGGCCTTCCGCCGTCGCTCTCTTTCCATCCTGGCCACGTATCAGGGCTCTGGCATTGTTTACACTGATGTCTCGATGGTTGCTGGTCGTGCTGGTTATGCACTATCTCTAGGGGACCATTCCGAACAACGTTCCTTTCCATCTGGATGCAGCGTTTACACTGCTAAGCTGGTCGCCATCTTTCATACCTTAGAGTATATCTGCTGCTGCTCAGGTGAGTCCTTCGTGATCTGTAGCGATTCCCTGAGCGGTTTACGAGCTCTCGACGAGTGTTTTCCTCGTTGTCGTCTGGCGATGGCTATCCAGGAGTCTTTGTATACTCTTGCCTGTTGCAGCCGCTCTGTGGTCTTTGTTTGGACGCAGGGCCATGTTGGGATACCCGGCAATGTAAATGGTGACCACCTGGCGCAAGAGGCCATCAGTAAACCATCTCTGGACATTGGCCTCCCAGAAACTGATTTGCGAGCAGTCCTCCGCCGAAACGTTTTTGCGCATTGGGACGCTGAATGCCGGGATCGGTCCACGCCCAATAAACTCCATGCCATAAAGGAGACGACGACTGTGTGGCGGTCCTCCCTGCGGGCTTCTCGCAGGGACTCTGTCGTCCTGTGCCGGTTCTGCATCGGCCATACATACCTGACTCACGGCCATCCCCCCCTGCGGGTTCGGAGGTAAGAATAGGCCTGCGGTATTCCTGCCTGTCGTAGGAGGCGACTAAAAGGAGTCTCAAATGTTTCGGCCTTATGTGAAGGTCCCTTCTCGGATTTGACCTCCATCTTTCTAAATTATTCCGAAGAGCGAGCCAATTGAGGAAGGGCGCCTTACATGGTGCACTGTATCCGTCGTGCATTGAGACCTTTAGCCGGCTTTTTCTACATCTACATCTACATCTATACTCCGCGAGCCACCTTACGGTGTGTGGCGGAGGGTACTTATTGTACCACTATCTGATCCCCCCTTCCCTGTTCCATTCACGAATTGTGCGTGGGAAGAACGACTGCTTGTAAGTCTCCGTATTTGCTCTAATTTCTCGGATCTTTTCGTTGTGATCATTACGCGAGATATATGTGGGCGGTAGTAATATGTTGCCCATCTCTTCCCGGAATGTGCTCTCTCGTAATTTCGATAATAAACCTCTCCGTATTGCGTAACGCCTTTCTTGAAGTGTCCGCCACTGGAGCTTGTTCAGCATCTCCGTAACGCTCTCGCGCTGACTAAATGTCCCCATGACGAATCGCGCTGCTTTTCGCTGGATCATGTCTATCTCTTCTATTAATCCAACCTGGTAAGGATCCCATACTGATGAGCAATACTCAAGAATCGGACGAACAAGCGTTTTGTAAGCTACTTCTTTCGTCGATGATTCACATTTTCTTAGAATTCTTCCTATGAATCTCAACCTGGCGCCTGCTTTTCCCACTATTTGTTTTATGTGATCATTCCACTTCAGATCGCTCCGGATAGTAACTCCTAAGTATTTTACGGTCGTTACCGCTTCCAATGATTTACCACCTATGGCATAATCGTACTGGAATGGATTTCTGCCCCTATGTATGCGCATTATATTACATTTATCTACGTTTAGGGAAAGCTGCCAGCTGTCGCACCATTCATTAATCCTCTGCAGGTCTTCCTGGAGTACGTACGAGTCTTCTGATGTTGCTACTTTCTTGTAGACAACCGTGTCATCTGCAAATAGCCTCACGGAGCTACCGATGTTGTCAACTAAGTCATTTATGTATATTGTAAACAATAAAGGTCCTATCACGCTTCCTTGCGGTACTCCCGAAATTACCTCTACATCTGCAGATTTTGAACCGTTAAGAATGACATGTTGTGTTCTTTCTTCTAGGAAATCCTGAATCCAATCACAAACCTGGTCCGATATTCCGTAAGCTCGTACTTTTTCACTAAACGTAAGTGCGGAACCGTATCAAATGCCTTCCTGAAGTCCAGGAATACGGCATCAATCTGCTCGCCAGTGTCTACGGCACTGTGAATTTCTTGGGCAAATAGGGCGAGCTGAGTTTCACATGATCTCTGTTTGCGGAATCCATGTTGGTTATGATGAAGGAGATTTGTATTATCTAAGAACGTCATAATACGAGAACACAAAACATGTTCCATTATTCTACAACAGATTGACGTAAGCGAAATAGGCCTATAATTATTCGCATCTGATTTATGACCCTTCTTGAAAATGGGAACGACCTGCGCTTTCTTCCAGTCGCTAGGTACTTTACGTTCTTCCAGAGATCTACGATAAATTGCTGATAGATAGGGGGCAAGTTCTTTAGCATAATCACTGTAGAATCTTAAGGGTATCTCGTCTGGTCCGGATGCTTTTCCGCTACTAAGTGATAGCAGTTGTTTTTCAATTCCGATATCGTTTATTTCAATATTTTCCATTTTGGCGTCCGTGCGACGGCTGAAGTCAGGGACCGTGTTACGATTTTCCGCAGTGAAACAGTTTCGGAACACTGAATTCAGTATTTCTGCCTTTCTTCGGTCGTCCTCTGTTTCGGTGCCATCGTGGTCAACGAGTGACTGAATAGGGGATTTAGATCCGCTTACCGATTTTACATATGACCAAAACTTTTTAGGGTTCTTGTTTAGATTGTTTGCCAATGTTTTATGTTCGAATTCGTTGAATGCTTCTCTCATTGCTCTCTTTACGCTCTTTTTCGCTTCGTTCAGCTTTTCCTTATCAGCTATGATTCGACTACTCTTAAACCTATGATGAAGCTTTCTTTGTTTCCGTAGTACCTTTCGTACATGATTGTTATACCACGGTGGATCTTTCCCCTCGCTTTGGACCTTAGTCGGTACGAACTTATCTAAGGCGTACTGGACGATGTTTCTGAATTTTTTCCATTTTTGTTCCACATCCTCTTCCTCAGAAATGAACGTTTGATGGTGGTCACTCAGATATTCTGCGATTTGTGCCCTATCACTCTTGTTAAGCAAATATATTTTCCTTCCTTTCTTGGCATTTCTTATTACACTTGTAGTCATTGATGCAACCACTGACTTATGATCACTGATACCCTCTTCTACATTCACGGAGTCGAAAAGTTCCGGTCTATTTGTTGCTATGAGGTCTAAAACGTTAGCGTCACTAGTTGGTTCTCTAACTATCTGCTCGAAGTAATTCTCGGACAAGGCAGTCAGGATAATGTCACAAGAGTCTCTGTCCCTGGCTCCAGTTCTGATTGTGTGACTATCCCATTCTATACCTGGTAGATTGAAGTCTCCCCCTATTACAATAGTATGATCACGAAACTTCTTCACGACGTTCTGCAGGTTCTCTCTGAGGCGCTCAACTACTACGGTTGCTGATGCAGGTGGTCTATAGAAGCATCCGACTATCATATCTGACCCACCTTTGATACTTAACTTAACCCAGATTATTTCACATTCGCATTCGCTAATAACTTCACTGGATATTATTGAATTCTTTACTGCTATAAATACTCCTCCACCATTGGCGTTTATCCTATCCTTGCGGTATATATTCCATTCTGTGTCTAGGATTTCGTTACTGTTCACTTCCGGTTTTAACCAACTTTCCGTTCCTAATACTATATGCGCACTATTTCCTTCAATAAGAGATACTAATTCAGGAACCTTGCCCTGGATACTCCTGCAGTTTACCAATATTACGTTAACTTTTCCTGTTTTTGGTCTCTGAGGACGGACGTTCTTTATTAACGATGATGATGTTCTCTCTGGTAAGCCGTCAGGTATTTTATCGTTTCGCCCAAGGGGGGGTCCCTCTAACCTAAAAAACCCCCGTGTGCACGCCACACGTACTCTGCTACCCTAGTAGCTGCTTCCGGTGTGTAGTGCACGCCTGACCTGTCTAGGGGGGCCCTACAGTTCTCCACCCAATAACGGAGGTCGATGAATTTGCAACCATTATGGTCGCAGAGTCGTCTGAGCCTCTGGTTTAGACCCTCCACACGGCTCCAAACCAGAGGACCGCGATCGACTCTGGGCACTATGCTGCAGATATTAAGCTCAGCTTGCACTCCGCGTGCGATGCTGGTTGTCTTCACCAAATCAGCCAGCCGCCGGAAGGAACCAAGGATGGTCTCAGAACCCAAGCGGCAGGCGTCATTCGTTCCGACATGTGCTACTATCTGCAGCCGGTCACACCCAGTGCGTTCAATAGCTGCCGGAAGGGCCTCCTCCACATTACGGACGAGACCCCCCGGCAAGCACACCGAGTGCACACTGGCATTCTTCCCCGACCTACCCGCTATTTTCCTGAGGGGCTCCATAACCCACCTAACGTTGGAGCTCCCTATAACTAATAGGCCCGCCCTCTGTGACTGTCGGGACCTTGCCGGAGAATCGGCCACTGGCCCAACAGGCGAGGCATCCTGTGGTGGCTCGGAAACGATGTCATCACCACTAGGAAGCACCCCGTACCTGTTGGAAAGGGGTAAGGCAGCTGCCACGCGGCCAGATCCCACCTTCGCCTTTCGGCCAGGCACGCGCGAGCCCACCACTGTCCGCCATTCACCCTGGAGTGATGGCTGACCGGTAAGATGCTCACTGCCGGAAGACGCAGCGACATCAGGGGTTCCATGTGATTCCAAGGCCACCGAAGTAGGCATAGGTCTCACCACAGTTGCCCCAACGCCACTACGAGCCGACGCCTGCGCCTCGAGCTCGATGAGCCTAACAGACAAAGCCTCCACCTGCCCCCGAAGAGTGGCCAATTCTCCTTGCGTCCGCTCACAACAACCACAGTCCCTACACATGACTATGTTTACCCTACTCTATACGGTGACAAATTCCCAAGATAATCTTCTGATGAGCTACTCTGATAATCAAGAAACACTCACTGAAATACGAGACGCGAAAACTACGCTAGGTTTTCCCAGAAAAACTATTTAAAAGCTAAGCGCAGCAAATAAGTACAAAAACGCTTTATACAAACAGTACTCGCTGCTGCTGGTGCTCTCGCTCTGGCTGTCACAAGACAACTGCTGATTCAAGTGACTAGTGGCTAACGGCCGCGAAACAAACAAAAGACGGTTTTAGGGCGCTTTCTGTTCTAAACGATCAAGAAAACACTAAGAAATCTAACACGAAAACTACGTAAAGTTTTATCAAGAACTGTTGGTTACTATGCAGAGCAGATAAACACAAATAGAATCCCTTCCTTAGTGGAAGGTCGTAAACAAAATGCAAAATAAACGCTTTATACAAACAGTACTCGCTGCTGCTGGTGCTCTCGCTCTGGCTGTCACAAGACAGCTGCTGATTCAAGTGACTAGTGGCTAACGGCCGCGAAACAAACAAAAGACGGTTTTAGGGCGCTTTCTGTTCTAAACGATCAAGAAAACACTAAGAAATCTAACACGAAAACTACGTAAAGTTTTATCAAGAACTGTTAGTTACTATGCAGAGCAGATAAACACAAATAGAATCCCTTCCTTAGTGGAAGGTCGTAAACAAAATGCAAAATAAACGCTTTATACAAACAGTACTCGCTGTTGCTGGTGCTCTTGCTCTGGCTGTCACAAGACAACTTCGTCGTTGCAATGGTGTCCCGCTCGTTTTCCATCTCTTGGGCGAGGATACGTCCCTGGGTACGATTACCACACTGCACTCTGCAGTGTTGCTTTTAACTGCGACGACGACCTTGGACTTTCTTGCACCTAAGATCCAGCACGGTAGCTAGTCCGTTGTGGTGGGGCCGCCATGTACCCTGTTGGTTGTAGCATCCTGATAACACAGGGATCGCTCTACTGATGCCTGCGCCGTTAACTCCCCACGTATGCCAAGGAGTAGATGCCCATCTCCCTGGGCATCAGGACTCCCGGCAATGGCCATCCTGCCAGGTGGCTGTTGCTGTGGCTGGGTGGCGCCCGTGGGGAGGGCCCTTGGTCGGAGTAGGTGGCATCAGGGTGGATGACCCGCAATGAAGCGTGGTACATCATCTCTCGCTGGTGGGCCTCCACCAGCAGTCTCTAAGCGATCGAGGTCTAACCTCAACGGCAGGAAATACGAACCACGATCATTTCCCTCCCTGGCCACTCCATGGGAGGAACGTAAGGCAAAAGAAGGCAGTGGGGAATATTCACCCCGGTACCTCGTGTGTACGCGGGTTGATGGGGACTCGTTTATGTCGACCAAGCCCCAGCTTTTTGTGGAGCATTTAGAGGACAAGTTTGGGGAGGTGGAGGGCTCGTCCAAGATGCGCTCTCGTTCTGTGCTCATCAAAACGGCATCCTCTGCCCAGTCACAGATGTTGCTCAGTTGTAACAAGTTGGGGGATGTTTCAGTTAGCATCACACCGCATAAGAGTCTCAACATGGTCCAGGGTATTATATTCCACAGGGATCTTCTTCTGCAGTCCGACGATGAATTACGCGCCAACCTCGAACGACGAGGTGTTCACTTCGTCCGGCGCGTCCATCGGGGTCCGAGGTATAATCAGGTAGCCACCGGTGCCTTCATCTTGGCCTTTGAGGATGATGTCTTACCTGAAAAGGTCAAGGTGATGGTTTACTGTTGTGATGTGAAGCCATATATCCCTCCTCCGATGCGGTGTTTTAAGTGCTGGAAGTTCGGTCACATGTCATCTTGCTGTACTTCCAGCATCACCTGTCGAGATTGTGGCCGTCCTTCCCATCCCGATACTCCATGTGCCCCGCCTCCTATCTGTGTTAACTGTGGAGAACACCATTCCCCCTGCTCACCGGACTGTAGGATCTTCCAGGAGGAAAGGAAGATAATGGAATATAAGACTCTGGACCGCCTGACCTACACTGAGGCAAGGCGGAAATATGAGCGGCTACATCCTGTGGCCATGACATCCACCTATGCCGCTGCTGCAACAGCGGTCCGATTCTCTCCCGTGTCGTCACGTACTGTTGCCTCTCAGCTATGTCAGAATGAACCGGCCCCCTTGGTTCTGGGGGGCACTTCCCCCTCTGTTGCTCCATCTACTCCAGGAGCAACACCACCCCAACCATCGGGGACATTCGTCCCCCCTTCCCAGCCGGAGAAGCGTGAGACTTCTTCGGCTACTCTAGCCAGGAAGGGGTCTCTTGGGGCCCTCCCTTTCCAGGCTTTGCCCAGTGCCAAAGTGGACACCCGCAAATTTTTGAAACAACAACCGGTCGCTGGTCATAGGGCTTCACGGTCGTCGTCCGTCCCTGAGACTGACCCAGCGGGGCCCTCCCAGCCAGACCCTCCAAAGACACAGCGTGCAAAGCAGTTGAAGAAAAAGGCTCCCAAGCATCCTGACATTTCGGTGGCACCTGTCCCACCGCAACCTTCAAACTCTGCGTCTGAGGATGAGGTGGAGATCCTGGCGTCCGCTGAGGACCTCGATCTCGCCGGTCCCTCCGACGCCATGGAAAGCACTAGCACAGGTGCTCAATCAGAGGCAGCAGGTGACCCAGCGGCGTAATCTGTCTTCCCCGTCCCGTCACGCCTTTCCCAGCCATGGACAACACCATCCTCCAGTGGAACTGCAGCGGTTTCTTCCACCATCTAGCTGGGCTCAGCCAACTTATCAGCCTTCACCCTTTCTTCTGCACTGCACTTCAGGAAACTTGGTTTCCAGCAATGTGAACCCCCGCCCTCCGTGGCTATCGGGGTTATTATAAGAACTGGGCAGCTTATGAAATGGTGTCTGGTGGCGTCTGCATATATGTCCTTAACTCTCTTCACAGCGAGGCTGTACCTCTACAAACAGCTTTAGAGGCTGTCGCTGTTCGGTTGTGGACGCCACAGGCTGTTACCATCTGCAGTCTTTACCTTCCACCGGATGGTGCTGTCGCGCAGCATGTCCTGGCTGCTCTGATAGCCCAACTGCCGCCACCTTTCTTGTTGCTGGGCGATTTCAATGCCCGCAACCCTCTATGGAGTGGGACTGTCTCCAATGACCACGGTCGTGCCGTGGAGCATTTGTTGGCTCAGCTCGACCTTAGCCTCTTGAACACCGGTGCTCCCACGCATTTCAGTGTGGCCCATGGCTCGTTCTCGGCCATCGATCTCTCTCTTTGCAGCTCCGGACTTGTCCCATCCCTCCACTGGAGAGAGCATCCTGACCTGTGTGGTAGCGACCATTTTCCCATCTATTTGTCACTGCCCCAGTGTCATTCTTCTGGGCGCCTACCCTGCTGGGCTCTCCACAGGGCTGACTGGCTGGCTTTTACTACCGCTGCAATCATTGAGTCTCCCCAACAGGGTGACATTGACGAGGTGGTCCGTGTCTTAACTACGTCCATCATTTCAGCGGCCGAGGCTGCCATCCCCCCCTCTTCTGGACTCCCTCGGAAGAAGGCTGTACCCTGGTGGTCGCCGGAGATTGCTGAGGCTATTCGCGACCGTCGGCGGGCTCTCCAGCGTCATAGGCAGCACCCGTCTCTCGAGACCCTCATCGCCTTTAAGAGGCTCCGTGCCTTGGCCCGCCGTCTTATTGCACGCCGTAAGCAGGAGTGCTGGGAGAGGTATGTCTCCTCCTTGGGCTCCCGTGTCTCCCACTCGCTCGTGTGGTCCCGGATCCGGCGGATTTACGGATACCAGACCCCTATGGGTGTCCCTGGGATCTCCTTGGACGGCGCTGTCTGCATGGACGCTGCCGCCATTGCTGAACACCTTGCTGCGCACTTTGCTAAGAGCTCTGCGACTGCAACTTATCGCCCCGCCTTTCGCTCTCTAAAGGAGCGAGCCGAGCAGACACCGTTATCATTCCACACACGTCGTGCTGAAAAATACAATGCTTCTTTCAGCGAGAGGGAATTCCTCGCTGCCCTCGCCGATTGCCCTGATAGAGCACCAGGACCAGACTGCATCCACGCACAGATGCTGATGCATCTATCCAGGGACTGCCGGAGCCACATCCTCACCATCTTTAACCGCATTTGGAGTGAGGGCTTGTTCCCGTCGCAATGGCGAGAGGATCTTATTGTCCCCATCTTGAAGCCCGGTGCGGACCCACTGGCGGTGGACAGCTATCGTCCCTTTACCCTCACCAACGTTTTGTGCAAATTGCTCGAATGTATGGTGGGGTGGCGTTTGTGTTGGGTCCTTGAGTCGCGTGGTCTCCTCGCTCCATCCCAGGGTGGCTTCCGTCGGGGCCGGTCTGCAGTGGACAATTTGGTGCGGCTGGAATCTGCTATCCGTACGGCCTTTGCCCAACATCAGCATCTCGTTGCTGTATTTTTTGATCTGCGGAAGGCATATGACACCACAAGGAGGCATCACATCCTTACTACATTGCATGAGTGGGGTCTTCGTGGTCAGCTCCCGGCTTTTCTTCAAACCTTTTTATTGCGCCGCTCTTTCCGGGTGCAAGTGGGTGCCGCCTCTAGTTCATCTTATATACAGGAAAATGGGGTCCCGCAGGGCTCAGTGTTGAGCGTCTCCTTATTTCTAGTGGCCATTAATGGTCTGGCTGCAGCCGTGGTGTCGTCGGTGTCTCCTTCTTTGTATGCCGACAACTTCTGCATCTCCTTTAGCTCCACGACTACGGGAGTCGCCGAACGCAGGCTGCAAGTAGCCGTTCGCAAGGCAGCATCATGGGCTCTGACTCAATGGTTTTCAGTTCTCTGCAGCCAAGACTCGAGTTATGCACTTCTGCAAGTGTCGGATGGTCCAGCCTCATCCTGAACTTTACCTCGACGGCCACCTGCTTGAAGTGGTGGACACATGCACTTTTTAGGAATCGTCTTTGATGCCCTGCTCACATGGGTTCCTCAGATTACTCAGCTGAAGCAAAAGTGCTGGCGGCACATCAACGCCCTCCGCTGCTTGAGCCACACATCTTGGGGTGCGGATCGCTGCACGCTGTTGCGATTATACAGAGCCCTTGTGTAGTCCAGGCTTGATTATGGGAGCCTGGCCTATGGGTCTGCATCACCCTCAGTGTTGAAGTTGTTAGACCCCATACACCACTGTGGGATTCGGCTTGCAACTGGCGCTTTTCGTACGAGCCCCGTGGATAGTCTACTGGTGGAGGCCGGGGTTCCCCCGCTGCGGATTCGCCGCCATCGACTGCTCGCCGACTATGCTGTCCACGTGCATTGTTTGCCGGGCCATCCCAATCGTCGCCTGCTTTTCCCTGCCATGGTCCTCCATCTGCCCGAACGGCGACCTAGGTCTGGGCTTTCCATAGCTGTCCGCGTCCAGTCCCTGCTGTCGGAACTGGGGTCATTCCCTCTTCTGTCTCCCTTCTGGGTCCGTGCACCTACGCCTCCCTGGTGTTTGCCCCGTCCGTCCGTCCGTCTGGACTTGGCACAGGGACCCAAGGACTTGGTTCCACCTGTGGCCCCCCGTCGCCGTTTTTTTGCGCTCCTCGCCTCATTTTCGGGCTGTGAGACTGTCTACACTGATGGTTCCCTGGTTGATGGTCGCACTGCCTACAGTTTTGCTCACGCCGACCATGTTCAGCAGCGCTCATTGCCGGCTGGCTGCAATATTTTTACTGCAGAGCTGGTGACCATATTGCGCGCTCTTGAGCATATGCGTTTCTGCTCAGGTACGTCCATCGTCATCTCCAGTGACTCCCTGAGCAGCCTCCAGGCCATCGACCGCTGCTATACCTCTTCTCCTCTGGTGTCCTCTATTCAGGAGCCTTTTTCCGCCATTACCCGTTCAGGTTGTTCGGTGGTCTTTGTTTGGACGCCAGGTCACGTTGGCATCCCGGGGAACGAACGTGTTGACAGGCTGGCCAAAGGGGCGATCGACGCCCCAGCTTTGGAGATCGGCCTCACGGCTCGCGATCAGCAGCTGGTGTTGCGCCGTAAGGTGCTTATGTGGACTGCTGAGTGGCGTGGCATGACATCCCTGAATAAACTGCGGTCTGTCAAGGAGACGACTGATGTATGGTGCTCCTCCCTGCGGGCTTCTCGCAGGGACTCTGTCATCCTTTGTCGGCTCCGCATCGGCCATACCTACCTGACGCACGGCCATCTTTTGCGTCAGGAGGATCCCCCCCCCTGTGTCGGTGTGGGTCCTGGCTGACGGTCGCCCACATTTTGTTGGAGTGTCCCCGACTGCAAACCCTCTGGCAGTCTTTTAATGTCCCGGGCACTTTGCCTTTGGTTTTATGTGACGATGCCTCCATGGCTGACGACATTTTAAATTTTATCCGTGGTAGTCCTTTTTATGGTTCTATTTTGGGAGGTCCTGCACCTTTCCCTTTCTGTGTCTTTTGTCCTCGCGTCTCTCAAAATTTGTTGCTGTTTTGTTGTGTAGTCGGATGGTTGACTCTTTCCCTTTTTTTTGTTCTCGTGGTCAGTCAACCAGTGCTGGCCATCTTCTTTTCTTCTGTTTCTTTCTGTCTGGTGTTCATCTGTACTCTTCTTGTTTGTAGTGTTTGTTGCTGCATTTGTGTTCTTTTAGTGCCTGGGGGGGAGTCTCCTCCCCCCTTTGGTTTTTACCTGCTCCGCAAATTTTCGACTTGCCTGTTTTTGGAATGGGAGACTGATGACCTTCGCTGTTTAGTCCCCCTTAAACATCCCAACAACAACCACCACCACCACCTTGTCAGTGATGGGGTGTACCTTATCCACAAAGTGACTTGGACTCGAAATGTTTGCTTCAAGTCAATAGCCCAAAGCTATGTTTCTTACCCACAACGTCATTTTGGATCTCAATTTGCTATTGTATTTGATGGGTATCCATGTGAGGGAGACAAATGTAGCACAAAGTGTGCTGAGAGGATTCGTAGGTCCAAACAACATTCTTCGGTTGATTGGTTGGTTGGTTTGTGGGATTAAAGGGACCAGACTGCGATGGTCATCGGTCCCTTTTTCCAAAAAAAATTAAAACCGCCCAAAGAGAATAAAAAAAACAAACAGCAGGAAAGACGTCAGACGACACAGGACGAAAAAGACGCCGACAGAGAGCAGACAAAACAAAGTAAAACACACAGAGTGTGACGGTGGTTGGCCGACCATAGAGAAAAAAAAGAGGAGAAGCAAACCACCAAGAACACATTAAAAACTCAGATTAAAATCAGAGGCTAAAAGCCAGAATCAACGCTAAAAAACACTCAGATTAAACTATAAAAACCCCCTGCCCGAATAAAACGTAAAACCAAGCCAGCCATAACAGGGTCATCGGATAAAAGGGCAGGGAGCGTATCAGGCAGCGCAAATGTCTGCCTGACCACAGCTAAAAGGGGGCAGGCCAACAAAATGTGGGACACTGTCAAAGACGCCCCGCAGCGACATACTGGAGGGTCCTCCCGGCGCAGTAAATAACTGTGTGTCAGCCGGGAGTGGCCAATGCGGAGCCGACAAAGGACGTCCGAGTCCCTGCGGTTGGCTCGCATGGATGACCGCCACACAGTCGTCGTCTCCTTAATGGCACGGAGTTTATTGTGCATGATCCGATCGCGCCATTCAGCGTCCCAAATCGCAAAAACTTTTCGGCAGAGGACTGCCCGCAAATCTGTCTCTGGGACGCCAACATCCAGAGACGGTTGTCTCGTGGCCTCCTTCGCCAGGCGGTCAGCATGTTCATTGCCCGGGATACCGACATGACCGGGGGTCCATACAAAGACCACAGAGCGGCCGCAACGCGCAAGAGTATGCAGGGACTCATGGATAGCCATCACCAGACGGGAACGAGGAAAACACTGGTCGAGTGCTCGGAAACTGCTCAGGGAATCGCTACAGAGAACGAAGGACTCACCTGAGCAGGAGCGGATATACTCTAGGGCACGAAAGATGGCGACCAGCTCAGCAGTGTAAACGCTGCAGCCATCCGGCAAGGAACGTTGTTCGGAATGGTCCCCTAGAGTTAGCGCATACCCAACACGACCAGCAACCATCGAACCGTCGGTGTAAACAATGCCAGAGCCCTGATACGTGGCCAGGATTGAATAAAAGCGGCGGCGGAAGGCCTCTGGAGGGACCGAGTCCTTCGAGCCCTGTGCCAAGTCGAGCCGAAGGCAAGGGCGAGGAACACACCATGGGGGTGTATGCAAAGTAGCCCGGAAAGGAGGTGGAACAGTGAAAACCCGAAGCCCAGAGAGAAGCTCTTTGACGCGGACCGCTATTGTACAACCAGACCGGGGCCGACGTACTGGCAGATGGACGACCGATCGTGGGAACAGGAGACGATAGTTAGGATGCCCGGGCGAGCTTAGAACATGGGCAGCATAAGCGGCCAGCAAACGTTGGCGTCGGAACCGCAGTGGAGGTACACCTGCCTCCACTAGTACGCTGTCCACAGGGCTGGTGCGGAAAGCACCAGTGGCAAGGCGTATCCCGCTGTGGAGAATTGGGTCCAGCATCCGCAACGCAGACGGGGATGCTGAGCCGTAAGCCAGGCACCCATAATCCAGGCGGGACTGGATTAACGCCTGGTAGAGCCGTAACAGGGTAGAGCGGTCGGCGCCCCAGCGGGTGTGGCTCAAACATCGCAGTGCATTGAGATGCCGCCAACACGCCTGTTTGAGCTGCCGAATATGAGGCAGCCAAGTCAACCGAGCATCAAAAACGACCCCCAAAAACCTGTGGGTCTCAACCACTGCAAGGAGTTCGTCGGCAAGATAAAGCTGCGGCTCAGGATGGACTGTCCGGCGCCGGCAGAAATGCATAACGCAGGTCTTGGCTGCCGAAAACTGAAACCCATGCGCTACAGCCCAAGACTGCGCCTTACGGATAGCGCCCTGTAGCTGACGTTCAACAGCTGCAATGCCTGTAGAGCTGTAGTAAAGGCAAAAGTCGTCAGCATACAGGGAAGCGGAGACAGAATTTCCCACGGCCGCAGCAAGCCCGTTAATGGCTATTAAAAACAGACAGACACTTAAAACAGAACCCTGTGGCACACCGTTCTCCTGGACGTGGGAGGAACTATACGAGGCCGCGACTTGCACGCGGAAG
The DNA here is from genome assembly GCF_023898315.1 of Schistocerca nitens. Classification (NCBI taxonomy): domain Eukaryota; kingdom Metazoa; phylum Arthropoda; class Insecta; order Orthoptera; family Acrididae; genus Schistocerca; species Schistocerca nitens. The sequence continues at coordinate 304,585,326 of NC_064620.1, forward strand.
GTACGACACGACAGAAAATTGCGGATAAAAATCGGCAGAGGACCCCGAAGACCCCATCCATGAAGCGTAGAAAGGATGTGATGACGCCATGTCGTATCGTACGCCTTCCGCATGTCGAAAAAGACAGCGACCAGGTGCTGACGGCGGGCAAAGGCAGTACGGATGGCCGACTCCAGGCTCACCAGATTGTCGGTGGCGGAGCGGCCTTGACGGAACCCACCCTGAGACGGGGCCAGAAGGCCCCGAGACTCCAGTACCCAATTCAAGCGCCGGCTCACCATCCGTTCAAGCAACTTGCAAAGAACGTTGGTGAGGCTAATGGGACGGTAGCTGTCCACCTCCAGAGGGTTCTTTCCAGGTTTCAAAACGGGGATGACATTGCCTTCCCGCCATTGCGACGGAAACTCCCCCTCGACCCAAAGACGGTTGTAAAGTTCGAGAAGGCGCCGCTGGCAGTCCACGGAAAGGTGTTTCAGCATCTGACAGTGGATGCCATCTGGCCCAGGAGCGGTATCAGGGCAAGCAGCGAGGGCACTGCGAAATTCCCACTCACTAAATGGAGCAGTGTAAGATTCTAGGTGGTTGGTGCGAAACGAAAGGCTCCGACGTTCCATCCGCTCTTTAATGGAGCGGAAGGCCTGGGGGTAATTCGCAGAAGCGGAACTCATAGCAAAATGCTCTGCTAGGCGATTTGCAATGACGTCGGAGTCAGTACAAACCGCTCCATTCAGTGAGAGCGCAGGGACGCTGGCAGGGGTCCGATGGCCGTAGACGCGTCGAATCTTGGCCCAGACCTGCGATGGAGTGACATGGAGGCCAATGGTGGATACATACCGCTCCCAGCACTCCTTCTTGCCTTGGCGGATAAGGAGGCGGGCCCGCGCACGCAGCCGTTTGAAGGCTATAAGGTGGTCGATGGAGGGATGTCGCTTGTGACGCTGGAGCGCCCGCCGGCGATCTTTAATCGCTTCAGCGATCTCAGGCGACCACCAAGGCACAGTCCGCCGCCGAGGGGACCCAGAGGGACGGGGAATGGCTGATTCGGCGGCAGTAACGATGCCGGTGGTGACCGATTGAACCACCGCATCAATGTCATCAGTAGAGAGAGGCTCAAAAGCGGCAGTGGAGGAGAAGAAGTCCCAGTCAGCCTTATTCATAGCCCATCTGCTAGGGCGCCCAGAAGAGTGACGCTGTGGTAGTGACAGAAAGATCGGAAAGTGGTCACTACCACACAGGTCATCATGCACACTCCATTGTACAGACGGTAAGAGGCCAGGGCTACAGATTGAAAGGTCAATGGCGGAGTAGGTGCCATGCGCCACACTGAAGTGTGTGAAGGCACCATCATTTAACAGCGAGAGATCGAGCTGCGACAATAAATGCTCAATGATGGCGCCGCGACCTGTTGCCACTGACCCACCCCACAGAGGGTTATGGGCGTTGAAGTCGCCCAATAGCAAGAAAGGTGGCGGCAATTGGGCGACCAGTGCAGCCAGGACATGCTGCGAGACAGCACCATCCGGTGGAATGTAAAGACTGCAGATGGTAACAGCCTGTGGCGTCCACACGCGTACAGCGACAGCCTCTAAAGGCGTCTGGAGAGGGACAGACTCGCTGTGCAGAGTGTGAAGGACATATATGCAGACGCCACCAGACACCCTTTCATAAGCTGCTCGGTTCTTATAATAACCCCGATAGCCACGGAGGGCGGGGGTTCGCATTGCTGGAAACCAAGTTTCCTGGAGAGCAATGCAGAAGAAAGGGTGAAGGCTGATAAGTTGGCGGAGCTCAGCTAGATGGTGGAAGAAACCGCTGCAGTTCCACTGGAGGATGGTGTTGGCCATGGCTGGGAAAGGCGTGACGGGACTGGGAAGGCAGATTACGCCGCCGGATCACCTGCTGCCGCCGACTGAGCACCCGCGCTAGTGCCATTCATGGCGTCTGAGGGACCGCCGAGATCGAGGTCCTCAGCGGACGCCAGAATCTCCACCTCATCTTCGGACGCAGAGGGAGAAGGTTGCGGTGGGACAGGTGCCACCGCAATTCCAAGATTCTTGGGAGCCTTTTTCTTGGACTGCTTTGCTCGCTGTGCCTTTGGTGGTTCTGGCTGGGAGGGCTTCACTGGGTCAGTCTCAGGGACTGAAGACGACCGCGACGCCCTACGACCAGCGACCGGTGGTTTTTTGGCAGACTGGCGAGTGTCCGCTTTGGCACTGGGCAAAGCCTGGGATGGGAGGGCCCCAAGGGACCCCTTCCGGGCGAGAGGAGCCGAAGAAGGCCCACGCTTCTCCGGCTGTGAAGGGGGAACAGATGTCCCCGGTGGTTGGGGTGGTGTTGCTCCTGAAGTAGATGGAGCAGGAGCAACAGGGAGTGAAGTGCCCCCCACGACCGAGGGGGCCGGTGATGGCTGACAGAGCTGAGTTCGAACTGTTGGGGACGACACTGAAGAAGTTCGAACAGGTGTTGCAGCAGCAGCATAGGTGGACGGCATGGGCACAGGATGTAGCCTTTCAAACTTCCGCCGTGCCTCGGTGTGGGTCAGGCGGTCCAGGGTCTTATATTCCATTATCTTCCTTTCCTTCTGGAAGATCCGACAGTCCGGCGAGCAGGGGGAATGGTGTTCTCCGCAGTTAACACAGATAGGAGGCGGGGCACATGGAGTATCGGGATGAGATGGGCGTCCGCAATCTCGACATGTGAGGCTGGAAGTGCAGCGGGAAGACATATGGCCGAACTTCCAGCACTTGAAGCACCGCATCGGGGGAGGGATATAGGGCTTGACGTCACATCGGTAGACCATCACCTTGACCTTTTCCGGTAACGTATCACCCTCGAAGGCCAAGATGAAGGCACCGGTAGCAACCTGATTGTCCCTCGGACCCCGATGAACGCGCCGGACGAAATGAACACCTCGTCGTTCGAGGTTGGCGCGCAGCTCGTCATCAGACTGCAAAAGGAGGTCCCTATGGAAAATAACACCCTGGACCATATTTAAACTCTTATGCGGTGTGATCGTAACAGCAACATCCCCCAACTTGTCACAAGCAAGTAACCGCCGTGACTGGGCAGAGGATGCCGTTTGTATCAGGACCGATCCAGAGCGCATTTTTGACAAACCCTCCACCTCCCCAAACTTGTCCTCTAAATGCTCGACGAAGAACTGAGGCTTTGTGGAGAGAAAAGACTCCCCATCAGCTCTCGTACAAACTAAGAATCGGGGCGAATATTTGCTACTGCCATCCTGAGATTTACGTTCCTCCCACGGCGTGGCCAGAGAGGGGAACGTTTTCGGATTGTACTTTTCAGCATTAAATTGAGCCCGAGAACGCTTAGAGACTGCTGGTGGCTGGCCACCAGCAAGAGAAGAAGTGCCACGCTTCATTGCGTGTCATCCACCCTGATGCCACCTACTCCGACCAAGGGCCCTCCCCACGGGCGCCACCCAGCCACAGCAAAGGCCACCTGGCAGGATGGCCATTGCCGGGAGTCCCGATGCCCCAAGGAGATGGGCATCTACTCCTTGGCATACGTGGGGAGTTAACGGCGCAGGCATCAGTAGAGCGATCCCTGTGTTGTCAGGGGGCTACAACCAAGAGGGTACATGGCGGCCCCACCACAACGGACTGGCTACCGTGCTGGATCTTAGGTGCAAAACTGACCAAGGTCGTCGTCGCAGGTAAAAGAAACACTGCAGAGTGCAGCGTGGTAATCGCCCAAGAGATCGAAAACGAGCGGGACATCATGGCAACGACGAGAAAGCCGGCTAAAGGTCTAATTGCACGACGGATACAGTGCACCATGTAAGGCGCCCTTCCCCAAGTGGCTCGCTCTTCGGAATAATTTAGAAAGATGGAGGTCAAACCCGAGAGGGGACCATCACATAAGGCCAAAACAGTTGAGACTCCTTTTAGTCGCCTCTTACGACAGGCAGGAATACCGCGGGCCTATTCTTACCCCCGAACCCGCAGGGGGGTTCTTCGGTTGACGTTGTGGTTGAATCAGAGATGGTGAACCAAGTCCCTCAGGACGAGTTCTTGTACATCGAACGAAAAAAGATGCGTTTGATCACACTTCTTAAAATGGAATTTCTGGAGTGTAGCATTGAAGTGCACCAGGCACAGGAAGATGCTGACGTTATAATTGCAACATCTGCCATTTCAAGAATCAAAGATTTTGGAAGTGTTGTCATTGTAGGAGAACATGTTGACCTGCTTGTGCTCATGACCGGTTTGTGGCAAGGCACTGAAAACTTATTTTTCTTAAATCCAGGAAGAGGAAATACAGAAGACAATTGGTTTTCCACTGCATCTTACAAGTCTGACAGTGAATATATTCTGTTCACTCACTCCTTTAGCGGATGTGATACAACATCTGCTTTTTTTGGTCAAGGAAAAGTTAAGTGCTGCAATATTGTTGCGAAAAATGAACACCTAACCTCAGCGCTTTGCACGTTCTATAAACCACATGCTACCCGTGAAGAAATAATAACTGCAGGAGAACAGGTTACTATCACATTGTATAGTAGAGGTGTCAGCAGTTCCCACACACTAGACCATTTGCGGTACCAGCTATTCGCCAAGTCTGCCACAAAAAGCAAACTGAATCTTGCACGCTTGCCACCTACACAAGATGCTGCACAACATCATTCGTTGCGGACTTACCAACAAGTCCAAAGTTGGATGGGAAACTGGGAACCTCTTGAGAAATGGGGCTGGAATCACAGTGACCACGGTCCAATACCCGGTATAATGAGCCAAGATCCAGCACCTGAAGCACTTCTTCACATTGTTTCATGCTCATGCAAGCTGAACTGTGGCGGAGCGTGCTCCTGCAGAAAAGTGGGTTTGAAATGTTTTTCAATTTGCAAGAAATGTATTGGGATCAACTGTGAAAACGAGCCAAAATTTTTATGTGAAGACAGCGAAGAAGATGTTATGAATGATGTTGAGGAAACCGCTGACGAAACAAAAACGAACTTGCTGAGGCTGGCTCGCTGTTTAAAGAAGAGGTCAATCTGGAATCAACTCTATGTACAGACCCTGAATCCGTAACTCAAGGAAGTCGAAGTGATGCTCATATCTGTCTCAAGTGCGCTTAAGTGCAATATTACAAGTATTACACACCCAGAACTGTCAACATTTTTTAGTAACTGACAATGCATTTTAATTGTAATAAAGCTACTTATTTTTAATGTCAACTGTGTGGCTTTTATACACAAGAATAATTACCTACCTAATTAGGTTGCCTATTGCAGCTAATAATAGTTCAGTTTCGTGAGACAATTTATTTTGTGTGCGTGTGTGTTTATGTCTCTTAATAATTTATATTTATAGTTTTACAAATACCAGGGCTGAGGTGGCCCATAGTGCACGTCAGGCAGTGATGTAAGAATCACAATAGTTGGGTGCCCAGCAATCCTCATGTTGCATACAGAGAAATTGAATACCTGAAAGTGAGGTGGTAAATTCCAACTTATAACATGATGTATAATGTATTTATACTACACAACCAGAAACTGAAAAAATAGTGTTAAAAAATAAGGTATCTTGCCACTATGCTCAAAATTTGAAAATTTGGTATTTTTTGAGGCGCTGTAGCGCCTTAAATAATGGGAGTAGAAAAAAATGGCAAGAATCAAATTTGTAGAGAATTTTGTGCTCTTTAAAATAGAAAATAGACGTTAAAGTGATAGGAGCAAATGAAACTGAGATATTTTGAAAAAACTGAAAAAAATCCGAAATTTTCGAAGTTTTTTGACAGCAGAAAGTTTTCCCAAACGAAATTTTGTTGGCAAAGCTCGGTTTTCTAATCTTTCCAACCATATGAACGTGTCGAAAAAATAAACTCTTCTACCCCACCTTTTGCAAGGTATATCTACTATTTGACTGGACTATTAGTCCATTCCTCCTACACGCGTCCATCGCGTACCACAGTGCAATCGAGTGGCAATCGAGAGAGGAGAGATGTAGGTGAGTGCATAACATAGGGACCGTGCGGTGCACAGTAGTTGTGTGCAACCATTGTATGGTCACACATCTACCAGGGGTGTCATTCGGTATGTAACTACCAATGTGCAGTACTGTGTGTGGGTTAGGTGTACGACATCAGCGGACAGTGGACACAGGCCATTCCACGACGTGCACCGCACGCTTGGGCATACCAGTGACGTCACGTGTGCTGCACTACTGTTGAAATTGATCGTTTATATTTTATAAAATTTTAGACTTCATTTACTTATTTTAAAATTTATTTGTGTTAATATTTGCGTAAAATCGACTTATTAGTGGATTTTCATTAATCTCAGTCATTTTTCCTGTGTTACTGACTCGAGTGGTCTATTATTTGTGAGTGTGCTTGCGTCGCTCGTCTAAGCCTCGCGCCTCAGTAGTATGTTTACAGTTTGCGGCGTGCACTGCAGCTGTTGCGGTTGTAAAGCTAAGTACTGACAAACTTATTTCTGCTCTGTAATACAGTTATTAAATTTAATAGATTTCAGCGGTGTTGCTTGCCGTTTGTGGTGAAATAACGACTTAATAAACTTTTGTAATCGTTCGATCGCTGTGTTTTTTCGAGTTTCCTGTGCACTGCAGCTGTAGCGATTATAAGCTAAGTACTGACAAACTTATTTGTGCTCTGTAATACAGTTACTAAATTTAATAGATGTCAGCGGTGTTGCGTGCCGTTTGTGGCGAAATAACGACTTAGTAAACTTTTGTAATCGTTCGCTCGCTGTGTCTTATAGAGATTTCAGTGTGTTGAAGTCGTTTAGTAAATTTCGTGCTTTAGTTTTCAACTGACGTTTATTATTCATTCTAGTGAAGTATTTAAGTAAAATTTTCATTTACTGTTTTAACTTCGCTTAGCGTTACAGTGGTCGTTTTAATTTTTTGGTTTTAACTAATAATTTTGTGAAGTTTTGCTGGTATTGGTATCGGCTGTGTTGTAGTAGTATTAATAAAAGTAGCTGCTTTCTTAGTAGGTAGAGAATTTCGAAACCATTATTGTTAGTTCTTAAATAGTTCTACTGGTGTAACTGAACTTTGGTAACGTAGACGTATAGTTTTTTTCAGTAACTGTAAAATTTTGCCATGAGTGAAAAGTGTGGGCTCTGTCGTAGGTTTGTGAGTAGTGGATTACGGTGTAGGATTTGTTCAAAGTATTTTCATTGGGGGGAATGCAGTGGGGAAGCCAGTGGTCATTTTAGGTAGATCCTCTCCTGGGAATGTAGAATCTGTAGTAGAAACAAGTTAATAAAGCAGCAGGAGTGTAAGATCTGTGCCCTTCAGGTGCAGTTACAATGCGCAAAGGAGGAACTAGATAGGTTGAGGAGGGTGAAGGGTGGTGCGGAATGGGAACTGGCAGTTGGCAAGAAGGTAGCTAGGAAGAGGAGGTATTCAGACAGTTTTACATTGCATACATGTAATACATACGACCAACTGTCAGAGTTGAGTTGAGTGGAGAGGAGCCTCGTGTAGCCGTAGATGTAGGTAACCTGCAGCAGTCCTCAGCAATTAGGAGGCCTACATTAGTCTAAAGGAAAGAAGGTTCTGCTGCTAGGTAGTTCCCACGGTAGAGATGTGGGCCAGCAGTTGCAGGAAGTGTTGGGGAGTGAGTACCAGGTCACCAGCATTGTGAAGCCTGGTGCAGGGTTGGCTCAGGTGACAGGAAGCATAGGGGAGTTATGTAAGAATTTTACGAAGGAGGATCAGGTAGTGATAGTGGGTGGAGCAAGGAACAGTCTCAATAGGGACGGGGAATATGTCAGTGGTGACTTGGTCAAGATAGCTACTCAAACTGGTGGCACTAATGTGCATTTAGTACAGCTGTTTCAGCGTCATGAGCGGCCTCACCTTAATGCGGCTGTATGGCGCGTTAACGTGGGGCTGGGAAGGGCACTGATGGCGGAGGGCATGGATCACATCTCAGTGGTGCCAGCTGGGTCTATCAGTAGGTCGGGTTTCACTTGGCATGGTCTGCACGTCAATAGGTATGGGAAGGGGAGACTGGCTAAGCTTATAGGTGACAGTGTAGTGGGTGGTGGTAGTGGTATGACTCGTGGAAAAATTCCTGTAGTAGTTGGTGTTAGTGCTGCACCTTTTTTAGACTGAAGTCAGCTGATAGGTATACCTGCTAAAGGAAGTGTCTCTAACTAAGAGCTCACCTCCACAGTACGTAATGCTTCCAAGTAGAGAAGGAATTAGCATATTTCATCAAAATATAAGAGGTATTAGAGATAAAGTTAGTGAACTGCTAATAGATGTTAACTCTGAAATTACTGATATGTCAGAGCACCACTTAAATAATTTGATAATCCAGAGGCTTCCTTTACCAGGCTACAGATTAGCTGGCTGTTTCTCAAGGAGTTCCTTGTGGGGTGGGGGAGTGGCTCTGTACGCAAAAAAAACAGTATTTCATTTGAGTCCATAAACGTATCACGATATTGCACTGAACAGATATTTGAAAGCTGTGCAGCATTAGTTGAATTTAGTGAAACTAAACTTCTAATTGCTGTTCATAGGTCCCCTAACTCGGACTTCAGAGCATTTTTGCGTAAGCTAGAGAGGGTTCTGGATTCACTTCGTAGGAAGTAACAAAGTAGTTATATGTGATGACTTCAATATTAGTTTTGTACATGATTGTGCAAGAAAAAGGATGTTGGTAGATCTCATAAATTCATATGATCTGATGCAAACTGTGTTTTTTCCAACAAGGGTGCAGGGGAACAGTAGCACAGTCATAGACAATACTTATATTCATTCTTAATTACTACATGGGCATTCTGTTAGTAAAAGGGTGAATGGCCTTTCAGACCATGATGCACAAATTTTAACACTAAAAGGTTTTTGTACTCAAACCAATGTCGTATTTAATTACAAACTACGTAGGAAAGTTAATCCAACAGCAATAGTTATCAAACCTTGTCAAGGGACGAGTGTGGCAAGACGTTTATAGTGCCGATAATATAGATGACAAATACAATGCTTTCCATCACATTTCTCATGCTGTTTGAGAGTTGCTTTTCATTAGAACATTCTAAACGGGGTACTAGCAGTAATGGACAGCCGGGTTGGCTGACTAGTGGGATAAGGGTATCATGTAGAACAAAGCAGGAATTATATCAAAATGTTAGTAGTCACAATCAAGCTACTGTAGCCCATTACAAACAGTATTGTAAGGTGATTAAAAATGTTATTAGCAAGGCAAAAAGTTCGTGGTATGCAAATAGAATAGCTAATTCTAAGGTAGATGATATAAAGTCAGTTCACAGTAATAATATTTCTGTTGCTGATAATTCAGATATATGTACAGTCTTAGACAAAAAACTGACCGCCGGCCGGCCGCCACAGAGACTAAGTCCGAGTCGTTCACTTAAGGTGGCCAATAAAACTGACCGCACCTGACAACTTTAAGTCCGGTCATCTGCACAATCTGGCAACACTGTAAGATGCGGAAGTGTTAGGAGGAAGTGTTGTCTACTTCCGAGATGATATGGTTGGAGTGAGCCCGTGGTCTTGCGGTAATCGTCGTGCATTCTAAACTTAAAGTCGCGTGTTCGCGTCCAACTGATTTTTTTTAACCACATTTCGGTAGAAACTTAAGAGTCTGATTGAACATCGAAGACAATTCGCTTAACATTCTACCCACCCGCAATACCAAGTATTCCAGAAACAATTCCGCAGGACAGCTCGTGGCTGCGTCGCGATCATAACAACTTACGCTCGGGCGTTTCCTCGCGCTGCAGCGGCTACCGGCCACCGGCCAGACGCCACCCGCCGCCTGAAATCCGGCGCCGCCCATGTGAAAACGGCGCCACGCTGTCAGTGTATGTATCAATGCCATTTTCGGATTTGAAGTTCTAGTTAGTATCTTGCAGTTAAGCATTGGATTTTGCATACCTGAAAATCATGAACTACGGTTAAGCATTGTAAAATTGAGTCGCAAGTGCAAAAAGGTGTAACATCTGCAACACAATATTTACTTTGGTATAACAGAGGGGTGAATGTAGAGGTGGCAGCTAGAAAAATTTGAACTGTGTTTCGAGCGAGTGCTTTTGGGAAAAATACGCCAGAAAAAGATATTCTTAACACAGATCGTTCTGGCATGAATGATTTTCCACATTAAGGAAGTCTCGACTACTGATATATGTGACAGATTAACATTTTACCATCATGCGACATTTGCATTCAACAGGCAAAGTTCAGAAGTCTGGTGTAGGAGTACTGCATGCTCTAATTCGAAACAACAAAAATCAACGGAGTGACTATTATTGAACGTCATCAGGTCGCTCATTGAGCATTCCTTTGCAGTACTGCTACTGGTGACATGTTATGATGCCTTTATCGTTAGCTTCCTAAGAAGAAATGAAAGGCTGAGCCCCACCAAAAGACGTAGACTAGAGCAAAGAGTAGTTTGAACATATTTTACATTTGATAGCTCCAAAAGTGTGTTTTGGACTACAAATTCTGCCCCAAGGGGTGTGTGCAACACAGCTGGAATTTGTTGTCAACAATTGAGACACCTTTCGGTCGCAGTGTAAGAAAGCCGAGCAACAAAACTACATCACCTTTGCTACTGCATGATAACTCACTCTGTTGATTTGAGAAACAAAACTATCCAGGAGAGTGATAGGAAAGTCGTCTCTGACACTTGTATTGTTAGGGAAGTCCTCTCTCAAGCACTTGTCCCTCTCCTCATATATTCGTAAAATATTACCTTTCCCGCTCTTGATCGATCAACCGTCAAGGCAATTCATTTCTAGACGAAAATACTCTTAAAACTACTATGGTTTAACGACCTCGTTAAAACAAGTAGGTTTCTACGGGCGTAGAATTTGTAAACAACTGTAGCATTGTCAGATTGTTTTAGATATCGTGAAAGAAAATTCAGCTGCTGATTACTTTCTCTTTGATGATTACTGTTGCGTTTAGGAAACTAATGGAAAATGCAAATAAAATATTCATTTTACTAATGCAAATTAAATTCAGCTTACTACAGAAACATCACGACAGCAGTCTATCTTAATAAAGCATTAAGTTCAAAATGGTTCAAAGGGCTCTATGGGACTTAAGTTCTGAGGTCATCAGTCCCCTAGAACTTAGAACTAGTTAAACCTAACTAACCTAAAGACATCACACACATCCATGCCCGAGGCAGGATTCGAACCTGCAACCGTAGTGGTCTCGCGGTTCCAGACTGTAGCGATGCATTAAGTGTCTGTAAGACGATTGATCCTATTTTAACACGAATTGGTAGGATATTACCGACTTTTGACTTCGAAAAGATCGGTATTTACTTCATTTCCTGTATCATTCGCAAGTCTTAAATGTGGTCTTTCATAGATAAAATTATGTATTAACAACAACAAAAAATATGTCGGCAGAAAACAAAAGTGGCATTATGAAATTGGCAGTACCGTAAGGTTTTCGCTCTGACACTAAGGGTTACTGTAAGTAGCAAGCCGAATTTTGCTCGAGCGTTATCTTAAGATTCCCTTTTTGAGTTTGTATCTGCCTGCTTGTAGCTCTACTACAAAAGAATTAAAAATCTGGCTTTCAGCGAGTCTAGAAAGGCGAACGACAGCAGCTTGCACCTGGTAGCCAAGCATGTTACCTGAGAAATTGTATTTTCCCAAAGTGGGAAGACATTCTTTTGTGGTTGAATTGTTGGCAAATATCAGTCAGACGTGTGCCATTGGTCTAAGCGTTTCGGTGTGTTGAATTTGTACCAATGATTTTTCTACAGGTTTTTTCTGTCCCAAATAGAGAGTTGAAGTCTCCCATTAGTATTTTCACGTCATCTTGGTGAATTTTGCTCATAGTATTTTCGAGTGTGTTCCAGAATTTTTCGACATTTGTGGTGTTTTTCTTATTTTCGATGTTGGTGGGGGCATGCGCGTTGATGGGTGTATATTTTTTACTGGGGCTCTGAATGAGCATAGTCCTAAGTCGATTGTTGATGGCTGTGATTTCTTTGACAGAGTTGATGATAGGTCTGTGTTCAAGAAAAGCAATGCCGAAGATTGGTACGCCTTTCGCTACCTTTTGTTGTATTTTGCCCTTGAAGATGAAATGGTTTCCGTAATGCAAGGTTTCATTGTCAGTTAATTGTGGTTCTTGAAGAGCAATGATGAGAATTGTTTGCCGGTCGATTTATTATGTGAGGAGATTTAGTTTTCGTATTTGGATCAATGTATCTATGTTTAGTTATTAAGGAAAAAAGTTCTTATGTGTGTGAAATCTTATGGGACTTAACTGCGAAGGTCATCAGTCCCTAAGCTTAGGCCACACACTACTTAGCCTAAATTATCCTAAGGACACACACACACACACACACACACACACACACACACACACACACACACACACACACACACACACACACACACACACACACACACACACGCCCGAGGGAGGACTCTAACCTCCGCCGGGACAAGCCGAACAGTCCATGACTGCTGCGCAACAGAGCGCTCGGCTAATCCCGCGCGGCGTGTAGTTTTCAAATGCATGTTTTGTGCTTGTAGGGAAATTTACAGGAGATCTTCAATATTCTCTGCCGTGCTAACCTGGACTCCCCAGAATCCGAAATTCCAACTGCCGCCTGTCGACAGCCGGGTTGTGTACCACCTGGCGTAAAGTTGACTTTGCTTGCACAGTTCATGTTTGCTTGTGTTTCATTGGTAGCGGTGGTTTTCACTCAGACGTGTCTGGATTTTGAGTTCAACGGACTGAGTAACCGTTCAGGATTGTGTTAGTATTTGGTTCATCCCAAGTATTTGATTTCCTCGGTACCACTCCTATGGGGGAGGGTTTCCCCTATCGGCCCCACGGGATTATTATTATTATTATTATTATTATTATTATTATTATTATTATTGTCATTATGTCATCAGCAAATCCGATATGGTGCATCTTCCCACCACTGAAATAGATGTGCTTGTTCGATTCAGTATTTCCGTCACATAAATATGGGTTATAATTACGTGGCATTGCTGCTAGTAGACATATTTCTCACTTTTTCTTAGGCAGTTCCTACCTGTTACTCCATCATAGGAATTTATGTGCGCAACATTGTTGCAATACAGACGTTCGAATTATCCGATTTCTGTAATTCCATTTCGATACCAGATCGTTCTAATCAGATGCAGCCAGTCAGGCTTAATGTGGATATCCGAATACGACTCTCATCATTTGATAGACTGGGTAAACCACATTCTTAATCGGACGGTTGAATCTAGATCACTTATTTATGACAGGGCATGAATTCTTAAACACTGTGGAAAATAATACAATGTGCTTATTACTAATATGTTATTTAAATATAAATATATGAACGAACGAGATAAGTTTACTTACAGGAGCAGAGCCCCATCCACCATAGCAGAGCAGTGCGAGATTGGTTTCAGGGCCAAGAGAGGATAAAGCTGTTGCCGTTTGTTCCACGATCACCGAACATCAACCATTTAGAGAATATGTGGGCAGAGGTAACAAGGTCATTGCCATGTGGACCTACAAATGCAAGCGACCTTTGGACGAATATAGAAAACGTATGGTGGGAAGTAAACCATCACGCTACACTGTCTACGTCTTGATGAAATCGATGCCCTACGCCTTCGAGAAATCTTACGTTATGATAGTGGGTGGGTTGGTTACTAAAAGTATACTCATCCACAAAACACATGTGGACAATTATCTGATAGTCTGTCAAGCTTTGCTTTGTCGCAGTTCTTTAGATTCAAGTCCATTTGCTTTCAGTCTCCTCCTTACAATTCTTGCAATGCAAGGTAATTGAAGAATCTCACCCACTCGACGCCAACTGAGGAATTGACTGGTGCATGTGTTGTTCAACACACAGCAGTAGTTGTCACCCTCACTGGAATCAATGACTGTGTGTGTGTGTGTGTGTGTCTGTCTGTCTGTCTGTCTGTCTGTCTGTCTGTCTGTGTGTGTGTGTGTGTGTGTGTGTGTGTGTGTGTGTGTGTGTGTGTTTGTTTTCGTGTTCACGCACAATCTGAATCAATACTATTAACATTAGAGAGACAACCAACAATAAATATTGCGTCAAATATGACTAGAGTATTTTAATGCGATGGGGAGTGACAAACTTAATTTTTACCCAACCCACGACCTGCGTATTACGTTAAGTAAGATGTATTAACTCCATAGTATCGTTAGCAGAGACAGTGCGCTCGTGTTTCGAGGTTCGCGACAAGTGCAGCGATTAGCAGTGCCCAATGCCACCGCGATTTGTTTATGTTGGCTGAGCGTGGACACTGCAGCAGACGCTTCGCCATAAACAGAAAGAAATCACCTTGGCTCTGACTGTAGTGAGCGGATATCACTGCCTGCGTGTTCTTATAGTAACCAACGTGAGACTCTACTCACAGGTGCCATGGAGCAATTGCAACGGGTATCATGTCATTAGTCATCAGAATATTAACCAGTGATGAAATGTCCACTATTTGAATCCCAAGAAAATAGGAACCTTCTCACAAAGGAATGTGAGATGTTATCAAAATTTATCCAACATACAAAAATTAACTGCAGGGCTTTAATGTATGCAGTAGTAGCACACAAGGAAATACTATGTCTTGGAAGCGTATATTTCTTTTCCTCTTCTCATATTAACGCCCTTGTTTTAGTATGAAGTGAGAAAATAAACACAAAAAACTGAAGTTCCTGAGAAGCATATCAGCCATTTCCTCTTCTCATATCATAACTTTTATTTTAGTATGAAGTAAAAAAATGCACAGTTTAAGGTTGTGAAGCAAAATATGACACCAGATTCTTATCTTAGGCGCTATCGGAAACGCAAAAAGCAGGGAGCTGTCCATTCTTTTGCCCAACAGTCTGTCTCCTTTCATGCATTATTCCCGCTAGGAGATTCGTATTTAAGGACTTGTGGGCATCAAGTTCTTCAGCAGAACAAGCCTTATGTTATTGTGCTAATTACGGTATGGAAAAAATGCAACAGACGATTTCCCCTAAAGCAGTGGGGATATTTGCAAATGTCTGTATTCGGCAATGACTGCCAGCTGCCACAACACTTCACAGAATCCATGCGGCAGGCAACACAACTGTGCGTGCACTTCAGACTTTATTCAGTAAGACGTCAGGAGATGGATGGAAACTTCAAATTAACGTCGCTTTCAGAGTCGTATTCAATCCAGAATGAGGTGTTATTAAGGTAGTTGAGCGTTCTAGCAATTACACTTTTGTAATTCACATATGAGTATTCTGATAGCCAAAAGAACCCGTTAGTGTGAAACTATCGGGAACTGCATTAATATCAAACTGCAAGAACTTGAGACAATACGTGGACTCTTCTCTTCGCTCGGTGACCTATTACTGTTATCTAGTATTCTCTCCGTCCTAGACGTAATGGAAATGGAACTTCAGAGGCGCTTTCCGCTATTCTTGACAAACATCAACTACTTGTAATCACTGCGATTTACAACTGCGTGATGATATGGCTCAGGTTGTCAGTACTTGTGGTGGTGTTATGCTGTCAAACTGCTTACAGTAACGTTAATGGTGGCCAACATAATTTAGCGCTGACTACCTACTTAAGTAAAGATAGTGTTGTGGCGTCGTCGCTTCTCTTTATTTGGCCTCAGCTTGAATAATCCGATTTAACGAACATTTTACTCCATTCGTGGGCTGCTAATGATACAGTATGACTACAGAGATCATAGTGCGGCTATTACATTGATTCTGCAATGAATTGCTTAACAAATATTACCCTCAGCTACGCAGCTGGAATGACTCATTACACAGGTACTCTGTTTCACTTGGTTAAGGGATCAGTTCGCTGCAATCCTGCTTCTACTGTTCGTAAATACTTGTATACTTCATAAATGGTTCAAATGGCTCTGAGCACTATGGGACTTAACTTCTGAGGTCATCAGTCCACTAAAACTTAAACCTAGCTAACCTAATGACATCAGACACATCCATGCCCGAGACAGGGTTCGAACCTGCGACCGTAGCGGTCTCGCGGTTCAAGACTGGAGCGCCTAGAACCGCTCGGCCACCGACACCGGCCGGCATGCTTGTATACTGACCATTCGTTATTTGACTAAATATGAACTACAATCTGATTCGCATATATATGACATGGGTTAGCGCCGGCACAAAGCAATAACTAAGGGTTGGATGCCGTTGAAGTCCCGTACACTGATGGCAAGACAAATGTTCGCAAATCACCTCTATTGCCTCAAAAAACAATTGCATCTTAAATATCGAAGGATCGACGTCCACACTGTCAGAGCGTTGAAATACAGCTAAGACGGCAGATGAATATTTCTGACCGACTGGGCTTCGAACCTGGACCTCCTGCTTACTAGACAGACATGCTGATCCACTTTTTTTTAAAAAGTTTGAGAAGACTTTCAGCACCAGGTAGGCGGAGGCAAAGAGGGCAGGGGTCGAAGATCCGAGGCCTGGCCTCAATGCTTCCCCCATACCTGTCACTGAGTAGCTGCATTATTCCCATGTATTCCATGTTTGCACCCATTTATATCTTTAAATTGTGGAACAAAATTGAAGAAGTAATTAAGGTAAAATAAATTACAGATTGCCGCTTCCAATGGCGTGCGTTCCTTGTAGAACATAACTTATACCAGTGAAAAGGGTGACGGAAAAGTACATAACAAACATTTATTCAGAAATATATTCACAATTTAAGTTACTTGCGCTGGATGGATATGAGGTCTGTAAGGAAGCCATATATTTTTCAACAAATGAAAAAATTTCGGAGCCGGGGGAGTTTTGCTAAATTAGAACAGTTCTGATTTTAGAACCAACGTAAAAAAATATTACAGGAACAAAAAAGTGAAAGATTAGTATTCTGCTTCTAATAAAAAAAACTGTCCACCTCTTCGTAGCCTACATAAAGCAATAGATAAAAAAAATTGAAACCAGTCTTTATATTTGTTATTCTTCAGCGTAAAATGTTCTTCTGCAATATAAAACATGTACTCTTCTAAGTTCTGTTTGTTACGACGTAAAACGCAAACTGTCCCAGAAGCCACGAATAACCGTTATTCTTTGCGGACGGGTAATATTTCCAGTCGGGTTGTAAAGCTTCAGTTATCGGTATATGACTTTCTGAGGCTCTGTTGATAGTGCTAATTTCTTCCTAGTCCAGTTCCAAATTCTGATACTATTTTCACATAAGAAGATGTTCAAAAATGGCTCTGAGCACTATGGGACTCAACATCTTAGGTCATAAGTCCCCTAGAACTTAGAACTACTTAAACATAACTAACCTAAGGACATCACACACATCCATGCCCGAGGCAGGATTCGAACCTGCGACCGTAGCAGTCCCGCGGTTCCGGACTGCAGCGCCAGAACCGCTAGACCACGGCGGCTGGCCAAGAAGATGTGCGCTACAGTTTCTACCAGCAGACATTTGTCGCAGTATGGAGATAGTCTCAATTTGATTTTCCATAATCGTTCCGCTGAGGGTATGGTTTCGTTTACAACGTCGCACCATACGGCACTGACTCTAGTTGGTAGAATTTAATTGTTGATATTTTTCCAGACGTTCCTCCAGTTTTTTGTAGGTTAATTTACCGGAATTGGTTTGTGAAGACGATTTCTGGTAATATAATCATAGACGGTTCTAGTGTTGGTTTGTGCTGGTGGAAGTCTTATACAGCTCCAATCGCCATAGTACTTTCGGACGTAATCTAGGCTGGCATACTACATTAACAGTAGCGTTCCTATCCCCCGGAATCTAACGAGAGGAACAGAAGTTCCTGTCTTAGTGGCACGTATCAGTTTAAAAGCACGTCTTTAATTCCACGCCTTCCGTTTTGTCTCTGCAAATATATTTTGTTTCCACACATACCAAGAGGCTACAGCTAATATTTTATGTGCTTTGACCTGCAGTATCGGTAAGACTGCTCCGACATGATATATTTTGCTAAGTATGTATGTATTTATAAAGTGAGCTTTCTGCAGTCGGTCTAACAATCGCATGACGTGGTCCTTCAACAAGGTTCCGATGACATTAAGTTTCCGCTCCCAGTTGTTCGTGGCCATGCGCTTGGGATTCGCCCTTAACCTGAAGCCGAGTTGGAGTCTCTTTTGAGTTACATCTAACCAGTGCGCACCTGTTGCTCTATTGTAAGAACCGAGATGGAGGTTCATTTGGCTACAAGAATGCGTATGTTCCTCCAGCATGACGGGTCTCCTGCAGATTCTAGTCGTCAGGTCACACATTATCCAAACCTAACATTTCCCGGAAGGTGGTTCTATAGATATGGGCACTTTTCTTGGCCTTCAAGGTCCTCGGACCTTATCTCTTTGGATTTTTGCCTGTGGGGATGGTTAAACGCGAAGTCTACAAATAGAAAGTAAACCCAAGAGCCGATTTGATCGTTCGGGTTATGAATAGTGCAGCTCTCATAAAAGAACGCAAAGACGACCTCAGTAGAGCTACACGTGGTGTTATCAAGAGAAGTCAAATGTGCATTGAAGTTGGTTGGTGAATTTTTGAAAATCAACTTTGAATGTCCTCATTTGCCTTTGCTTTGCCTTTGCTTTGCCTTTGCTTTGCCTTTGCTTTGCCTTTGCTTTGCCTTTGCTTTGCCTTTGCTTTGCCTTTGCTTTGCCTTTGCTTTGCCTTTGCTAGCGTTACGTACTAACAGCTGTATCTCTGTACTCCATAAAAAGTGGACGCATGTATATGGAATTTTTTTCGTCTGTACTACCACCTGCTAAAATATCTACTATTACTACTGAAACACCCTGTATATGGATATATGTGTGGTGTCTGTTCTTTCGGACATGTCCGAAAGATAATGCTTCATGGTATTCTGCAACGACCTTCGATATAGTTGCAGGGGCTGATAGAGATTTCAGAGCTGCTTGGCTGTCTGAATAAAAGTAGAATCTACGATTTTTGTAGGGTCTACTCTAATTTTCCTCCGTGCACATGCAAACAGAAAAAAAACGTGTAATACTTGGCCATCATCCCTAAAGAGATTCTAGGCAGTACACCAGACCTGGTACTTTCATCTGTTTTCGACCTGTCAGTAAACCACTATATTATGTCTCCTGCACGGTGTTGTGGTTCGTTTTTCCACTGCTCCCAGCTTCCAACTGTTACGTGGCAAAGTTTATTGAAACAGCTAGAAGTTATTGTGTAGTTAGTCGCCATTTCCCCAGCCATCGCCTTACTGATTTGGGATTCCGTATATTCTAACTATATCCAGTTATTTCCAATTTTTAGCCATTATGTCCCTGCCGCTGCCTCCATTTTAAGCCACAGGTGTAAGGCGGGCATGTCTAGCATAATATCCATTCCAAGAGTGGATGTCCTGCTAATTCCATCTGTTTGTGAAAGCAGGCCAGTCTCTGCACTTTGCCAGACTCCCTAGCAGCCACCTTCTGTTCGACTTTGTTGATATTATAGGCAAATAAATTATCATTGGTCTTTTTGCAGGGATGTATATCCAGTACGTACTGGGTTTACACCCCAGTTTACCCTACAGCAGCTTCTAGTGCTTATAATATTATCTTTCGCAGTGGAAAATATTCTTTATGGGAGGTGTTCATAATAGTTTTCCATCCAGGGCTACCTCTAGATACACTACAATCCTCTCTAAAGTTTCATCGAGAAACATCATTTTTCAGTATGTGTGCTGGACATGCTTCCCCATAAATAATACTACACCAATTATCGTGGGGCTCGTCTTTAAATACTTTTTCACAATGTTCAGTGCACATAGGTTTAACAGTACTAGCAAATTTTGTAAGTCTTACTATGAATAGATCGTCTACTTACTCTTTTCAAGAGTAGTCTCCCGCATTCAGCTCATCTATGAGTTCATTCACCACTAGGTTCTTCATCTCTAACCATTTACTCGAAGGTCGTATTACTCGACATCCAGGAAGATACAGAGAGCATCCAGAAAGGGTAGTGCTTTTTCTACCTTCCCAACAAGTTGAAGTGTTACTTCACATGATTTGCTTCGAAAGTGTTACGAAAATGTTGCAGTCCGTAGACAAAATTATGTATTCACAACAACAAAAAATATGTCGGCAGAAAACAAAAACGTGGCATTATGAATTTGACAGTACCTCAAGGTTTTCGCTTTGTCACTAAGGGTTACTAAAAGAAGCAAGACGAAATTTGCTAGAGCGTTGTATTACGATTCCCTCATTGAATTTGTATCTGCCTGCTTGTAGCTCTGCTACAAAACAATTAAAAATCTGGCTTTCGGAGAGGCTCGAAAGGCGAACAGAGGCAGCATGCACCTGACAGGCAAGCACGTTACCTAGGAGCTAGCGAAAAGAAGCGGTGTCTTCCACTTACTTATTGACCCAGTAAGCGCTATGGCAGATAAACCGCAACATAAGAGGCGATAGTAGTTTTATTTCCCATGTGGAACGACTTTCGTGGACTCAAAAGGATTAACTGATATCCTCGTGTCACATCTCAAGCGAAAATCACTCAGTATTAAATTGAAATGACACGATAATATCAAGTGAATTTAGCAGGATTTTTCTGTGCCATCAAGGAAGTAACTCGTCGGTCACAGAGTTCCCAAACATATTCTGCGCTGTTGCCAAATTTCAGTTATACCGCCAGGAAGGATACCAGCTGATGTGTTCTGTGAGTGACCTCGGAAGTGACTATAGCTTCGTTTCAAATTTGCGGGTGGCGAGGGCCGCAAGATCCTCATTATATGTCAATGAGTCTTATTCGCATTTATGTAACTAGGTTCAGGGTCTAGAGTGCAATTACTTGTAATACATCGATGCACTGAATGCAAACTAAATGTCAAATTAATAACTGCGGCAATGATTTGTGTTTTACTGACTTAATCGCACCGAAACCTTGAAAGCGTATTCACCAGACGCGATTCACAGTTTTGGAGCTTCTCCAGTGGTTGAGTTAGCAATGTATATTTGCTGTACAATATTGTTATTGAGATACCTGTCATTGGCACATCCACCAGAAGACAGGCATGGCCTGGCTTGTTGTTGTCAGCTTACCTGACGGATATTCTGCCTTTATTCGAAACGTGAAGACTTAGAGTGAATTCCAATATTCCATATGGCGAAAATTTGATGTTTCTATTCTTCCAGTTCTAACATTCAAATAACAGTTACAATAAGCGGCAGAAAGGCGCCTGTGAATCAACAGTTAATAATTCAATCATAAGTAGTGGAATCTGACAAATTCCATCCGTCATCTTATAATTGTGAAAAACTACTTTTTTCATCTTCACGGCACCACAGTATGAACACAAGGGTTTCATATGATACCTATACTTAATTTCGTTGTGATCGTTTTCAACGACAGTACGGGAGGAGCAAAACCATCTGACTTGAAACATACTTTTCCAGCGGGATTTGAATCTTTGGCTATAGTTGCAGTAGCACGTCCAGTGAGGTATCAAGAATGTGAGCAATCACTCATTGCTATAGTATAGGCTAGGGCAGAGAGAAGCAGGTTTCCGACAAAGTAAACGATGAGAGACACTGTCGCTGTCACTTATTGAACAGGAGTTGTTGAGAAAATTACAACTATATCTTATGAAATGAGTAGGTTGACGCAGCTCCAGTCCGGCACTATCACTGAGTTGCCAAACATTTTCCGAATAGCACTTAAGATAAAAATGTGAGTGCGTGTGCGTGTGCGCGTGCGTGTGCGTCTGTTCTTTCGGACATTTCCGAAAGGACAGACTCTATGAATCTAAATAGACAGCCTTGTTAATCAATTACAGATTGAAGGACAGATGTCCAGGCTGCTGTCATCCGCATTAAAATAGAACAACGGCACAGACGAAAATTTGTGCCTGACCAGGTTCGAACCCGGATTCGTAGTGTCTTTTCTTTCGGACATTCCCGAAAGAACAGACACCACACATATATCCATATGCAGGAGGTTATATGGCATTTTTTCTGCAATTTGTTTATAAAACCACCTCCTACAATATTTACTATTCCTCCTCAAACGTCCTGTATAATTATTTGGGTGTAGACGGGTCATCGAAAGTTTTCAGTGCTAGACGCACAACATCGTCCGAACCCTAGCGGGAATACAGTGTGGCCGCGAGCGAGTGGAATACTGGCATTGGCGGTGGCTGGGGGGGGGGGGGGGGAGGGGGGGCGGTGGGTACCGCGTATGTGGTATGCGCAAAGATGGGCATTCGCGTCTGACGAGGAGCGTGTGTAGATAGGTTCTGACGCGAGGTTGACTGCTGTATCCCGACAGTGCACACCGTCGGAGGTTCGAGTCCTCCCTCCGGCATGGGTGTGTGTGTGTGTGTGTGTGTGTGTGTGTGTGTGTGTGTGTGTTGTCCATAGCGTAAGTTAGTTTAAGTTAGGTTAAGTAGTGTGTAAGCTTAGGTGCCGATGACCTAAGCAGCTTGATCTCCTAAGTTCTTACAACGAATTTACAAAATTTTAAATCCAAAATACTGCACCTCAGTTCTTACAATAGTGCAATAGGTGCGCACTAGTTAGCTGTAACTGAAGAGAGACTCCAACTCGGATTTTGGTTAATGGCATAATAACTTAAATTGTGAATATATTTCTTAATGAATATTTGTTACGTATTTTTCCGTCACCCTTTTCACTGTTAAAAGTTATGTTCTACAAGGAACGCACGCCATTGGAAGCGGCAATCTGTAATTTATTTTACCTTAATTACTTCTTCAATTTTGTTCCACAATTTAAAGATATAAATGGGTGCAAACATGGAATACATGGGAATAATGCAGCTACTCAGTGACAGGTATGGGGGAAGCATTGAGGCCAGGCCTCGGATCTTCGACCCCTGCCCTCTTTGCCTCCGCCTACCTGGTGCTGAAAGTCTTCTCAAACTTTTTAAAAAAAAGTGGATCAGCATGTCTGTCTAGTAAGCAGGAGGTCCAGGTTCGAAGCCCAGTCGGTCAGAAATATTCATCTGCCGTCTTAGCTGTATTTCAACGCTCTGACAGTGTGGACGTCGATCCTTCGATATTTAAGATGCAATTGTTTTTTGAGGCAATAGAGGTGATTTGCGAACATTTGTCTTGCCATCAGTGTACGGGACTTCAACGGCATCCAACCCTTAGTTATTGCTTTGTGCCGGCGCTAACCCATGTCATATATATGCGAATCAGATTGTAGTTCATATTTAGTCAAATAACGAATGGTCAGTATACAAGCATGCCGGCCGGTGTCGGTGGCCGAGCGGTTCTAGGCGCTCCAGTCTTGAACCGCGAGACCGCTACGGTCGCAGGTTCGAACCCTGTCTCGGGCATGGATGTGTCTGATGTCATTAGGTTAGCTAGGTTTAAGTTTTAGTGGACTGATGACCTCAGAAGTTAAGTCCCATAGTGCTCAGAGCCATTTGAACCATTTATGAAGTATACAAGTATTTACGAACAGTAGAAGCAGGATTGCAGCGAACTGATCCCTTAACCAAGTGAAACAGAGTACCTGTGTAATGAGTCATTCCAGCTGCGTAGCTGAGGGTAATATTTGTTAAGCAATTCATTGCAGAATCAATGTAATAGCCGCACTATGATCTCTGTAGTCATACTGTATCATTAGCAGCCCACGAATGGAGTAAAATGTTCGTTAAATCGGATTATTCAAGCTGAGGCCAAATAAAGAGAAGCGACGACGCCACAACACTATCTTTACTTAAGTAGGTAGTCAGCGCTAAATTATGTTGGCCACCATTAACGTTACTGTAAGCAGTTTGACAGCATAACACCACCACAAGTACTGACAACCTGAGCCATATCATCACGCAGTTGTAAATCGCAGTGATTACAAGTAGTTGATGTTTGTCAAGAATAGCGGAAAGCGCCTCTGAAGTTCCATTTCCATTACGTCTAGGACGGAGAGAATACTAGATAACAGTAATAGGTCACCGAGCGAAGAGAAGAGTCCACGTATTGTCTCAAGTTCTTGCAGTTTGATATTAATGCAGTTCCCGATAGTTTCACACTAACGGGTTCTTTTGGCTATCAGAATACTCATATGTGAATTACAAAAGTGTAATTGCTAGAACGCTCAACTACCTTAATAACACCTCATTCTGGATTGAATACGACTCTGAAAGCGACGTTAATTTGAAGTTTCCATCCATCTCCTGACGTCTTACTGAATAAAGTCTGAAGTGCACGCACAGTTGTGTTGCCTGCCGCATGGATTCTGTGAAGTGTTGTGGCAGCTGGCAGTCATTGCCGAATACAGACATTTGCAAATATCCCCACTGCTTTAGGGGAAATCGTCTGTTGCATTTTTTCCATACCGTAATTAGCACAATAACATAAGGCTTGTTCTGCTGAAGAACTTGATGCCCACAAGTCCTTAAATACGAATCTCCTAGCGGGAATAATGCATGAAAGGAGACAGACTGTTGGGCAAAAGAATGGACAGCTCCCTGCTTTTTGCGTTTCCGATAGCGCCTAAGATAAGAATCTGGTGTCATATTTTGCTTCACAACCTTAAACTGTGCATTTTTTTACTTCATACTAAAATAAAAGTTATGATATGAGAAGAGGAAATGGCTGATATGCTTCTCAGGAACTTCAGTTTTTTGTGTTTATTTTCTCACTTCATACTAAAACAAGGGCGTTAATATGAGAAGAGGAAAAGAAATATACGCTTCCAAGACATAGTATTTCCTCGTGTGCTACTACTGCATACATTAAAGCCCTGCAGTTAATTTTTGTATGTTGGATAAATTTTGATAACATCTCACATTCCTTTGTGAGAAGGTTCCTATTTTCTTGGGATTCAAATAGTGGACATTTCATCACTGGTTAATATTCTGATGACTAATGACATGATACCCGTTGCAATTGCTCCATGGCACCTGTGAGTAGAGTCTCACGTTGGTTACTATAAGAACACGCAGGCAGTGATATCCGCTCACTACAGTCAGAGCCAAGGTGATTTCTTTCTGTTTATGGCGAAGCGTCTGCTGCAGTGTCCACGCTCAGCCAACATAAACAAATCGCGGCGGCATTGGGCACTGCTAATCGCTGCACTTGTCGCGAACCTCGAAACACGAGCGCACTGTCTCTGCTAACGATACTATGGAGTTAATACATCTTACTTAACGTAATACGCAGGTCGTGGGTTGGGTAAAAATTAAGTTTGTCACTCCCCATCGCATTAAAATACTTTAGTCATATTTGACGCAATATTTATTGTTGGTTGTCTCTCTAATGTTAATAGTATTGATTCAGATTGTGCGTGAACACGAAAACAAACACACACACACACACACACACACACAGTCATTGATTCCAGTGAGGGTGACAACTACTGCTGTGTGTTGAACAACACATGCACCAGTCAATTCCTCATTTGGGTCGAGTGGGTGAGATTCTTCAATTACCTTGCATTGCAAGAATTGTAAGGAGGAGACTGAAAGCAAATGGACTTGAATCTAAAGAACTGCGACAAAGCAAAGCTTGACAGACTATCAGATAATTGTCCACATGTGTTTTGTGGATGAGTATACTTTTAGTAACCAACCCACCCACTATCATAACGTAAGATTTCTCGAAGGCGTAGGGCATCGATTTCATCAAGACGTAGACAGTGTAGCGTGATGGTTTACTTCCCACCATACGTTTTCTATATTCGTCCAAAGGTCGCTTGCATTTGTAGGTCCACATGGCAATGACCTTGTTACCTCTGCCCACATATTCTCTAAATGGTTGATGTTCGGTGATCGTGGAACAAACGGCAACAGCTTTATCCTCTCTTGGCCCTGAAACCAATCTCGCACTGCTCTGCTATGGTGGATGGGGCTCTGCTCCTGTAAGTAAACTTATCTCGTTCGTTCATATATTTATATTTAAATAACATATTAGTAATAAGCACATTGTATTATTTTCCACAGTGTTTAAGAATTCATGCCCTGTCATAAATAAGTGATCTAGATTCAACCGTCCGATTAAGAATGTGGTTTACCCAGTCTATCAAATGATGAGAGTCGTATTCGGATATCCACATTAAGCCTGACTGGCTGCATCTGATTAGAACGATCTGGTATCGAAATGGAATTACAGAAATCGGATAATTCGAACGTCTGTATTGCAACAATGTTGCGCACATAAATTCCTATGATGGAGTAACAGGTAGGAACTGCCTAAGAAAAAGTGAGAAATATGTCTACTAGCAGCAATGCCACGTAATTATAACCCATATTTATGTGACGGAAATACTGAATCGAACAAGCACATCTATTTCAGTGGTGGGAAGATGCACCATATCGGATTTGCTGATGACATAATGACAATAATAATAATAATAATAATAATAATAATAATAATAATCCCGTGGGGCCGATAGGGGAAACCCTCCCCCATAGGAGTGGTACCGAGGAAATCAAATACTTGGGATGAACCAAATACTAACACAATCCTGAACGGTTACTCAGTCCGTTGAACTCAAAATCCAGACACGTCTGAGTGAAAACCACCGCTACCAATGAAACACAAGCAAACATGAACTGTGCAAGCAAAGTCAACTTTACGCCAGGTGGTACACAACCCGGCTGTCGACAGGCGGCAGTTGGAATTTCGGATTCTGGGGAGTCCAGGTTAGCACGGCAGAGAATATTGAAGATCTCCTGTAAATTTCCCTACAAGCACAAAACATGCATTTGAAAACTACACGCCGCGCGGGATTAGCCGAGCGCTCTGTTGCGCAGCAGTCATGGACTGTTCGGCTTGTCCCGGCGGAGGTTAGAGTCCTCCCTCGGGCGTGTGTGTGTGTGTGTGTGTGTGTGTGTGTGTGTGTGTGTGTGTGTGTGTGTGTGTGTGTGTGTGTCCTTAGGATAATTTAGGCTAAGTAGTGTGTGGCCTAAGCTTAGGGACTGATGACCTTCGCAGTTAAGTCCCATAAGATTTCACACACATAAGAACTTTTTTCCTTAATAACTAAACATAGATACATTGATCCAAATACGAAAACTAAATCTCCTCACATAATAAATCGACCGGCAAACAATTCTCATCATTGCTCTTCAAGAACCACAATTAACTGACAATGAAACCTTGCATTACGGAAACCATTTCATCTTCAAGGGCAAAATACAACAAAAGGTAGCGAAAGGCGTACCAATCTTCGGCATTGCTTTTCTTGAACACAGACCTATCATCAACTCTGTCAAAGAAATCACAGCCATCAACAATCGACTTAGGACTATGCTCATTCAGAGCCCCAGTAAAAAATATACACCCATCAACGCGCATGCCCCCACCAACATCGAAAATAAGAAAAACACCACAAATGTCGAAAAATTCTGGAACACACTCGAAAATACTATGAGCAAAATTCACCAAGATGACGTGAAAATACTAATGGGAGACTTCAACTCTCTATTTGGGACAGAAAAAACCTGTAGAAAAATCATTGGTACAAATTCAACACACCGAAACGCTTAGACCAATGGCACACGTCTGACTGATATTTGCCAACAATTCAACCACAAAAGAATGTCTTCCCACTTTGGGAAAATACAATTTCTCAGGTAACATGCTTGGCTACCAGGTGCAAGCTGCTGTCGTTCGCCTTTCTAGACTCGCTGAAAGCCAGATTTTTAATTCTTTTGTAGTAGAGCTACAAGCAGGCAGATACAAACTCAAAAAGGGAATCTTAAGATAACGCTCGAGCAAAATTCGGCTTGCTACTTACAGTAACCCTTAGTGTCAGAGCGAAAACCTTACGGTACTGCCAATTTCATAATGCCACTTTTGTTTTCTGCCGACATATTTTTTGTTGTTGTTAATACATAATTTTATCTATGAAAGACCACATTTAAGACTTGCGAATGATACAGGAAATGAAGTAAATACCGATCTTTTCGAAGTCAAAAGTCGGTAATATCCTACCAATTCGTGTTAAAATAGGATCAATCGTCTTACAGACACTTAATGCATCGCTACAGTCTGGAACCGCGAGAAAGGTACTACGGAAACAAAGAAAGCTTCACCATAGGTTTAAGAGTAGTCGAATCATAGCTGATAAGGAAAAGCTGAACGAAGCGAAAAAGAGCGTAAAGAGAGCAATGAGAGAAGCATTCAACGAATTCGAACATAAAACATTGGCAAACAATCTAAACAAGAACCCTAAAAAGTTTTGGTCATATGTAAAATCGGTAAGCGGATCTAAATCCCCTATTCAGTCACTCGTTGACCACGATGGCACCGAAACAGAGGACGACCGAAGAAAGGCAGAAATACTGAATTCAGTGTTCCGAAACTGTTTCAATGCGGAAAATCGTAACACGGTCCCTGACTTCAGCCGTCGCACGGACGCCAAAATGGAAAATATTGAAATAAACGATATCGGAATTGAAAAACAACTGCTATCACTTAGTAGCGGAAAAGCATCCGGACCAGACGAGATACCCTTAAGATTCTACAGTGATTATGCTAAAGAACTTGCCCCCTTTCTATCAGCAATTTATCGTAGATCTCTGGAAGAACGTAAAGTACCTAGCGACTGGAAGAAAGCACAGGTCGTTCCCATTTTCAAGAAGGGTCATAAATCAGATGCGAATAATTATAGGCCTATTTCACTTACGTCAATCTGTTGTAGAATAATGGAACATGTTTTGTGTTCTCGTATTATGACGTTCTTAGATAATACAAATCTCCTTCATCATAACCAACATGGATTCCGCAAACAGAGATCATGTGAAACCCAGCTCGCCCTATTTGCCCAAGAAATTCACAGTGCCGTAGACACTGGCGAGCAGATTGATGCCGTATTCCTGGACTTCAGGAAGGCATTTGATACGGTTCCGCACTTACGTTTAGTGAAAAAAATACGTGCTTACGGAATATCGGACCAGGTTTGTGATTGGATTCAGGATTTCCTAGAAGAAAGAACACAACATGTCATTCTTAACGGTTCAAAATCTGCAGATGTAGAGGTAATTTCGGGAGTACCGCAAGGAAGCGTGATAGGACCTTTATTGTTTACAATATACATAAATGACTTAGTTGACAACATCGGTAGCTCCGTGAGGCTATTTGCAGATGACACGGTTGTCTACAAGAAAGTAGCAACATCAGAAGACTCGTACGTACTCCAGGAAGACCTGCAGAGGATTAATGAATGGTGCGACAGCTGGCAGCTTTCCCTAAATGTAGATAAATGTAATATAATGCGCATACATAGGGGCAGAAATCCATTCCAGTACGATTATGCCATAGGTGGTAAATCATTGGAAGCGGTAACGACCGTAAAATACTTAGGAGTTACTATCCGGAGCGATCTGAAGTGGAATGATCACATAAAACAAATAGTGGGAAAAGCAGGCGCCAGGTTGAGATTCATAGGAAGAATTCTAAGAAAATGTGACTCATCGACGAAAGAAGTAGCTTACAAAACGCTTGTTCGTCCGATTCTTGAGTATTGCTCATCAGTATGGGACCCTTACCAGGTTGGATTAATAGAAGAGATAGACATGATCCAGCGAAAAGCAGCGCGATTCGTCATGGGGACATTTAGTCAGCGCGAGAGCGTTACGGAGATGCTGAACAAGCTCCAGTGGCAGACACTTCAAGAAAGGCGTTACGCAATACGGAGAGGTTTATTATCGAAATTACGAGAGAGCACATTCCGGGAAGAGATGGGCAACATATTACTACCGCCCACATATATCTCGCGTAATGATCACAACGAAAAGATCCGAGAAATTAGAGCAAATACGGAGACTTACAAGCAGTCGTTCTTCCCACGCACAATTCGTGAATGGAACAGGGAAGGGGGGATCAGATAGTGGTACAATAAGTACCCTCCGCCACACACC
Source organism: Schistocerca nitens (assembly GCF_023898315.1). Lineage (NCBI taxonomy): Eukaryota > Metazoa > Arthropoda > Insecta > Orthoptera > Acrididae > Schistocerca > Schistocerca nitens. Next base: position 304,615,125 of record NC_064620.1, read on the forward strand.
GTAAGGTGGCTCGCGGAGTATAGATGTAGATGTAGATGTAGACCACTACGGTTGCAGGTTCGAATCCTGCCTCGGGCATGGATGTGTGTGATGTCTTTAGGTTAGTTAGGTTTAACTAGTTCTAAGTTCTAGGGGACTGATGACCTCAGAACTTAAGTCCCATAGAGCCCTTTGAACCATTTTGAACTTAATGCTTTATTAAGATAGACTGCTGTCGTGATGTTTCTGTAGTAAGCTGAATTTAATTTGCATTAGTAAAATGAATATTTTATTTGCATTTTCCATTAGTTTCCTAAACGCAACAGTAATCATCAAAGAGAAAGTAATCAGCAGCTGAATTTTCTTTCACGATATCTAAAACAATCTGACAATGCTACAGTTGTTTACAAATTCTACGCCCGTAGAAACCTACTTGTTTTAACGAGGTCGTTAAACCATAGTAGTTTTAAGAGTATTTTCGTCTAGAAATGAATTGCCTTGACGGTTGATCGATCAAGAGCGGGAAAGGTAATATTTTACGAATATATGAGGAGAGGGACAAGTGCTTGAGAGAGGACTTCCCTAACAATACAAGTGTCAGAGACGACTTTCCTATCACTCTCCTGGATAGTTTTGTTTCTCAAATCAACAGAGTGAGTTATCATGCAGTAGCAAAGGTGATGTAGTTTTGTTGCTCGGCTTTCTTACACTGCGACCGAAAGGTGTCTCAATTGTTGACAACAAATTCCAGCTGTGTTGCACACACCCCTTGGGGCAGAATTTGTAGTCCAAAACACACTTTTGGAGCTATCAAATGTAAAATATGTTCAAACTACTCTTTGCTCTAGTCTACGTCTTTTGGTGGGGCTCAGCCTTTCATTTCTTCTTAGGAAGCTAACGATAAAGGCATCATAACATGTCACCAGTAGCAGTACTGCAAAGGAATGCTCAATGAGCGACCTGATGACGTTCAATAATAGTCACTCCGTTGATTTTTGTTGTTTCGAATTAGAGCATGCAGTACTCCTACACCAGACTTCTGAACTTTGCCTGTTGAATGCAAATGTCGCATGATGGTAAAATGTTAATCTGTCACATATATCAGTAGTCGAGACTTCCTTAATGTGGAAAATCATTCATGCCAGAACGATCTGTGTTAAGAATATCTTTTTCTGGCGTATTTTTCCCAAAAGCACTCGCTCGAAACACAGTTCAAATTTTTCTAGCTGCCACCTCTACATTCACCCCTCTGTTATACCAAAGTAAATATTGTGTTGCAGATGTTACACCTTTTTGCACTTGCGACTCAATTTTACAATGCTTAACCGTAGTTCATGATTTTCAGGTATGCAAAATCCAATGCTTAACTGCAAGATACTAACTAGAACTTCAAATCCGAAAATGGCATTGATACATACACTGACAGCGTGGCGCCGTTTTCACATGGGCGGCGCCGGATTTCAGGCGGCGGGTGGCGTCTGGCCGGTGGCCGGTAGCCGCTGCAGCGCGAGGAAACGCCCGAGCGTAAGTTGTTATGATCGCGACGCAGCCACGAGCTGTCCTGCGGAATTGTTTCTGGAATACTTGGTATTGCGGGTGGGTAGAATGTTAAGCGAATTGTCTTCGATGTTCAATCAGACTCTTAAGTTTCTACCGAAATGTGGTTAAAAAAAATCAGTTGGACGCGAACACGCGACTTTAAGTTTAGAATGCACGACGATTACCGCAAGACCACGGGCTCACTCCAACCATATCATCTCGGAAGTAGACAACACTTCCTCCTAACACTTCCGCATCTTACAGTGTTGCCAGATTGTGCAGATGACCGGACTTAAAGTTGTCAGGCGCGGTCAGTTTTATTGGCCACCTTAAGTGAACGACTCGGACTTAGTCTCTGTGGCGGCCGGCCGGCGGTCAGTTTTTTTGTGTAAGACTGTACAGTATTTAACAACCATTTTCTGAGCATTGCTGGTGAATTAAATAAAAATTTAGTTTCTACAGGAAATCATATAAATCTCTTAGCAAATGCCTTTCCGAGATTGACGTCTGAAATACTCCTCTGTGATACAGGCAAGAGGGAGATTGAGTCAATAATTAAATCACTGAAGACTAAGGACTCTAATGGTTATGATGGAATGTCTAGTAGAATATTAAAGTACTGTGCTGCTCATGTTAGCCCTGTATTTAGCCATACTTGTAATTTTTCCTTTAGGAATGGTCAGTTTCCTGAGCGATAAAATACTCAGTAGTAAAGCCGCTTTATAAGAAGGGAGAAAGGGATAATGTAGATAATTTTAGACCTATTTCTATGCCATCAGTGTTTGCAAAAGTTATCGAAAAGGCTGTGTATGTAAGGTTAAGTGATCATTTTATATCACACGTATTGCTATCAAATGTACAGTTCAGCTTTAGAAGTCATTTGACAACTGAAAATGCTATATTCTCTTTTCTCTGTGAAGTACTGGATGGGCTAAACAAAAAGCTTCGAACGCTTGGCGTATTTTTTGATTTAACAAAGGCATTTGACTGTGTTGATCTCACAATGTTGCTCCAGAAGTTGGACCATTACGGAATAAGGGGAGTAGCTCACAATTGGTATTCACAATGTTGATAAAGGCTGTGATGTGGGATCTGAGTGGGGTACTGTCAAGTGGGGGGGGGGGGGGGTGCCCCAGGGATCAGTGTTAGAGCCGCTCCTGTTCCTTATTTAGATAAATGACATGCCCTCTAGTATTATGGGTAACTCTAAAATATTTCTGTTTGCTGATGACACTAGCTTGGTAGTAAAGGATATTGTGTGCAACATTGACTCGGTTTCAAGTAGTGCAGTACATGACCTCAGTTCATGGCTTGTAGAAAATAAACTAACGTTAAATCACAGTAAGACTCGGTTTTTACAGTTTCTAACACACAATTAAAAAAACCTGATGTTTTAATCTCACAGAACGGGCATATGATTAGTGAAACTGAACAGTTCAAATTCCTAGGTGTTCAGATAGATAGTAAGCTGTCGTGGAAAGCCCACGTTCAGGATCTTGTTAAAAGATTAATACTGCCATTTTCACTATTCGAACGCTGTCGAAAGTGAGCTTATTTTCATTCACTTATGTCGTATGGTATTACGTTTTGGGGTAACTCTTCCCATTCTAGAAGGATATTTTTGGCTCAGAAATGGGCGGTTCAGGCAATAAGTGGTGTGAGTTCACGAACCTCTTGTCGACCTCTGTTCACGGGTCTGGGTATTTTGGCATTGGCCTCTCAATATGTATATTCCTTATTGTCGTTTCTTGTTACCAATATTAGTTTATTTTCAACAATAAGCAGCTTTCACTCGGTTAATACTCGGCAGAAATCAAACCTCCATTTCGATCGGACTTCCTTAACTCTTGTGCAAAAAGGTGTGCAGTATACTGCTGCATCCATTTTCAATAAGCTGCCACTCGAATTCAAAAATCTTACCAGTAATCCACGCGCTTTCAAATCGAAACTGAAGAGTTTCCTCATGGATCACTCCTCCTATTCTGTCGAGGAGTTCGTTGAAAAATTAAGCTGATTCTCATTGTACTGCTGATAGCGTTTGCTTAAACTTATGGACTGATTTTCTTTCAGGTCCATGTACTGACACGTTCCATGACCTAGATTTGGTCCTACGGAACTCGACATGTAAATAAATAAAAAAATAAAATAAATTGAAGTCGTTTAGTAAATTTCGTGCTTCAGTTTTCAGCTGACGTTTGTTTCTGGTGAAAATTTTCATTCAGTGTTTTAATTTCGCTTAGTGTTACAGTGGCCGTTTGAATTTTTTGATTTTAGCTATGGTGTAGTAGTATTAATACAACTAGCTGCTTTCTTAGCAGGCAGAGAATTTCGAGATCATTGTTGTTAGTTCTTAAATATTTCTACTGGTATAACTGAACTTCGGTAACGTAGACGTGTAGTTTT